>NC_137770.1:211546831-212223646 GCF_963455305.1 Plecotus auritus
AGCCCCGGCCGGCCACTCAAGTTCTAGCCATCCAATCTCCCAGTTCTGGGGAGAAATCCAGTCACTCGGACCCCCCCCCAAGAAGATTTATCCAGAAATCCAGTCTGACCTCCTTCTCCTTGACTCACCTCCCCCGTATCCTCCTGCCCCGGTTCCCGTAGGGGGTCGGGAAGAGCCAGAAGCACCGCCGGCTCCTGCAGCTGCCCCCTCTGCTCCCCATAACGAGTCTCTGCCGGGGCCTGCGCAGGGCACCAGGAGCCGCAGCGGAATGACTCCCGACACCACCGTCGCCCTCCCCCTGAGGGCTTACGGGCCCCCTCTGGCGGCGACGGATGGTGGACCGGCTCCTCTTCAGCCCCTCCAGTACTGGCCTTTTTCCTCTGCAGATCTATATAATTGGAAGACTAATCATCCTCCCTTTTCAGAGGACCCCCAGCGCTTAACCGGGCTGGTGGAGTCTTTGATGTTCTCTCATCAGCCCACCTGGGATGATTGCCAGCAGCTACTACAGACCCTTTTCACAACTGAGGAGAGGGAGAGGATTTTATTGGAGGCAAGGAAGAATGTACCAGGAGCAGATGGACGACCCACCCAGCTCCCCAACATCATCGAGATTGCCTTCCCCCTCTCCAGACCTGACTGGGATTTCAACACGGCAGAAGGTAGGGAGCAACTGACAGTCTATCGCCAGACTCTAGTGGCCGGCCTCCGTGGGGCAGCGAGACGCCCCACTAATTTGGCTAAGGTAAGAGAGGTTATCCAGGGGGCCATGGAACCCCCGTCAGTATTTCTTGAACTCTTAATGGAAGCTTTCAGGCGCTACACCCCGTTTGACCCTACCTCTGAGGGGCAAAGGGCTTCCGTGGCCATGGCTTTCATAGGGCAGTCAGCAATAGATATTAAAAGAAAGTTGCAGAGAATAGAAGGTTTACAAGACTATACCCTGCAGGATTTAGTTAAGGAGGCAGAGAAAGTATATCATAAGAGGGAAACTGAGGAGGAAAAAGAACAAAGAAAAGAAAAGGAAAGAGAGGAAAGAGAAAGCAAAAGGGATCGCAGGCAGGAGAAGAACCTGACACGGATTTTGGCCGCAGTAGTAGGTGAGAGAGGCCAGGAACAAACCCAGGGCAGGGCTAAAAAGTCAGGTAACCTGGGCAACCGCACCCCATTAGACAAAGACCAGTGTGCCTACTGCAAAGAAAAAGGTCACTGGGCTAGAGAGTGCCCTAAGAAGAAGAAGAACGGGTCCTCCAAGAAAGTGTTAGCTCTGGAGGAAGTAGAAGACTAGCGGGGACAGGGCTCGGAACCCCTCCCCGAGCCTAGGGTAACACTAAAGGTGGAGGGGAAGCCAGTTGAGTTCCTAGTAGACACTGGTGCTCAACACTCGGTCCTACTCGAACCGTCTGGACCCGTCTCCCACAAGAAATCGTGGGTCATAGGAGCCACAGGGCACCAATAGTACTCATGGACTACCCGAAGAACGGTAGACTTAGGAACGGGATGGGTAACCCACTCGTTTCTAGTCATCCCCGAGTGCCCTGCACCCCTACTTGGAAGAGATCTCCTAACCAAAATGGGAGCCCAGATTACCTTCACCCCTGATGGCCCGGAGGTGACCCAAAGCAAGAGAATGACTACCACCCTGACCATACGCCTAGATGATGAACACAGACTTTTTGAGGAACAGGGAGCAGAGAAAAGTCACATAAATGACTGGTTGAACAGGTATCCGGGAGCGTGGGCCGAGACAGCTGAAACAGGACTAGCTGCAGAAAGGCCGCCCGTAGTCATAGAGCTGAAGGCCACTTCAACTCCTGTGGCTGTACGCCAATACCCCATGACTAAGGAGGCCCGGGAAGGAATTAGGCCCCATATCCAGCGCCTCCTTCAGCAGGGCATCCTAGTGAAGTGTCAGTCGCCATGGAACACTACTCTGTTACCTGTTAAGAAGCCTGGCACAGGAGACTATCGCCCAGTACAGGACTTAAGGGAAGTGAACAAGCGGGTACAGGACATCCACCCCACTGTACCTAACCCTTACAGCTTGTTGAGCTCTTCCCCCCCGGATCATATCTGGTATACTATCTTGGATTTAAAGAACGCTTTCTTCTGCCTACAACTACACCCTTCCAGCCAGAACATCTTTGCATTCGAGTGGAGGGACCCTGACTCTGGGACTACAGGACAACTGACTTGGACCCGGTTACCCCAGGGGTTCAAGAATTCTCCGACCCTCTTCGATGAAGCTCTTCACCAAGATTTAGCCCACTTCTGTGCCAGCCATCCCCAGGTAACACTTCTGCAGTATGTAGATGACTTACTACTGGCCGGGGCCACAGAGGAAGAGTGCCAACGAGGCACGGGACTACTGCTAGAAGAACTCGCCCGTTTAGGATATCGGGCCTCCGCCAAGAAGGCCCAGATCTGCCAAAAGGAGGTAACGTACCTGGGGTACGCCCTCAAAGGGGGGCAGAGATGGCTAACGGAGGCCAGAAAACAAACTGTGACTCAGATACCCGTCCCTCGCTCACCCCGCCAGGTGCGAGAATTTTTAGGGACTGCGGGGTTTTGCCGCTTGTGGATCCCCGGGTTCGCTACCCTGGCAGCTCCCCTCTATCCTCTGACTAGAGAAGGTGCCCCGTTTGAGTGGGGTAACGGCCAACAGCAAGCCTTTGATGACATCAAGAAGGCATTACTGTCAGCCCCGGCCCTGGCATTGCCGGACGTAGCAAAGCCCTTCGTCCTATTTGTGGACGAGAGAAGGGGAGTAGCCCAAGGGGTGCTGACCCAGCCTCTAGGGCCATGGAAGAGGCCGGTAGCCTACCTCTCCAAGAAGCTAGATCCCGTTGCTAGTGGTTGGCCTGCCTGTCTGAGGTCCGTGGTGGCAGTGGCAGTATTAGTGAAAGATGCTGACAAATTAACTATGGGACAGAAGCTAACGGTCATTGCCCCCCACTCCTTGGAGAGCATCATCAGACAGCCCCCTGATTGTTGGCTGTACAACGCCCGCATGACACACTACCAGAGTCTCCTACTGAATGAAGACAGGATCCAGTTCGGGCCGCCTGCCATCCTCAACCCAGCTACCCTACTACCTGACACGTCCACCCAGGAGAGTGTGCTGCATACCTGTCAAGAGATACTGGCAGAAGAAACGGGGACCCGAAGGGACCTCTGAGACCAGCCCTTGCCAGACGCTCAGCTGACCTGGTTCACTGATGGAAGCAGCTACATAATAGAAGGTAAAAGGGTGGCCGGGGCGGCGGTAGTGGATGATGAGCAAATTATCTGGGCAAGCAGCCTACCCAAAGGGACGTCGGCTCAGAAGGCCGAGTTACTAGCTCTGACTCAGGCTCTGCGATTGGCAGAAGGGAAGAAGATTAACATCTACACTGATAGCAGGTATGCCTTTGCTACTGCCCATGTCCACGGGGCCATCTACCGGAGGCGGGGGCTACTAACCTCGGCAGGGAAGGAAATCAAAAATAAGGAAGAAATTCTAAGCCTGTTAGAGGCCGTTCACCTTCCTAAAAAAGTGGCCATTATTCACTGTCCTGGACATCAGAAAAGAGGGTCCAGGGTTGCCAGAGGGAACCAAAGGGCTGACAGAGAAGCCAAGCGGGCGGCTCAGGGACTCAACATCCTATCTTTGTCTGGGGAAAAACCGGGGTCTCACCCTGAGGATGCGGTATATCCCTCTGTCAGGAACTTTGAATATTCAGAATCAGACCTTGAGAGAATGGACAGATTAGGATTTCGCCTGGAGACTCCAGAGGGGATCCGGGAAACTACAGAAGAAAAACTAATCCTCCCTGAAAAGCAGGCTATCATTTTTCTTAGACACCTTCATAAGCTAACTCATCTGGGCCCAAAACATTTAAAAACTATAGTCCAGTCTTCACCGTATTATATCATGAAACTAGGGGAGCTCGCAGATACAACTGTAAAAGAATGCAAGCCTTGCCAGATGGTGAACGCCCAGCCCAGCAAGCTATCTCAGGGCAAGCGGCTCCGAGGAGACCGCCCTGGGAGTTACTGGGAGGTAGACTTCACTGAGGTAAAGCCAGCCAGGTATGGATACAGATACTTATTGGTATTCATAGATACATTTTCAGGATGGGTTGAAGCCTTCCCTACCAAGAGGGAGACTGCTCAGGTGGTGGCCAAGAAAATACTAGAAGACATCTTCCCGAGATCCGGGGTGCCCAAGGTAATCGGGTCAGACAACGGCCCTGCGTTTGTTGCCCAGGTAAGTCAGGGACTGGCCCAAATCCTGGGGCTTGATTGGAAATTACATTGTGCTTATAGGCCCCAAAGCTCAGGACAGGTAGAGAGGATGAATAGAACTTTAAAAGAGGTCATGACTAAATTATCCTTAGAGACTGGCATAACAGACTGGACAGTCCTCCTTCCCTTTGCTTTGTTTCGGGTACGCAATACCCCTGGCTCCCTCAAGCTAACTCCTCTTGAAATTCTTTATGGGACTCACCCCCCACTCATTACCATCCAGCACCTCCCTTCCCCAGAATCTTACTCCTCTCAATCTCTGTACACCAGATTAAAAGCCCTTGAGACTGTGCAAAGGGAAGTGTGGAACCGGTTAGCTGAGGCATACAAGCCTGGAGACCTGCAAGTACCTCATCAGTTCCAGGTCGGAGACTCGGTGTACATTCGGCGCCACCGTGCGGCCAACTTGGAACCGAGGTGGAAAGGACCATACATAGTGCTGCTCACAACACCGACTGCAGTGAAGGTCGATGGCATCGCCGCCTGGATCCACGCTTCACATGTCAAGCCCGCGCCACCACCAGACCCAGCGTGGAAAGTGGAGAAAATGGACAACCCCCTCAAGCTCCGCATTCACCATGTTCCTGCTCCTGTTGGCGCACCTCCCCCCGATAAGTAGTCCTAACCCTCATGCCCCCCAACGACTAACATGGCAGGTCCTCTCCCAGACTGGAGATATAATATGGAGCACCACCAAGGAGAACCCCCTTTGGGCCTGGTGGCCGTCCTTAACCCCAGACATTTGCGCCTTAGTAGCTGGATTAGACAATTGGGATATCCCCACCGTGACCTCCGAGGAGGCCCACAACCCTTGGGTACCCTCAGACAGGCCTTTTGGGGGAGCAGAATACCACCTTGTCGAGGGGTATGACCCAGGCTGTAGCTACCCACGCTCCCGTGACACTTTAAGCCAGACTCCTTTCTATGTCTGCCCCCGGGATGGGAGGTCAAGGAACGAGGCAAGGAGGTGTGGAGAAATAGACCATTATTATTGTGCAGAATGGGGCTGTGAAACTACTGGAAATACTTATTGGCATCCCACCTCTTCGTGGGATCTGATAAAGGTACAGAAAAATCTTACGGCCACCAACTGTAACAATCAAGGGTGGTGCAATCCTCTAAACATCTCCTTCACGGAGAAAGGAAGGAAATCGAAGGAATGGATTAGAGGGAGAACTTGGGGAGTACGTTTCTATATGTCAGGTTATGACAATGGATTTACCTTCTCTATCAAGCTTAAGGTTGAAACCCCGACCGCCGTCCAGGTAGGGCCTAACCTAGTACTATCTGAACGATGATCACCAACCGCCCATATCAGACCGCCCGTTCCCCGAGTCACAACAAATAGGCCCGATAATACAGCTCGGCTCAACCCTGTTACTGGCCTCCCCAGTCCCCAGACTGCAGGCTGCAGCCGCCGCCCACTGGGGCTTCCTGCTGCCTCGGTCCCCGGCCTAGTAAATACACCCGAGATACCAAGCACAGGGCAGAGACTCCTTAATCTGATACAGGGAGCTTTCAGCGCTCTCAATGCTTCCAACTCTAACCTGACTGAGTCTTGCTGGTTATGTCTAGTGTCAAGCCCTCCCTATTACAAGGGGATTGCTTTCTCAGGGACCTTTAACAATACCACCTCCCATGACTCCTGTAGCTGGGGGTCGAACAGTAAACTTACCCTTACAGAAGTCTCTGGGCATGGCACTTGCTTAGGTACAGTTCCTACAAACCGTAAGCATCTGTGCAATCGGACCATAGGAAGCCCCCAAACAACTACCAACTACTATCTGGTCCCCCCCCGTAGGCGGATGGTGGGCCTGCAGTACAGGGCTGACCCCATGTGTTTCCTCATCGGTGTTCAACACCGCCAAAGACTACTGTGTCCTCGTACAGCTGGTGCCCAGAGTTATCTACCATGAGGCAGGCTCTTTCGAGGCTGAGTTCAACCTACAACCCCGTAGACAGAAGAGGGAACCGGTCTCGCTCACTTTAGCCGTCCTGCTTGGTCTGGGGGTAGCGGCCGGAGTAGGAACAGGGACGGCCGCGCTCATTCAGACTCCTCAGTATATCGAGGGGTTACGGGCAGCTGTAAATGAAGATCTAAGAGCAGTAGAGCAATCAATCACAAAATTGGAAGAGTCGCTGACCTCTTTATCCGAGGTGGTACTACAAAATAGGCGGGGCTTAGATCTCCTATTCCTCAAGGATGGTGGATTATGTGCTGCACTAAAAGAAGAATGTTGTTTTTACATAGATCACTCCGGTGTAATAAAGGATTCCATGTCCAAACTTAGAGAAAGATTAGAAACAAGACAACGAGATCGGGAGGCACATCAAGGGTGGTTTGAAAGTTGGTACAGCCGGTCCCCTTGGTTCACCACCCTCATATCCTCCCTGATGGGTCCCCTTATTATACTACTTTTAATTCTCACTTTTGGACCCTGCATCTTAAATCGCCTAGTCACCTTCATCAGGGAGAGAATAAGTGCTGTACAGGTACTAATGCTCAGGCAGCACTACCAGTCACTCCGACAGGGAGACAGCCTCGGGGAAGAGTATGTAAAGACAGAAGTTCCATGATTAGAACTTACCAAAAAGCAAATGGGGGAATGAAAGGTAAAGAATTTTGTTTACTTTATCTTATCTGGGCAAATCCTGAACTTCTTAACTCCAGAGATTAAAAAGCAACAATAGAAAATGGAGCTTCAGGAAAAAAAGCAAACCCTAACTGAAAGAGTAAAGTTTTTTTTTACAGCTGTCCATTTTATCTTAAATCTCCAAGGTCTTCCCCCTTCACCAGTGATGGGAACAAGACCCTTAAACCTGTCCCAGGAAACAGCCCCGAGCTAAGAGCAGACAGAGCAAATAGTGCTCTGACAGATAAGAAAAGCAGGACATGAGATTACCGGATGGGACTGTTGACTGAAAACTTAGGCCCTGTCATTAAACATGTTATTAACGAGACCTGTTGGAATTTCCTGGAGACTTTGTCCTCTCTTCCCCCTTCACATGTGTAACCCCCCGATGTATGGTTTTTGCCTATATATACTTGTAAGACTTTCTGCTCGGGGTTCGACTCCTCTGCTCCCGTGTGAGTTACGAGTTGAGCCCCAGCGTGCTGGAATAAAGCCTCTTGCTGTTTGCATCAAGTGACGCCTCCTGCGGATGATTGGGGTTGCCGTCGATCCATGGGATAGAGTAAGGGTCTCCCTCTGGGGGTCTTACAGCTTTGTGCCATAAATAGAAGAGGTAAGAGATATCTATAATTTCTTGCTTTGTATTAACATATTTGATTCAAAAATCACGTATTAAGTTTTGGCTATGAGGCATTATGACTGCATACAACATATTTTGTCCTAGTGAGGAAAAAACTGAGTAAGTAGATGATTATACATTTTTGATAGGAGACTAAAAATGTTCAAAAGTCCTCAGATAACAGAGAAGGTGACACATTCAGTGAACTACACAAAGAGTTTGATGTGTTGAGTCAACCTGGGTGTCCAATTTGTAAATAAAAAGAGATCTAGATAGAAATGTAGGCAGAGCTTAGTTAATTCATGAGAATCCTTGTGTGCCATGCTAAGGATTTTAAATATTCTGAAATCTATGGAGTCATTAGAGGTTATTTTCAGTTGAGTAGAGACATTGTCTACTTCCATTATGGAAAATTCACTCTGGCACATTTTATGAGCAATATACAAAGTGGTAAGGTAGATATTCAGGCAAAACTAGATTCAAGAAAGGCAGTTAAATGAGTGCTGAGATAATCCTAGAAAAAATGAGGTCCTGAACTATAAATATGACAATAGAATGAAAATAATATGGATTGTAGAGTCATTAAGATGAGTTCTAGAGGCACCAGATGTGGTGAGAAGGAGGAGAAGGAAATCCAGAGGACATGGCTTGTTTACAGCTTGGACAACTTGCACTCATAAGTAGTAACTAGACCTCCATCTCATGAATTAATTTTTCAAATAAAATAACAACTTTAATATTGAAAAATTGCTTCATAGACGGCATTCAAAGTTGCAGTATCAAAGTAAATATCAGGTAGATACTTAGGTATAGAGCAGGGGTTGGCTTGTTTATTTGATTTAGATTTAACAATTCAAATATTACTGGTGCCTCTGGAGCAATTTTGCACTTTCTGCTAGACTGTTCTTTTAAACAAGGTTTAATGATAAAACACTTGGAAAATATTAAATTTACATCACTGTATGGTTAAAAAAAAGGCTTGCTTTCTTCTAGTTGTTGGTTCTCTGGATTATTTGACGTGATGGCTGAATCATTGAATATGCTGCTCAGTGATGCCATGTTGTGAAATATTGATGACACATTACTGTGAAGCAATTTGAGGCAATGATGTGAAATGAAAGGTGCTATTCAAATTGAAGTTGAAATTCGTTTTTAGACAACACATGTCAAGGTTTACCTGCATCTGTGAGCAGCTAATATCATGTTCAATTGTACTTAAATTGAAAGAGAGATACCTGCTATCACCATCAGAAACCAAGGTAAAAAGAAAAAGAAAGTTCACTGTACTGCCTAATGAAATATCAAACTTAAAAATTAAAAGCCTCCAAGATTGAGTTTATCAGCTTGTAGCACATTGACAACACAGGATCCTCAGGGTGACGTCCAGAGCAGAAGGTACTGGATGAAGCACTGACAAGAGCAGAGTAAAATTTTCCTGAGCAAATGACTCTTAAGTGGCTGTTGGTTCTTTCCTAACAGTTGTCAGGTTCATGCCACAGTGTCTTTTACACTATAAATAGAAATCTGGCTACCTGTGGAAATATGCAATGCTCTGGTGAAGATAATACTGGCGAGAATGCAGAAGGCATTTTACTATCTCTTACTGCTTTCTAACTTTGGACTTGCATATTTAATAGGTCAGCAGTAAAGATAGGACACACTTCTCCTTTTCTGGCCCTTGAAGGTAAAACTGTACATTAAATACCACAAAAGGAGTCCATTTTTAGCAACTAAATTGTAAGAGGACCCTGGAGAACATCTCTGATGATCAGTGGTAAGGAGAAGCCTCAGGATGGAAGGGGGTTAATGCTAAACTATTGCAAACCAGGCACAGTGGAGGCAGTATACAAAAGCCCCGCCCAGTTTTCTCTGCCTAAACCACACAAACTGCCCGATTGTCACCAGTTTAATTGCTCATATTAAGCAGTCTTCACCTCTTTAAAGATTTGGATGGGAGGTGTTAAGATAAATGGAATGATTTGCTCTAGATCATCTCACCAGTAGACCATATAGCAAGTATTCTAGAATCTAAATGAGTTGTAAATTAGGAATCAGTAGTGGTTCTATAGATGTTCCTGTTGTCCCTCCATTTTTTCCATCTCCCATGTAATGAAGCATGGTAGCAACCATCTCAGGAAGAAACTGCTGTTTGGCTTCTGTACTTATTTGTTTGCTAAAACAATAGGAAGTTATTTTGATTTTCTGAACTTATGCATGCTATCCCAATACTCCATTGATGATGGTTTGACTATCCCATTGATTGTGATCTCACTGGTCATCGAAGCACATTCTTCTGGGAACCAGGACAGCTCAATTATCCTAAATTGTCTCAGTAGCTACAGATAATGCATTCCAGTTGACTCAGTGGTCCTGGAATCTGGACAGCACAATTATTCTAAATTGCCCCGGTGGTCCCAGATAATGTGTTTCTGTTGATTCAGTGATTTGTAGATACTTTAGATAACTAACTTGCTCAATTTTGCTTCTGTAACTAAACCAGGTTCCTCATTCCAGACCCAAAGAAGGAATCGATATCTTTGTGATATTCTGCCAATATAAGCTAGATGTGGCAAGCTGTTCGGGGCTGTGAGGTCTGGAGCACTTTTGCTCCCTCGTATGCCGCCGGCTTTTAATAAATGACTCCATAATTCGACTTTTTGAGGCGTCCTTTGTAACATGGGGGTGACACTACAACAGTAATACCCAGCAATGCATAACCCAGGGACTTCCTGCTTCCTTCTCCTTGCCTCTCCCCACATTTGGTGACAGTTCGCTCTTCAAAATATGTCACACACAAAAAAGAACCTCAGAACGCTGGCTCTTTATAAACTTTAATGGGCCATCATCTCTAATGGATAAGGGACCAGTCTTAAAAATTTTTCTACTTCCATTAAGGAGCTCATCAATCACATTCACATAAAAAAAGGAATGGAAGAATATGCCCCAAGAAGGAATTGTTATGCCCCAGTGTCTTTTTTTACCCCTGACTTAAACCATGTAGCAATAGCAGGTCTTAGGTGTAAAGAAGTGTTTTTGACCCTCTAGTCAATTTAATTCAGCAAAATTTTAATTAATAACTACAATATACAATGTGCCGTTCTAAGCAAACAAATGTAAGACACAGTGTCTATCCTCAAAACCAACAATAGATAGATATGAAAATTACCACAACAAAGGGATTCTCCAAATTCTTAGACTACAAAGAAGGCAGTAGCTTTCTGTGCCTTCGGAATACAGGAAAAGAAAGATAATACAGGTTATTTAAATGGCATTTTGAAGGTAATATTCATCAGACAAAAAATAAAGAAAGAAGCCAAACAGAAAAAAAGATACTAAAATTATATGTGCAAAGATTATTGATAATAAGGAATAGCAGAATAATTAGAGACCTTAAACTGGTACAATGAATCATGTGTCCAGCATGCTTGGCACATACCCACTATAAGTAGACAAGACTTGTATTGTGTCTAGATAATGATGGTTACATAATGATGGGTTTTATATTCTAAAAAAAGGAACATAGATTTAATTTTAAAGGTAGCTTTTAATCATTGAAGGGTAAAGTCAGGAAATGAACAGACAAGGTACAAGAAAATTGACTGGAATAGAAAAGATGCTGAAGAAAAATAAACCATAATACCCTTTTCTAGCTAAAGTCAGAAGACCCTTTAATTTCTAAAGTAAAAATAAATAAATGATTATATCATTGTTTAACATTTCCTTATAATAAAATTTTTACATTAGGCCTGAGATTCAGTGTTTAAACATATAAATGTTAGAGTAAACCAAATGAATTAGCTTCCTGTTGACATAAAGTTTTCTTTTTTTTTTAATTTTTTTTTTTTTATTATTTCAGAGAGGAAGGGAAAGGGAGAGAGAGAAACATCAATGATGAGAGAGAATCATCGATTGGCTACCTCCTGCACGTCCCGCCCGCTACTGGGGATCGAGCTTGCAACCCAGGCACGTGCCCTTGACCGGAATCAAATCTGGGACCCTTCAGTCTCCAGGCCAATGCTCTATCCACTGAGCCAAACCAGCTAGGACATAAAGTAATCAAAGAAAGTATTCTCATCATTACCTCAAAAATGCAATTCTGGTCCGGCAGTGTTGCTAAATGTTTGAGCACTGACCCATGAACCAGGAGGGCATGGTTCGATTCCAGTCAGGGTACATGCCTGGTTGAGGGCTCCATCCCCAATGTGGGGTGCATAGGAGGCAGCCTATCAATGATTTCCTCTCACCATTGATGTTTTTATCTCTCTCTCCCTCCCCCTTTCTCTCTGGAAAAAAAAAAAAAAAAAGCAATTCTGACTTAAAAGCATTGAACAATGCAGAATTTTACTGAATTCCCTTGTAAAGGTGGTATATTCTCAGAAAGAAGGCAGGGATTAAACTGCATAAACACAGAAAAATTTCTTAAAAATCCTCTGTTGACTACTTTCTTCTGAGTGTTCCCCTTGTGAAAGCAGTTGCTTACAAATTTATATTTTCTCCATTTCGACCACCCCACCCCATTCTCTACTATTTTACACACCCAGTCCTCCACCCTTTTCAATATTATTTTCTTCCACAAAGCAGTCTATGCCCTTTCTGATGGAGAAGTTAGGTACTAACTCTCTTGTCTAGTTTCTTCCAGATTTATGCTGACTTCATTATCACTATTAGCAAAAGCCTAGGAGACTATCAACACAACTAATAACATATCTTCAGAAGACAGGAGATGCGTGTAGCTGTAGAGAGTGCCTGGGAAGGCACATGGGCATTTCTTTAAATTGTCAGCTGAATCCAGGGTGGTAGGCAAAGCCATGCCCGCCCGGGAAACACATTCTGCCAAAAGGCAGAAGTGTTGTCAGCTTGACCTTTATTTCTGCCCAGGTGCCAGGGAGTGGGTTTTATTATGTAAATCCAGTCAAACACCAGGAATGAATAATCTCCTTTGTCTTGACTTTTAGTAAAACTTCCTGGTATTTTGGGGCATAAAATAAATACGCTGTATGGGCTCTGAGTCACTGTCTCTCCATCAGAAGAGGGCAGCGGTCCCACCCAGCCCCAGCTTTTTACTTCTATCTTTGTGTCTGTCTTTTTCTTTCATTTCCTCAAGCCCCAGCCGCCCCTACTCAGGAACTGGACCACTCTCTAGCAGCGCTGGATGTGGAAAAGAGATAAATATTTACAGGTAGCATTATAAATTCTTTGACTTTCATATTTTATCCTGGCACAAAAGGACAAAAAGCAGCAGAATGAAGTGGAGTTTTATGCATCTGCTTCTAATTGGATGTGCACGGGAAGCATGTATGCATAAGCACTCATTCATACTACCCTGTGTATATAGGAGAGGTCAGTAGAGACCTACTTAGTGGAAAGAACACTTGTGAAAAACACACACACAGAAAAAAACAGAAGAATTAAATTCTGTTCCTTTAAAATTTCTGTAATTTTAACCATCTTGACCTCATTTTCTTCATCTATAACTTGAATCATTATAGAATATTTTTCAAGAGCTCTTCATGACAAAACTGTAACTTAAGCATTGACTTTGGTGTCAGAATACCTAGTTTTGAGTGCCTACTCCACCATTATTACTTAGCTGTGTGACATTGACTAGGTCTGTAATCACTCAGGGTGTATTTACTCCACTTGAAAATGAAGAGTCTAGCATTCCATCTCAAAATGAAAACAAAATAATGATGTAAAGTAGGACTTAAAGAGCATAGAATATTATCTTAAAAATAAATTCTGTAGAATTCTAAGTTAATATATATAAATATATATATGTATATTTATACATAATCTTTTTACAAAATAGTTTTTTCATTATTCCCCCTAATAATATGCACTTCAACTTAAAATGTTTTGACAGATGAATAACCATTCTTATTTATTCTGAAGTCTTACTGGGAAAATATTACTATCTCTTCCAATAATATCATCTACTAATATTTAAATCCAAATCATCTTTTTTCTGTGCCTACCTGTGATGAAGAACAGCCAGTCATCATTCTCTATATAATAACTTCTCATAAGACATGCTCAATATAAATTACTTTTTTTTATTATTATTACCAAGCTGCTGCTATTGTAGTCATGGTACTTAAAACAACAGTTATCTGCAATTCTCTTATCCCTCCATACAGAGTCCATTTACCACATTGCCTCCCTTCACTGCTGATTACTTCAAAGGGATGAAAAGAGCACAGGAGGCTATGTTCCTTGTTAAGATTAAATAATTAATTAAGTCAATGAAATCAAGGCCAGGAAGAAAGGAACTAACTGTTCTGTACAAATGTTTACTTGGTCTGCCTTGATGCCCATGAGTGATGGTTCTTTACCCAAACCTAGATACTATTTATGAAACAATAAGATATTAAATGGTGAACAGAGAATAAACAAGTGAACAAAGCACTAATCTCATTAACCTTGGTTAGTAACATACCATTTTCAGCATCCTCTAAAAAATACAATTTTAGAGATTTTCTGAACTCCTCTCTAGGTATTATTTGGTACTAGGCCCAGTGCATGAAATTCCTCCTCCTCCTTCCCTCACTGCCCATGTCCACCACCACCCATTCCCAGTTCCTTGTCCCAGCCCAGGGCCTGGCCCCAATCAGGTGATCATGACCTGCCGGCCAGGGGGAGGCACCAGAAGGTTGGCCAGCAGACCCTGATCATCCAATTGGGGCCTGCTGGCTATGGGGAGAGACAAGGGGAAGAACCCTGGAGGTTGGCCTCCAGCCCCGAGGGGGGAGCTGGCCCTCAGCCCCCCTGGAAAAGGGGTCATGTCCGCCACCACCCACCCCCAATTCCCCATCCCAACCCAAAGGACTGGCCCCAATTGGGGCCTGCCAGCCAGGGGGAAGGACCAGGAGGTTGGCCTGCAGGCCCCATCAGTGATCCGGGCCTGTAGGCTGGGGACAGCTCCTGCATTGAGCATCTGCCCCTTGGTGGTTAGTGCGCATCATAGCATCAAAGCGACTGGTTGTTCCGGTCATTCTGTTGTAAGGGTTGCTTAGGCTTTATATATATATATATATATATATATATATATATATATATATATATATATATATTATTAGTGCAATTTCATATGTTATGCCTTAGCTTGGGCTACATTAATTTTATCTTCTTTCCCTGATTATCTACACCCTACTTTGTTTTCAAAAGACTTACCAGAATATTCTAGTATTCAAAGTTACATTGATTTCTGCCTTTTAGCAACTACCATCATGCCTAACAAGGTAACACATCCTATCTAATAAAAGAGTAATATGCAAATTGACCATCACTCCAACACACAAGATGGCTGCCCCCATGTGGCTACAAGATGGCTGCCACAAGATGGCCTGCAAGGGAGGGCAGTTGTGGGTGATCAGGCCAGCAGGGGAGGGCAGTTAGAGGTGACCAGGACTGCAGGGGAGGGCAGTTAGGGGCAAACAGGCTGGCAGGGGAGCAGTTAGGCATCAATCAGGCTGGCAGGGGAGTGGTTAGGGGGTGATCAAACTGGCAGGAAGAAGCAGTTAGGAGCAATCAGGAAGGAAGGCAGGCGAGCAGTTGGGAGCCAGCAGTCCTGGATTGTGAGGGGTCCCATATTGGAGAGGGTGCAGGCTGGGCTGAGGGACACACACCCCCTGCACGAATTTCGTGCACCGGGCCTCTAGTATTTATATAATATAGTACATTGGCCTTTGTCAGACATATATGTAAATTTTGTTTCTATAAACTAGCCTAAAAATCCTTGATTCAGTAAAGCCAATCCAAAAGCATAGGGGACTTAGCCCAGGATTAGCTATATACTGGATGCTTTACAAATTCATTTATTGGTTATTTTAAGCAGGATATTTTATTAGCCAATTTCAAGGGATGCTATTAATATAGCATTCAGTGTGAATAATATTAGGATTATGAAAATGGGAGTGATCAACAAGATCAAATGCAATAAAATAAAATATTGATGGTGGCACTGGAGTTGTTCAATGCTGGCAACCATACATAATCTACATTAAGTATTCTTTAAAACTCTAGATAAATGATAAAGGAATAATGAAGATTTAAAAGAAAAATGACAATACAGCAATCAATTCATTTTAAAAGCTAATATAGCAATTCTTTTAGCACGATTCAAATTTTCCAGAAACTCAAAGTATCGACATTTATGAAATTAGACCCAGTTCAAAATTAAATTATTCTTGGAATGTATAACTAACACTTCCCAGTAGGAAAACAAAGAGCTGTTTCTCTGTGTTCCTTTAAGGTTCCTATATACTTCTGCTATAGCATTTTATCATCTCCCATTCTAAATTATATGTGCCTACTTCATTGGTTAGAATTTAAGCCGGTGATAATTGCAGCATGTCCAAGCCATTGGGAACTCAGCTGTCTGCATGGTCCAGTAGGAAGGAATAGTAAGGCAGGGTGTTTCCCAGTCAAGTTTGGGAATCTGCCTCTAATCAATGTCTAAGCCCTAAGAAAGAAATCAGCAAACCATTAAGCAATGGGAAGGGCCACTCAAGTGTGGTCCCAACATGCAGCATTATGCTAGGATTTCAGTTCAGTGCAGCCACAGAGATGCAGCAGTTAGTGTATATAGGGTAGTATGTATAGGAGGCACATCTACCTAAAATGTGCAGCTAATGAAAATGAGGATTAATAGAGAACCCCAGTAAATGGTGCTACCTATATGATTCTGACAGGAGTAAGTCAGGCTAAAGATTAGACAGGGGGCAACATAATGACAGAAGAGGCAGGAAATGGCATGTGTATGTAGAAGAAGCTACAAGTACTTTAGAAAGGTAAATACTATATTTTGGGTTATACACTATTAAGGAGAAAAAGCTCAAGTGGGTAGAAGCGTTTATGCATGTCATATTAAAAGCCTCAAATCGCCCTGACTGGTTTGGCTCAGTGGATGGAGCGTCGGCCTGCGGACTGAAGGGTCCCGGGTTCGATTCCAGTCAAGGGCATGTACCTTGGTTGCGGGCACATCCCCAGTGGCGGGTGTGCAGGAGGCAGCTGATAGATGTTTCTCTCTCATCGATGTTTCTAACTCTCTATCCCTCTCCCTTCCTCTCTGTAATAAACCAATAAAATATATTTAAAAAAAAAAAAAAAAAAGCCTCAAATCTGCCTGGCTGGCATGGCTCCGTGGTTGAATGTCATCTATGAACCAGAAGGTCATGGTTTAATTCCCCATCAGGGCACATGCCCCGGTTGGTTGCTGGCTCGATCCTTGGTGTGGGGCATGTAGGAAGCAGCCAATCAATGATTCTTTCTCATATTTGATGTTTCTATCTCTCTCTTCCTCTCTGAAATCAATAAAAATATATTTAATTTTTAAAAAACCTTAAATCTTATGTTGCAGGTAAAGGAAAACACCTAAGCAGTTGGAGAGTGAGCATATGTCCTGGTTATTCCAAGGGCTTCAAAGGGGAATGATGAGTTTCCTACAGAACATACAGAATCAGTTGTTGAGCAGATAGAAATTTATGAGACACCAGAGACTGAAGAAATGGATAAAAGGGGAAAGACATTTTCCCAGGGAATATACATTTGGGAATATTAGCTTATAGGTGGTAGGCATAACTGTGAGACTAGATGGGATTATTAGAAGATTATGTAGCTGTTGCTCTCCAACTATACTGTTTTTAAAATCAGTGTCGGCGTTTAAAATACACATTTCTAGGTATGCATATTAGTCCAATGCTGTGTATTCTGATCAATCTTTGGGGTGAGTCTATAACATATGTAGTCTTAAAAAGATCTCCAGTTAATTCTACTGTGCAAAAAAATAAAATTGAGAAACAGTGTATTAAGGGTTGAATGAAAGAGAGGAATCTGCCAAGAAAGTATAAGTGGTAGAGTGAAAGGGGTCATTGTAAAAAACGAGTGTGGTGCTCCCCCAAAATAAGGGAATGTGGAGCTTTAAGGAAGATAAAGGTTCAGCTCTGGCTTTGCCACACAGTGACAGTGTGAATGAATAATTTGCATAACCTTTCTGATTTATCTTTCTTGTCTGTAAAATGAGGGTAATAATAATAATTAATTCATAGAGTCACAGTGGGGACTAAATGAGATAATGAGTACAATACACATAGTATAATCAAGGCATATCATAAAATGCCAGCAAATGTTAGCTCTCATTAATATGAATATTATTATGAATATTGTGACTAAGATGTTAAATATTACAGATGTCTTTTGGACTTAACAGTAAGTTATTGGTGATTTGA
The DNA here is from genome assembly GCF_963455305.1 of Plecotus auritus. Classification (NCBI taxonomy): domain Eukaryota; kingdom Metazoa; phylum Chordata; class Mammalia; order Chiroptera; family Vespertilionidae; genus Plecotus; species Plecotus auritus. The sequence goes on from NC_137770.1 coordinate 211,564,597, forward strand.
GTAAGAGCAATTTTAGTAGTGTGCTAAGAACAAGCACCAAATTATACTGCTAATCTTTTTTTTTTTTTTAAGAAGTTTGGGTGATACAAGTGAAAGATAAATTAGATAGTAACTACAGGTGATATATGTTATAAGCAGGGATCTTTTGAGGAATGGAAAATACTTGGAGATGTGTCTAGAAGGAGGAGCTAAGAGTAATTAGACAGGACAGAGACATGAGAAATGGGAAATATTTTGTTTTTAGCCCCAGAAGGTGTTAGATCTAAGAGGATAAAAACCTCAAGTCTGCAATATCTAAAACTAAGGAAGGAGGTAAACATGGATATAGCAATATTTATGGAGATTGGGAAGAATATGGAAAAGTAGAAAAATACCATATCTGATGACATTTTGAAAGAGCATTTTGTTTTACTAATTTTCATACTTTTTATTTATCTCTTTTTAAAATACTCTTTTATGCTTTACAAAAATGCTCATAGGGCGGAGAAACCAAGATGGCAGCATAAGGTATACACCTGTACGTGCTGCCTCTCACAACCACACCAAAACTACAACTAAAAGACAAAACGACTATCACCAAGAACCACAGGAAAGCTGGCAGAGTAGAAGTTCTACAACTAGAAGGAAAGAAAAAAGCGCATTGAGACTGTGTAGGAGGGGAAGAGGCTCGGAAAAGCAGAGGTACGGAGGTGCGCGCAAATCGGGCTGGCGACTGGGTGTGCTGTTTTTTCCAATTGGAAGGAAGATACAACCTCCCGACTCCTCTGAACTCCAGTTTCCCGTGAGACTCTGGGGACCCAGACTCATATGGGGAGAAACTGGACTGTCTGGCATCGGGTCAGAAAGTGAGGGTGGCTTTCTTGCAGAGGTGCGCACAGGAATCATTGTTTACTGTGCTGGGACGTGGGATGCAGGTCCCAGAAACGAGGAGACACAGAGACAGCTGACTGGCAGCCATCACTGGTTGCCACGCCCTAGTGATTCCCTGAGAGCCTGCCCCACCCAATTTATAAACCCAGATTAGGGAGGCTGAGCCACTGGGCCCTATAGGTCACCTACCACCCGAGCTATGCGCAGTGGCTTTTGCATATGAATAGCTTGCCCTTTCACAGCTTAACCTAACAAATTACAGCTGGGTCAGACAGCTCCAAAACTTCCAAACCCCAAGCAAAGAGGAGAAATCTGCAGATCTCCCTATAGCTCCTTCTGGGTGGCCTCAGACAGTAGCTCACTTGCACCTCCTTGGAGATCCAGGAACCAGTGTACCTAGAGGTCAGTGTGAGATGACACCAGGTTTCAACTCCTCACATACATAACCGACACACTCTAGAGGCAGACTCAGTGAGCACCAAAGCCCCACTGAAGCAAGTTCTGCCCCATAAAGGTGTCTCCAGCACAGCAGTTCTTCCATTATAGACACAGCTGATCCTCACAGCCAATTGGCCTGGAGGTCAATTCCTCCCAGTGTACCAACAGCAATCAAGGCTTAACTACAACAAGACTGTGCACCCAGCCCACAAAGGGGTGCACCAAGAGTGTCCACCTCAGGTGATTAGGGAGGCTGAGCCACTGGGCCCTATAGGTCACCTACCACACAAAGCCACTCCATCAACACAGGGAAGCAGCCAAAATGCGGAGACAAAGAAACATGTCAAGAATGAAAGAAATGGAAGAAAGCAAACTACTGGATACAGAGTTCAAAACCACAGTTATAAGGTTACTCAAGAATCTTCTAGAAACCACCGAGAAACTTAGTGAGACCTTCAAGGATCTTAATGAGAATGCCAAAAAAATGGAAAAGGACCAGTCAGAAATTAAGCATACACTCTCTGAGATAAAGAATAATATACAGAAATCCAACAGTAGACTAGAGGACCCCAAGAATCAAACCAAAGATTTGAAATATGAGGAAGCAAAAAACACCCAACCAGAAAAACAAACAGAAAAAAAAATATGAAGATGGTGTAAGGAGCCTCTGGGACAAGTTCAAGCATACCAACATCAGAATTATGGGGGTGCCAGAAGAAGAGAGAGAGCAAAATATTGAAAATCTATTAGAAGAAATAATGACAGGAAACTTTCCTTACCTGGTGAAAGAAATAGACTTACAAGTCCAGGAAGCGCAGAGAACCCCAAACAAAAGGAATCCAAAGAGGACCACACCAAGACACATCATAATTAAAATGCCAAGGGCAAAAAACAAAGAGAGAATATTAAAAGCAGCAAGAGAAAACAGTTACCTACAAGGGAGTACCCATACGACTGTCAGCTGATTCTCAACGGAAACTATGCAGGCCAGACGGGAGTGGCAAGAAATATTCAAAGTGATGAATAGCAAGAACCTACAACCAAGATTACTCTATCCAACAAAGCTGTCATTTAGAATTGAAGGTCAGATAAAGAGCTTCACGGACAAGAAAAAGCTAAAGGAATTCATCACCATCAAACCAGGATTATATGAAATGCTAACAGGTATTCTTTAAGAAGAGGAAGAAGAAGAAAATGTAAAGATAAAAATTATGAACAAAGTGACAACAAATACATATCTATCAACAAGTGAATCTAAAAATCAAGTCAATAAAAATCTGATGAACAGAATAAACTGGTGAATATAATAGAATCAGGGGCATAGAAAGGGAATGGACTGACAATTCTCAGGGGGAGGGGACGTGAGGGTTGGGGGAAGAGATTGGAAAAAAATCTTATACCTATGGATGAGGACAGTGGCATGAGGGGGGAGAATCAGGTGGAGGGTAGTTATGGGGGGGGAAGAGGAACACCTGTAATAATCTGAACAATAAAGATTTATTTTTAAAAAAAGCAAAAAAAAAAAAATGATCATAGGGCTTGAATTTGTTTTTATCCCCCCAGCAATAGATTACTGTCTATTTTGCCATGACCCAACTGTATTTCTAAGACATTATAGCTGCATTGAGTGAAAGATTGTCATATGGAGCATGACAGAAAAATGTGGTGAAGGTTGGTATTACTGTTAATAAAAATGGTAGAAAACATTGCCAGTCCATGTAAAATGACTGATAGTCAATTATTGGGTCCAGCTAAAGCTTAAGGACATGAATATTGAGTGGCAATGTTATTCAAAATAGTAAAATTTTATTTGCCCTAAAAATCAGGTGCAGAAACAAAAAAAGAATTATAGCACTTTCCAAGAACTGAGGTTTTTCTGACAAGGTCATAAGGAAAGCTAGGGGGACAAGAGAAGTTGTTGGGTGAGAGTGTAGTTTAAAAGATTAAGCATACAAACAAGTGTCAGCAAGTATATGGAGAAAAGGGAACTCTCATGCACTTTGATGGGAATGCAGATTGGTATAGTCACTATGGAAAACAGTATACAGTTACCTCAAAAAACTGAAAATGGAACTGCTTTATGACACAGTGATTCTAATTCTGATAAATTATTCAAAGAAATCTGAAATACTAATTCAAAAGAATATATATACCCCTACGTTCATTGCATTGTTATTTACAATAGCCAAGATCTGGAAGCAGCCCAAGTGCCCATAGTAGATGAGTGAGTAAAAAAGCTGTGGTACATTTACAGTGTGGAATACTACTTGGCCATAAAAACAAAGGAACTCTTACCCTCTGCAACAGCACAGATGGACTTGGAGAGTATTATTCTAAGTGAAATAAGCCAGTCAGAAAAAGATAAGTACCCATATGATTTCATTTATATGTGAAATCTAATAAACAAAATAAACTAACACAAAAAATAGAAACAGACTCATAGATACAGAGAACAGACCAACAGCTGTCAGAAGGTAGGGAAGTTGGGGAGCTGGTTGAAAAAAGGTGAAAGGATTAAGCAAAAAACAAAAACAAAAAACAACAACAACCTCATAGACACAGACAACAGTATGGTAGTATGGTGATTACCAGAAGAAAAGAGGGGTGGGGAAGATAGAAGAGGGTAAAGGAAGAATAAATGGTGATGGAAAGAAACTTGACTTGGAATGGTGAACAGACAATACAATCCTATCTAATAAAGACAGAATATGCAAATTGACCATAACTCCATGACAAAGATGGAAGCGCCCACAGCCAATAAGGAGGGAATGTGCAAATTGATGCGACAAGGCGAGAGGCAGAAGGCGGCTCTGGCCGGAGTGAAGGCAGAAAGGTGGCTCCAGGGCAGAGCGAAGGCAGTGCTGGCAGCCAGGGGAAGGAAGGCTTATTCTTGCACAAATCTTCATGCATCGGGCCTCTAGTATACAGATAATGTATTATAGAACTGTACACCTGAAATCTACATAATTTTATTAACCAATTTAACACCAATAAATTCAATAAAAATTTAAAAATATATTTATCATTAAGTTTAGAATAGATAAGGAAAGGGGAGAAAGCAGAAAGTGGTTGATAGAGCTGGTAGGAAATAAAGCACACAGATAACTCTGTAACCAAGGAGCAGATGTAGAGACAGCAAGTTAGTATGCTCTCCACAGATGCATTAGACCATATCTAAATCAACAAGTTGAATTATGGCCCCACTGACTGCTGAGATAAAGGTAAAACCTGAAGGATGGAAGCTGTCTGCCTCACCATTTCATACTAGAGTTGGTGCTCCCTGAGGTGATTTCTCAAGGTCTAGGTAAAATGAGGTCTCTCTAGTCCTTTTTCTATGTCATCAAGTGGGAATAACTCTTTTCAGAAAATCAGAATTTCAGTGGTTATGGCTAAGGTGCTCCCACTAACATGACATATTTATGAACTTTAAACAGCAACAGTGAATTTCAGAACTCAGAACATTATATCTTAATTACAAAAAAAAAAAAAATCAGTCCTAGCTGGTTTGGCTCAGTGGATAGAGCATCAGCCTGCAGACTTAAGGGTCCTGGGTTCGATTCCAGTCAAGGGCACATGCCTGGATTGCAGGCTTGATCCCTAGTAAGGGGCGTGCAGGAGGTAGCTGATCAATGATGCCCTCTCATCACGGATGTTTCTATATCTCTCTCCCTCTCACTTCCTCTCTGAAATCAATCCTATCTAATAAAAGAGTAATATGCAAATTGACCATACCTCCGCTACACCCACAAGCCACGCCCACCAGCCAATCAGGAGTGAGTATGCAAATTAACCCAACCAATATGGTGGTTAATTTGCATATCCAGGAGTAGAGCGAAGACTGAAGACAGCGTAGAAGGAAGCCAAGCATTGCAGAAGGGAGCAAAGCTATGGAGAAGCAAGCAAGTGGGGTGGGGCTGCAGAGAAGGGAGGGAAGCAGGCAGGGCGGGGGAGAAGAGAGGGAAGCAGACCACCACAGGAAGCCCTATTGCAGGAATCTTTCTGCAATGGCCTCTAGTAAAAATATATTTTTTAAAAATCAATCTAAAAGACCGCCCTAAGTCAGATTTGGTGAAATTTGGAACTTCCTTCTGAAAGTTATCTTACACTCAATGTAACGTTAAAGACTAAAAATTCTTTTGGTGTAATAAAATAACCAAATAGCATATATATTTATTTCTCTAATAGTTGAATGGACTTTTACCTCAATCATTAATCCTCTGGTAAGAGAATAAAATTGAATAATAAATCACTGGTACAGATATCCTGGATTTGATCAATGTATCTCTTCTGAAGGAGTAAATAATAGAGCAACAACCATCCTGCAATATTTATGAACCACAGCATTCTGTCACTGAGGCCTGGGGATTGATATGGACCGCCGAGAGGAAGCAAGACCTCCTCTCTCCTACAGAACCGCTAAAGCAACAAGTCATCATTTACAGAGCAAATAACACCTCATTCCAGAGCAGTGCAATACTTTCTCAGGAAAGAAATGCCCTAATCCTCAACCTCTTCTTCCCTTAAGGAAACTACCAGTGGCTTATTCATTAATCATTCTAACTGGCAGGAGAAAGGGGACAGCATTTAGAAAGGAATTGTCCACAGTGAGCATTTTACATATGTTTCCTGATGTAATCCTTAACACACAATTATGAAATAAGGACACCCATTTCCAAGGAAACACTTCAGCACAGAATGTTTCTTTAGACAAAATATGCATGTCTCATAACAATAAGCATTCAACAAAATTTTTATCACCATACATCCCTCAAGAGACTATCAGAAACTTCAGGAACCAGTATGTCCTTGAAAAGATTCAAGGAAAGGCTATGTGTATTTTATAAACTTCCTAATCACCCCAGGTGATTTTGATTGCATTAATACCCCTTCCATCCTCTCTAAACCACAACAGCTGAAAAAAATCACTCTTCAGATCAGTTAGGCATTGTTAAAATAGTTGTCCCCTCTACAAGCAGGGCAGCAAGTGAAGTTAGACTTCCCTTCATAATAAGGCTGATAAGTTGAAAAAAATGGGAAATGAAGGACAGTGACCTTGCAGTAGTTGGAGAGCATGATGCTTGGAAGTCATAAAAAATAAAGTTAGTATCCCCACAAATGTAAGCATGGTAAGACATCCATTATCCTTGCCAGACATCCAGCTCTTAAATAAGGAATTAAATGACACAACCTACACAACTTTTCCAACAGATAAGCATCCATAAAGAGTGATGCCAGCATTTTTTATGGTTTAACAAGTTAGAAAATGCTGAAGGTTGCTGCTTCTCTTTCTAGGAGGTCCACAGTGCAGGGTAGCATCTTAAAGCCCCATTCAAGGACCATTCAGTTTGCTTAGTCTCATATTTTCAAGTATATTTATGTCCCTCTGATTTAGAGGAACAACTAATGAAATAAAAAATTATCTGAAAAACAGTTTATAAAAAGCTAGCTTAGAAAATAGGAATTCATATAGAAAATGTCAAGAAATATATATTTTTATATTATAATAGGTAAGAGTGGAATAATGAAGCTGTGACTTGGACAGTGTGACAATTTCATGGAGTAATGGTGGCACTAAGTAACAGGGTTTGGGTCAAAGTTTAAAACTCAAATGCCTATGAGGCCTAGAAGTAAATGGACCTAAATGAAAAAGAGCAAAATGTAAGATGGTAAATAGGGACTGATTGTTCACCAGAGACAGAGAAGGAACAGAAAATAATGCAGACTTCAGTGAATGCAATAACGTAAAGCTTTATTTAAGAGGATAGCTACGACCACTTTCAAGTAACTATTGCCACATGGAAATACAGGTGCTCTCTTACTAGTATTCCAATAAAAAAGAACTCGAATGTCTTATTTTTAGTTGAAAACTCCCACACTTTTTGGTATTGGAAAGTAATTTAAATTAAAGCACTGTTCTCCCTTACGTTGGAAGCCAACAACCTGCATGCCAGAAACACACCTTTAGGTGAACTTTGGTCAATGAACCACTTGCCTGAGCACTCAAACAAGCACAATGCGCTCCTACCAGGTGAATCACAGTGAACAAGCACAAGCGATACAAGGAGCAATCGCTAACGGAGAGCTCACGATGAGACGTTATCACTTGCCAAGCAAGGAAAAGATATTTCAACTAAGATATGTGAAAGTGTTGCAGGAAACGCTGGGCTTGCAGTTTGCTCTCCAAGGTTCCACAAAGCTCACTGAGTGGGAGAAGCTTGTAGCAAGATTGAGAGGTAGCCATGCTTGTAGTGAAATTAACTGGAAGGGAATGAAATGGAAGAGGATGAAATTTGAGATAAAGGAGCCACAGAAGAGGAAACAGCAAACTGTCCTTTTTGCACGAACATGCGGAGTAGCCTATAGGTGCATGGTTTACTAAAGGTTGTCCACCTTGTAGTGGTAAAGTGTCACTCAAGGTGTCTAAACTCTAGTCTGGCCCTTTTTTTTGTCAAACCATAATGCTTTTATTATCTTAAAATTATGCTTTACCATAAATTTATTATAGACATATTTGAATAAATGTACTTTTTTAATAATCCTTTTGTCACCTTTTCCCAGACTATAAAAATGATATAATAGGGTGCCCTTTAAAGCTAACCGCAGGCAGCAAATACTATACATGATAGGATATTAAAATGAGATCTATCAAGTAATTAAATTATTCTCTCAACACAGTTAATGTAATTTTGAATTCTGAATTAAGATATAATAAAGCATGACTTGAGAAGCCCAGATAACTCTACTCTTAGGAGCACCTTTATCTTGAACTTCCCAGAACTGTGAGAAATAAATGTCTTATGTTTAAGCTGCCTAGTCTCTGGTATTTCACTGTAGCAGCCCCAGCTGACTAAGGCAACTGTGAAGTAGGTCTAACAACCTTAGATAACCTCCTGGGGAGTTTTAGGGCTAGGAAGGCCCTTCTGAGTTGTCCCTAGGAGGGTTACATAGTCAAACCAGGTCTTTAGTCCCTGGAAGTGTAGGCACTGATGTGAGCTACAATGGGAAGGAGCACAACATTGAGTGAGCTCTCTGAAGCTGGAAGAAACCAGGACCTGCCTAATCTGTCAGATTATCTTATTCAATGAGCTTTTTTCAGGATTTTCTCAGCAGTATTTTCCTGTCTCTCTATCACCTGTAAGTTCTACATTAGTACACTTTAAAATGAAATCCTCTACTTTTGATTACACATTAAAGTTTCTGTATAGTAGAATTTAACAACTTTATAGAATATATCTTAACAAAATCCCTCCATAGTCATTATCTTAAGAAATGTTATTTCCTGTTCCTGATGTCAACGAGAAAAAAAGATAGTTCATTGTCTTACAAGTCTTTTCTTCAAAATAAATTGAATCACATGTGGTCTGTCAGACATAAAATGCTTTTTTCTATAGATTGAGTTTTTATGTACTTGATAACATGGGGTACATACACCAAAAACATAAATTCTTTCTCTATAAAACAGACAATTATTATGTTTTCCTCATATAATAAATTGGTTGGTGATTTTTCAAAGCAACTACAAAGATTTCTTTGCCCCAACAAAGTATCTATACATTTAGATATTTTTTCTTTATTTTTTCTTCCACTCTTCCAACAACTACTCACATACTATTTACTATATGTTAGGTACTGTACTACATATTAAGGACACAAATGACTCATATAGTCTCTTCTCTTAAGAAGCTCACACTCAAGTTGAGAAAATATATATGAAAAAAAAACCCACAAAAAAGCAATGCAGAACACTTATAATACATTGTTCACTGACAAAGAAATAGTGGTATGAGAGAAAAAGGTAAACAGTAAAACTTGGTAATATATAAATAGATATATTTAGACACCATGGAATTGCTAAATCAAAATAAACCCTAGATGTCATTTACACAAACTAATCACCCAATACTGAAGAATCCTGTACAATCACTTTGCTCAGAGATAGTATAGCTTATGTTGATGACTTTCATTGGCAAGCAATTCTAATTTCTTCTTTGAATAGCTCTAATGTTGAAACAAAAATTGAAAAGAAAAAAATACTAAGATGGAATCTGTCCCTTCAAAGTTGGTGCTCATTAGTTCTTTTTTATCCTCTGGAGAATAAATACAGTCTCTTTCCCAATGTCAACCCTTCCAGTACATAAAAATAGCAATAATTATTGGTCTGCCTGTATCTTCAAAATGTAAAATATCATAGGATAGAAATTAAGACTTTATTTTTTTTATATTTAATGGAAACTTTCAGAAAGATAGAGAAGAGACAAATATTAGAGAGAACTCTTGCCTTATTGAAACATATCCTATATAATAAAAGCCTAATATACAAATTGACTGTCACTCCAAACACACAAGATGGCTGCCCCCATGTGGTCAAACATGGCTGCCCCCATGTGGACACAAGATGGCCACCACAAGATGGCCAGCAGGGGAGGGCAGTTGGGGGGGACCAGGCCTACAGGGGAAGGCACTTGGGGGTGACCAGGTCTGCAGGGGAGGGCAGTTGGGAGGGACAAGGCCTGCAGAGGAGGGCAGTTGGGGGGGACAAGGCCTGCAGGGAAGGGCAGTTGGGAGGGACCAGGCCAGCAGGGGAGGGCAGTTGGGGGCAACCAGGCCTATAGGGGAGGGCAGTTAGGGATGACCAGGCCAGCAGGGGAGGGCAGTTAGGGGCAATCGGGCTGGCAGGGGAGCAGTTAGGCATCGACCAAGCTGGCAGGGGAGTGGTTATGGCAGGGGTGGGCAAACTTTTTGACTCGAGGGCCACAATGGGTTCTTAAACTGGACTGGAGGGCCAGAACAAAAGCATGGATGGAGTGTTTGTATGAACTAATATAAATTCAAAGTAAAGGAGCAGAGGGGAGAGCAAGAGAACCCTCTGCTCTTTCAGCTCCGCGGGCTGGATAGAACAGCCGAATGGGCCGGATCTGGCCCGCGGGCCGTAGTTTGCCCACGGCTGGGTTATGGGGTGATCAGGCTGGCAGGCAGAAGCAGTTAGGGGCAATCAGTCAGGCAGGCAAGCGAGCGGTTGGGAGCCAGCTGTCCTGGATTGTGAGAGGGATGTCCCAGATTGGAGAGGGTGCAGGCTGGGCTGAAGGATACCCCCCCACCCCCATGCATGAATTTCGTGCACTGGGCCTCTAGTAAAGAATAAATGTGCAATGAGAAAATGATAAAAGTAATTAATGAAGGCATTAAATACAACAAAGAATTTTTAAACTTTTAAGAAAATATCAATACATCAATAAATAAAAATTACAAGTGAATGGAATACATACACACACACACACACACACACACACACAAGTATAGTAAATATGCATACAGAAAAAATTTTATTCTCACTGGCTAAAAGAAGTGTCATTAAACCGACATAGGGCACCATTATGTAAGTGCTAAATGGGCCAAATGTCCTTATTATACATGATTTGTTTTAAAATGATAATTTCCCATACTAGTATGGTTTAAATGATATAATAAGCACTAGGAGGTGGAATTTCAAATTAGTAAATTGATATTTTAAAATATTTGTACTTTGGCCCAGGCAGTGTGGCTCAGTAGTTGAGTGTCAACCTATGAATCAGGAGGTCACGGTTTGATTCCCAGTCAGGGCACATGCCTGGGTTGTGGGCTCAATCCCCAGTGTGGGTCATGCAGGAGGCAGATAATCGATGATTCTCTCCCACCATTGATGTTTCTATCGCTTTCTCTCTCCCTTCCTCTCTGAAATCAATAAAAATATATTTAAAAAAATATTTGTACATTAGAATAAAAATAATATGGCCATATGTAATAGTTATTCAGCATTTCCTGCTGCACAGCACTATGTGAGATTTGTATATGACACCTCATATCCTATATAATAAAAGCCTAATATGCTAAGTGTCCTACCGTTTGTTTGACCATTCGACCAGTCACTATGAAGTGCACTGACCACTGGGAGGCAGATGCTCAGACAGGTATGTTAGCTTGCTGCTGGGGTCCAGCCGATTGAGACTGGGAGACAGGTTGGACACACCCTGGATGAATCCATGCACCTGGCCAATTTTGGCCCGATCCCCGCAGATTTTTCATACCTTCAACAAGGTTTATATTATTTTCTATTATAATTCTAATGTGCAAATCTAGGTGTTTTCTATAAATTGTGATTAATATAGCCAGCCACATTAATACTTTACATATACTTTATTCCTTTCTATGACTTTTGATTGTTGTAGAAAATAATAAAAAAGCACTGTGATAGCACACAATCATGAAGAAAGTTACAAGTCATAATCAGAAAGATTTCTATAACATCTCAGCATCCAATTAACTGTAAAAATATCTAGAAGCATACTGTATATATTTTTTCTTGGTTGTGTGCCTTTTCCTATTTAAAAAAAAAAAAAGGGTAAAACTTTGAGGGCAAGTGCCTTGAATTGAACATTTCATTCAAACATCATTATTTGTGGCCCCATTCTGCAAAACTGCTAATATCCACTAATAATGAGAAAATTAGTAGGTTGTACCAGGATTTTTACACTACATATAACAGGCATATAGCTAAGCTAATGATTCTTGTCTTTGGTAGCTAGTAAAAGTGTGCTTTTCTCACCTTTTCCTCCCTAAAGGCTAATCATCAGGTCCTTTATTTCTCTACTAGAGGCCTGGTGCATGAAATTCTTGAACTCAGGGGAGGGGAGGTCCCTCAGCCTGGCCTGCGCCCTCTCGCAGTCCAGGAGCCCTCAGGGGATGTCTGACTGATGGCTTAGGCCTGCTCCTTAGCACTGCTGCAGAGGCGGGAGAGGCTCCCACCACCGCCACTGTGCTCAACAGCTGTGAGCCCGGCTTCTGGCTGAGTGGTGCTCCCCCTGTGGGAGCGCACTGACCACCAGGGGGCAGCTCCTGCATTGATTGTCTGCCCCCTAGTGGTCAGTGTGCATCATAGTGACTGGTAGTTACACCGTTGGGCAAAACTAGCTCTCCGACATCCCCCCAGGGGTCCCAGATTGTGAGAAGGCACAGGCCAGGTCGAGGGATCCCGCAGGTGCATGACTGGGGCCAGGGAGGGATGCAGGAGGTTGGCCAGGCGGGGAGAGACTGTGGGAGGGTTCCAGGGTGTGTCTGGCCCATCTCGTTCAGTCCTGATCAGCGGGACCCCAGCAGCAAGCTAACCTACCGGTTAGAGTGTCTGCCCCCTTGTGGTCAGTGCATGTCATAGCAAGCGGTTGAGCGGCCTTAGCATATCATTAGCATATTATGCTCTGATTGGTTGAACAGCCAACCGGACGACTGGACACTTAGCATATTAGGCTTTTATTACTTAGGATTCTGACACATTGCTGACGGATCATGAGAATCTCGCTTCATATTACACAGTGTTTTACAAAGTATTATACTTTAAAAAGATATTAGTTTGTAAGAACATATAATAAATAACTTCAAAATGCAATGAATATTTAATTTTAAAGCGTGCCTTTAATATTTATGTAAAACGTTTTTTTGTACTTGTTCAATAGAAACTTATCAGGCCATTGGGTAAAGAAGCAATAAAACTACTGGTCTGCAATGTGTTACGAAATCACTAAACAAACCATTAGACTGTGAATAAATTTACCAACTGAAATAAAAATCTATTAATGTGTTTATTACTAATGAATAATAGGGGCAATTTATAACTTATTAATATACTTTTAGTTATTGTTGAATATCTCTGATAACATAAATAGACTGAGAGGACCAATATCTATGGATGGATTGTTTTCAGAATATATAGTTTAATAATTCTAGTCTGAAATACATCCCCAGCTTTAAGCTAAATATGTGGAAAGTAGATACACAGAAATTGTATCAATTCTAGATTATTGAATCATGCTATAATGTGATCTCATAAGTATATATCTGGACTTAATTCTGACATTCTAAGAATATGCTGATGATTATGTTGTTCAGTTTGTTATACTTAGTACAAACTCACATATGAGAACCCTCAAAAGAAATTAATATCCAATTTTAGAATTAATTCTAGTTGTATCTGTCCAAAAATACTGAATTACTATTAAATTTATGGACAGTGAATTATATGACTTACCAGATTTCCTTCTTATCACTGGCTAGAAGAACCAGATGTGTCACCAATAGCTATCAAGAACATAAGTATTTATGAAGCATTTAATAACAGCATTTGGTTCACTTTATTTGCTTTTAACTCTTTTTCACAATTATTTATTACTTACATTAATTTGACATTTTTTTATCTGTTCAGAAGTCATGTGATGTCTCCTTTTTGGTTGGAAAGAAGACATTTAATTAAACAGTTAAACAATCAATTATAAAAGTGTTGTTATGAACATAAACATATGTGTATACTTCATATATATGTGCATCATTCTTCATTAACTGTTTTTTCCTGTCAATGTTTCATATTCTTTGATCAAACTCAAACCAGATTAGCTATTCCTTTCATGTGAGTGAGTCACTTACACAAATTTGTTTACATTGTCTAATTGTTGCTATTTTTAAGAAACATTGCAGTTCCCTTTAGCAGCAACCATTTCATTTTTGTAATAATTGTCTCTGTTCAAGACAATTAGAAGTGATGGGGGCTTTATTAGTTAATTAGCAAGGCCTGAGGAACACTGCTCCACCAACTTAATTAAATCCATTTAAAAATACACAATATAAACTATAGCTGGCTGTTAATGATCAACACGTCATGTCTATTTGGTTGTATTGCTTCTCCTAAACCTTTACTATTAAACATGTGAGCTTCCAGCTGTTTCCTGAAAACAAAGTGAAACAGCTGCTGAGCGATATTAAGTTAAACATTCAAAACATTCAATATCTTCAGCTTTCCTGTTCCCTATACTGCTATTATGACATTAATTTTGAAGATAACCTTTTTTAAATTCTTGCCATTTCCCAAGCAAAAATTTTTCCTAAAAAATTAGTTATTTAATAAATGGGGAGATCTTTGGTTTATCTCCTTTGAAAAGAATGTATAAATTAGTTAATTGTATTAACTACAAAGCACTTCTCTAATTCTTCTTATCCACTTGAACAATTAAATATAAATACTTCCTATTCTTTGGCTATTATTTATATTTAACATAAATTGACTTTTTCATTTGTATTTTATTTTTTATTGCCTTCTTTTGTTTTTAGTTCCCTTTTCCCTATAAATATATATGTGCACCGACCCTAACATTTTGATTTGTTCTTGATTATGCTGAAATATGCACAACTTACCTTGAGCCAGAAAGAGAGTTGTGAGTGAAGTAGATTGCCCATGTTCTTAGGTATAAATATATGATAAACTTGGGAGACTGAAAGCAGAGATAGACAGGAGTAAATAGAGAAGGAAGAATAGGCACCCAAGCTCGGGGCTAGAAATCCTCTTTAGGTCCTGGGATAAATCAGTTAGCAGCCAGACAGAACTGACAGATCACTGGTTATTGTCTGGTTTTCAGGAGGAGTGTCAGAGACAGCTACCTTGTCCACCAAATAGCCACTGTAGAACGTTTCCTCCACAAATATAACCCTAAACACATATTGTTGTAATATTAGCATGGATAACTGAAAACTACATTCCTCAGCCTGCCTTGCAAACGTGCATTTTCTGGAAAAAAAAAAAAAGAGGTTTAAGAATGACATCTGGTAAAACTCCTTTCAAAGAGAGAGACAAGGATACGTCTCTTCTTTTCCTTTCCTTTTGCCTAGAATGTAGATGTGACAGCTAGAGATTCAGCAAATCTGTTGTGACCAAATGTATATTTGTTTAGTGCTACATCTCAGCCTTTAGAACAGTGGCTAGTAAGGGGCTAAAAATAGTTATCAAATAATCAATCAATTAATCAATTGATAAATGAAACAGAAATATACCTCTTCCTCAGTAACAGCCTTATCTTTATCTCTTACTGAGGTTTCCTTTGTTAGTTTTGAAATGGTTGACTATTTTATTAGCTGCATGGTTGTTTTAAGGACTTGTGATAGCTTATTATATCTCTAACTTGTTGCCTTGAATAATATAGTTTCTGAGTAACTTGTCTCCAAATGTCTTATAACTTGTATTTCTCCAATACATTTACTGATGAACATGATGAAGAATGACTGAAGTTTTACTGAATGTTTATTATTTGACATTTTATGCTGGGAACCCAGAATTTTCTACCCATATCCTCCCTCCATGTGAGCTACTTCTTATTTAATCATTACTATACAAACACTCATTTCAGAATGTCATTACATAACTTTTAATAGTATGAACAAATTAAAAAAATATCTTGGAAAATCTTCATTCGATACTCATATTGTTTTCTTTTGACAAGATAAAAATTATAACTAGTATTAAAACATAGTTTCATATTAAGGATGGGCCACTCAAGGAAATTTTTCTACAGTAGGGGAGATAACCTACTTTAATATAAAGTGAAATATGAATTCCATCAGAGAGATAAAAAGCCCAAGGGGAGTTTAAGGGAGGGAGAGATTTCTTTCAGTTGACCAGAAAAGACTTCAGAAAAGAGGCATCACCGCAGCCAGGTTCTGACCGACAGAATACAATGTAAAAAGGGCATAATAGCTGATGGAACATCGTGAGAAAAGGTATAGAGACAGAAAACATATTTAGGAAGCAATCAAAAGCTCGGTTTGACTGGAAGATAAGAAATGTAAAACAAGTTATTAAAAGATAAAGCTTGGAAGGCACCGATATATGAGCTTAATTGGATAAACAATAAACTATTTCTCAAATGAAAGATGTGCATAAAACCATGTTCACATACTTCTTTTACTAGAAAGATGAGTTTCTGGAAATGGAAGGGGTGACGGAATCAAAGCTATGAAAAGACGTTGCAATGCTGTCCCTTTGGCCATGCAATCCTAGCATCTTTCACTGATGTTTGTTCATCCTGTCCTTCAATCACCTAAACTCATGACAAGCTCCAACTATCTTTTCTATAACTAGTCCAACAGCCCAGGATTCAGAGATATTTCTGATGCTTTTCATGTTTCCAGAAGTCCTTGCTGCCCTTACTTTCTTGTCCATTTACTAGAGAAGAATTGTACCTCCCATCATGATTAAAGGTCTATCTAACATCCCACTTGATACACTTGTTTTTCTTTAATAGTCCAACACTATAACTTAAATATCTGTGGCAGATATTAGAGTCAAACAATTTAGCTGGCCACATCAGATTCAGCAGCCAATATTGCAGAACAAACACAACAGGGCAGCTACCTGGGCTGGGAGAGTGTTAGCAGGGCCAAACAAGGACTAGGGTGGGATGGTTACCTGGTGAAAAGGGGCAATGAGAGGGAAAAGGGGACATCTGTAATACTCTCAACAATAAAGATTAAAAGAAAAAGGAAAAAAATATAAACAAAAAGAAAACTTGATTTCAAGGTATATATTTTTCTTTAGAACTGTATTTTTCTTCTTTTCAAACTTTCCTCCTGTTTTATAAACTGAAATCTTTCCCTATCTAAGAAAGCTTGAATTTTATTGTAACATGTAATTGCTCTATTCTGAAGGGGAAAAAAGAAAGAAAGGTATTATATGAGCCAGTGGTCCTACATCTCCAATTCTCTTTTGATAATGAGTCTGACAAGTAGAATAACTTGTGGAAATACTCTTTCCTGCACTCAGTCTGCTTCTTTGTCAACTTCAATAGTGAGGTTCACTGAATGGTCTCATTGTCTATAAGCAACTCCGGAGCTCCTCAAACTCGCTAGTCAGGCTGGGAGAAGCATTTGGCCTTTTATCACAGGAAGGATCCATACACTGACATGCCAATTAGGCTGGGCAGAGTAGGAGGATGGGGTAACTTGAACAAATCTCATATTTTAATAACACTTTAGCTTTCAGTTGTTCTATAGTTTCTGAAATGTTCAAGTCTGAGAAATCTTTCCCAAGCATCTCGTTCACTGGTAGAGTTAGGTAGCCTCAAATATGATGCAAATTGCTTCTGCGGCACAGCATGGAGCAGTTTACCTCCTGCTTTTTCATATACCCAGACTCTACACCAGAAGGCAATCATAGCTCTTCAGAGAATATTTAAAAAGTCAAAATTAAAAATAATTATGGATTAAAAATGCAGAGGAATCTTTAGTCTGCCTTAGATACTAGCACCAACATCTAAGTTGAAAGGATTCAAAGGCTGAGAAAATTAAGTTTATTTATAACTAAATGCAATTTGGAATGGTTCACAGATCTCTGAGTATTGAAGATTAACAGACCCCTAATTAAAAGTGTTTTACTGGTGTGATGAGCTGTGCTTTCTTTCATGAAACAAAGACACAAGAATACTATAAAGTGTTTTCTCTGCTCCTGCCTTTTTCTTTCTCACTTTGCCACCCTCTTTTTTTTCATGTAGGTTCTGTAAATGTCAAATCTCTTTTGTACCACTATGCTGCCCACCTACCTACGAGAATTCTTTCTGTGAAAAGACAGTTTTCATGATTGAAGTTAGATTTCTAAGTTCTTAATAGTAAACATAGCAAGTGCTTTTAACTCAATCTATAGCAATTCTACCTACTCTGTTTTCTAATCTCTAGTGATTAAATTAAAGGTGGGGGTTGAGGGTGGGTGAGTGGGCAGAGATTAACCAGGGATCTTATATGCATATATGCATAGCCCATGGACACAGCCAACAATGTGGTGAAGGCCTGGGAAGGGCAGGTGTAAGGTGGAGGAAAAAGAAACAAAGGGGACATCTGTAAAACTTTCAATATTTAAAAAAAATAAAATTTTATTGAATGAGGAGAACAAAACAAAAGTTTAAATATTTGGCAAGATGGTAACATGACAAACCCTGCCTCCCCCTACACTGACCACATTCTGTTAAATATTACCTCTATTTTATAAATTATATATATTGATGCTAAAGGGAGAAATGTAAAAAGTCATCCAAAGAAAACTGTATGAGATAGTAAAAATAGCCTATTTTCTTTCTTTTTTTTATTGTTTAAAGTATTACTTGTCTCCTTTTTTCCCCCCCATTGACCCTCCCCCCCCCCGCCACTGCCACCCCCACCCCCCGCCACTCCCACCCGAGGGCAAGCCCCCACAGCCCCAGTGTCTGTGTCCATTTGTTATGCTAATCTAATATGCATGTATACAAGTCCTTGATTGATCTCCAACCACCCCCTCTCTTCCCCTGCCTTTTCTCTGGGGTTGGATGGTCTTTTCCATGATACCTTGTCTCTGGATCTATTTTTGTTCATCAGTTTATGTTGATCATTATATCTCACATATGATTGAGATCATGTGATATTTATCTTTCTCCGACTGGTTTATTTCGCTTAGCATAACGCTCTCCAGTTCCATCCAAAAAATAGCCTACTTTCTCCATCATTTTCAAGTGAATACAGCCAAATGAAAGTTACCTACAAGATTATTTAATCAGCTTTGAAAACCCTTGCCTGAAATATAGTGGAGGGAGGTGTTGGTCTGTTCCCTCTGGTTCTACCCTTTAAGGTTCTACAGAGTTTTCACTTTTTCAGCCTCTTGTTTCAGATTTTTCCCAGTGTATGTCCTTGATCTCTCTGATTTGACCAGGTATGTTTGGTTCCATTCTCTCAGTTTTTTGCTCCTCTCCCATTATAAATACTTTTTTCTATGCAGCTCCTAGGAAACAAGTAGGTTATCATTTTCTTTATTCTCAAATATCCATCTCATCACACCCATCTTGTCCATGTTATTAAGAAGAAGCTGAACCCAAACATGTTAAATGACTTCAGCAGAAGCAGCAGGGGGAAGCATGCATGTGTTTAAAACAAAGCTCAGGGCTCCTGCATCTAGCACAGTGATTTTCGACAGGTGTGCCACAAGAACTTTTAAAACATGCAATACCTGACTATTTAGTCAGGGACACTGACATCTTTCCACTTAGATTGTCAAATAAAAAAATGACAACAGGCAACACAACAATAGCCCTCGGATATAAATTTCCTGTCTTGAACTATATATATCTGTCATGTCATACACTTGCAACTTATTGGTCACACCACATAATAAGGTTATATCTGATTAATCCTTGGTAACAGAAATCCTTATATACATGTATAGGAACCTGATATTTTAAAAAGTCACTTTAGAGCTAAAAGAGTATGTAATTATGATTATTTTGTAAATCAATCAAAAGTATACCTATTTTTGTCAGATTAGCCAAAATAGAATATATTTTTTGCTGTGCCACAGAATTTTAGTAATTAGTTGTTGTGTGCCACAAGATGAAAAAGGTTGAAAATCTAGCATGTGCCATAAGATGAAAAAGGTTGAAAATCTAGCATGTAAAGGGCGTGTAGCCCTCTACAGTTCATAACAGTATTGTCACATATATAGTTGTTTCTAACTTTTGGAGCAACCCGTCAAGGAAGACTTATTTTTCTCCATTTTACCTCTAAAACATTGGTTGAAGACTCTTGGCCAAGCTCACATTATAGTAGTTGGAGTGTCTGGATGTCAATCTTAAACTTCTGACTCCAAAAGCCAAAACCACCTGCTCTC
Organism: Plecotus auritus; assembly: GCF_963455305.1. NCBI lineage: Eukaryota > Metazoa > Chordata > Mammalia > Chiroptera > Vespertilionidae > Plecotus > Plecotus auritus. The sequence goes on from NC_137770.1 coordinate 211,584,380, forward strand.
TCCTTATGATAGATCCCATGACCAAGATTAACTCCTCCTTAATGTTCTTTCAGGGACTTTAGGACAGACCCTGTCTCCCTATATAAATCTTTATTGATGCCTTGCCGTGGAACCTAAATTCTCCATCCACATCACTAATTTTCTTACACAAAAGCACAGAAGGACTTGTGATGTAAAAGTGACAGCAAAAGTGGTAATATATTAAGATAACTTCAGATCATCTTCAATCATTATCAACCAAGGTTGACTGAATTCATTAAGATAAACCAGCAGGAATATAAGTTTTATAGATAATCAATATGAAAAAGAATGTTTTCAGGAAAGTAAGTTGCAAGTCAAGCATGCTAGGGTCTAGTTCCTTGAGGAAAGCAGCTGTAGAGTGGATAATTATCAAGTCATTCATGATGAATCTTGGTGTCAAGTAGGAGGAATGGTGTTTCTGTAAGGATGACACTGAGGTTTGCTTGGGTGTCACTCCTCGTCCCATGGTTTTAGACTGACCCTCTGACCTTCCCAGAGATACTAAGACACTTTCATAAATTTCCTTCTGACTTAAACCAATTGCAGCAGACACTGCTAGATGCCTCCTGAACACTCGATTCTTCTTATTACTTATTAGGAAAATATTATAGGGCTCTTTGAGTGGCAATGTGTCAATTTAAAATCCTACATGTTCCATCCTTCTTACAGCCATGGTTAAGATTCAAGTAGAAGTCTCTTAGAGACTTGTGGCAATTATTTGTCTTCCAAATATAGGTGTTGTCCTTCATTTGTACTTCTTTCTTCTTCCTGCCTGAAAATTAGATGGAAGCCTGTAAACTAGGTAGCTTTTCTGAGATAATGAGAAAACCAGGAGAATTAAACTACAGACTAGGGACAGTGGAACAGAGAGTAAGGGCCCTAAAATGTTAATGTTTTAAAGCTCCTGTATCATCACTATATCACTTATCTACAGGATTTTATTTATCTATGAAACATAAGCTTTTATTTGGTTAAACCACCAGAGTCAAAATTTTCATCATTAGAGGTGACACACTATCCAAAAGGATACTTCCTTTTCTCCAATTAGGGAATCTTTACATTCTACATATATAAATTGAAAATATAAATGCATATGATTTATTAACATTAGACTCTGTTCTGCCACTATCTGACCTAGGACAAGTGATTTTAATTTTCAGGATCTTAGCATCCAAAGAGGTGGTCTACTTAAGTAATATTTAACTGAATGTCTTCTTTTTAAAGTTCTAGAATTCCATGAAATGTCCCAATTTAATTGAAAAATAAGCATTTTTTCACTTGTAACTGCTCTGTAAATTGAATCAGTTATAGCTGAGAGAAGAGACTACAAATGTGTTAGAGAGATTACCAAGGATTGGATTTTGTGTAAACTGGAAGTATTTGAGGTAGAACCTCATACACTCAGTAGGAAGCCAAGTGGAACATGCATCTAATTACAGATAACAATATACAGAAATATTATTTTTAAATGAGCTAGTGAACAAAATAGGACAGAGTTCTGGAGGGTAATACGATTTCTGAAGGAATAATTGTACAAAGGAAAGAGGCAGAATGTCAGAAACTGCTCTTTCACGTGAAAAGGAAGTTGGCCAAGTGCCATATTGGTCACATAGGGTAGAGGATGCTGACACCTACTTCAAACATGCATCATTTATTGGGAAAAGATTTATTGATGACACAGTACATGAAAATCACTGTGGGAAACACAATGAAGTGTCAAGAGAAATAGCATCATGTTCAGGTTGCTTTCAATCCACCAAAAACAGTTTCATAAAACAACAACAAAACCCATCACCAAAAAAAAAACACAAACAAACAAAAATACCATAAAATGGCATTTAATGGTATAAGGGGTATAAAAGCAGGGTAACCTACATTTGGTTTGCCTAGGTCTAGGATAATCCTGAGTTAATCCTTTTGTCCTGGCTTAATTACTGACATTGTTCCCTTCCATACTCAAAACTGCCCCACAATGGTTATATGGGCTTGAAACTGAAACTTTATTTCATATATTTATCAACTCAAAGTGTTGATTTTTATCCCCATTGCCATTTACTATAATATAAAACATTTAAGGCTCTAAATTTACCTTTATGCTCTTCAATTCTTCAACTTGCTTTTTTTTATTCTACCTAGTCATTAGCAACACAAAAAGAATGTAAACATAATCTGAAGTAGTATTATCAAAAAGTTATATCAATGCTTTGCTATAGCATCTTTAGAAAATATATTGAGTAAGACTAAGTAAAATATATACATATAAAAGAGTAAATCCAAAGGACAAAATGAACCTGTAGGTCAGATGTGAGAATTATTAATAGATTGGAGATGTGGAGATTAAGAGCATCCTCTTTTCCTAAGGAAAGACGCTATCAATGTGCTCTCTGATTATAAAAGATAAAATTTTGCTCCCATTATAAATGCCATTTACTAAATGAATTTGTAATATTCCACATTAGATTATTAGTGATAACATTAGTTCTTTTGGCAGGAGCTAACATCCAACAGTCACTAAACAGGTGAAGATGATTTAAACACACACACACACACACACACACACACACACACACACACACTATGTTACAGTCATATGTGTGCTGATCGTGAAAGAGTAGCACACAGTGGGAGCTAACTGACTGATCTAGGGTCACCTGGCTCATTCTTCTACACAGGGAACATTGTTTTGGGACACTCATGAACTTGTTGATTGCTTTTATTGCTTTCCTCTACTGATTCTGTTAAAGAAAGAATAAAAAGACTTTTCATATCCTTGGCACCTACTAGAGAAATCATCTTTTCTTATTAGAATGGGAAGTGCTGTAATTAAAAGCACAGAGTTTTTACTCCTTCCCAGTAATTTGACTTAGCATAAATCCCCTATAGTAAAACCATTTATCTATGGTTTGTTGAGACATAATTATAACAGACTTTAAAAAGCAGTTTTGGTTAATAATGCAGCACTATAAATTGAGCAGGATTAATCTACCCCATTATTCTGTACTTCAAAAGAAATGGGAAGGAGCAAGGAGATTTTACAATTTTCCGCTGAAAGAAGCAATCCTGCTTTAAACAGTATTACACTAAGTGAACTAAAGAGATTTACAAATCACTTATTAATGCTGAAAAAATGTTTACAGGTTTAGACAAAACTTATTAAAAGATTACAAAAAAGTGTAATGTTGTAGATTTAATAAAAGATTAACTGGGAGTAGAACTTTGATTGAAAGTAAAGCCTGCTTAAAAACGAACCATAAAATAAAACCTTTTTTCTCCATCTATTCTTGAGTCTCTTATCACTCTGTACTTAGAAAGATTATTCCCAATGATATCATCTAAAAGTGCCAGAATGAGAGTTTTTACCCTTATATTTCTGATACCTCAATTATGAGGTTCAGATCCTTTTGTAGTTTATAAATGTGATTATTGGATGTTCACAATCTTGTGTAATATGTGCCTCCCTCAAATCTTGTTATGACATCAGCACATTACCTATATGACATTAAAAAAAAGAGGTTTATCCTCTTCTTTGCCAAACCAAGCCTTTCCATCATTTAGGACCATTTCAGTTTTCACATGGTTAACAGGTTAATTTAAGAAATGTCCCTATATCATATGTTCCTGGCATATGGAATCCAACATAACTCACCTTCACTTTAAGGAAGGACTCATAAACCTTACATGGATTCTCTATCACTGGGATGTTTTTCATCTTTCAAATCTCAACCTTCCAATTCCCACTTTCTGACTATAGCTTTCTCTTATTTTACATCCCCGATGGCTATGCTCCAAATACAAAAATGAGTCAATGATGCTTAATGACTCTTTTTGTTTTGTTTTTCATTTCTTTATTGATTAAGGTGTTACATATGTGTCCTTATTCCCCCATTACCCTTCCCACCCCCCCCCCCACTCATGCCCTCACCGCCCTGTTGTCTGTGTCCATTGGTTAGGCTTATATGCATGTATACAAGTCCTTTAATTGATCTCTCCCCCTCACCCCCATACCCCCAGCCTCCCCTACCTTTCCTCTGAGGTTTGATGATCTGATCAATGTTTCTCTGTCTCTTTTTCTTGCCCCTTCTCTATTCTATTTCTTCAAAAGCCCTTGTCTATGTTTATCTGCTTTCTTCAACTCCATATAGACCAACTGGTTAATGATTTCAGATAATTCCTAATTCTTGCCTAGCACAATATGGTTGAAAGTGCATTGAATATAAAATATGACATACACAGTTTAAATTCCTGTTTCCCTCATTTAGAACCCATGACCTTTTCCAAGGCAGTATGATTTCTCAAGTTTAGATTCTTCTCCAGTAAAATGGAAATGATGTTTAACTCTGAACATTTTGTGATAATTATATGAGATAATGTGTGTAAGGTAGATCAATAGATATAGGGGCTAAATAAAGGTTACTTTCTCCTTGCTTCCTTCCTTTTCTTTGTCCTTCTGAAGTATTCATACTGCCAAGCCCCATCCTAAGACCTAGCCAACTAATGTGTCAGCTTCTGCAACTGTGCTTTCTGGCCTGAACTAAACAATTCCAAGAAAGCTTGAACTTCCTTTTACTGATCTCTAGGCTGCTCCTTTTAGCATCCCAGATTCTTTTAGTAACTATACTAGAGCCCTGGTGCACAAATCTGTGCACCAGTGGGGTCCCTCAGCCTGGCCTGTGGGATCGGGCCAAAACCAGCTCTCCAACATCCCCTGAGGGGTCCCGGATTGCGAGAGGGTGCAGGCCAGGCTAAGGGATCCCACTGGTGCACAATGGGGGACGGAGATGGATGTGAGAGGTTGCCTAGTGGGGAGGGACCACAGGAGAGCTCCAGGGCATATCCGGCTCCTCTTGAGCTAACCTACCAGATGGAACGTCTGCCCCCTGGTGGTCAGTGCACGTTATGGCGAGTGGTTGAGCAGCTTTAGCATATAATTAGCATATTACACTTTGACTGGTTGACTGGACGACCAGACACTTAGCATATTGGGCTTTTATTATATAGGATATCCTTATATTTTTACAACCCTGCCTCTCCCTGCTTCTCTCAATACTATTTTGCTTCATCCTCCTCTCAGAATCTAAAAGGCCACGAAACATGAACTCTACCAACTTCTCTCCTTCCATATCCAACCTTGTCTCTCTTTCTACCTACCAACCTACTAGTTTTCTTCACACCTAATTCGTTCTTCTTTCTTTTATGTCTCAAAAGAAGATGCCCCACTTCACCTCCAAGACCAACAGCTCTATCTATGTTAATGAATTAATTACCCTCCTGCTCCATCTGGGACTTTGCTTAATGACCCCTTTTTCTTGGACTTTGCACTTTTATTCTCAGGATACTAAAAATATTTCTCTTTTATATTTAAAGATATTTTATTGTTAATGTATTCCTCCCACAGCATAATCCTTGCTCTGCAATTCAGTTTACTGACCAAGACGTTGAAAGAACAGGCCATATTTTCTTCATTTTATCACTTTTAGTCCACAGAGATGACTTCTGCCTTAATTACTTAATATAATGTTTTCGGAGATTTTAGCTAAGCACTTAACTTCAGAATCTGCTAGCTATTATTAATTTATTATTTTGCTTAATCTCTCAGAGGTATTTGCCACTCTTACCTTCTTTTTTTTAAAAAAATATATTTTATTGATTTTTTTACAGAGAGAAAGGGAGAAGGATAGAGAGTTAGAAACATCGATGAGAGAGAAATATCGATCAGCTGCCTCCTGCACACTCCCCACTGGGGATGTGCCCACAACCAAGATACATGCCCTTGACCAGAATCGAACCCCAGGACCCTTCAGTCCGCAGGCCGACGCTCCATCCACTGAGCCAAACCCGTTAGGCCACTCTTATCTTCTTAAGAATATTTTTCCTCTTGACCTCAAGGTAAGTTCTCTTCCTAACTCTACTATTCTCTCTTCTTCCTTTATTATACCATACCTCTTTACCCAGTCTGAAAAAATATATGTAATTTTTTAATTCTCACCTAAGAATATGTTTATCTTGATTTTAGAGAGAGAGGAAGGGAGACACACACACACACACACACACACACTGATGTGAGAGAGAAACTTCAATCGGTTGCCTCCCATACATGCCCTGACCAGAAATCAAATCTTTTGGTGCATGGGGAAATGCTCCAACCAGTTGAGCCACCTGGCCAGGGTCAGCCCAAAAATATTTTGTTTCCTAATTTTATCTTTGATCTCATATTCTACACATTGCTTTCTTAAGATTTTATTCATGCTCATGACTTCAATGACCAAATATAAAAGTTGATAATACTCATATTTGCATTTTGTCCTGTACTGATTCTTCAGGTACCAGGTAAATTTGTAACTGGTACTAGATATCTACAACTGGATTTTCCCTCATCAATGAAAAGGTCTCCATTAATCAAGTTGGTCCAGTATAAAAACTTGCCATAACACTCTTTGAATAAATAAGGAATATACATGTTAGAGGTTGAGTCCAATAAGCTAGGGAGAGATCAGTGGTCCTGTCTCCAAATAGTCAAAAGGAAAAAAGTGGTGAGACTGAGGCAAAATCAAAAGGCATACCCTAAATCAAAGCTAAGTAAAAAACTTTTAAATGCAATGGCAAAACTATCCAGAAAATTCCTGGGTGATTTTTTAGAATGGTACAGGAATGTGTGTGGTTTGTGGTTGACATCTTTACATAAAATCAACCCAATTAACAAATACATTTAGTCCTACCACCTAAATATATCTCATACCAATTCTCTCCTTTCCATTCCATTTCACTGCTTCAGTTCAGGTCATCATCATTTGTCACATCCGCTATTGCAGTAGTCAGATAATCCATCTCTCTTAGTTTCTCTGCTACTAATCTATCTCAAGTCTAATGCATTTTCCAGACTACCTTCAGAGTAATCTTACTATAAAACAAGCCTGGTCAAATTACTCCACGCTATAAATGTCTTCTGCTGAAACATCAAAGCCTATACACAGTATTCCTAGCACACCAAATAAGAATACTAGCAAATTTGTGCCTGACCAAGTTTCTAGGCTTAGTTCCAACTGCTCATGCCAACTGTGTTCATGTTCTCTGGTCATGACATTCTTCCACACTTCTGTAACCCCTATGGTTCTGACTATGTTATCTGAAAATCCATATTTTTATCTAGTGAAACAGCTTTTTTTAGGTTTTTAATTGAAATATTATGTCTTTGACATGGCTACTTATACTGTGTTGCAAGAACCACACATTAATATTTTCATAATTATCATATCCCTAAAATTCTGGGATCTACTTGAGGTTAGGGACATTTATTTACATTTGTTGTCCCCTATTTAGATGTGTGCTTAACACCAATAAATGCTCCAAAATGTTTGCAGTTCAACTGTTTGGATGGCTAGAGGGCTGGATGCTGGATGAATTAATAACAAGTTATTATAAAAATTACCATGCCACATATAAATTCTAAGCTTGTTTGAATATTTTACTATGAAAAAAATACTCAATACTTTCAAAAGAAGTCTCAAAATCAATACTTTCACAAGATGCTCAATGTCCCTAATCATCAGAAAAATGGAAATTAAAACCACAATGAGATATTACCTCACACCTGTAAAAATGGCTCCCATCAATAAATCAACAAATAACAAGAGTTGGCGAGGATGTGGAGAAAAAGAAACCTTCTAGCACTGTTGGTGGGAATACAGATTGAAGCAGCTACTGTGGAAAGCAGTGTGAAGTCACTTCAAATAATTCAAAATGGAACTGCCTTAAGACCCAGCAATTTCACTTCTGGAAATTTATCCAAAGAAACCTGAAACATCAATTCGAAAGAAGATATGCATCCCTATGTTCATTGCAACATTGTTTATAATAGCCAAGATTTGAAAGCAGCCGAAATGCCCATCAGTAGAAGACTGGATAAAAAAGCTGTGGTACATTTACACAATGGAATATTATTAGGCCACAAAAAAGAAGGACATCTTACACTTTGTGACAGCATGGATGGACCTGCAAAGCATTTTGTTAAGTGAAAAAAGCCAATTATAGAAAGACACATACCATGATTTCACTTTTATGTGGAATCTAATGAACAAAATGAACTAAAAAGCAAAAAAAAAAAAAAAAAAAGAGAGAGAGAGACTCATAGATAGAGAGCAAGCTGACAGCTATGGAGGGACTGAGCAAAAAAGAAAAAGGTGCACAATGAATAACAGAGAGTGAAAAGGATTTCCAGCCTCGAAGAAGGGGCTTTATTTTCAGACACCACATGACAAGATCAATGATAGTAATGCTTCTTCCAGTTGCTGTTAAAAAATTAAATACTATTTAAATATATAAAAATTACTACTTTTCCAAGTAATTATAGCTTAACAATTGCATTAATGTAGACTCAATGATAAATTAATATTGGGCAACTAATAAGTAACTATTAAAAGACTGAAACTCATCAATAATGACCGTGCTCTCCCATGCCTCTCTCAATAACTATTGGTGCCTTTCCCTGGCAGTTTTAGAAACACTCTCCTCCCAAGACAGTTTATATGGGGGTGTTTACCTCAGAAGTTATCATCTGGTACAAACTAGGAAGTGACAGGGAAAACTCTTGTTACACTCTATTTGTTCATTCTATGCTACTAGGCAGGTCTTAGTTGCTTCTTGCCTGATACTCATCCATCCTTGTATCCAGTCTGATGGGGGAGACCCTGAGACCTCACCAATCTTTTACCAGCTTTCTTTGACTTTGGCTGAATGGACGGAGCACTCAAATTAAATCCCTCTTGCCTACTCCAATAGCTTTAATACTACTTGCCACCTGATGCCTTCTTGGGCTCTGAATCATCTCACGGTTTTATTACAATGTTTGCTTAAATCAAGCTTGTGTTTGCATCTTAACTTTGGACCTTCTAGATGTGAAGCTACTCCTCCAAAGTGCCAGTTCTAGAATCTAGATGTGTTTTTAGGCCCCCTTTTCAGTTTACAGCAAGCACAATATTCTGAATGGAAGGTAGGCATATCGGCCCCAGTGCGGCATTTGGCAATGCTCACAGACATATTTTGGTGTTCACAAGGCGGGATGCTACTGGCATCTAGTGGGGCCAGGGGTGCTGCTAAACATCCTGCAATGCACAGGACAGACCCCAGCTCTATCCTACAATAAAGACGTATCTGGGCCACAATGTCAATAGTGTTGAGGTTGAGAAAATCTGCATCTAGCATTTTCCCCTTCCCTGCACACCTTTTGCTGCTAAGGTACTAATATGCTTCATGGCTGTGCTGACCTCAGTTATAAAACCAGGGCAGAATGTTTGCCAAATTTTGATACTATAATCTAGTCACTTGGACTCCTTTTTGCCCAGATTTCCTATCTTGATAAAATAGCAGCTGACCATTCCTCTTCTACAGAGTGCCCTGGAGGTTTAATAAATCCATTTTAATGAGGTGCTTTGCCGTCCTCGGGTGAAAAATGTTCCACAAGTGTTATTCCCATCACAAGAGAGAGCAATGATTGCTTTGCAGATTGGCACATGAAGTTCATTCCTGCAATGCACCTCCATCCCACAGCTCCAAAAAGTACAAAATTTGCTCATAAAAAATAGAAGCGGACTGACAACTTGAGCATTTTTTTTCACATCTGTCAGTAGAAGTAGAGTCATTGAAGAATCAGCTGTCGGGTGGCTGCATCTCTAAATTATCCTGTGCATCAGCCACCAGGTTACTGAATTCTTTATACATTAGAATGCCATAATTTAATTTTTAGTCATTTTTTATTTTAACTAGAAAGACATTAATACAAGACTGACAATTATTTCCCCTTTTGTACATTACTTAATTTATTATATATAATTTAACATAATTGCAATCACTGTGAATTTTAGTTGTATAGTCTTTTAACTACCTTAATTATCATTTTAATAAATTAAAATATTCAATTCACTCAGTTATTTTTTTCATCCATCGTTTCTTCCAAGTAAATATTTATAAAGTGCATTTTGCAAGCCAGCAATACATTGAATTACCATCTCTGTCTCTGTGTCTGAACTACTATATTCTCTTGCTTGGACTACTTTGATAACCTTCTGACTTGCCTCTATTTTCAGTTTAGGGAATTAGTTTGGCTGCATATTGGAAAATAACTCAAATACGATTGACTTAGATAAAATTGAAGTTTGGTTTTTCTTTCCTGAAACTAGAAATTGGAATGTAATGACCGGGTCTTGTGCCATAGTCCACAGTCCTTGACCCATCTGTCTCTCAGACATCATTAGATCATAGTTTCCACCCTCCAGGTCTCCTTACAGGTGCAATTTGGTCCTTGCATCTTTATCTTTTACCTCCATGTTTAGGGGAGGAAGAAGAAGCAGTGGGAGAAGGGAAAATCCCTAGTAGCTGAGTCAGCTCCACTTATAGATATTTTCCCCAAAGTCCCACACAGAGCCTTTAGTAGCTTATCTCTTATTGGCCTAGCAGTTATATAACCACCAGAGGCTTGTACACAAAATTCGTGCACTCGGGTGGGGTGGGGGGTCCCCTCAGCCCAACCTGTGCCCTCTCGCAGCCCAGGAGCCCTTGGGGGATATCCGACTGATAGCTTAGGCCCACTCCCTGCGGCAGGCCTAAGCCGCAGTCTGACATCCTTAGTGCCACCACCACCACTGCGCTCGCCAACTGTGAGCCCGGCTTCTGGCTGAGCAGTGCTCCCAGTGTGGAAGTGCACTGACCAGCAGGCGGCAGCTCCTGCGTTCAGTGTCTGCCCCCTGGTGGTCATTCCATGGTTTGGTTGATTTGCATATTAGCCTTTTATTATATAGGATAAAAGCTGCAAGGGAGGGTAAGAAATAGAATCTTTATCTGTGTGCACTGCAAACTGAAAATACACTGAGATTATGTTAGTACAAAAAGAGAGAGAGAGTGGATATTGCATAAGCCATTGGAAGTCTCTTCTAATGTCTCACTTCTACTCTTTTTCTTCTATAGTAATTTTATAATATAAAACTTATTAAGCCATATTTTTGGTTAAAGCCATCATTAAATCTAAATTCTTTTCCATGGCCTATATGACAATATATAGTTTGACGTTACTTTATTTTATTTTTCCCATTATTTCCACACTATCTTTTGGTCTTTAAACATCTGTAGTTCATTTCAGCCCCAATCCTGTATACTTGCTATTCCCTTTGCCTGAAATGCTCTTCCACAAGGTTTTCTTTTTTTTTGTTGTTTGCATGTAAACAAGATATTAAAGAGATAATTACAAAATGCCCAAAACCCTATTCTTGATGTTCTTGCACTTGTTATTTCAAGGTAACATTGGTGCAATTCCAAAGAATAGTTGACATTTCCAGAACACTATTCAACTTGGCTCCTTAATCACAAGGACATCCTTGGCTCCATATTTCTTTGGAAAAGTTTCAGAGCATTTTTATTCTAGAAAATTCTCTGCCATCACATTTCCTGGGTTTAGTTTTATGGCTTGGTCCATGTTATCATTCAATACGTAGGCTCAGAGAAGTCTTCACTGATCACTTAGTAAAGTGCTGAATTCTGAGTTTATACCTCCTTGATTCAAATCCTGGCTTCAACCATAAGTTAACTGGTGACTTTAAGCAGTTACTGACTTCTTTTTTTCAGTTTTCTTATCTGTAAAACAGACTTAATTGTATCTACCCCATAGGGTGGTTGATAGCATATAGTGAGTTAATCTTTGTAAACTGCATAGAACATTAACTGACACATTGTAGTCATTTGATAAATGTTGAAAATTTTTGTAATAGTACTCCCATACCCTTTTCAAGGTACTAGGTATGCTTTCAATTTGCTTTGTTTTCTTCAAAACACAGATTACTATAAAAACTAACTTATGTTACTACTTATTGACTAACCATCCCAAGAGAATGTAAGTCATATAAAAGGTACCACTGTATAGTCAGAACCTAGTACAGTTCTGGGCATAAAATAGATGTTCAAAAATAAATAATTGCTGAGTAGATTATGAAACAATTAATATATTGATTTATGTTCCTAATATTACAAATGAGGTCACATCTGATATATTATTAATGGATTATTAAAATATTTGTCACTTGATCATTGACATGCTTTCTCCAGTCTGATCTATTTTAAAAGAACCAAGACTATGCTAGAGTCTTGAAAAAGAAACTAATTTAAATAAACTTTATTTGGAAGCTAAGGAAGAAATTACAAAAGCAAACTTTTTCTACAGAGGGTTAGAATATAAATATTTTAAAGTTTTGTAATATTAAATATATCTTATTCACATTTGCTATGAACATAGAGATATATTTTTAGAAAACATTATTTTAGTGAGAATATTAAATAAAAGTTTATTAAATGGTTAAATGTTTGCTGTGGTGATATTACAAATCATCAATAAAAATCTGAGAACTGCATCACCCACAAATGAATTAAAGATATAAAAAATTATTGTCTTAAGTTGTTTAAGTAGGAGTGTAATTAGTAGGATGATGAATGTATGCTTAAAGAATTATATGTATTTAAATAAAAATATTTTATATTTGGATTCTTTAAATGATTAACAAATAATGTTATATATCATTTCACCTTTTCATCAGTTTTAGTTTTTTTAAATGGACATGAAATAGGTAGCCTTTGACCTCTTTTTCAACACTAAATATCTATGATTTTATAAACTTCTTTCAACTAAAATTGTTTTATCCTCCTAAAGGCATGCTCTAAATCTACTAAACAACATAATTAATGAAATAATTTTAAAAATATTTATTGACTATCCATGAGTCAAGAATGCTATAATAATTTCTGACGTGGATGCAAAGTACAATCAATCATGGGCCAAAACATAAACCCAGGGAGTATCTCAGAAAGCTTAGATTTGCAGATGACATACTATATCTTGCAATCAGAAAACCACAAGAAATACTATTAAGCAGCAATTTGGGTAAAAGCAGTTATTTTGTATAAGAAATAAAAATTAACCAAATAATTCCTAATATTCTTGGAATGTTATAATGGAGGGGAAGTTACATTTTGAAATTTCATTATAAAGCTACATGTCCATGGGTTTATTCAGAATATTTTCACTTTTTTCCCTTCAATTTAAGTAAGAAAATTACCATTTATTCTCAAGACAAAGACTTAAAACACATAATGCACCCCAGCATTCTCTTGTTTTAAAGTGAGAAAAGTGACATTGCAATCTCGTGAAAGCTTTAAAAACTGATTTTGATTTTGTGGACATTTGACATGTGTACCTGCTGTTGTGTTGAACTAGCAGGTGGCTAACAATTTTTTACCACTGCGAACCTTTTTCCTTAATGCCTGCTTGCAGATTTATGTCATTTTCTGCCCTGAGGATTCGAGTGTACCTGCTGTTTAATCTGCCTAAGTATCCTGCCTGATGAGCTTGCCATTTTGTGGATGCCTATGTTATTATAGCTGTAGTTTCATGACACATTCTAGAGTTGCCTTGTTCCACACTGTCTTACTTTTTAAAATTATATGAAAATTTTTATTAAATTTATTGGCGTGACATTACTTAATAAGAGTATATAGGTTTCTATTAGCATATCCAATGGACACAGACAGCACTGGGGCGGTGGGAGCTTGCCCAGGGTGGGAATGGCTTGGCGGGCGGGGGCGGAGGGGGTGTGTCAATCAGGGAAAAGGGTGACATGTGTAAAACTTTAGATAATAACAAAAAAAGAGTATGTAGGTTTCAAGTGTACATTTCTATGATACATAATCTGTACATTGCATTGTGTGCCCACCACCCCAAATCAAATCATCTTCTGTCACCATATATTGGCTTCCTTTATCCTTTATTAACTTTCATGGCCCCCTTCCCTCTCATAACCACCATACTGTTGTCTGTGTCTATGAGTTTCAGTTTTATGTTCTGTTCTTAAGGTCATAATGCAGTTCCACAGAGCAATTCCAAAGAGAGGTACCTGGTCCTTAGAGAGTGGGAAGTCACATCTTTGTGTGGTTACCCCTTCCTAAGGGCTGGCTCTCAGCTTTGTTAATCCAGAAATATAATTGCATCATGTCACCAAGAACTGATCAGGATTTGGGGAATCAAGTCAGGGCCCAAGTAACAAAGTAAAAATAGAATGATGATTAATTGACACAGAACGGAGATCTGGATTTCATAAATCTAGCTACACTGGAATCTCCATTTAAATCACCCATTGTCAGAGTCAAAGTATCTGGAAGACAGAATTTACCATTTAAAAGTAGCTTCATGGGAGTTAACCTGTGTTAAAGAAGTTAGATATTTTTAAAAGAGGCTTCATCTATTAGAATAATGATAGAAACTAGTAACTTCTCCAGCAGTGGAATAGACTTCTCTTAGAAGAAAACAAATTTACATTTATTAGGGTTTACTCTGTGTCTACTATCATATCATGTAGGTAAATAATTTCCCTTATTTGCACAACAATCCAAAGTGAGTGGTGGTGATATTTTCATTTACTAGGAACAAATTTGAAGGCAAGAGAAAATCTCATTGATTTAGGGGATGCAGTTAGTATGCAAATTTAGTCCTGTTTGGCATCAAAGCTCCTATTCCAAGAGGATCCTATTCCATGAGAATCTCTTAACCTCTTCACTTCAATGCAATGCCTCTGCTGAATGTGGAATACCAAGTAAAAACTAGCAAAAAATCAGTTTTTATTTTCCATTTTCAAACTCAATATAAACTTCACTCCATTCTGTTTGACCTTTTATTCCCTTAGACACTTGTACAAACTACAAGTTTCTTTATCTTCATTCTTATCCTGAGGCTTCCTTGTTCTTCTTGATTGGACTTGGGTATTTCCAAACCTCTACAAACAAGAGTGAAATGATATTTTGGGGATATAACTAGCCCCTGGTGAAATCCTGTTGCCTTCTAGTGCTCATTATTTTCATTCAAGTAAACTAGATTTTTTTAAAAAAGCTCAACTTGATGGTATGAAAATATAAGATGGTTTATTTTCCTTTAATCATTGCCTTCCGAAATGTTCTGTTGAATTCCTGTTTCTAACTGGGAAGTAAATTCTTTGAAGATCATCTTAGGAAGCTTCTGTATCTTTCTGGACATCGTTGACTATATATAGTCAGATCAACTCAGTTTAAAATCTATCATAAACTATTTAAAGCTTTTACCTTACCCACTGCTGGCTATACTAGTAATTGTAGCTTTAGGGACATTAACTGGAAAGAAGACATGTCTTCTTTGTCAGTCCTTCCCTTTCTTCCCTCTTCTAGAAAGTAGTTACTCTAATAATAAGGATGAGAAGAAAGGACAGAAAAATAGTGGATGTCAAAATACTTAAGTGCGTACAGGTGAAATTTTCTCTACAGTGACAGTTGCTGCTTTTCTGGCCAACATTGATTGATGGCTCCTGCCTACTAAGTGTGCCTCTCATGAGATGCTTCTATCTCAGAGCATCCCCCACTCAACAATTCCTGAATGTGGATGTTCAAGTTCATCCTCTTACACCATGATTTTCCCAGCTTTTATGCTCAGTTGTCTACCTCATGTAAATACATCTTCCTTGACCATCAGCCCTCCTGAGTTGGTGGCCACTAGGCTGGCTAAAAACCAGTTACCTTCCCCACTGCTCATTTGGCATGGAGGAAATTCAAACATCCTTCCCGTGTCAGTGAGGGTGCCTCACATCCACACCACCCTGCACGGACCCTCTCAGCAATTCTTTTCCTCTGCTGAGAAAGGCAGAGGGACAGTTTGAAACCCACTGCCCACATGTACATTCAAATGAGGGAAAGAATAGCAGTCTCTCTTATTATAGTCCGTGTATGTGTCTCCATCACTTGAACAGGTGGCAGAGTGCCCACTTTTCATATTGATGGTGGAAAGCCTCTCATGATCCACAATTCATTCCCCTTGGGGTCAATGATGCTAATAACACTTTCATTATATCTTGCCTCCCTACACTTCTTAGATATACAGAGAAGGATATAAGGTTGAGGTAGTAAGTAGAAAAAGGGGCCCTGATTCCAATAGCATGTAATAAGATCTGAGGGGAGTAAGTGCCACTAATTTTGGGTAGCTATCATTAGAATGGAATTCATTTAGTGACTTTTTCTTCAGCTTTGGCCTTCAAGCTTTTGGCTTGAATTGTTAAGTCCCAAGAAAGAGGAAAAACTCCTATCAGATGTGCTACTACACATTTATTTTATATTACCCCCTTTTTTTTCTAAATGCCTCCTATATAACAGTCATTGGATAGTGAATGCTCATATAAAAAATAGCTAAAATATAATTACCACTCTCACAGTTAGAGTCAGGTGCATTAGTTCATACCCTATCTTTGGTCACAACACTCACAGCTCTCCATAACTTTATCCTGAACTCTGTCTCACTGTAATGGTAGTATTTATTATGTGAAATAGGAGCCCATTGAGGGATGAGAATGGTTCTCTGTGGGAGGTGGGAGGTCAAGGAAGGCTTCATAGATGAAGGAATGTTCCAATTTCTTCTTACAGAACAAGTAGGATTTAACCAGTTAAAAAGATAAGAATGGGCATCCAACAAGGAAAGACTAGCTGTGCAAAAACATAAAGGCATAAAAGAAATAGAAAAATACAAGTAATCAAGCAAAGCTTGAACAGAGAGTCTATAATAATAGTACAAGGTAAACAAGGCAATCATATTTAATGACTTTTATTTTGTACTGTCTTTAAACTAGTAATTTTTAAACTTTGTCAGACAAAAGAATTTCTCTAGTTCCTCGCTCTGATGCCAATGCAAACCTCCAGATCCCACCAGAGATTTCTTAGACCCAGCAGACATTCTCAGTCAGTACATTCCAGGGGAATCTAAGAAGGTAACTTAAGTAGTTCCATGATCATAGATTCTGGGAAGTTATTGAAAGGCTTTAAGCAAGGGGTTAGCATGCTTAGATTTGCATTTTAGACACATAACTCTGGCTACCTTTGGCAGAATGACTGGAATTTAAAACCAGAGTTAGGAGACTAACTAAATGGCTATGACAGTGACGCAAGCAAGATAGGTAGATGGACTAAACTGTTAGATTACAGGATGCACCAGTCAAGCAAATGCCTGAGTTACCAACAACAACAACAACAAAAAGCTAAATTAATCATTGGACAGAAATAAAAATATGATACAAGTTAAATAGAAAACATTTGTAACGTAATTAACAAAATGCACATTGATCATACTTCTTACGAATTAGAGAATAATTTTCAGTAACTTCTATCTCTGTCCAGTGTTTACGTTTTTGTGTTGTTGTTTTTTTAAAGTTTAGATATTCAACTTGTTTGAGGCAACTATAAGTCAAACCACCAACCCTGAAACCTTGAGTCAGAAATTGTAGTCAACTGAAACTATAAAAGAGAGGTTGTATAGAATAAAGTGAAAAAATAACTATCTAAATAAGCCCTTTGTTATGCCTTCTAAAGAAAGTGTGGTATTTATGGAAATTACCAAATAATACAGAAGAGAAACCAAACCTATAGAAAAATGGGAGGAAAAACTTGCTAACAAGTGAAACAGAAAAACAAAACAAAACAAAAGTGAAAAGGAAGTCTATAGCCATTTCAGGTCCTGTATATCTGGTAAGCAAAAATAACAAACAAAGATTGAAATGAAAAAAACAACAACACATGTTTAGTTGGGTGTACATGTACCTAGAATAATATTTTAAGATGTTATTCATGGTATTCATCTTCATATTATTATTTTCTTTCTTACTAGAAATAGGATTTCTTAATATAAAAATGTTAATATCAGATATTGAGATAAAGACATTGAGACTTGTGGAATCTGAAATTATAAATTCTTTTTTTTAAAATATATTTTATTGATTTTTTACAGAGAGGAAGGGAGAGAAACATCAATCAGCTGCCTCCTGCACACCCCCAACTGGGGATGTGCCCGCAACCAAGGTACATGCCCTTGTCCGGAATTGAACCTGGGACCCTTCAGTCCACAGGCTGATGCTCTACCCACTGAGCCAAACCAGTTAGGGCTGAAATTATAAATTCTTAGTGTAGGGAATATTTCTTCAGGGAAGTGGCAAGACCCAGTTTTAGAAAAGATTTTAATCCTAGACTGACATGAAATATCAGAAGGAGTAATTTAAACAGTTACTGTCACTTTTCAATTACCTGTATGGTTCCCTCTTAATTCCTTGAAAGTCCTGAGACTCCTGATAATCTGTATGGTTAAATGTGTTATGTTTTCTGCTAGCCTGGAGCCAAAAATTTAGTTGTGCTATTGTATTTATTGAAAACTTGAGTTTGTGGAATGAGATTTATACACGGAAGTCGAGGAAGCTTCTCTGGAAGTGCTAGAATCACCAGTTGTGTTCCAATGAAACTGGCTTGGTAACATGAAGAGAGGTGCCTATGCACCAGCAGGGAAGCGGTGCTGGAGAAGAAATCCTACATACAAAGTTGCAAAGAGAGCTGCCTGGCCTTAGAAGGTGAATATTCTAGAACAGTAATCCCCAATTAGGAAAGTAGAAACACTCCTCTTTGAGATGCCTGTGGAGTAGAGCAGAGCTTAATGAGTTGTACACAAAGGTTGGAGGGTGGGGATGGAGCACAGGTAATGACCTGGAAGTTAAGCCCTTTGGTAGTGGTCTCAGAAATCCAGAGATGGATCGCACATGGAGCCCCTCTACTCCTTAAGGGTCTATTCTCATTCCACTGCAATTTGTCCACCCATGCTGAATAATAGTGATATGGGCCAGGAAGGGGAAAAGGCAGCAAGGCCCACCCAGGATGGAAACATGAGCTCGTATGGACCCGGTCATTTGCTTGTCAGCTCTCCTTTTCTGGGGCTCTTTGTGGGCGAGTTTAAACAGAGATGGGTGATAGCTCCGTCTGAGAATCCAGAGACTAGCCAGAAAGTGTTGAGTCTGAGAAAAAAATGAGGGTAATGTTTTAGGTGAGTGATAATGCCTTTATCAGCTTAATACCTAAAATTTCCACATGGCTTTATTTATTTATTTATTTATTTATTTATTTATTTTTAAATTTAATAAATCTTTATTGTTTAGATTATTACAGTTGTTTCTCCTTTTTCCCCCCATAGCTCCCCTCCACCCAGTTCCCACCCCACCCTCTGCCCTTACCTCCCCCCCACTGTCCTCATCCATAGGTGTACGATTTTTGTCCAGTCTCTTCTTGCACCCCCCTTACCCTTTCCCCCTGAGAATTATCAGTCCACTCCTTTTCTATGCCCCTAATTCTATTATATTCACCAGTTTATTTTGTTCCTCAGATTTTTAATTCACTTGATTTTTAGGTTCACTTGTTGATAGATATGTATTTGTTGTTCATAATTTTTATCTTTACTTTTTTCTTTTTCCTCTTCTTAAAGAATACCTTTCAGCATTTCATATAATACTGGTTTGGTGGTGATGAACTCCTTTAGCTTTTTCTTATCTGTGAAGCTCTTTATCTGACCTTCAATTCTGAATGATAACTTTGCTGGGTAGAGTAATCTTGGTTGTAGGTTCTTGCTATTCATCACTTTGAATATTTCTTGCCACTCCCGTCTGGCCTGCATAGTTTCTGTTGAGAAATCAGCTGACAGTCGTATGGGTGCTCCCTTGTAGGTAATTAACTGTTTTTCTCTTGCTGCTTTTAATATTCACTCTTTGTCTTTTGCCCTTATTTCTTTATTTCAGTCAGTGTATATTTAATTTCTAGTTGGTCCTTTTTCATATCCTCGAGGGTCTCGCTAAATTTATCAGCCTTTTCTAGGATATTCTTGAAAAGCCTTATAACCGTGGTTTTGAATTCTATATCCAGTTTTTTGTTTTCCTCCATTTCTTTCATTTGTGATCTGTTTCTTTGCCTCCGCATTTTTGCTGCTTCCCTGAGTTGGTAGGGTAGCTTTGTGTGCTAGGTTTCCTATATGGCCCAGTGCGTCAGCCTCCCCAGTTAACCTGAGGTGGACACTCTTGGTGCACCCATTTGTGGACTGTGTGTACAGCCTTGTTGTAGTTAAGTGTTGATTGTTGTTGGTATCACTGGGAGGAATAGATCTCCAGGCAAGTTGGCTGCAAGGATCAGCTGTGTCTACGCTGGGAGAAGTTCGGTGCTGGAGATGGCCTTACAGGATTAGGCTTGCAAAATTGCAAAAGCCTCTGTGCTCAGCTTGGATGGGGCAGAGTCTCAGGGCGGAGCAGACAGTCTTGGCTTCCCGTCATCCCTGCCCTTGCGCATGCGCCTCCAGACCTCTGCTTTCCACGACTCCCCTGAGTTTCCACCTGACAGTCCAGATTCCCCCTGTAAGAGCGTGGGTCCCCAGGGGCTCACCCGGAACTGGGGTTCAGTGCAGTCGGAACTAGGGTTCAGTGCAGTCAGGAGCTTCCGACTCCCTTCCGCTAGGGAATGCCTGTGGCAGCCTCCGCATTCAGCTTTCTCTGTGAGCACTCGTATGCGCGTGCATGTCTCCAGACCCACTGTGGCTCCCCCCGGTCTCCGAGTCTCCATGAGCCTTTCTCTCTACCTGACAGTCCAGACTCCCCCTGTATGAGCCTGGGTCCACGGGGTTTCACCCAGAACTGGGTTTCAGTGCAGTCGGAACTGGGGTTCAGTGCAGTTGGGGGCTTCCTTCCCCCTCCCGCCAGAGAAATTCAGCCAGGCACTCAGTCGCCCTTCCTCTCTGCGCACGTCTCCGTACCTCAGCCCTCCTTTGCTGCTCCTCTGATTCTCCATGAGCTTTCCTCTTTCCTTCTAGTTGTAGAATTTCCACTCAGCCAGCCTTCCTGTGGTTCTGGATGATGTCCGTTCTGTCTTTTATTTTATTTTTTTATTTTTTATTTTTATTTTTTTATATTTTATTGATTTTTTACAGAGAGGAAGGGAGAGGGATAGAGAGTTAGAAACATCGATGGGAGAGAAACATCGATTAGCTGCCTCTTGCACACCTCCTACTGGGGATGTGCCTGCAACCAAGGTACATGCCCTTGACTGGAATTGAACCTGGGACCCTTCAGTCCGCAGGCCGACGCTCTATCCACTGAGCCAAACCAGTCAGGGCCGTTCTGTCTTTTAGTTGTAGTTTTGAAATTGTTGTGCGAGGCAGCAGTTTAGGTGCTTACCTATGCCGCCATCTTGGTTTCTCTCCACATGGCTGGCTTTAAACTAGATAGCTAGCTGTTTATCCTCCAGTCCTGCAAGGAGAATTCTGCTTGCCTGTGACTGAGCTCTAGGAAGAGGAGTGAGAGTTGATGCCCTGTGCCAAGAGGATAAAGGTCTCATGGTGAAAGGGTCTGCATCTCCTGATGAGAACCTACTCAACCCCACTCAACCTCCAAAACCTGGAAGTTACTGTCTGGGACATGAAGTCATGTTTTATCTATTTGGACAGCTCAGAGAGAGAGAGAGAAAAAAAAAAAAACAACAACTAGATGAGAAATCTTGATGACTATACAAAAATTTACTGAATGAGAATGTGGCTGAGATAATATTCTGAGATATTAATCTATGCAAACTTTGCTCCTATATTTCCATTTATTTTATTAAGACTCAGTTTGTAGCAGTATCTGAGTATCTAATGTATTCTATCCCTCCCTTGTCACCACAGCATGCACCTGGGAAGGCAAGAGCTCCTGGAAGGCCCAAAGTTTTTCATCAGTCTAGTAGCAACCAAGAGTTCAAAAGCAAAAATTAATAAAACCTTAAACCTCACATTTGAGACTAAACCAAGACCTATTCATCCGGACAGGTCATAAATTGATTATTTTTAAATATATATATATACTAGCTGTACCCGGCCACGTGTTGCTGTGGCTCAGTCTGGTTAAATGGAAAAGAAGGAAAAGAGAAAGCGCACATTTCTAATATGTTTAATTTCACATTGCTTGTGGGTATACAATAATTTTTGTTGTTCCATTGTCTGTGCAGATATAGAGATTGTCTGGTTTGCTGACTCTAGAACACGCAACATATAATTGTCCATGTGAGAAGCAATCCGTGTCTAGATCTAAACCGCACAGTTCTAAAGATTGGCCCTGAGCTTTGTTGATGGTGATTGCAAACGCCAATCGAATTGGGAATTGCAATCTCTTAAACTGAAATGGCATATCCATTGGAATCATAGGAATGCGAGGAATGAGGACATCTTCACCTTTGAAAGGTCCTGTCAAGATTGTTGCTTCTATGACGTTGCTCATTAATTTTTTTACTGCAAGCCTTGTGCCATTGCAAAGCTTTGGCTGGTTGATATTTTGCAACATGATAATTGGCATGCCGATTTTCAATTGCAGTACGTGCGGTGGCATCCCTGGTAGATAGAGTGAATTCAAAAATTCTGTTGGATAATTAACCGCTTCATCTGCTTCCACAATAGTGTCGACGGACTTGTATGTGACTGCCTCGCTTTGAATGTTAGACTGAATAATATTGTTAGGTTCGTAGACATCTTTGTTCTTGGCCGCGAGAATAGCTCGTTCACTCAGCCAATCATGATTCTTATAATTGGTTTGAATATTGGGAAATACTTTTTCAACCAATTCTTCTTTTGACGTCACTAAATTGCAGAAATTATGAGGCAATGAAATTCGTCCTGAGGTCAGATCAACCGGCACCTTTCCATTCCCAATTTCCAGCAATTGATGTGTATTTCCTGATGTTAGATAGGAAATGCTTTAATTCGGTGGTATATACGGCAAGCAAAGTTTTTAATGGCTCTGGCGGTTCTCCAAGTTGAGGCAGTTTAATTTTTCCGGCGGCGCAACACATTCCTTTCGTTTCTCCATTAAATTTCAGAGCCTTGCAATAAGGACACACTTCAGTCATAGTGCCGATGAGAACATGCCGGCTCAAACTATAATCATCAGCTGGGTTGTACCGGAATGCAAGGCGATTGTAATCGCGTGATTGCTGAGCACGGAGTCGTGTTTGACGCGGATCTGCTGTTTCTCGTTGATGTCTTTCAGCTCTCAGCCTGCATTCATTCTGTTGAGAACGAAGCAGAGCTGAAGCTGCAAAACGCAATCGCTGTGCTCGCAACCGTGCATCCTCAAGTCTGGCTGCAGTCGCTCTGCTGCTTCCTCGGCACGTATTTGAGCCATTCTTTGTCTGTTTCGCTCGATCGCTGATGCCTGTTCTTCCTCAGTTTGATTTGCAATTATTCGTTGCACTGCTTCCGCTCTGCGAGTACGATGACTTAGGTTTGATCTTCTGCGAGGCATTATTTGGATGAACTAAAGCAGATTGAACTATACTCATGAAATGAACGCTATGGTAAATGACACAGCTCAATTCCAATGCAATGTCACATGAGATAATTAAATCTAAATGAAAATAAATCTAAATCTATGAAAATTCAATTTAACAATGAAATCGGAAATATTGAAATGGAATCGTAAAATATTTAGTATAGCGTGTGTTGCTTTTACGTCCAACAGATGGCACTGTTTTTTAAAAAAGCATGTTTTTACCTGTCACAGGTGTGACATCTAAATAATAGTAGGTATAAGGTACATAAAAACACGCGTGTATTTGAATGCAACGTTGTGTCAAAATTTCAAAGCAATCAGTGAAGAACTTTCAGAGATTTAAGATTTTGAACAAATGAACATTTACATTTTTATTTATATAGATATATCTTATTAAATAGAAAATTAAATTTTCTTGGTCTACTTCTGAACTTATATGCATGTATTCATAGCCCATGGACAGAGACAATAGTGCAGTGAAGGCCTGGGGTGGGGGTGGGGCTAGGTCAAGGGGGAAGGAAACAGGGTGAGGGGGAATCAGGGACATCTGTAATACTATAAACAATAAAAAATAAATTTAAAATGAAAAAAAAGGAGGCAAAAATGATTTAAGAGATACTTGTTTTTTTTTTGTTTTTTTTAATAAATCTTTATTGTTCAGATTATTACATATGTTCCTCTTTTTTTCCCCCATAGCTCCCCTCCACCTGATTCCCCACCCCACCCCATGCCTTTACCCCCTGCCACAGTCTTCATCCATAGGTGTAAGATTTTTGTCCAATCTCTTCCCGCACCCCTCACACATCCTTTCCCCTGAGAATTGTCAGTCCACTCCCTTTCTATGCCCCTGATTCTATTATATTCATCAGTTTATTCTGTTCACCAGATTTTTTATTCACTTGATTTTTAGAGATACTTGTAAGGAAAATCAACTTCTGTTCTATGATCTGTGAGATTCATGCTGCTTTTAACAGTTAATATGTGTCTTTCCCTTCTCTGTGCCTTACATTATGTTGAATGGTATATATGAAGCTCCTTGAGGACAAAAAATGACATTTCGAGCATGCACTCCTTCACAGGGCAGTTCACAAAGTAGGCAATAAATATTTGCTGGATTATTGGATAAGATGAAATTTAAAGGCGTCATATAAATATAAGATATTGTTTTGTTAGGAGCTGAAAAATTGCAAATATGCCACATCTAAGAAGTAATCTACTTCCTTTTATTGACTAATGAAACAACTCATAGTGCTTAGACATGTAATTTCATATTTCTATTGTACCTGTGACCTTGGTTGTAACGTTGGGTGAGTGGCTTAACCAGTTCCTATCTACTTCTATACCCTTCAGTTTATCTACTCATAGAATCATAGTAACAAAGATCATTCTTAATGACCCAATAAAATGGCGGTGAGAAATAAATAATCAAAGCTATGGTTAAGTACTTAACGACTGAAACATAACGGGCCTTCCTAAACTTTGTGCAAGTGGCTAAGCTGACCTTTCAGCAGTCAATTAATTTTTCAGATTCCACTGTCATTCTAGAGCAGTCAGATACTAATAATATGCCTTTGACATTGACACAAACACAGCAGTGATTTGCACACATGAAATAATTTCACATAGTATTTACCATATTCCCAGTTTTGAAAAACAACCCAAAAGATAGTATTAATATTATAAAATTGCATATATTCTTGATAGCTTAATTGGAATATGAATGGTGCATAGCAATATTAGTCCGGAGAACAGGCCAAATGCTAAAAAAACATAAACTTACAGTTTCAGGCTAGATGGCTGGTAGTTACTGTGCTTGGCTGTTCATGATAAGGTTTACAATTCAGAGAATCATCTAACCTGGTTCCTAAATTTGAAGGCTCATTTTGAGGCAAAGACCCATCCAGGAAACACTGGGGACAAAACACGTGGAACAAAATATAATAGTTAAGATTGCTTCATTCAAGACACTTGTTTTGATACTCCTTTTTTTTCCTTCACTCTACACACTCAATAGAAGAAATAAGAGAAGTAAAAATTCCCTTCATGCTTTTCACAAAATGAAAAATATTGTGATTCTCTGAAACCCCAGCAGGAAATTCTTCCAGAGCTTAATGATGATGATGACATTAGCCTTGTTCTGCTGAGAGAATGATCAAAGGTGGTAATGAGAGACAACATAACCTGACAGTAGTCAGGTTATAAAAGGGATTCCATCAAAAGATGAAATCTTCAAAGTGTAAAATTGAAATGTTACAACTTGCAGATGACTCTGTGTCATCTATTCCTGCAAAGGCATTAAAATGTCACAACATCACAGAAAAGAAGAGTTTATTATTACTGAGATGTGATAATGCTACACACACACACACACACACACACACACACACACACACATACACACACACACATTTTTTTTTTCACATAAGAACATTAAACCACTCTTTTCTTTTATCAAACTAAAAGGACACAGTGAAGTATAATTTGTGAGTTTGAATGTACCACATTAGTGAGCCACTTGGCACCATTTTCTGATTCTTTGGAGGGCTTAGGTGGACTTTAATTCTTATTGAATTTCAAGAACATTTGGTTAGATCAGCCCTGCACTTTTATTTACTAGATCAAGAAGTTAAGATTCCTCCCCAATCTGGTAATTCACAAAAGCAATAGTAAGAGTTTCCTGTAGAATGTCCCAATGATCATGAAGTTTTAAGGAGAGGATACAGAGAATTTCCACCTTACAACAAAGATAGCTGAATAAAAGAATCCTAACACTGCTTGAGACTATTTGCAATTTCTGTGAGGCCCATACTGTTTAGACAAAGTCAAATTAATTCAGTTTACAGAGCACACATCAGACACTATGAGAAGAGCATTGTGATAGATGTTAAAAATGAAACACATGACACATATATTTCTTTGAGATGTTCAAAACAACAACAACAAAAAAACACCTAAAACTTTGAAACATAAAAGTTTATAGATTTGCTTCTTATTCAAAAAGTGAAAAGTTCCCACCCTGGCCTGTGTGGCTCAGTTGGTTGAGTGTGTGCCTTTGCACTGAAAGCACTGGTTCAATTCCCAGTCCCAGTCAGGGAACGTGCCCAGGTTGCAGGTTCAATCCCTAGGTGGAGTGCATGGGGGAGGCAGCCCATTGATGTGTTCTCTCTCTCTCTCTTTCTCTCTCTCTCTCTCTCTCTCTCTCTCTCTGTCTCTCTCTCTCTCTCCCTTTCTCTCTATCTCTCTCTCAAGATATATTAATTAATTAATTAATTAATTAATTAATGAGATAAATTGAAAATCTCCTTAGGAAAATGCCACATTGGAAATGAGCATGTAACTGATAATTAGGCCAGTGTGGCAAAGAAGGAATGATCTATTAAGGAGCTTCTTTATCACTGGTCTAGCATTCTGAGACATTACTAAAATAAGCAAAAAATGCTACAACATACCAAACTAGGACTGCATCAAAATGTAAGACCCCCAGAGGGAGACCCTTACTCTATCCCATGGATCGACGGCAACCCCAATCATCCACAGGAGGCGTCACTTGATGCAAACAGCAAGAGGCTTTATTCCCGCGCGCTGGGGCTCAACTCGTAACTCACACGGGAGCAGAGGAGTTGAACTCCGAGCAGAAAGTCTTACAAGTATATATAGGCAAAAACCATACATCGGGGGGTTACACATGTGAGGGGGGAAGAGAGGACAAAGTCGCCAGGAAATTCCAACAGGGCTCGTTAATAACATGTTTAATGACAGAGCCTAAGTTTTCAGTCAACAGTCCCATCCGGTAATCTCATGTCCTGCTTTTCTTATCTGTCAGAGCACTATTTGCTCTGTCTGCTCTTAGCTCGGGGCTGTTTCCTGGGACAGGTTTAAGGGTCTTGTTCCCATCACTGGCAAAGGGGGAAGACCTTGGAGATTTAAGATAAAACGGACAGCTGTAAAAAAAAACAAAACTTTACTCTTTCAGTTAGGGTTTGCTTTTTTTCCTGAAGCTCCATTTTCTATTGTTGCTTTTTAATCTCTGGAGTTAAGAAGTTCAGGATTTGCCCAGATAAGATAAAGTAAACAAAATTCTTTACCTTTCAAAACTATACTCAGCAAGATGCTCCTATCAAAAGACTGTGGAAATGTGGATGAATATGGAGAATTTAACTTCCATGACTCTCAACTTGTATTTTCTTTGAAAAGAATGGTTAGTAGAGAGAGATTCAACAATACTGTTGAAATGCAAAGCACACAAATAGATGGTTGAGTAAGTTAAATCAATTTGTGATAAAATTTCATTATATTCACAATAAAACCAAATCGAAGTAGAAAGCCAAATCAATTTCCCTATGATTTCACAGGAATGAGCCTATTGTGTACAGGAAATAAGGAGGAATTGCAGGTAAGCCTTGAAAGTTTAGGAGAACAATGACAAATGAAGGGAAAGTTTGAGGGGAAAATATTCTAAAAGACAGAGACATGTGGAATGACAAGCCCTGGGTATGAGGACTATACTGACTGCACTGAGGTTCTGATTTACATTAAGCCACATATCTTGAAAGGTCTTGAATTTTATAAAAAGTTTGAATTTATTCTGCAGTAGTAGAAAATTGGAAGATTTTTGAGATGAAGAAAGGTCATTATGAACCAACCTGTGATTTAGGAAGAAAATCCTAGTGGTAGAAAGGAGAGTGAAATTGAGTAGCAAGAAATTAAAAACAAGAAGTCAAGTGCAGTCCAGAAAAAATAGAAGTGTGCAGAGAATAGATGAGGAAAGATACAAAAGACATTTTTCAAGTAGAATCAAGATCTGTGAATAATAAGATTAAAGGAGAAATGGAAAGAATAAATTACTGTATCCTAGGCAACTAAGAGACTGATGTCACCACTAATAAAAATAATGACCACAAAAAAAGGAAAGATTATTTCATCAGGGATGAGAATGAGAGTACATAGAGAAAATCCATTTCATTTCAAATGTATTGTGTTTAGGAACACAGGTATAGGCAAGTAAAGATATTCATCAGCCCCTTGAAAATTCAGATTGTCAACAAGGGGAATGCTTGGGACTGGAGAAGGTGATTTGAAAGCTATCTGAATAATGACAAAAATTGAAGTGATATATAGGAGTGGGTTTGCCCAGAAAGAGAAAGATGTGGGCAGTGCATGTGAGTGGAGAGCAGTTTATAAACCCACTTATCTCTAAATTGATCAATTTATCACAGGCAATGAGTATTAACTCAACATTTGAAATCTAAGAATAATGTAAGCAAAAGAGAGAGAAAGATGTTATTGATGCTAGGAGGAAGGTGGCTAACCATGTTATTTTCAGATGCCTTCCTAAATACTGCAAAGTATTTCCTGCATAATAAAAGCTGTAAGGAAACAGTGTGTAGCTCACAAGAAAACACCTTTGGAAAACAAAGGAGGGGGCAAAAAGTTAACCTAAAGCCATTTTCAAAATGAGATGCAAATGGCCTTGTAAATATATATCTCTCAAGAATGTTTATGGCATAAATATTTTATTTTTAGAAACACACTGCCATCCAAGAATTTAATAGCCCAATAAAGCATTAAAAGAATTGTTTTAAAGTAGACTATATAACATGTGTTGATTAAAAGTATAGCAATAGCTGGAGTGCTTCTAGACTTTTTATTATAAAATGAGATACAATCAAATGGCCTGGAATAATAATAGATATGTGAAAAGTAAACTGACTTAAATATAAATTTCCTTCTGTTTAATGAGCTTGAATTTTGTGGTCTTATTCAAAATCTTTATAAATAAAGAAGTACAAAATAAAAAGTATCAAATGAAGTCATTATTAAACATGGGATCTCTCCTTACCTTTTGTCTTTGTCTATCTTAACATCTTTCCCTTTGGTTAGATATCTGCTATCATTTTATAAAACTGAAATTCCTAATCTGTAACAAAATAGATTAATCATATATATATATATATATATATATATATATATATATATGAGATTATGATACATGTCTTCAACCTTTTCCTCTAAAATAACTCTGTATTTTGTAATGGGTATAGAAGAACATATGATAAATTCTAAGTACTTGGCACACCACAGTATTTGATCCTTTCTACTTCTCATGCCTGCCATCTTCCCCAGACTTATACTAGAAAAGAGGATTTTGTCTTTTGCTCTTTGCCTCTCCTCTTCTCCCATGAAAAGACTTGCTTGCTTTGTTCCTGTCCTGTTTTATAGGATTGGGGAAATCAGGAAAAGGAGATCTCTAAAAGGAGAAGCTAAATAAAAGTCATTGAAGAGAACCAGGCAGTACAAAAAGTGTTCTGGGTTAAATTAAATGAATAAATGAATGAATGGGTAACAACTAGAAAGTAAGAGTACTTTGTAGTCAAGGCACTTTAATGTAGCTAAAAGATAACCCTGCAAGTGGACAATAATGTTATTTTTGAAAGCAACAAATAAACCACATACCGGTGTTTGCATTTTCTAGCATCAAATATCCTGATACAGGCTGGGTCCATTAAACATTGAATACATATGCATGCATCCATCCACCCACCCATCCAGTATCTCCTTGGTATGAGGCATTATGTTCTATGTTGGACATGAAGATTTTTACCTCAAACTATTTACTTCAGTATTTCATAATTAGTAGTGAGGATACCAAAGACAAGGTGGTTAGAAAGAATTAGGAGAAGTAAATTAAATCTTCAAAGAAAGCTGAGCTCCACCACAGTTAAGTCTATTTGTCAATGATGGTTTGCTTTATTTTAAGTAGCTATTTCTTCCTCTTACTAAAATCATGATAGACAAATGAATATATATCCCTATAAACACTACACGAGTTTGGATTCAGAGAAAGGGAGGAAATGAAGTTTAGAAACCACTTATCTCAGTGCATGCAAAAGTGCAACAAATAATTTGGGTGACCACAGAAATTTAAAGGGTTGTCATATGAATTTGATGTGGCTTTAGGAGACAAAACACATCTCTGAACCACTTGGTTCTCTGCCTAAAGTCTTTTGCTTTTCCCATCTGAAACTACTTTTCACCACCATCCCTCCTTATTCCAAACACCAGCTCAGGGTCAATTTTGTACTCACAGGAAATAAAAGTCAAAGACTGAGCATTTTTAATAGTGAAATACCACTAACATGAACTAGCTACTCAATTTATTTTTCTGATAACAATAATTCTAAAATATCACATATCACGTAATAACACATAGTGATTCCTTATTTATATGAACTCTAATCTTCATAAGAATGTTGTTTGGTATGTATGATACCCATTTTATAAAAAAAATAACAACTGTAACTCAGTGAGGGTAGGTAGCTTATCCAATATCAAATGGCTAGTTAATATTCAAGTGAGAATTATATCCAGTTCTCTCTGATCCTAAATCTCACAGTATTTCTATAACTTTATTGTTTTCCTGAAAGGCGAAGAGAGAAGTAACTTATTATTTTTTCCTTTGAAAATGTTCAGCTTTATCATATCTTTACTTTTGACAATTATCCACCCAGAATCGTGTTCTAGTTTCTAGTGAGCTTTTAAAAGGGATTTTTATGGTTGTTTTCTTCTTTCTCTTTCCAATACTATATTAAATACAATTTTAAAAGTAAACTGGGAAGGCAACTACTAGCTAGCCACTAAAAAGGATCAATTCTTTTTTGAGCCCAGAGCTAGACAAGATATACCAGCTTCCCTTGCACTGAGGAAGTGCCATTCAGTGGAATATCAGTGGAAATGGTATGTGCCCCTTCAAGATGTGGCCCACATACTCTTCCCTGACAGGCTTCTCCATGACCTCTTTGTTTTCTCTGGCTGGAATGTTTACAGTCATACATTGAAGATAGCAGAGACTCTGTCAACCTGTGACTAAACAACTAGGGGGAGGATAGTTATTCTGCAGACCTTACTACCTGCTCAAAACTGCTAAGCAAGCCCGGCCAGTCTGATACAGCATTGACCCATGAACCAGGACCTCATGGTTCTATTCCAGGTCAGGGCAAGCTCCATCCCCAGTAGGGGGCATGCAGGAGGCAGCCAATAGATGATACTCCCTCATCATTGATGTTTTTATCTCTCCCTCCTACTCCCTTCTTCTCTCTGAAATCAATAGAAGCATGAAAAAAAAAAAAAACCTGCTAAACAAAAAACAAACTTATAGAGTTAAACCACAAAAATATTGAGGTGCATTTGTTACTGCAGGTTCAGTTATAGTACCCTAACTAAGTCAGCAGTAATATATGGTGGTGTTAAGGCTACCTCTATGAAAGTTGGCTTCTAATTTGGAGAATAGAGAACATAATCACACCTACCTCACAAAAAATTAATCAAGTACCTATGGCAATCATAATAATTATTGTCATTATGAGAAAGATTATTTCAAGGACTTTGTTCATGTTTTAGTTGTCTTATATAGCTATAGATTGTTTTAGTATTTGTGTAAAATTATCAAAGAGTTTGTGTCATTTAAAAAATAAATATCACAAAATCTGTTATAATAGCACTGCCATCAATATGCCTGCCTATAGTAATTGCCCTAGATTTAGTTAAAATTGAAAATTCAAAAAACTGAATTTGTTGGCATTGCTTGGGACATTATAGTGTTATATTAGATGTGCATTATTCTCCAAGAGTTTTCATGTGGGAAAAACACATGAGCTTCAGAAGGTGAACTTTTTGACATCTTTTTTATCTATTTGATAATTTCTCTCTTAAAATGTGATCTCTACATTTAAATACACTCTTTATTTCAAATAATAGGAATACAAGTCAAATTTGATAAGGCCAAAAAGAAAATATATTGTTTCATATAACTGAGAATACCAGAAGTACGCCTAGCTTCAATAAAGTCTGTATCCAAGAATACTGTCAGAGTCCCTCTTTTTCTCCTCTCATTCCTTCCTTCCTCTGTTCTTCTCTTCCTCATCCATCACTCATCCATTCCTCAGATTTAATTTCTTATTTATGTTACTACAGGCCCAGTGCATGAAATTTGTGCACTGGGGTAGCGGGGGGGGGGGGGGGGGGGGGGGCTTGTCCCTCAGCCCAGCCTGCATCCTCTCCAATCTGGAACCCCTTGGGGGATGTCTGACTGCCAGTTTAGGCCCAATCCCATAGGACATCCCTCTCACAATCTGGGACTGCTGGATCCTAACTGCTTGCCTGCCTGCCTGCCTAATTGCCCCTAACCGCTTCTGCCTGCCAGCCTGATCACCCCCTAACTGCTCCCCTGCCAGCCTGATCACCCCCAACTGCCCTCCCCTGCCAGTCTGCCCTCCCCTGCTGGCCTGATGGCCCCCAACTGCCCTCCTCTCCCAGCCAATTTGGTTCTGATTGGTCGGTTTCTATGCCAGTAAGCATCAAAAGCTCTGCCTCCTAGGCAGCCATTGGCTCCTCACAGTTCACCCAGATTTGGTTCTGATTAGTCAGTTTCTATGCCAGTCAGTGTTAAAAGCTCAGCCTCCTAGGCAGCCATTGGCTCCTCACATTTGACCCAGATTTGGTTGTGATTGGTTGGTTTCTATGCCAGTCAGCATCAAAAGCTCCCCCTCCTAGGCAGCCATTGGCTCCTCACAGTTGACCCAGATTTGGTTCTGATTGGTCAGTTTCTATGCCAGTCAGCATCTCTGGGCCTATCAATGGGGCCTGATCAGAAAGGCGGGGCTAATCAGCAGCCCCGGTGGAGGCCTGGATTGAAATGGAGGTGAAACTGCTGGCCAGGCCTGGAGAGAAAGAGAGAGGCAAGTGCCGATCAACAGCTGCCACAGAGGCTACGGATCAGACCCTGCTTCTCTCTTTAGGCCTCTCTCTGGGCCTGATTCGCAGCCCCCTCAGCAGTCAGTGCTGGGTCACCATGCCTTCAGCCATAGCAGTCAGTGCTGGGTCGCCATGACAACCCAGCTGACTGCAGGACTGACTTCCAGTTGGTCAAGCCTCTGGTCAATGTGGATGTAACAGACCCAGGTTTTTTATATATTAGGATATTAACAAATAGGCTTTACTCATTTACTGGTAAAAGTACTCACCAGCAGTTTAGTTAACAATAGGTATTCCTATTCCCCAACAGTTACTGCAAACATTTTGAGATGGGCACTGATTGACTGGCTCAGTTAATATGTCCATATTTAAACTAACCTCCATGTTACTCTGATAGTGTATGCCACATGCTTTTCTCTAGCCTCAGGATGAGTTAGGCTCCCTTGAGCTAGTCAGTGGATTAAGGACAATAAAACAGTGTCTTCACAAAGTTATGCACTGAGTGGTCAAAGCATCTACTACATCCCAAACTCCATGACTATGACACATACACCCTTCTCTTCCTATACAATTTTAAAATTATAGTTTCAACACAATGCTACTATTCCAACTTCAATTAAAAGTACAATCATTCCATCTACAAAGGGAAATAACACAAGTTTTTATCTAAATATTTCCTCTGGCTTTAAAACCATGTGTTGACTTGTGGGTGATGGCCACTTCATTCAGTCAAATTCACAGGAAGCTTTGCACAGTATGACAATTTCAAAATATCAGTCTTGAAAAACACATGATCTGAGTTTTTATCTCAAATAGACAGCAGTTTAACTAACTACTCTGCTTATGTATATAAGAAAATGTTAACACTGCAGACTTGGGAGGGAAAATCCCTATTGCCATTCCATTTATCTCTGTCTAGCATGTTTCACATTTAGAATCTGTTATAACTTTGCTTGGGTATCTTATATTTGCAGATGTCATAAATTTAAAAGTTCAAGGGATACAACAAGCTGCAGGGGTTGCTGAATTCAATGGGTGATCTAAACAAGTTATCAAAGCATCTCTTTTTTACATCACTCTTCTTTGTTTTCCTCCTATGTCGACTTATTTCTGGGCTAAATTTTTCCTGTTAGATGGCAATATTGATCACTGGTAGCTCTAGACTTAAATTTTTGGATAGGTCACAATGCCAGGAAAGGAAAGGATGTTATTTTTCAACAGTTCTAACAAAATACTCTCAGTAGGATTATCATCAATTTCATTTGAGTCACTTGTTCCTGAACCCATCATTGAGGGGCTATGATTGCTCAGGATATTCTCATACCTAGACCTAAGAGGTGGGATCAATACCATCAAGAATGAGGGAGGGACTATTTCCCCCAAAGATAGCCTTGACAGAGGAGGATATGCCCAATGTATCTGATTCCCATACTGTTGAGGTTGCCAGAGAGAAGACTTAGTAGTAAGTGAGATGCTTGGTACTACATGTAACAACCTACAATGTCTTTCAATGTTCTTTTGCACTTAAAGCATCAATAGAGAGAACCACAAATTGAGTTTGGTCTGTATTTTTTTAATTTTCACCAACTTTTCTCTCTCCTCTCCCACATTATTCAATTTAATTGCATAATTATAAATTCAATGCTTATTATTTTTGCTTTTAAATACATATGACATACCTTTCAAATAATGCTATTCTAGGAGAGGGGATATACATATAAAATGACTAACTGTGCTCTAGGAGAGAAATGAGTAAATACTACAATGGTACTTAACTGTGCTGATTTATTGATTACTAGAGGCCCAGTGCATGAAAATTCATGCACTGGAGCAGGGGTTCCTCAGCCCGGCCTGCCCCGTCTCACAGTCCTGGAGCCCTCAGGGGTGGGAGGCGACCTGGCAATCAGGGGAAGGTGATGCCCCATCACACCTCTGCTGCTGCCACTGCCAGCAGTGCAAGCCTCAGCCGGCCCTGGTTATCTGAGCCTCAGGAGGCACTGGGTAGCTGAGCAGCTGCCATCCGAGGCTTGCCTGCACCTTGGTACTACTTGGGCCGGCCCTGGGCGGATGGGGGACTTCAGAGGTGGGCCCGGCCTTGCTGTATGCCTGCCACCTTGGCGGGGCTGAGGGGACTAGGCACCGCCACCTTGTGGCTGTGGGTGCCACCGTCATTGAGGCCAGGGCAGTCAATTAGCATATTCCCTCCCTATTGGCTGTGGGCGCTTCCATCTTTGCTACGGTGTGAGGGTCAATTAGAATATTCCCTCTTTATTAGATAGGATAATTATAAGCATACTCTTTTCCAAATTATATATTCTGTCTCTGTGAGCCAATTTTTATTCCTGGGAATATAATAATGTTCTTTAGTAGTTACAGAGAGTCTCTCTCTACCCAGATTTTGCTGGTCCCTTAAACCACATGTTATGCAGCAATATGCTAATCTCATTCTGACTGCATAATTTAGATATGTTGTGAATAATATTATTAAATGAGATATCTGGAGTCATTTTCCACCACCCGCATTGATGTATGAAAATATATCAAAATGATTTCTCATGGTATACATGGAATCAATTAATTTAAATATCAATAAAGATATTAATATAAATGTCTTCCTATAAAGTGAGGACTATGAAATATAACTTCTAAAAGCATGTTATTATGCTAAGTGAAATAAGCCAGTCAGAGAAAGACAAATACCATATTATCTCACTTATATGTGGAATCTAATAAGCATGGAACAGATTGACAGCAGTCAGAAGGCAGGGGGAGGGGAAACTGGATGGAAGAAGGTGAAGGGATTAGCCAAAGAACATATATGCATATCCCATAGACATAGACAGCAGTGTGGTGTTAGCCAGAGAAAGGATGAAGGATGGTTGGAGGTGGGCAAAGGGGCAAAAAATTGGGACATGTGTAATAGTGTAAACAACAAAAATAAAGTTAAATAAATAACTAAAATAAAAGCATGCAGCATCTTCGGAATTTAAGGACACAATATAATGCTGACACTTTGATTCATACACAGAAGACATGACAATTAATAGTAATAGGAGTTCAAAGTTCACAAAGAGTACAGAGTTATCACTCAACAGTAAAATATTGGAAATGTCTCCTTTGCAAATATTTTTGACATAACCTGGACTTGCCAAGTTTGTCATTTTGGCATAAATTCTCTCAAAATACATTTGGAAAAACTAAACTCATAAGATTTATGGTTCTTGTAGAAAAATCACTTGCTGATTTTTTCATCTCATTGTTAATGATAAGGCAAGGGATAAGTACCCCAAAATAATGAAATGAGATGTCAGTTTATATGATATTCTAAGGCAGATACAGCCACTTACAGATATGGTTTGAGAATTGCAAGTTTCCTGCAATTGTATCTAAGAAACAAGTTTAATATAATCATGCTTCAGCTATGCATGGCTGCCTATAAAGCTATAAAATGATCAATACAGGCTTAGAAAGGGGCTCTGAGATGAAACAATTCCACAGGAAAAACTAAGCCAGCCCCATTTCCTATTTATTCATATGAAAACAAATAAGCAATATTCCAAAAATTAATGCAGAAATGTTGCCATGTAATTTAAGAAATGGAGGATTAAGAAAAAGAACAGAAAAATATTTGATTTCTTGACTTACACTTCTTTATAATTTTTGGATTAAGGAAGGTGACTGGATGGAGAAATCAAAAATATAATCTTAAGGTACATGATGCATTATCATTTTTAATTGCATTACTTAATGGTATTGTCAATTATACCAATTAGAAGCTACATTCAGCATCAATTAAAACAGCATTTCAGTTTTAAAAAAACTTCCCTCCAATGTCATATAGAAAAAGAAATAATGGATAAAGTGGAAGAAAAAAAGAATTCTGAAATAGAAAGAATGCTTGGAAAATTTTTAAAAGTAATTGAAGCTTTTTATTCATTGCTTGTGTATTTCCAATCCTATATACTAAAAGCCTAATATGCTAAGTGTCCGGTTGTCTAGTCAGCCATTCAAACAATCAAAGCCTAATATGCTAATGATAAGCTAAGTCCATTCAACCACTCGCTTTGACATGTACCGACCACCATGGGGCAGACACTCCAACTGGTAGGTTAGCTTGCTGCTGGGGTCTGGCCAATCGGGACTGAGTGAGATGGGCCAGACACGCCCTGGAGCCCTGCTGCAGTCCCTCCCCAGCTGGCCAACCTCCCCCATCCCTCACCGGCCCTCGGCCTGGCCTGTGCCCTCTCACAATCCGGGACCCCTCTGGGGATGTCAGAGAACCAGTTTTGGCCCAATCCCACAGACCAGGCCCAGGGACCCCACTGGTGCATGAATTCGTGCAACAGGCCTCTAGTAATTAATATTGAAAAATAAGTAAGAGCTGGTTTAGGATTCAAAGACAAAGAAGGATCTATAATTCTTTGCTTTCCTGGCTCCAATTGAAAAGGAAAATAATAGTATTCTCTTCAATATATTAAAATAATTCCATGAGAATGCACGCTGATGTATTTTCATAAAAAAAATTCAAGCCTCATGAGAAGATGGGTGAATGTAATACTCCATTGCTAATAAACTGTAACTACTGTAAGAGGTTCTAAAGATTGTAGATGACAACATTTGGCTGAAAATCGTAAAATATTAAAAAGTTATTTCTCCATGATGTCAACACAGTAAGACTGTTGGAGGGATAAAAACATTAAGTCAGTTATATACAGTTATGTTTGCCCATGGGTTCAGGGTTAAGATGATGAGTGTGAAAATAAACAGCCAAACCTGTGATAACATTTGGAGAATGCGAGACTTCCCACCAAGAACTCACTTTCCCTGGAACATGTTCACAGATTCTGGACTTTTGGCCTGGCATCATGAGAGAGCTACTTAGTTCTGCCTCGTACAGTCCCCTTTGAAAATGCTGGCTCTCAAGGAAAGGAGTCACACTTTCAATCAATATTTCTGAACTGATCACAGCCAAGAATTCATGCAGAGACTTCATAATTTGCAATTTTGTGTCTAATCCACAAAGTATATTTCTTAAGTGTCAGGGAATTCACTGCTTTTTTAGTAATCAAAGAACATTATTACTGACAGTAATTAGACCTTTTGATTACCAGGAGGTAGCCACGATTATTAACATGTGCCTTCCTTTACCTATCTTCATCTTAAGTGGCTCAGGTTAGACGCCTTGGAACACCACGGACATTTTTTTAACACAATCGATATTTGGGATTTATGTGAAATGTTCCCGAATAACCCTAATCGTATTCAATTATTAATTTGAATCACAACACATTATGTTCGAGAAATGAAGCATTTGGCTCCTAGGCATCTCTTTTTATCAGAGAGGAAAATCATTCCCAAAAGCCCTCCAAGAGACTTCCTCTCAGTCCCCACTGGCTGGGTTGCATCTGCAGCCTCTTCTGTGGGAGGTCAGTTCTGTCAACAAAGAAGAGGAAAGGAAATGGCCTTTGGGTGGGGACAACACCACCAGGCTGGCATTGACATTTTAATAATAAAATCCCCAATTTGCTTTATTATAAAGTTGGGCTCTATTTTAGATGTTTGGTTGCTGACAGCTGTTTAAGTCCTATTCTTTCCCTTTCCCCTTCAGCCCCACATCTAAAGAAGTGCATAAAAATAATCCCAGGCATTCCTACATTTGATGCCACAGGGCCCTCACCCTGGCCCTATCCCTAACTATCACAAACATCCCAAGCCAGTCTCCTCTCCCTAAAGCAGGGGTGGGCAAACTTTTTGACTCGAGGGCCACAATGGGTTCTTAAACTGGACCGGAGGGCTGGAACAAAAGCATGGATGGAGTGTTTGTGTGAACTAATATAAATTCAAAGTAAAGGAGCGGAGGGGAGAGCAAGAGAACCAGATAGAACAGCCGGATCCGGCCCGCGGGCCGTAGTTTGCCCAAGGCTGCCCTAAAGCCATTTTTTTTTTTTTTTTACTAGCTTTGGTAGTCTGTCCTACTCTACCTATAAAATCTCATTATATGAGTCATAAACCTTTTTAGACCCTCTTAGTGTGTGTCCAATAACATCAATCTTGACACCCAAACCAAATTTTGGATGAGGGTCCATCCCTGATCTGTGGGACGACTTCAACACGCTCTTAATTTTTATAAAGCATTTTTACATGCATTCTCTCTTTTGATTGTTGCAAGAACCCTTTCAGGTGGTTTTCATTACCTAAATGGTTACAAAACAGTAACCTGGGATTCTAAAAATAAGTGACTTTTCCCAAAGAAAGATGGTAAATAAAAAACCTAGTTCTCAAAAGCTCCAATCCAGCACTATTGCTTCCATACTACCAAATTTCTGATATGTGTTTCAGATGCAGCTTGGTAACATGTCTTTATTTCAAGAGCAAATTAAAATTAATGATATGTTATATGGAGCTTGCTAATATTTCTGCACTAACAGAAAATTTCTGCAGAAATAGAAAAGATTTATAGATAAAATAAGTGATTAAGGCTATAAGGAAAATGTTGCCACTTGAATTGAAAAAAAAGAACTATTTCAAGATCACTGGAAATTCAAATGATATATTACCAAAAGTTAAACTGTACAAGGTTAGGATTACATACATGTGTTATGTCTGATTGTATGTGTGTGTGTGTCTTTTCTTCAGTTTT
This sequence comes from Plecotus auritus, assembly GCF_963455305.1. Taxonomy (NCBI): domain Eukaryota; kingdom Metazoa; phylum Chordata; class Mammalia; order Chiroptera; family Vespertilionidae; genus Plecotus; species Plecotus auritus. Next base: position 211,623,977 of record NC_137770.1, read on the forward strand.
TGAGACCTTCTTGTGAGTCAGTCCTGTGCTGAATGCCTTACAGATTCTATCCCATTTGATCCTCACAACATTATAGGTGTTAGATACTTTTCCTATTTCACAGATGACAAATCATAGGTTTAGAGAGTTCATACAATTTGTTCAAGATTATAGATCCGGAATGTAGAAGAAATTTGAACAGAGAGTATCTGAATTCAAATTGAGAAGGCTGAAAGGCTAATTCCAATGTAACCCTGATGTTTGGGGGGCTAGCAATCTGAATATGTGCAGTAACCTAATATACATTCTTGATAACCTGTACTTAAGTCACTGCCCCTTTCTCCACAATCTAGTCTTGCAAGACCTGTTTCCTAAATGCTCACATTTTACAGAGGCCACACATAAACCATGAAGAATACACAACCCCCGGAGGGGTTTATCAGCACTGGAGCCAGGCCAGGCCCTTAGATATGACCTCAAGGCCCCCATCCCAACCCACGGGGCTTTTTGCAAAGCTCACAAAAGGTCCAGAAGTCCCATCCATATTTGGGGGGACAAAGAAACCAAAAGGGGACAAAAAAAGGGCTTCCACCATATTGGTTTGCTCAGACTTGGGAGGCAACTCCTCTGAGACTGTCGGCATAATAAACCTGTGTAACTCCGTTTCTCTAAGCTTCGCTGGGTTTCTTCGGTCTTCTACAACAACATAAAGTCACAACAAGGATTTGATACTATTTCCTCAATAATTACTCTTCAAGAAATTATGCTTTGGGAGACTACTAATGAGTATATTTGAAACATTTTTAAGTATATTTATTATTAAACAACCACTATTTAAACATATCACCAACTCAGGCTTACCAATTATTTTAAAGTAATGGTTAACAAATACTATTTTCCATGTCCTAGGAGATAGCCTGAGTCCAAATATCTCATTAGATTTTTAGATATTATTGTTAAAGAAAATGAAAATACCTTCATAATCAACTTTATATGTTCATTATTCATTCTAATAATTGTTTGCCTTTCAACCGTTATTTTTACAGTTCTGAAGTACTTTCACATTTTCATTTGCTTCTTATAAACAAGCCATCAAGGTAGGAAGAGAAAGCATCATTATTCCTACTTTATAGCCTTAGCTACTACAGAGAAAGTTTATACATAATGTTTTACAGTCTCATGTAATGTTTTGATTTAAGAATAGACAAAACTGTTGAAAATACAACAGCTTTTGAAAATCTGATTATTATTTTTTTTAGGTCATTCAATATATCATTGTGTGTTCCAATACAGGGAGTGATTTATAAAAGATGCTTCCTGTTGCAAAGTGTTTGACATATTTTTAATTTTAAAAATGTTATGTATAGTCAACACATAATATATTTTTGGGTTATGTTATTTTCTGTACAATGCAGTACCATAGCAACAGAGATAAAAATAGGGTCTTAAATATTATTTTAATTTGCTTTAATTACTTTTATTTTTTAAAAATCTTTATTGTTGAGAGTATTATAGATGTTTCCCTCTTTCCCCCGTATTGCCCCCTTCAAACTGGTTCCTACCTAACCCCAAGCTTTCACCACCCTATTGTCTGTATCCATAGGTAATACATATATGCACATAAATTCTTTGTTTAATTTCTTCCTGCTCCCTCTTCCCCCTACCACTGAGATTCATCAGTCTATTCCATGTTACTAGTAAGAGTTACAAATTAATCCCAGTGCCATTCCAGCTGTCCCAAGGACAACGGTAGTCACCACATATTTATTTATTCTGTCCTACTCATATATATCCTTTGTGCAATACTGAGAAAGGCTCATACGACGTAAATCTTAGTAAGGATTAAATCTGGCCTCAAAGAGCTCACCCTCTGCATGAATCCTCAAAATGTAACCAGCAGTTTAAACCAGGCAACACTGCAAAATAGTGCAACTGCCATTGTCTCTAACTTCTACTCTCTCCACATACTGCTTCTAGGCATCCAGAACATAATGCACTTAGCCACCCTGGCTCCAGCTACTTGAGCTCCCACACTGTACCAGTCTCACTGACTACTGCCTTGTGCCTTTTCCTGCTAATTAATGAAAATGTCCATCAGGTAGTCTCAAGACCAAATCCCTATCTTCCATTTTAATGTTAACAAATAAAGAAAACAAATTGGCTCTAATGCAGTAAGAGTTGGTAAATTCTTCCTATTGGCATTGTTAAAAGATAAAGTAAGGTACGTCAAATGGTTTTAAAGTTTATTGAACAAAACTTGAGTCCAATCAGGCAGGGCCAAACTGGACGCAGTTGGAGCACTTCACTGATAGGAGGTAAGGCAGAGGCTTATAGAGAAAAAGAAAAAGCAGAACAAGGAGATTACTTGCTTGCCTATAGCTAAGCATTGGTCTTCCTTGGAAAAGTCCAGATGGCTGTTTGTGATTAGTGGTCCTTAGGTTTTGATTTCTTAACCTTGAGGCATTTACAGTCTTAGGTTTTGGTTTGCTTGGGAAGGATACTAAAGTATCAGAACCCGCTCAGTCTAAAATCCTCCTTATTTCATGAATAACAGCATACGTCAGGGAGTGTTTGGTGAAGGAACCTAATAGATTATCTAGGTCAATTATCTTCTGAAACTTGAAACAAGCTCAGGAGACTGATAAACCACAGTAAGAACCCTGTCTCTTCCACTCACTTCCTGAGTGACTCGGGCAAGTGTCCTTCCCTTTGTGCTTCATTTCTCTAAGCTACAAAATAAAAATAATAACTGCCCCTTCCTATAGAGACTGGAAAAATTTGTTACACCTGACCACTAATAGGGGCTCCATAAACATTAGTTATAAGTAACTCCTTTCCAGTCAATCATTCACCGATAAATATTTCTCATGGTTAATGTGTCAAGCGCTGTTTTGCGAACAGGTGACAAAGCAATGAACAATATTAAATGCCCAGTGCATGGGGGGCGGGGGTCCCTCAGCCCAACCTGTCCCCTCTCACAGACTGGGAGCCCTCAGGGGATATCCTACTGATGGCTTAGGCCCGCTCCCCACAGTCTGGCCTCCCTTGGCGGGAAGCGACCGGGCTGATCAGGGGAAGGTGCCAGCCCCATCACGGCGCTGCTGCAGCCACTGCCAGCCACCGCAGCCACCAATGTGTTTTTATCAACACGGACTCCAGTCCTTTCACCATGAAAAAATGACAACTTTCTTTAGGCATTTTCAAGATGTGTCTTTCATAGGATATGACATTTCTTTCTTTCTTTATTTTTTTTTTATCCTCACCTGAGGATATGTTTCCATTGATTTTTAGAGAGTGTGAAAGAGAGGGAGAGACAGAAAGAGAGAGGGAGAGACAGAGAAAAACATCAATGTGAGAGGGACACTTTGATTGGTTGCATGAGCCCTGACCTGGGCCCCAGCCAGGGAGGAACCTGTAACCTAGGTACATGCCCTTGATCAGAATCAAACCCAGACCCTGCAGTCAGCAGGTTGAGGCTCTATCCACTGAGCCAAACCAGCTAGGGCAGGATATGACATTTCTTAGCTCCCTCCAGCAGCGGACCTTCGTTTTTTCCTCCAGGAGTGTGGTGGAAAAAACGTTAATCACCTTTCTGGATTCTTATTACCCAAGTTACCAAGAACACTGCAAGTGGCAGCATACAGGGAGCTTAGCCAATGAGCGGTCAGAAAAGGTGTTTACTCTCGAACTGGTTTGGCTCAGTGGGTAGAGCGTTGGCCTGCAGACTGAAGGGTCCCAGGTTTGATTCCTGTTAAGGGCATATACCTTGATTGGGGACACATTCCCAGTGGGGAGTGTGCAGGAGGCAGTGTGCTGATCGATATTTCTCTCTCATCGATGTTTCTGACTGTCTATCCCTCTCCCCTCTTCTCTGTAAAAAATCAATAAAATATATTTAAAAAAAAAAAAGAAAAGGTGTTTCCTCTGCAGCTCATACACAGAGGACCTCCTACATCGTGTACACTGGGCTAGGGGTGTGTCCCCATGGTGTGGCCCGGGGGGCACGCCCCCAAGGCCGGCAGCCCCACGTTGTGGGCGCCAGGCTGGGGGCATGGTCCTGGGCGGCCGCTTAGCACAGGCGCACTCACAAGCAGCTGTGGGGTGGGAACATCCCCCCCGCATCGGCGGATGTTCCCGCCCTGCCCCCAGGCACTTGACGCCTGCGCCCATAGGCCCGGAGTGGCCGGGGGCGTTCTGGGACCCCTGCCGTTCAGGGCCTATATGTGGGCCTACAGGCTAAAAGTGGCCTGGATCCTGAGGATGTTCCTGGGACCCAGGCTGCTCAGCACCTGCGTATGCTAATTAACCCTCCATCTTTGTCAGGTTAATTTGCATACTCACTCCTGATTAGCTTGTGGGCGTCGCAGAGGTATGGTCAGTTTGCATCTTTCTCTTTTATTAGTGTAAATGTTCTCCCAACTGATCATTAAACTACTATTTGAAGACCTCTGGTAATGGGAAACCTAATACCTCCTGAAGTGTCTCAATTGTGATAATGAGAAATATTGCCTTAAATTAAGTAGAAAATTAATAATTGCTTTGCAATGTCTATCCATTAGCCCTAGCTCTACAGAACTAAGCTCCTACTTAAATATGTTAGCTTTTCACCACACAGGCTTTTGAATATAGAAAGAAGTCTGAATGCAACCTGGCTCCTTAAGAGACTGCAATATTCTCTGACCCTGAATTGGTCACTTTCTCCAAATCTACCCTTTTTTGTTTTCCTCTCTCTCTCTGAAAGAATGGTGCACAAAACTAATAATGGTATTACCTCTTTTTAAGATAATGCACCTCTTTTTTAATAAAGTCTAGGCTCAAAGTAGATTTACCTCAGCAACATGACAATAACAATTCCTATTTTATTGAGCTTCATGTCATCTGAAAGCCTGCTAGTCTAAGCCTTAAATCCCGTATTTCATACTCATGAAGTCTGTGGTGTTGTGTGTTTATTTTTTTTAACAAAGTGCAGAATGGTTTATATTTTATACTTTTATATTAAATTTATCACAGCAAAACATTGACATCAATTAGCTTGTGTTTGCTACAATTATTTTACTGTCCTCAGTTTTGTGCAATTTGCAAATTCAAACACATCCCATCTCTGTCCATCTAACCCATTGCTATAAAATGTAGGCCACTGTCAGAGTTCAGAGACACACTCATTGTTTCTGTGTTAAAATTCTCCTTCCAGTTTGAAATCCAGCTATTGATCATCAATATTTGGACACCATGGGTTCATTATAAATCTATCTGATAATGCTATTTTCTCTAGACTCATATTACTATGGTGAAAATTAGAATTACATTTCCAATCTACTTTTCTGGCATTTAATTTAGTCTTTACAATTCTAAAAAAGCTACTCTCTTATATGCCTTCTACAGGTTCTCTAATGATTAGTAGAATCTAAACATAGAACAAAAGAAATGTAAAAACTCACTTTTAGAATCTAATCATTCCCTTAGAATCTCTTCAGTCTTTGGGGTTGTTTTTCCTTTTTCTTCATTTCCAAACATAATTTGCTTTGACTGAGTGGATAGTAATTTAAGAATTTCTGATCTCTTCACATCTTTCTCATTAATATTTTTCTATCTTTAAGCCCAAATTATGGACTCATTTTCTCCTTTCCTCCTCTTCCTCCCTCCTTCTTTCTACCTGGTCCTCTTTCCCTTCTCCCTTCTCACTCCCATCTATTTTTCTTTTTGCCACAAATAATTATAAAATACATTTTTATTATCAAAAGGTAAGTATAAAGTACATGGAACATAAATGTTTGGTGAGGCAAATAATTCTCTAGATTTGGGCATATGCTTAATCTCTTTAAATCTACTTTATAAGCTCTTATAAACATTAATTAGATATTTTAAAAAAAAACCCAAAACATCTTTAAAGAATAATAGGTGTTAAATAAATGTTGATGTAGCATGAGTTTAAAGGTACACTCTACAATTTACTACAATATATAATTTGTGTTTGTACCAGAAACTGATCCAAACTCTAATCAGGACTCCCCATTCCTACTTAATATTGGGAAAAAGAGAGAAAGTGTGATGAGACCTTCAACTTGGCACTAAAGCTATCTCAGTCTTTCTTAGTCTTAAAAGAGTTTTTGGGGGATTTTTCTTGAGGGGAGAACTTTTTGTTGTTGTTTTCACTGTTGTTGTTTGGGAAATACACAGTAAAATTTAAAAATTAAATATCTTCTCCATGCTGTTTTCCCTCCTTGTTCAAGGAAACTCCCTTCTCCCTTCTCATTTCCCTGATAGTCTCAGGCAAAATTCTCATCATGGTCACCCTTCCTCTGCCCCAGATAAAAAGCACAGCACTTTCTCCTTCATCTCTTTGTCCGGTAAAAAGTTTTCTTGTATCTTCTATCTTGACTATGACTTAAAAAAAATTGTATGATTTGAGTCCCCAAGGAAAGAGTCTTGAAATGTAAAAAGGAGTATTTGAAACAGACTATCTTTGTATAAATTAGAAAAAACATTATACCTTCCTCAAGTTAAAGAAGTAAAAGTATTTAAAATTTTTAAATAATAACTGATAAAAAATAGTCATTCTATACAAATTATATGAATCAAAATTTGAAAAGAATATAACAAATTTAACATTTTAATTATTAAAAATGTACGGTGACTAGGAAAGAATAATTTTTGCAAAAGAGTTATTTTCCTTGTTTTCATAGAAACAGGAGTGTTTATTACAATTTCCATGTATACTTGCCCCAACATTTATTTGTTTCTCATTTAAAAAAATGAATTAGAATCATGTGATAGTGTGGACCTTAAATAAATTTAATATATTTTATGAAGAACTACTTTCTTCACTAGCAAAGTTAATATAGAATGAGGGCTACAAAGGTATTTTAAAAGGTGTCCAGCAAATGTGTGTCCAAATATATTGCAAACTATAATGGAAACTGTATAGGATTTATCAAATTTAACCATTTTAGTTCTTCCAGAGTAGTTATCTCATCAATAGCATATTTCTCACTATGCTCATCAGTCAGTTTCATTGGTAAATATATATACATATATATATATTCCATTTTAAACACATGAAATCTAATTATTTAGATAGTAAACCTTTTGTAAGGAAGAAACTGCATTTGACATAAAATAATTGACTTTGAAATTATGTTTAAATTATAGATGTGCTAGTCGTAAGGTGTACAACTAGCACATCTACACTTGAAAAGAGCCTTCCTTATTCTTTGATAGTGTGTTTTGAATTACAGAAATTGGTGTCAATAGCAATAGTGTATAATTTATTTGGCTTCAATAATATTTTCATAAACATAAATAATTTGTTTTCCTCACAAGATTTTACAATTTCTTCAATGATTTCAGGAACTCTTATACATTGACTTTTGTTCATATGCTATTTTGTTTATAACATTAATTTTGCTTAAAATATCATAAGTACTACAGGCCAAATACATTTCTAAGAATATTTTAAAGGGTATCTTTGTTTTTCATCACAAAACATAGATCTTCTTTAATATGTCAACATTTTCTAAAAGAGCATTAGAATAGTATCCTCTAATGAGTATTCTGTGGCCTGAAGGCATCAATTTGACTTTCCCACTGCTGTTTTGACAATAGTTGCGAATTTATGCAGGTGAATGTATTTTTAGTATATACTTCAACATTTATTTGTTCACACTGAAAAGTTTTTAAAATTTATCAGAATCAGTAAAGACTTTTCCTTCATTGTTGAACACCAAATTTAGACAATGAACAGAACAAGAAATGTAAACTACCTTTAACTGAGTATCTTCTATCCAGTTTTGTTTCCAAGTATATAGTGCAGTATTATATCTCTGACATCTAAAATTATCTTTTAGATTTAGATTTTTCTTCTTTATGTGCTCTTCCAAGAATAAGTATTATAATGTCTTTTACTGGATTAAAATTGTTTAAATGTTCATTTTGATACACTCTACAATAGAAGAAAATCCCAGGATATATCATAGAGCTGCTTGCATTATTCTCTGAACAATAGTCATTGCTTTGGCAAAAACTAAACTGTGTGAATAATTCTCTCAACAAGACCTTGCCAATATTCTTCATATGCTCACTTACTCTCTGTTCAGAAAGCTTCAATAGTTTATCAGATTTCAATTGTGAATACTTAATACTATTTGCACTGTCTTCATGCTTGCCAAGGCTATTTGATAAATGCTGCTATGTTTTGCCCTTTCTCATTCTTTGGCTGAATATTTTCCATGTTCATCTAACTTACAAAATAGAAAAAAAAGTCCTTTGGCTTATAATAAACTAACAAAAATCTAGTATATTTTTAGCAATTTGGAAGAATTCATTAATGCATGTGAGTCTATTCTGTCATTTGGTAATTTGAGATTGTTTCATTGTTTAATATTTAAATTACATCATGAACAGTCTACATCCTCAGAAAATATATTTGGTTTAATTGATTATTCATGTATATTTTATCTCAATTTTTCTTGAAACTTATTATTTATGGTTGACATGGAAGTAGATGCTAAATTCACACCATTCTTCATCAGTGATATTAGTGTTACACTATATTGAGACTAATAGTTCTGAAATCTTTTCTTTCTTTCTTTATTTTTTTAATCTTTTCTTTTTTATAGTATTCTATTTTCTCCAAAAAATGTATTCCAATGAAGCAAAAACATTTTTCTTCATTTATTTCTCTGATGGCTTTCTATTTTTTTTATTTATTTCTTTACCCTGACATGTGAGAAAAGTAAATAATAGCTTAGAAATTATTTAAAAATGTGTAACAATTACAATAATATGAACATGATAGGCTCATCAAATTTTAACAATAGGTAATTTCTGTATTGAAATAATTTCCATAACAATAGAGCACTTGCTCAAGAATAATTGGCTAAAACAGTTAGCTGGTAATTCTTAGGTACTTATAATTATGGCAATTCATTTCTATGCAATGTTTATTTTGTGATTATTGATAGTAAGTGTATGCCATATGGGCAAGTGGTGCAGTAGGCTATACCACCTAAGTTTGTGTAAATGCACTCTATGATATATACACAATGATGAAATCACATAAGGATGCATTTTTCAAAAGTATCCCTGCCATTAAGTGGTACATGACTGTATATTTATTCCCATTATGGCAGTTGGCAATAAAATTTAGATTTTAATACTATACCAGTTTTCTCTCCATAAAGTCCCCAGATTCTGTCTATGAAACTAATGGTTCCTTGGGTTAAATTTTTAAAAACACAGGTATAATTAAATCTTCTAACTTTTTAATGTTTAAACAGGCCTCAATGTAATTCAGTAACTTATCTAATTTACAAAGGCATTTAGTAGCTTCACTAGATTGTCCTAGAGTGGAGTATTCAATGTAGACTTTGTGTTTCTTGTTATAGGAAAATTTTATGAGTTATTCCCAGCAATGCTGATATTTTTAAAGGAGCCCATTTTGCTTAAACAGATAATTTCCAACTCACCAATTCTCCCCAGAGTTCCAAAATATAGTGCTTCACCTCAATATTATTTCTAATAATCTGTTACATACTTGTAGGAAATGCCAGAGGTCCTGAAACATATTATTAGGGAATTCAAGCCCCCTTTTTAGAGATCAAGTTTACTACATAAGAACTTCTGTAGTCATAACTGGTTTGGCTCAGTGGATAGAGTGTCTGCCTATGGACTGAAGGTTCCCAGGTTCGATTCTGGTCAAGGGCATATACATTGGTTGTGGGCACATTCCCAGTATGTGCAGGAGGCAGCTGATCGATGTTTCTCTCTCATCGATGTTTCTAACTCTCTATCCCTCTCCCTTCCTCTATGTAAAAAATCAATAAAATTATTTTAAAAAAAGAACTTCTGTAGAAAAGCAGAACACTAAAGCATTCTTACTAAAAATATGCTGGCAACATAAAAATAGTTATGTCATGAATGAAAGAAAAAGTATCCCATGCAAGAAAATGAATTAAGACAACTCTGCCATGTGGCATAAATTCTATTGCCAGATCCTTTTTTCCTACTTTTCTCTCACATCATGTTCTGGGTAAGAAGCATCAAGTTTCATTTTTCAAAATCCTCAGTTGTAATAAAAGTGCATTAAAAAGTCCCACTACTTTCAGTCTTGTTAGCACTTTTTCAAAGATAACATTAGACATGCAGCCCAAGTGGGAATATTAAAACAACACACATATCAACCTATTGGACTTGCGAGGAAAATAAGTTTGTGGTATGTATTTTTTGGCCCTGATTTATAGTTAGAACGTATCATTTGTTCATGCATTGTTAACTGGAGATAGGACAGAAAAAAGGTTTCACTGTCCCAATATTAATTAATGATTGTTCTTCAGTGATCACTGCCTCAGAGGCAAGGTTAGCTGGAACAATTCCCTCTTTGATTCCAGGGAAATTGCCATTCTGTACCTGAAAACTCAACTTCACAGAACTCTAAAACCTGAAGGGGGAAAAAATTACTGATGACAAAGCTGAAACTACCCACTGAACACAGGCAAGTACCATCTAAATGCAAGGGAGGATGGGAAATGTAACCCACCTATTGCTCAGCAGGAAGAGGAAATTACTTTGGTAAGCTCAAGGCAGTCTCCACCTCATTTACTCATTAGCCTTCTGCAGCCAGTGTTCACTCATATCTGGGCTTCCCAAAATTACAAACTTCACAGACAGATCTCTGCAGTCCCTACTGGCCCTGGATTGACCTGTCTAAATTTGGGCAGTAAGAGAGAATGAGGATTCCTAAATTTAGTATATATGTACTGAGTGCCTACGCTGTGTCAGGCACTGTTCTAAGTGCTGGGGAAAAGTAGTAAATGAAATGAACAAAAATGCAAACCTTCATGAGCTTACACTATCTCAGCACCTTCCAATAGCCTTGTGAGAAGGAAGAATAATAGTCACCTGGCTATATTATAGAATAAGAAGGACCCCAAGAAGATTCTTTTGATTAGAAATCTCTCCTGGATTCAGGCAGCATATTATTAATAGAGACTTAGTCACTTGAGTTAATCTTCTAACCCTCTTTTAAATGTATTAAATATATTAATCCTCTGGAAGGAATGATATATTAAGTCATAAGAGATACTTTGTAAATCTACCTGTCAGATGCCTTTTCTTGAGATGAAAAAGTAGTGATACCTAGAGAATGAAAGAGCCCCCAAGGACACAGAAAAGGTAAGTAAATGGAGAACAGAATAAAGAAATATTTCTCACTTCGCAATTTCACTTCAGCAGACATCTATGCATGTCATGGTAAGTACATTTATATTTATATGTACAAAAATTTAATGAAAGACATTAGCAAAAGGCAAGATTTCACCCTAGAATAGTAGATAAGCTCATTTTCCAACCATTACACTAGTCAAATAAAGTATTGAATCTCTAACAGACCAATTTTGTACATCCCAAAAACAAACTACTGTCTGATCAATCAACCTTGCATTATCCTTTCTCAAAACTTAAATACCCTAGAGCCTTAGTTCAAGGAGGTATTTCTCTGCTTCTCCCCCCTGGCCTTGCAATAAATGGAATCATTAAATCAAGTAAGTGAAGAGATTATAAATTTAAAAAATGAGATTTGACATGGGAGATTTCTAAATACAGTTTATTTCTTCCAGTGTTCCTGTAAAAGAGGAAAAGGTCTGAAGAAACCAGTCCCTATTATCTCCTATCAGCAGCCAGAGCCCTAGGCTAGGATTTTTATTAAAATTTAAAGAGCTCATATAGTTATTCAAAGCTCTTTGCAGAAACTGAATGTTTCATGTAAAAAGTCTAGAATGATATTTATGTAAAGTGAGCTTGGTTCCCTAATTATTCAATCTTTTGTCTTACTAATAGGAAAATATACTAGCCATTATTTATCTGAATTTGCAGGAATTTACATTCTTATTTATCATCTCTCTCCCATAAATTCAGACCAAGTTACAGTGAATAGTGTTAAAAATTAATCATTTCTATCTGGGCTAATTAAATAATGTCTGAACTTTTGTTAGCTATGTAGTACATAAATACATAGAAATTTTACCTTTAAGAGGCTTAAATCTTATTTAGTCCAAGTCCTTAATTTTACAGATGAGAAAACTGAGACCGAGAAAGGTTATAGAAATCTTTCTCAAGAAAAATATTATCTATTAAGGGTAGGTCAGCAGTGTCAGTCCTGTATATTGAGTTTAATGTTTAAAGAATTTGATTGGATTTTTACTTTAGATCTAATTTGGATGAATGGGTTCTGAATTAGTTCTAGGGTAGACATCAAATAAATATACACAAGGGTAAATGTGTTTTTTAATAAGTACTTTAAGTTTCCACTGAGTATAGCTGATTGCACATATTCCTATAGGGCAGTAGGCCAGCCAAACCAAACGCTGCAATTACTTAGGGAAGCAAATATTTTATTCTGTTTTGAAAATGGGTTCACTTCTGTTAAATTAGTTATCCTGAGGGAGGGTGAAAAGGAATTCAGGGCTTGTTTATCTATTCAGAAAAATACACTCCCATTCTGCATGCATTGCAGAAATTTGAGGAAACTCAGGTCAAGGCATTAATGCAGAAACTTTAAATCTGTTCATTGACTCCTTACAGGATTAACTTTCTAAGTATGCTTAAATTCTGAGGCATTTGTTTGCAATGGAACTCAGACTCCTTAAGCCTAATCAGGAGCTATTGCTGCAGTTTATTTATAGTTCAGAAGGTCAAACTGATTCACTTAATTGGAAAACTGCTGCTTCCTAGTCCATGCGCCTATTGATGTGCTGTACATTTGATGCGATTAGTTACCAGGGTGAGATTCTAATATGACCTTTGTTAATAAGGTGCATTTTCCATAATGGGCTGTTTGCAGTTTCTAAGAGCCATTTACATGATGTGCTTGGTAATCAGTTATACAGTGCAAATCCCATGGTGGGGAGAAAGATCCACTTTAATTGCAATAGTGCAGAAGGCTCAAATCTGAGAAATTTTTACTAGTCTGTTGTTGATTACTTGTAGTTCCCCAGACGCTTTTAAAATAGAAAGGCATGTTTGGTCAACTAGCCTGACATCATGCATTTTCCATTTGGAAAGTTATAAAAGATAAACATCCTAAAGAAAAGAGTACATGGTTGGCAGAATGGAGAAGTATTTGTTCATTCAGACCAATACTGCTCATAGCATAACCATCCTTCAGTCACTTTGCAACATAGAACACACACACACATATACACACACTACAATGGCTCCTTATGAGCGTGTTCTTAGAATTTCTCTTTAAAAAAGTACTACTATCAAGGCCATTTGTCCAAATTGTTTTTAAAGAATACTATTTGTGGATTTTCATGATGCTTATAGGGCACAGAATGCAAGAATATCCATTTTAAAGACAAACAAAATATGCCTTTTCAAATGAGTAGCATGATGTCATAGAAAGTCCTTGGACTTGGAGTCAGGCAACCTGAAATCAATGTTGGCCTTACCACTTATTTGCTGTATGATTTTGGTCAAGTTAATTAACCTCTTTGAGGATCTGTTCATTTATCTATGAAATGAGAATAATAATGAGTATCTCATAGGTGTGTATTACATAAAGTAGCACACAGCCTGCTCTACTGTAACACGACAGTTCCTAAGAGGACTCAAAGCAAAATCAAAACATTAATATCACAGTTTTATTGCATTTATTTTCTAATAAAACTAGTGAAAAAATAAGCTAAGAGCAGGAACCTCAGACTAGAAAGTTATTTTGTTCTTCAAAATTTAAATAGTAAAACACTTTTATAACAATGAAATCTATAAAATCTAAACAACAGATCTGGAAGCTAAATATCCCTGAGACACCAATCTTTAACAGTGTCTCATTTGCTCAAGATCAACAGTTTGTCTATTCTCACTACCACTGTGCTTTTTATACATTCCTATCACCCAGGTATAACAAAACACAAAGCCATTAAAATAAAATGCTGCTGCTGCTAAACACTGCCATATTTTTGTCATAATCCAGTTACTATCAAAAGTGACCTGCCTAGTACAGGCATCCCCACATCTGAATGCTTATAATAACACCATGTGGCAAGATTCTTAAGAATCCGGATTTCAGACCCCATTCCAGGCTTGTTGATGCAGTAAGTCTATAATGGGGCCAAGAAATCTGCATTTTAATAAGTATCCATGGTGTCTCTAATGTATGAGACCTGTACTTTGAGCCATCAGTCAGAATGCAAATCAAGGCTCCTAATTAATCTATATCCTGAATCGTGTCATATGTAATATACCTTATGAGCACTCAGACTTTGACAAATGCTTACATTTGAAAATACAGAGCATGAGATGTTAAATTAATTATATGATCAGAAACATTATTTGATTCTTTTCTTTTTCTACTGAATAGCTCATATTCTTATGGGGTTAGGCAATGGAACAGCTGCTTCGCAGAGGTCAGAACAGGTAAGGAGGCTTCCTGAGAGTGGGTCTCTAAGAATTGTACTGAGGTTTGAGAAAAACCCTCAGTAAGAACTCTTGAGAAATCACTTGTAGACGCCTAAAACAATATAGAGGAGGCCGTGAGGATTTGTATCAGGGGGTAGAGAGAATCATCAGGAAAATGTTTATTACTATATCTCTGGGACCATAATCTCCCCTCCCTCTCCCAGATGGGCTGCATAGATATAGAGATGATGCAGCATAGATTCTAATAAAATATCATGAAGATCTTCAAAATTAATTCTAATATCAATCTATTACCTGCAGACTCAGAACTTGCTTCAATTCTAGGTGTTTTTCTTAATTTCAAGGTTTCACACTCATCTCATGCAATCTTTTTCTTCCCTTAGCTGTCATATCCTTCACTTGATTGGATAGACTAACAGATGCTTTATGCCTCCTGTTTCCTCACCCTCCTTGTTAGGTTTGTATTGCTTCTTCCTCTACATTTTAAAAAATTATTTATAATAGTAAAACATTTCTTTGTTTGGAAAACTAAATTATAAGCCTCCTCTGGTAAAAAAAAAAAAAAAAAATGTTTCTCTCACACACACACACACACACACACACACACACACACATACACACACCCCAGAATCTGTTTTCTGAGCAAGCTGTTTCTACATTTTTCTTAAAATGAACATTCACATGTTTTCAACATGGAACAAATAAATTTCAAGATTTGAAATCAGAGCCCCACTGACACATAGCTGGCCTGGTACCAAAAGACCTCTTCATGAGTGACAGCATCACCAACTGCACACACACTGGAGCTGGCTCCATCCCCCTGGTAGCTAAGTAAGAGAATCCATATGTCCTGGGGACCCCATAAAGATAGAAACTTGTTATTATCAACCTCCCTTGGTATTTCTGTAGCTTCCAGGGAAGGAACTCTACAGTAAATGAATTAACATATTAGAATGAGCCACTCAACTTATTAAAGTAGATGTAAGGTGTGGTAGTGTTGTAAAAAGCAAGCACATTTAAAGTTAGGGTGCCTAATTCTAGTTGCATCCATGGTACTTTTGAAGTAGTGGCCATAGGCAGTCACATGCTTTCTCTAAGCCTCTGATTTCTTAGCTTCCAACTGAAAATCACACTAGAGATCATCACACTGGGTTTGAGGGTTGTTTGAGATAAAATATGTGAAAAGGAATCAATAAAAGCCCTGGCTTCCTTCATCCTTTATATCTCCCATCTTTACATGAATATAATAATAACCAATTTAAAAACGGTAAAACTGTATCTTTGTTCTATTTATATTTAGGTAGACAAATAATCTGAATCATTACATCAAAACATGAAAAGTAAAAATCCAGAGGGAAGCTACCGTGTTTCCCCAAAAATAAAACATCCTCCGAAAATAAGACCTACTTACAGGTTTCCTTCTGAGTGAAATATAAGGCATCCCCCGAAAATAAGGCCCCAGGCCCTGTCTCAGAATGAAAATTAATTTACCATAAACTGGTCGCTAGGGCCGCCCCGACTGGCATCTAGCAACCAGTGACATTACGCGGAGTCCTGACGTCACTGCTGTGTGGAGGCGGAGCGGAGGTCGGAGTGAGCGGTGAGCGCGGGGCGGGAGAGAGGAGGAGACTTTCGCAGATGCGTGTAGAAGAACAGGAGGATTAGAGCGGACGGGACGCGGCGAAGGTGGTGAGTGCTGGTCTGTCTCTGGTGACACTACCTGATGCTTGCGGCCGCCTTCATGATGACTAAAGGTTCTCAGTCAGTGGCAGACCCTGCTCCAGCCCAGATCCAGGCCCCAGCAAGCCCACTGACAGTCCCCAGGCAGTCCCCAGGGGGTAAATGTCTGATAAAGGGGTAGGGCGGATGTCTGGTGAAGGTGTTCAGTGGCACAGGGGGAGGGGGATCACTTAAAATTACACAGGAGGATCAGAAGGGGCAATCAAAATGACACAGGAGGATCAAAAGGGGTTACTAAAATGGTAATCCCCCCTCTGATTCTCCTGTGCCATTTTGATTCCCCCCTCTGATCCCCCCTGTGTCATTTTGAGTGATCCCCCTCCCCCCACCTTGATACCCCAATTCCTTTTTTTTACCCCTACCTAGAAATGAGCGCAAAAAGAAAAAGCTACTCCATGGAGTACAAGAAAGGGATTGTGGAAGACTCTTGGGGCCAAAATCTTACTGCTTTCTGCAAAGAGAAGATGTTGAGTATCCGATTGGTCCGAAAATGGTGAGCAGAGTATGGTAACCTCATTGAACAAGTGGACAAGGGAAATGCTAAAAAGCACAAGTGTGGATCAGGTCGGCAACCATTGTTTTCCGAGCTGGAAGACCTGATCTGTGAATGGATTGTTGACAGGAGAGCAAAGACTTTGGTTGTGAATAGGGCTCAGATTCAAGAATTTGCCCTTGCAATGGCACCACAGTTTGACATAGTCCCCGAAGACTTCAAAGCATCACAACACTGGCTGGATAATTTCCTTCAGCGAAGTGAACTGTCTTTAAGAAGATCTACAACATTGTTTAGGTTGGAAGATACTCAAGTTATTAAGCGAGCACTTGCATTCAAGTCCTTTATTGATGATGCTGACTTCTCTAAATACAATCTTTCCAACATGATTGCTATGGATGAAACTGCAGTGTTCATGGGCCAATCATCTCAAACAACAATTGAACAGCGGGGTGCCTCCTTGGCGTACATTCCCTCCACTGCTTACGAAAGTGCACGTGTTTCCTGTATTTTGGCAATTCAACTGGATGGCACTAAAATCCCACCTTTAATCATTTCTAAGGACAAGAAGGAAAAGATTGGACGTGTTTTGGGCATTTTTATTCTTGAAACTGAAAAAGCTTGGGCCACACAAGCAGTTATAAGGAAGTGGGTCGATTTAATGCTGCCGCTTGTTATGCGAGGGAGCCAAAGAGGTCTGCTAGTCTGGGATGCAGCCAGCACTCACCATGCTAAAGACATGAAGACATTTCTTCACGAAAGAAAAATAGATCAGATAATGATTCCCGCAGGAATGATGGCCTATCTCCAGACTCTTGATATTGCAATAAACAAGCCATTCAAAGACAATTTGCACATGGAAATTAATGACTACATTGAAAATAGAATGGAGAGAAATCAGCGTGGAAACTTTGTGAAACCTAAACTGCAAGAAGTTGTGACTTGGGTGAAGAATTCATGGGAGAAAATCACTGACAGTTGCATTGTAAGTGCCCTGCGAGCAGGCTACCTTGACAAGAAGTACTCATTTAAAGACAGTGCTATTGCTAAACATGAGAGATTTGGTCCACTGATTCTGAAAGAAATGGAGTCACAAGAAATTCACCAGGAAATTCAGGAATTGGATTGTTATGATGATGTTCCAGAAGATGATGACATGATTGTCATTGAATAAATGAGTAAATTCTTGATACTGTAGGATTCACAGTTTGTTTGGTTTGTGTTGACAACTACTGTACTACCGTACCATATACAGGTAATAAATTTCCTTTATTTTCATTTAACAATAAATGTGTACTGTATTCTTCTTCATGGAAAAATAAGACATCCCCTGAAAATAAGACCTAGCGTGTTTTGGGGGCAAAAAGTAATATAAGGCACTGTCTTATTTTCGGGGAAACACAGTACAAGCAACTTAAGAAAATGAAGATATAAATTCAAGTCTATATGACATTCTGGTCCTTACTCTGTTTCCCAACATGGACTTCCTTAAAGATAACTGAAAACTAGTAAAATTTAAAGCATAGTTTTCACCACATTTGTCTGATTTTTCAATTCTTTCTAATGTTCTTTGTATTGTGTTGATTCCCACCACAGTGTATAGAGGGGGGCATGGGGACTGATCATTATAATCTGGAACAAAACATAGCAACATGGAGCTCATGGCAGGGTAAGAATTCAGCCCAGAACCTCAAAGTCAGAACTAGGTGGATAGCTTGTCACAACTGCTTGTGCAACTACATGGGGTTATTCTGGAGCTTTTGGTGATTGAGTATGGGGATGAGTGGCTCAGGAAGCCCTCACTCAGAAATTTCCAACATGACAAATCTCACCTTGGAGAAGCCTGCAATCACTAGTACCACCTGAGCATCTTTCCTTAGGAATTGGGGAAAATTTCAGCACAACTGAGCAACTCCAGGCAGCTATAACCTCTGCCTGGAGTTGCTCAGTACACCTGTATCCCTTGAGTTTCTTGTAATGATGTATTTGACTAGCATTAGATTTTGTTGGAACTCTTATATTTACCAATTCAAAATCCCAGTGAAACTAATTCTAGGATATTCCTGGTATAATCAGGGAGGTACTTCACTAAATTTATCACCAAAAATACAAATTTATATACTAGATATTATTGTAACTTAAGATAAAATTTAGTGAAATATAATTGCCTGACTCTGTTGCATTCTGTAGTATGTCTCAACCTCTTTTCTACTAAAAGAAAGAAAAATGCACCCATAACTTATTGAACTCTCAATGTTGAATTGCCAAGAAAGATTTAATTCCTTCTGTGTAATCCACTGTTTTGCTTTCTCTTTCCTGCTGCAAGTTACCTCTATTCTTATTCTTCTTATTCACAACCATCATTTACTTTAAATGATCACTCTTATTATCTACCTGACCTTGTTTCTCTAGTCAAATAATCTATTCTCTGATTGTCTCTTATTTTTCCCTGATTTTTCTCAGCTGTAAGTCTAGAGTTCTCCTTTATCTTTCATCTCTGGTACATGCTTAATCTTTTCTCTTAATTATACATGAACCTCTCATTCTTCAACCACAAGTATATATATGATATGTGTGGGGGAAAAAAGTAAGTTGATCTGCAAGTATGTAGAGCTAAAAATAAGATTATCCTGTCACATTTACACTAATTGGTAAAACACAAAATGAAAGAGAAGGAATATCTTCAGTGCTCATGGAATTAAGCTTTTAACTAGTTTAGACATTAATATTAACATAGCTAAGAAAAAAAATTGAAATATAGGCCTAGGGTCATATTTAGAAGAGGAGAAAATAAGTCCTAAAACAAGCTTTGGTAATCCATGTTCATCAACAGTCTAGCCCTTGAAACTACATAATCTGCCAGACACAAATAATCCAATTACTAAAGTCTGCTGTAATGCAAAGATATGTCAGACTCTTCCCTGGCTTGTAAATAATATTGTTTAAGAGTATTTGCCTTTCTAATTCTATCTGTACCACACATCATTATAATTACCAGTAAATTAGATGCTCAGGCACATTTATTAGTATATCAAGAAAGATATCAGAGAATGCACATTATCTTTCACCAGAAAGGGAAATGTCTCACTGTGGAGAATAGTTTGGCCTCCTGGATTATAAATTTGACTTCAGTGAATTAAAAAATGAATTAAAAATATTTAATCATCTCCATATAGAGAGTAATCAAAGAGCATATATGTATATTCGCATAGCCCATGGATATAGACAATAATGTGGTGAATACCTGGGGTGAGGTGGGGCCTGAATAGAGGGGAGTCATAAGGGGGCAATGGGGGGACATCTGTAATATTGTCAGCAATAAACAAAATTAAATCATCTTTATATTGACTGATGAAATCCTGTTTACCTGCTTGCCAAGACGAGGCCTAAAACCTATATCACCAAGATATCATCACCCTATAAAACCTCCTGATGTCCATCCAAATGACAAATATGCCTCAGTTTTTCTTTACAAACTTTAATCACAAAAAAATAGAAAAAATTTTTTCTAAAAATTAAGAAAAAAATTATTTACAAATTTTTGGGCATCTCTCTATTATACTGCCCTCTAAAGTACATTCAGTCAGTCTATACTTTTTTGCTGGGATTACATATTTTTTTATTAATTGATTAAATATAAAACTTTTTCAAGATTTGGCAACTGTACACAACAGCTAGTTTTTGTCAGAGACATTGCTAGCTTTTGCCCAGTAGCAATTCCCTGTTCCTCTTTGTGAATTATTTTTTTTCAAGTTGCTTAATGACTTGCCCCAAGGGATAACCACAATTGGTTTAAGCCAGTCATGATCATCCTGTCCTCTTTTTGCAGGTATTTTTTTCTAGCCTCTTTTATCCATTTCTTATGTTTGATATAAGAAACATCAGTTTACCTGTCTCAACCCTTTGGATTCTGGAATGTCTGTATCAGTCCACAAGAACTCTTTGCACTTGTGAATCTACTTGCACCCAATGTGTAGTCTCTAACTGATGGCCCATGAAAATACATTCCAAATGTTATAAGTTGTTTCCAAGACTTCTTCAAATGTGTTCTTCATTACTTCAATAAATGGTGCATGAAAAGGGATTTTGACAGGTCAATAACCAATCCACTTCTCTTCTATTAAAAGGTTTTGCTTTTCACTGTTCATGTTTCTGGAGGCATTGTTTGCAGCAGGGCATTCCAAAGTGCAAATAAATGATTGTTCTTAAAAAAGAGTAAGAGCTCATCAGGAGTAGTAGGGTCAAGAAACAAGATAAAGTGATTCCTGGTAACTTATCCTCTACCAGAGAAAGACGTATCATTTCTTATCATCATATAAATATTACCCCACTGCAAACTACAAACCTGAGCTGTAGCACCACTTTCTCCAGTGGTATGCTGGAGTCCTTCTTCAGATAGGCTGGACTTCTGCAAACTTTCCAGCATCAACTTGGACATAAAATTCTCTGATTTTTTTTGCCTGACAGTGGCAACAGTGGTCTAGGAAGTTTCACCAGCTTCACTCTTTCCACAGCTCTGTTAACCTAAAAATAAAAATCCAAAGTGAGAGGCAGCAAGTGTTTTGAGATTAAAAAGAATAACTACTTGGGAAGCACTGATTCAGGCAGAAACCCAAATAGGGTTCCAAGTAGGAGGTGGAATCAAGGGGGATTCATGAGAGAAGGAAGAGGGATAATTACATGGATAGAAGGAAGGGATTTCTATAGATGCAGATAACCTAACATAGCAATGCTAATTTTAAAGAAGGTCTATACTTTTCAGTTTGGTAGCCTAAATGTCTGCTTTCCTTTTAGCTTTGCAAATAGGTGTTTGTAGTATAATGTTCCTTTAGCCCAGTCCAAAGGTGATTTCACCCAGTGTTAACATTTTGAGGGTTTGAGTAAAATGTGCAAGACAATTCCTCTGGAATGGCAGCTCTGTATTTTGAAGTGGCTTCATTTATATTATTTTTCATAGCTGATACTGAGGTTTGTTAGTATCTTGCCAGCTTCACTGGTAGGTGAAATTCCTTACAGGAGTGTTGGAGTAAAGTACTAGGCGCCCAAATACCCACAAAGCTGTTTTTCTTCCAGTATGGATGTCTAATCTATTGATTAAAAAAGCGGATATAAAGAAGAAATATCTCATGCTGTCCTGTTGCTATTACTCCTTCTGTGGCAGGCAGTTAGACACACATACAGAAGGTCACCAGGGAGGAAAGCCCTGGGTGCCTAGCAAAGAAGGACTGTAGGGTGGGACCTTGCCCCCAAGGGTGACCTGTCCTCCCTTAGCATATTGCTGGTCATGTGGTTTGGACCACCTGACCTTTCCTCCCTAGAGACAACATCTAAGCCTCCATTGTATTTCAGCTCCAGGCCCAGAAAAGCAGCAAAACCAGCCATGGCTGACCTCAGGATCAACAGCATTGAATTATGACCACCTGACCTGGTGCTGATTAATCAATCAGTTGAGACCTAGACCCTGAAAGGATACACCTGGAAAGCTGCTGAATATTCTATTAAGATCTTCTCCTGGGACCTCCCCCAAAATCTCCACCCTTAAAATCCTTAGGATGGAAGGCCCAGAGCACTCTCCCTCCAGCCAGCAAGCACACCAGAGCTTTTCTCTTCCCTCCCACCTCCCACCCCTGCCCCAGGTGGGTTACCATTACCTACCTCTCTCCCAAGATCCAAGGGCCCTTCCTTTACACCCATAACTTGTTTCCTAAGCTCATTTCTTTCACAAATTACTACATGTGATTTACCCAATAAATGTTCTCTTATAGTTGAAAAAAAATATTATCCTACCTAAGTCAAAACAAATGCATATTGATAAAGGCATAAATAATTAGTAATATTATTTAGCACCTCCCTTCATAGAATCGACCTAAAAAAGGACATTCATTCACAACAACAAAATTGCCATGGTGTTTCAACTTTACTCTTGTAATCCTTGGTATGGTCATTTAGCCTCAGCTGTAAGATTAAGAAGTTTTGTCATTCTAAACCAAAGACAATTCAGACATCCTCTAGGATTAGGACTAAGAGTGACCGTAATTGAGAAATCTAGGTCTTTCACCTAGAATAGTATGTATGAGAGGTGTGCATTCAATAATTACAATTTCTGGGAATGAATTTATATTACAAGACTGACACTTCAAAACACACTAGCAACAGGAAATTTCAGAGGTATCCATTAGCAAAAATGGTTTTTTTATTAGTATGTTATGCTAATAACAGTATTCTCTATTTTCAAAATTGTTTTTAAATATCTATTGCTCAGGATATCACAGTATAAAACCACTCAAATCCTTAATGATCCATGTAACTTAATGGAAGAAGATATGATGAATCATGAGGTCTTATTTTATTTGTAGGATATCTGTTTATCCAAGGCTACAAAGGTGTGTTTGTAACACTTGATACAGAAAATGTAATACTCAAGCTTTGCTCTTTCTTCCTTTCCCTCATCCCTAAACAAGAAGAAACTTATCTAGCCTTGACTTTCCTCTCTGACAATGTGTGTGGAGTATATAGTCTGATATATGACTTGTAGCATATCATATTTCTCACTCAACTCCTGACCTGGAAGGCCTATAGGCATTTATATAATGTAGCTCTGCTGGCTTGGTATGGGAGGCCTCCAGTCCCAATAACCAAATTCTTAAAATACATCAGAATCAGATATATGGATATTTTTATTCTTGTTGTTTGTTGTTTTTGACCAGATACATCTCCTGAAAGATAGTATTTCCCCATTATAAAATGCTGATAGAGATTCTTCCAGTTCTGTCTTACTCCTCCCACTGCCAGGTATAACACATTTTCTAAGACACCAACACACCTCCAAATGCACTTATTATCTTCACCCCTACCTATATATGCTGCCATCCTCCTATTGATATCAAAAGAAAGGAATGAAGGGACAAGCTTGGAGAGTGCTCAGAACAGTTTGATTTAGTCAGTTAAAGTCTTTCTGAATTTTTAAAATTTCAATACTGTTAAAAATATTTACCTTATTAAAATATTCATGAATATTCTGCATTACTTTAGATAATACAATCATATTATAAAACTAGATTCACAGGAATCGAGATCTTACTCGGTATCAACTTTTATAAATAGTTTTAAGTAGACAAGTAAGCATGGAATCCAGGTAAAGCAGCCAGAGTGAGGGGCCTCCACCCACAGCTACCAGGTCCTGTCTTCCAGCACACCAGTACACCAGCACAGTGTGGCCCAGTTTAATAGGCATCCTATATAATAAAGAGGTAATATGCAAATTGACCATCTCCAACACACAAGACGGCTGCCCCCATGTGGTCAAAGATGGCCACACCCATGTAGACATAAAATGGCCACCACAAGATGGTCATCAAGGGAGGGCAGTTGGGGTGGACCAGGACAGAAGGGGAGGACAGTTAGGGGTGACCAGGCTGGCAGCGGAGGGCAGTTAGGGGCAATCGGGCTGGCAGGGGAGCAGTTAGGCATCGATCAGGCTGGCAGGGGAGTGGTTAGGGTGATCAGGCAGGCAAGCAGGCGAGTGGTTGGGAGCCAGCAGTGCCGGATTGGAGAGGGTGCAGGCTGGGCTGAGGGACACACACACACACACACACACACACACACACACACCCATGCATGAATTTCGTGCACCGGGCCTCTAGTGATATGTAAATAACTCATGTAATTACCTCACTTACATAGAAGGCAACATTTGGGTTGTGAAACTCAATTTTATACTCTGATTATTTTATTCCTTATGTGACATTTCCATGCCCCATTAACTTATAGTTTCCATGTATGTTTTACCCTAAGCAATTGTAGACAGCTGGGTGCATTTCATTAAAAACTGGGTGTGTTTCAAAGATAGGTGACATTACTGTGAGCAGAAACTATTTGGTTACGTTTACATTCTTAGAAAGAGGAAGAGGTAGAATTAAATAAGTAATATGCAAGTGTCTTTCATTACATACATCTTTCATTACTTTGCTTAGAATGATATCAGACTCGCCTTCTCCCCCTCCATACTCTGGAAGTATCCTGCCTCCCCACCACATGTCCACTTATCAAAATCAATGAATATGGCCCTAGCCAGTTTGACTCAGTGGATAGAGCATCGGCCTGTGGATTGAAGGGTCCCAGGTTCGATTCCTGGTCAAGGCACGTACCTTGGTCGCGGCTCCTCCCCAGCACGGGGACCTGGTAGGGGTGTGTGTAGGAGGCACCAATCAATGTGTTTCTCTCACATCAAGATTTCTCTCTGTCTTTCCCTCTCTCTTCCACTCTCTCTAAAAAACAATGGAAAAATATCCTCAGAGGAGGATTAAAAAAAAATCTATGAGTATGGATCTTAGGATTTTAGGTATTTCTACAGTAAGCATCTTAGCCATAACCATCTTTGCTGTAAGCATTTTCCCTGCAAACATTTTCACCAAAACTAATTGGCTGTAAGGCAATTTCATCGGGAAAGATAAAATAACTGGTTGACAGTTTAGTTCACATTTAATCGACTTAATGTTGTCAGTTTGGTTTCATTTCTCTATTGACAAAATTCTTGCAGTCACTCCCATTTTTATATTATATAAATCTTAGCCCTCATTATGGTCTATACAGTGATGAGTAGATGTAGTGGGCCTGAAATAGTGGATGATAACTGCATAAAAAGCCAGATTTCAAAGCTACATGCAAAGCCAGACTCTATATTATACTAGAAAATAATCACATATCAGTTTGCACATCTTTCCCAAGCACAGTCATCCCTCCCACCTGTCAAAACCAAAAATTTACCACCCAATGGTAAATACAAAAGGGGTGGCTACTAATTCACAACAGTCTTCAAGAGCATTAATTATTGATTCTTTAGTAGGAAACTGATACTCTGAATGAAGAACTTGAAACGACAAGAAAAAGTTTAACAGAACAAAAAGACAAATCAACAAGAATTTTTAAAAATTATATAATACAATGAATGAAAAACTTCAGACAATGTATTTTCATTTTTCTCAATAACATCTTCTTAATTTTATTAATAATTTTCATGCATCATTATGTCCTTTTTACATGTCCCTCTTATTTTTTGTTATTTTATCTTTTATGGAGAAATTGCCTTACAGCCAATTAGTTGTACTGTGACAATGCTTGCAGCAAAGATGTTTACAGCAAATGTGCTTATGGTGAAAATACCAAACAAGGGATCAGAGAGGTGTTATTTAGCCATTCACTTCCAGTTTTAAGGGACTTGGAAATAGGTACAGTTTCTCTTACAGATTATTAATTGAGTGACTCTTAAAAATAATATTTTAATTATTTTGAACACTTGTTTTTCCATCATCTAAATATAAAATCGAAACTCCAGAATATAACATCCATTGCCCTCTACAATCTGTCACTAACCATCCTAAGTAGCCTCCACTTCCGTTTCTCATAAGCACAGTATTATTTTCCACTCTAAACCTCTGACTCCAAACTCAACATGCTCTTTTATGTATTTCCTTTTGCTTTCTATCTCTTTTCCTGATACACAGTAGCCTCTTAGGAAAGGTTGGCCAGCTTATGTTTGGCTGTTTATCTATAATAATGAGAACCATATTCACATTTAGTAACCTGGAGAAATAAAACTATATCCTAAAGAGTTACAAGGAACAAGCACACACTCTTAATAAGCCTGAAATATTATCAAATTTACCTTGTTAGTAACTGAAAGAAAAGTGAATTAAGCTGATCACTTTAATTGAAAATGAAATCAGATCAAACGTAATTACACTGTGGCACAACACAGACCTTCTGCACTAGGAAAACATTTGTCCTCCTGCTGCAGAATTGTAAACATTGCCAGTGTTCTGGTAATGCCTCATTTCCCTCAGGCTCTTTCCAAACCCAGCAGAATTTATTGATGCATACAGTGAGGTCAGGTAATGAATGTTCAAGGTCATTTTGCAAATCAGAGCAAAAACAGTTTCTTTTGATTCTTCCAGAAATCTCTGCATAATGGGTCGCTTCTTCTGAATTCATTAACTTTCTCACCATGCTATAACCAACTAATTTTTCTGCTTAGCCTCATTATATTCTACATTTATATAACCTATATTAGATGTTCAAAACTCTAATAACTTTGCCTCACTAAGGTATAAAATAAACTTTGAAGAAAGTAGAACTGTCACATTGCCTTTTTATCCTCCAGAATGAAGAGCTCTGA
This sequence comes from Plecotus auritus, assembly GCF_963455305.1. Taxonomy (NCBI): domain Eukaryota; kingdom Metazoa; phylum Chordata; class Mammalia; order Chiroptera; family Vespertilionidae; genus Plecotus; species Plecotus auritus. Next base: position 211,650,778 of record NC_137770.1, read on the forward strand.
ATAAATTTGCTTTGTATCTGTAAAATGACTCCAGAACCAAAGTTTCTGACAAAGAGTTTGCTACTCCTCTCTCTGGGTCTAAATTTTTACATAAACAGTTATAAAATATTTTCCCTTGGGCTGTTCTTACTGTGGGAGCTGCAGTCAAAAAAAACAAAAAAAGGAAGAAGGCAAAAAAAAAAAAAGATGACCACATTGTGTGTGTACAATGTGTAAGCCTTCATAATGCCACTGGGAAGGGAAATGTTGCCTTTTGATAGTATTTCTGGGCAAGTTAGTCCCAGACACATCCTCTTAGTAGACACTGATTCTCACTATACCTATTCCATTCCTCCTTCCTTATAGTTTGTCTTATTCCTATTAGCTAATTATCTATAAACCAGATTCTTATGAAAAATGTAAAACCATCCTATCTAATAAAAGAGTAATATCACTCCGCTACACCCACAAGCCACGCCCACCAGCCAATCAGGAGGAAGTATGCAAATTAACCCAACCAAGATGGCTGTGGCCACAGAGCGAGCAGGAGGCTGGGTTTCCCAGGCAATGGAGGAAGCCAAGCTTTCCACACACCCTGGCCAGCCCAAGCCTCCACTCAAAGCTACAAAGCTTCAATTATAGAAGATAAATAAATCCCAACAAAAATGGCTGCGGCCACAGAGTGAGCAGGAGTCTTGGCTCCGCTCAAGGCTACAAAGTTTCAATTATAGAAGATAAATAAATCCCAGATACCAGGGCCTCTGCTTGGGTTGCCAGGGGGTGTGGCCAGCCTGCAAACCACCACAGGCCCCTCACCCAGGCTGCCCCACGTGCCAAGGGAACCCCCACCCTGATCCAGGACACCCTTCAGGGCAAACCAGTTGGCCCCTACCCGTGCACCAGGCCTCTATCCTATTTCATAAAAGAGTAATATGCAAATTGACCATCACTCCAACACACAAGATGGCTGCCCTCATGTGGTCAAAGATGGCTGCCCCCATGTGGACACAAGATGGCCACCACAAGATGGCAAGCAGGGGAGGGCAGTTGGGAGGGACCAGGCCTGCAAGGGAGAGCAGTTGTGGGTGATCAGGCCAGCAGGGGAGGGCAGTTGGGAGGGACCAGGCCTGCAGAGGAGGGCAGTTGTGGGCTATCAAGCCTGCAGGGGAGGGCAGTTAGGGGTGACCAGGCCGGCAGAGGAGGGCAGTTTCAGGGGACCCAGGCCTGCAGGGGAGAGCAGTTGGGGGGACCAGGCCTACAGGGAAGGGCAGTTAGGGGTGACCAGGCCTGCAGGGGAGGGCAATTAGGGATGACCAGGCCAGCAGGGGAGGGCAGTTAGAGGCAAACAGGCTGGCAGGGGAGCAGTTAGGCATCAATCAGGCTGGCAGGGGAGTGGTTAGGGGGTGATCAGGCTGGCAGGCAGAAGCAATTAGGGGCAATCAGGAAGGCAGGCAGGTGAGCAGTTGGGAGCCAGCAGTCCTGGATTGTGAGAGGGATGTCCCAGATTGGAGAGGGTGCAGGCTGGGCTAAGGGACACACACCCCATGCACGAATTTCGTGCAACGGGCCTCTAGTAAGACAAATTTAGGATTATATATGTAGGAAGTCAAACAGCCAGATATTCTATATTATATAACAAAATGTACCCTTATAACAACAATAGCAACAACAAAATTACTCGGACGGACATTTAAATTGACTTTGTTCTAATTAGTAAGAATCTAGAGTACCTGATCTTCAATGCTTCCATCTTTTTAAGAATATGTGTGATAAACTTACTTTACTTGAGAAACTATTGTTGGCTCATGAAGCTCTGGTTGCATGCTGACACCTATGCTGCAATCGTGGAATCTTTACCTTCAGAGAAATATCTAGAAATGGATGTTTGGAGTCTGCCACAGCAATGTCACATCTAAGAGATTTATCTAGATAACTTGTTATTTGTATAAAGTAATAAGACTGATTTATATGATTTCAAGGTACAAGAATGTAGCTTCCCATTTCATTCATTGCACATCCCCACCCCTCACTAATTGTGTCTAACCAGCTGCTATGTATCTAAAAATATGCCGTTGCCTGGTCAGTGTGGCTCAGTAGTTGAGTGTTGACTTATGAACCAGGAGGTCATGGTTCCATTCCTGATCAGGGCACATGTCCAGGTTGAAGGCTGGACCCCTAGTAGAGGCATGCAAGAGGCAGCTGATCAGTGATTCTCTCTCATCATTGGTGTTTCTATCTCTATTTCCCTTTCTGAAATCAATAAAAATATATTTTAAAGAAATAACAGTATGTCATTAAGTCTTCTAATTTAAAGTACATGGGGAGGTTTCTCACATGAAGAAGCATGTGATTTATGCCTTGAAACATTTGATTCTGGTCAGTGAGAAGAGAAGGGACAGCTTCCCAGACATGTGACCTGTGCAATAATAGGGCCCTGCTTCAGAAGGATCCCCCATTTGGTTTGATGCTGCACTATTAGCATCTTGAAATACTTAATTTTTCAACAAGGTGGCTTGCATTTTCATTTTACACTGGGCCCTACAAATTATTTATCTGGTCCTAAGTGTGGAAGAACAACCCATCCTGGCCTTATGGTGAGATTAGAGTCACCAGGCCACAGAATTAACCAGCACTACTGCAAGATAGTGATAAGGTGGGGATCCTATTAGTGGGAAAGTAGTTTGCAAAGAGAGGTTGTGCCAGATGACCAGGACCCAGGTATTAGTGCTAGAGTCCAGAATGTATTCTAGAACCACTCACAAGTCTTTGTGAAGGATAGACTGAGGAATGAAAGAAATTAATAGGCAAGGAGTTCAGACAGAATGCTACTAAAATGGCCTGATGAAAAAATAATGAGGGTTTTAAAGTACGTATTATCACTGAAATAGTCTGGGCCTAGATTCACAGAGTGGCTAGCATCCTCTTCCTCATCTGCCTGTCTCCAAAACCAATAAAAAAAAATAGTGCCATGGTGATGTTATTGTATGGTCTCACTTCTTTTTCAACTTTATGCTGAACACAATCCATAATAATCAAAATCATCCAGAATAAAATTTTAGGTAACATATTCTCCCCTGATGCTTCCAAGAAATCTTCATAAAAATAGCATAATTAAAAACATTTTAAGGGGAAAATGTTAAAACATATACAAAAAGCTCTCCAAGGTTTTTTCCACTGTTCACCCATCTTCCTCACATTTTATTGCTGATATATCTTCCCAGATAGCTTCTTTTTCCTACAATGGTGTTTTGATGCACAAAATAGTACAATTATAAATAACCCAAACATTTATTTAAAATGCTAACCTTGATTATATTAGAAGTAAACATGTTATCAATGAAACACCTTGAATATGTATTAAAGGTCTAGAATCAATACCCAAGGGCTGAAAATAAATCTTTATCTAATAGTGATTGTAAAACATTGATTTTTTTTTCAGAGTATTGACTATGCTCTGTACAGTGCATTCTTGCTTCATTTTATATCAACCACATCCAGAAAATTGCACAGATTGAGAATGCCATCCTCAGCTTCAAAGAGAATAGATTTGGCCTCCAACATAAACTCTGGCTTACCTTGCCTTGTCAAAAAGATTGGAGCTTAAAGGTTTTGCTCCAATAGCAGCTTTCTTGTCTATTTAAAATACAGCGCCTGGTAACTGAGCTTCAGGTTAACCAAATAACCATCGGTTAAAAAACTATCAACACAAACATATTAAAATCCCTGTTTCACTTGCAACGTTTTCTAGAAATTAACAGTCTCCTATTGATTGTGACTACATGTAATTATAACCCAAGTTTGGTTCATTAGCATCCCTTTGAAAATTCAACAAAAAAAAAACATTAACACAGCCAATTTTCTAACCTCTGACTCTCTTCCACCACAAGCATATCCACACCTTTCTCTCATTCTCTCCTCACTCTGCTCCTTGCCTGTTTTCAAATATATAGGATTACAGTATTGCCATTGATAACCCTTTGTCCTTGTTGATCCCTATGTCTAGAACCTCCTCTAAGATGTGCATGGCTTGTCCCCAAGCTCCTTCAAGTCTTTGCTTAAACAGCACCTTTTCATTGATTACTACTCTGACAACCTTCTTTAAAACTAACCTCATCCTTAACTATTCCAGCTCCTGCTTTATCTTTCTCCATGGAACCCATCAACATATATTACACTATGTAGATTGTGTTGCTTAGCTATTGTGTGCATCCCTTCCTATAATGGAAACTCTACATGCGCTCCCTGTTGGATCTTCAGTGTTTGGCAAATTGCAGGCACTCAATAAATATGTGCTATTAAATTAATGGAAGTAGTTCCAGGAATTTGTTTTTTCTGAATCCACCTTTACCTGAGGATTCAAGCTGAACTTGCCTTCAAGTCTCAACCAAAGGAAGACCACCAAAGTCACAAGAACAGAGCCTGATGACTTTCAGATATTGGAGTACAAAAAGTCACTAGTATTAGTTGGCCTCTGTAAGTTCTTTGATATATGCCTATACAATGACTGTAATACATTACAGGAGAGGGGAATCTTGTAATTAATATGCTATGAACTGTCTTGGTCATCCATTAAAAAATACCATAGACTGGGTTAGTTTAACAGCAGAAATTAGTATTCTCATGAGGCTAGAAGGCTAGAAGTCCAAGATCAAGGTGTCAGCATAGTCAGTTTCTGGTGAGAGCTGTCTTCCTAGTTTATCGATGACCACCTTCTTTCTGTGTCCTCACATGGTGAGGAGACAGAGACAGCAAGTTCTCTGTTGTCTCCTCTCATAAAGACACAAATTCCATTATAAATTCCCCAGCTTCATGGCCTCATCTAAATCTAAAAGTCTCCCAAGGGTATCCCTTTCTTCCCCTCCCTGCCCGAATTTCTTGTCTTCTCAATTTCTCAGGTATAAAGTTATTTGGTTTTGGTTTTTTATCCAAATACTCTGCTCTCACCCACCCTGACTTCTTTCCCAAAAGTCAATGTTTAAACATCTTTATTTGTGGTTTTATCTATTTATTTATGGCTACATAAATTTTTACATGTCTTAGATTTTGCTCTTTAGAGTGAAGAGCCTTTAATATAAACAAAGGCTTCTCAGGCTAATATTGCATCCCTACAATAGTAGAGCATGATGATTTATCATCCCAAATTGATAATTACTTTTTACTTGCTTTAAGAGGGATAGGAATGTGAGAGACTAAAGGACAGAAGACTTTATGCTGTCACATATATTGTAATTGCTTATTTATAGACTACTAGAGGCCTGGTGCACGAAATTTGTGAATGGGGGGAGGTGTCCTTCAGCCCAGCCTGTAACCTCTCCAATCTGGGACCCCTCGAGGGCAATTAGACATCCCTCTCACAATCCAGGACTGCTGCCTCCCAACTGCTTGCCTGCCTGCCTACCTAATTGCCCCTAACTGCTTCTGCCTGCCATGCTGATCACCCCCTAACCAATCCCCTGACAGCCTGATTGATGCTTAACTGCTACCCTGCCAGCCTGATTGCCCCTAACTGCCCTCCCCTGCAGGCCTGGTCACCCCCAACTTCCCTCCCCTGCTGGCCTAGTCACCCCTAACTTCCCTCCCTTGCCAGCCTGGTCACCTCTAACTGCCCTCCCCTGCAGTCCTGGTCTCCACCCCAACTGCCCTCCCCTGCAGGCCTGGTTGCCCCTAACTGTCCTCCCCTGCAGGCCTGGTCACCCCCAACTGCCTTCCCCTGAGGGCCTGGTTGCCCCCAAAATGCTCTCCCCCGCTGGCCTGGTCAACCCTAACTGCCCTCCCCTGCTGGCCCAGTCACCCCTAACTGCCCTCCTCTGCTGGCCTGGTTTCCCCTAACTGCCCTCCCCTGCAGGCCTGGTCCCCCCCAACTGCCCTCCCCTGCAGGCCTTGTCCCTTCCAACTGCCCTCCCCTGCAGGCCTGGTCAACCCTAACTGCCCTCCTCTGCTGGCCCGGTCACCCCTAACTACCCTCCTCTGCTGGCCTGGTCTCCCCTAACTGCCTTCCCCTGCAGGCCTGGTCCCCCCCAACTGCCGTCCCCTGCAGGCCTTGTCCCTTCCAACTGCCCTCCCCTGCAGGCCTAGTCCCCCCCAACTGCTCTTCCCTACTGGCCTGAGTCCCCCCAACTGTTCTCCCCTGTAGGCCTGGTCCCCCCCAACTGCCCTCCCCTGCTGGCCTGATCACCCACAACTTCCCTCCCCTATTGGCCATCTTGTGGCGGCCATCTTTTATTTGGAGTGACAGTCAATTTGCATATTACCTCTTTATTATATAGGATAAGCCTAAAGGTCTTAACATAAAATGTATCTTATGTTCCTAAAATAAGTAACCATTGTCTCAGTTCTATGCACCAGGTTCTCTCTGGAAATCTATAAAATCATATATATTTAGCTTTCTTTTTCTGTTCATTACTTCTATATTGACACTGCATTGCTTTATAACAAGGCAAATATTCCAAATAATTGGAAAAACCATCAATATGTTGGAAGATTATGATGTGACTTCTTTGAATCATTAGACTCTCATACAGTTTTGCTTATCTAATATAAAATAGATTTTTCTTAACTGCTACATGGAACAAGTAATTCAGTTTTTACAATATTTAATTATTGCTTCCATGTAACCATTAAGCAATGATTATAAAAAACAGACCATCAGAGGATTTATTATCCTTACTAAATTCTCTTCTTTAATTTTCTGTCATTTTTGAGATTATTATAAAATCAACATTTTTCATACATAATGTCATCTCTTTTAAATAAAAAGTATAGGTAGGTGAATTCTAATAAATTAAAATTAATTTTTTGGTAGCTCTCTCCTTGTGAATTAATTTTGGAGATGATAAAATATATTTTTAATTATATTTTTTAAAATATATTTTTATAGATTTCAGAGAGGAAAGGAGAGGGAGAGAGATAGAAACATCAATGATGAGAGAGAATCACTGACTGGCTGCCTCCTGCATGCCTCCAACTGGGGATTGAGCCTGCAACATGGGCATGTGCCCTGACTGGGCGGGAAGCAAACCATGACTTCCTGGTTCATAGGTTGATGCTCAACAGCTTGAACCACACTGGCTGGGCTTCAGGATTATCTTTTACTTTACTTTCAAGAAAATAATAGAATTTGAAATTAAATACAATTCTAAAAATCAGGGTTCCATGGGGAAACTTTCAAACAGGTATGTTAGCATTAGGGTTATAGAAAAAAAATTGCTTCTGAGACTGGGATTTAAACTTATACCACTCAAGCACAGATAATTGGTGCTTCTCAATTTTCATTTTTATTGAAAATAATAATAAGAAGAAGATATAGGGGAGTAAGATGAGAAGGGAACATTATATAGCATTATTGTACTACTAGAGGCCCAGTGCACGGCATTCATGCACTCAGGGGGGTCCCTCAGCCCAGCCTGTGCCCTCTCGCAGTCCAAGATCCCTCAGGGGATGTCTGACTGACGGCTTAGGTCTGTCAGTCGGACATCCGTAGCGCTGCTGTGGTCGAACATCCTTAGCGCTGCCGAAGACATGCTTAGCAAGCCTCTCCCACCATTGCCGCTGTGCTCACCAGCCATGAGCCTGGCTTCTGGCTGAGTGGTGCTCCCCCTGTGGGAGCACACTGACCACCAGGGGGAAGCTCCTGCGTTGAGTGGCTGCCCCCTAGTGGTTAGTGTGCATCATAGCAACCAGACATTCCGCCATTAGGTCAAATTGCATATTAACCTTTTATTATATAGGATATTAGTCCACTTGGATATTCTTTCTCCAAGTTTTACACTGGTGTTTAAGTATTTTAAGAGAATAATAAGGTGCTAAATATCATCACTAACAGATCATTAACAACTCTAAATGCAGAAACAGCATCAGAGACCATTCCACTCCCCCCTCCCATTAATAAACTTTCCTGTTTATATTATCCTAGTTGAAATTAAGGCCAGTTTTCTTATGAAGATTGCTTAACTTTGTAAATGTCTCTATAGTTCATACCTATTATAAAATAATTATAGACTACAAAAAATATGAATATTCTAACTTTTTCCATTCTGCAGACAAATTTATTTCTCCACTTGTTTTGGGGGGCATTGACAGAAACCTAATTGTTAAATCATTAAGAAATGTTGCTTGAAACTTTACAGCATCTTTACTTACTACAGGTCTTAATTGCAACTCAAGAAGCATTACAAGACTGATGAAAAGGGGTAAATGGCTGAATGGTACAGTAAATGTCATTGAGTTTATTTCATTTGAGAGGTTTGTGGTAATTAATCTCACATGGTTAATATCCCGAGAGGAGTTGAATTTGATTGATGAGTTTGGGGCATTTTGGGAAACAAGTATTGGAAGATGCAAAGATTTGGGAATGTAAAGGCTAATTAGTTATGCAAATCACAGTGTTCAATAAGATTTCATTTGTTATTAAAGTAAAAAAGTCTAGTGGATCTCTTTATAAATGATTTCAGTTTTTTCCTCATTTCAGTCAATGAATTTCTGTTGTTACCTCTACTTAAATATTTCTACACTAATCATAAAGCAAAATGTGGGTAAAACAATAAGAAATTATAAAAGCAATACAGGAAATAACAGAGTTAAATAATTTCTGTCCTGTTTGTATGAGTGTTAGGAAAAAACTATTCTATACTGTGTGTATAGTCATCATGTTCTACCTTATTATACCAATCTTGCCCTCAGTTCATTGCTCTCACCTCCTATTACTTAGCAATTTCTTAATTTATTGATGTCCACAGTATTTCCCCCTCCTCTTTTACACATATTAGCCTGACTTCTCAATTTCTAGATATCTCTGACATCATCCCAGGTACTCTCTTTGGTAAACTAGCCCTTGCCAATCACCAATAATGGCACCATATCTAAAATCTCAGTTCTGAAAACTCAACATCTCATTCTCCAATCATTTCCTCCCCATTCCTTCATTGTATTAATATGAACACATACACACACACACACACACACACACACACACATAATTGATTCTACCTTTTTTTTTTTAACCCAAGCAAGAAGAATTTTAAATGTAGGGAGTCAAAAGAGTAATGAAGTTCGGGCTGGTGGACTCACTTTAAGTTATAAGTTCTAGGAAGTAAGAAATTAAATGACAAAAGCGAAAAGGAGAGAGAATATCACAAACACACGCTTCTTGATTGCAATCCCTAACTGGTATTTCTGAAAACCTTTAAACAACACAAAAAAAGTCTGATCATATAGACCACTTAATTTAAAACATTGATATATGCACCCCTATATTCATAGCAGCACAATTCACCATAGCTAATATTTGGAAACAGCCTAAGTGCCCATCAGCAGATGAGTGGATTAAAAAACTGTGGTACAGCTACACAGTGGAATACTATGCTGCTGTAAAAAGGAAGGAACTCCTACCATTTGCAACAGCATGGATGGAACTGGAGAGCATTATGCTAAGTGAAATAAGCCAGTCAGAGAAAGATAAGTATCACATGATCTTACTCATTTGTGGAATATAATGAACAACATAAACTGATGAACAGAAACAGATCCAGAGACAGAGAAGCACCGATCAGACCGTCAAACCTCAGAGGGAAGGTAGGGGAGGGTGGGGTAAGGAGGAGAGATCAACCAAAGGACTGTATGCATGCACAGAAGCCTAACCAATGGACACAGACACCAGTGGTGTGAGGGCATGAGTGGGAGTGGGGAGAGGGCAATGGGGAGATAAGGTATTGATTAATACCTTAATCGATAAAGAAAAAAAAGATTTAAAAAAGTAAAAAATAAAAAATTGAAATTGTTTTCAGACACAATCCTAGAAGATGTAAAGGAAAAACAAAGGGCAGATATGATTATATGAATAAAAAATAAAATGAACAAAATACAAAAAATATATGATACTTACCTAAACTTCAATTTCATATTAAGATATAGAGGCTGTTTAGTTATTAACATTATTTTACCTATAATTATGGATATATATCCACTTTTTAAATTATCACTGAAAATGTGATAGACAAAAATCACAATCCTTTAATTCATGTCAAACAAAATTTACAACTCTTTTGTTCAATCTACATTGTTGAACAGCTTGAAACTACCCTCATTATTTTGGGTAGAACAGTTGTTAATTTTGCTAATGGGAAGCAATAGTGATGAATAATGAAATAAGTCATTGGCCTTCCTAACTGCTAATCCCTAGGGATGTAAATTTTGGCTCATTAAAAATATTTTAGACAGATTAAGGCACATTGATGAGCATTTAGTGGTATTGAGTCACAGAATACAATGTCTGGGAACCTCTGTATTCAAATTATAAAACTGCACCATGAGACAAGCACTAAATCTAAAGAAGCTCTTGTTTGAGTAGTCTTATATTTTATAACTGACTGACTTGGCTGTGGGATTTCTTGCCACAGTGCTTGGGCCCCATTAATGACAGCTGACATTAATGACAGGACAAAGGATATTATCACTTCGCAAGAGAAAATTTTAATGGATTGTTAAAGAGAAATTGCAGCATGGGAGAACTAATGTCAAGCTAAAGGGAATTTATACATAACCTTCTAATAAAATCATTTGGTATCCAGTTTTACAATCTTTCCTTTTGTGCAAATTAAAAATGTTCATTGGAAGATTTAGAGTTATTAAGAGAGCAAATGTAGGTAAAGCTAATGATTTTTCTAGCCTCTATCACAGAGAATTTGGCATAAGCATACCTAGAGATGTTTCTCTTGACCCTGAAACATAGATTACTTAATACAACCTTCTGCATTTTAGAAAGCTAAGGGGACAGTCAATAATTCATTGAGAAGTTCTAATTCATGATTTCAAATGTATGTTCAGGCTGAGTTATGACCTCAACGGTGTATTCATGTTGAAGTGGAATGCTTTCCTAGGGCTCTCTGACCTATAGATAAATGTTGTCAATTGACTTTAAGTAGATCAAGCACTGATTTGTAGGAAATGACACATGCATTAGAAACACAAATTTTACTCTCTAAGAATTCATGCCCCTCAAAATAAAAGGACAAAATTAAAATAGATAAGAAATCTAGAAAATTTGAGTAAATGTTTTGAATAAATGAAACAATATACTTTCTGAAACTAAATATCATCTCTTTACTACATGAAAGAAACAAAATATTGTCTTTTTATTACATCTACTTCAACATAATGTACTGGTTTTACAAAATGTAGGTTCATTTTCAATTCTTTCTATGTTTCAGAAATTCAAAAGAGAGTCTAAAAAAGTATGTTAGAAAGCTTCCAATATGGCCACTAATGATTCTCATCATGGAGTATTCACACTCTCCCATTGAATGTAGGCTGGACTTAGTGACTCTCCTCAAATAAACATAATATAGCAAAGTGATAGAATGTCACTCCAAGAAAAAGTTACAAAATGATGACAGCTTCCATTTTGCATTCCATGTTTTGATGGAAGTCAGTTGCCATATTTTAAGCTCACCTATAGGGAGGTCCATGTAGCAAGGCAGTTTGTAACTCTCTAGTCAAGAGCAAGCAAAAGACAGAGGCATTCAGTCAAGCAATCCCATCTGAGAAACTGAACCCTGCCAACAACCACATAAATAAGCTTAAAAATAGATTCTCTTGCCCTGGCTGGTGTGGCTCAGTTATTTGGGCATAGTCCCATGCACTGAAAGGTTGCTGGTTGATTCCCAATCAAGGCACATGCCCAGGTTTTTATTATAATTGTTATTATTTTGAATCATTAACTTTATTTGTTACTCTTTATAGACATTGGTCCACTTCCACATAAAAGTAGGAGCATCTAATTATACTTAGTCTTTATAATGACATTGTACTATAAACAATAGTAACTTACATAGAGAAAAGTTACTAAAATTAAGAGATTTTTATATTCATGCCCCAAGATATCCCCCAAATATTTGTCTTGTATAATTTTATGAGCATATATAACTCCACAAAGCTAGTTTCTTTTTAGATTAATGTAGTTTTTAATATCCACAGTAGACCATCTGATCATCAAACTTTCAAGAGGTTAAAAATCAGGTGCAGTTCCACCATCCTATCTAATAAAAGAGTAATATGCAAATTGACCATACCTCCGCGACACCAACAAGCCATGCCCACAAGCCACGCCCAGCAGCCAATCAGTAGTGAATATGCAAATAAACCCAACCAAGATGGCTGTGGCCACAGAGAGCAGGAGGGAGGCTTGGGTTTCCCCAGCAATGAAGGAAGCCAAGCTTTCCGCACACCCTGGGGGGCCCAGGCCTCCACTCCAGGCTACAAAGTTTCAATTATAGAAGATAAATAAAGCCCAACAGAAATGGCGGCAGCCACGTAGCTGAAGAGAGCAGGAAGCTAGGGTTGCCCCCGGCGATGGAGGAAGCCAAGCTTTCCCCACACCCTGCCTTGGCCTCCACTTAAGACTACAAAGTTTCAATTGTAGAAGATAAATAAATCCCAACAGGAATGGCTCCTGCCACAGAGGGAGTAGAAGGCTTGGTTTGGCTCCAGGCTACAAAGTTTCAATTGTAGAAGATAAATAAATCCCAGATACCAGGGCCTCTGCTTGGGTTGCCGGGGGGTGTGGCCGGCCTGCAAAACACCACAGGCCCCTCGCCCAGGCCCCCCCACGCCCAAAGGAACCCCCACCCTGATCCGTGACACCCTTCAGGGCAAACCAGCTGGCCCCCACCTGTGCACCAGGCCTCTATCCTATCTAATAAAAGAGTAATATGCAGATTGACCATCACTCCAACACACAAGATGGCTGCCCCCATGTGGACACAAGATGGCCATCACAAGATGGCCAGCAGGGGAGGGCATTTGGGAGGGACCAGGCCTGCAGGGGAGAGCAGTTGGGGGATACCAGGCCTGCAGGGGAGGGCAGTTAGGGGCAAACAGGCTGGCAGGGGAGCAGTTAGGCATCAATCAGGCTGGCAGGGAGTAGTTAAGGGATGATCAGGCTGGAAGGCAGAAGCGGAGGGGGGCAATCAGGAAGGCAGGCAGGCGAGCAGTTGGGAGCCAGCAGTCCTGGATTGCAAGAGGGATGTCCAACTGCCCGTTTAGGCCCAATTCCACCTAAACGGGCAGTCGGACATCCCTCGAGGGGTCCCAGATTGGAGAGGGTGCAGGCTGGGCTAAGGGACACCCCCCCTCCTTACACGAATTTCATGCACTAGGCCTCTAGTTAATTATAATTTCATTCCATTTAGTATTTGAAAATAATGCACTGAAATAAATGTAAAACATTTAGAATAGCTTGTGTTATTTATGTTGACAAAATGCACTGAATTTATTAGATTTTTAATGTTTAACTTTCTTACAGGATAAGTGCAAATACTATTTGGGTTGTTATGTACTATGAGCTATTATAAATGTCTTAATTTTATGCAAACATCTCTGAAACAAGAGAAGATTTTTAACTTTAGATCAACTCTATACACCAATAGTGAACTTACAGAAAGAAAGACTTAAAAAGCAATCCCATTTACCATTGCAACAAAAAATATTAAGATACCTAGGAATAAACTTAACTAAGGAGGTAAAAGACGTATACTCAGATAACTACAGGACACTGAACAAAGAGATAGAGGAAGACATAAACAGATGGAAGAACATACCATGTTCATGGATTGGTAGAATCAACATCATTAAGATGTCCATACTACCCAAAGCAATCTATAGATTCAATGCACTCTCCATTAAAATACCAATGGCATAATTCACAGACCTAGAAAGAACTCTCCAAAAATTCATCTGGAATAAAAAAAGACCCCGAATAACCACAGCAATCCTGAGAAAGAAGAACAAAATAGGGGGATCTCAATACCAGATTTCAAGCTGTATTACAAAGCCACTGTTCTCAAAACAGCCTGGTACTGGCACAAGAACAGACATATAGACCAATGGAACAGAATAGAGAACCCAGATATCAACCCAAACCACTATGCTCAATTAATATTTGACAAAGGAGACATGAACATACAATGGAGTCAAGACAGTCTCTTCAATAAATGGTGTTGGGAAAATTGGACAGATAACATGCAAAAAAATGAAACTAGACCACCAACTTACACCATACACAAAAATAAACTCAAAATGGATAAAGGACTTAAACATACGATGGGAAACAATAAAAATATTAGAGGAATCCACAGGCAGCGAAATCTCAGACATATGCCGAAGCAATTTCTTCACAGATACAGCTCCTAGGGCAAGGGAAAGTAAAGAGAAAATAAACAAATGGGACACATCAAAATAAAAAGCTTTTGCACAGCAAAAGAAACCATCAACAAAACAACTAGAAAGGCCACTGTATGAGAGAACATATTTGCAAATGTTATCACTGATAAAGGTTTTATCTCCAACATCTACAGGGAACTCATACAACTTTATAAAAAGAAGATAAATGATCCAATAAAAAATAGGCAACAGACCTAAATAGAAACTTTTCAAAAGGAACCCTTGTGCACTGCTGGTGGGAATGCAGACTGGTGCAGCCACTGTGGAGAACAGTATGGAGTTTCCTCAAAAAACTAAAAATGGAACTCCCATTTGACCCAGTAATCCCACTTCTAGGAATATGTCCCAAGAAACTAGAAACACCAATCAGAAAGGATATATGCACCCCTATGTTCATAGCATCACAATTCACCATAGCTAAGATTTGGAAACAGCCTAAATGCCCATCAGAAGATGAGTGGATTAGAAAATCATGGTACATCTACACAATGGAATACTACCCTGCTATAAAAAAGAATGAATTCTTACCATTTGCAGCAGCATGGATGGATCTGGAGAGCATTATGTTAAGTGAAATAAGCCAGGCAATAAGCCACTCATTTATGGAAAATAAAGAACATTATAACCTGATGAATAAAAAGATAGATACAGAGGCAGTAAAGTATCGAACAGACTGTCAAATTAAAGTGGGAAGGCTGGGGAGTGTTGCGGAGCGGGGGAAAGAGATCAACCAAAGGACTTGTATGCATGCACAACCAATGGACACAAGACACTGGGGGGGTGGGATGAGGGCATGCGACAAGGGTTAGGGGAGGCTGGGGGAAGGTCAATGGGGGAAAAAGGAGATATATGTACCACTATATGTAATACTTTAAACAATAAAAATTTTTTAAATAAAAATAAAAAAAATAAAGTAACATCTAAAAAAAAAAAAAAAAAAGAACAGCTCTAAACTACGCATGTGCATATACAGTCATGCCCAGGTTTTGATCCCTAAATGGGGGCATGCAGGAGGCAGCTGATTGATGTATAGCTCTCAGATTTATGTTTTTCTCTCTCTACCTCCCTCCCTCCCTTTCTCTCTAAAAATCAATGAAAATAAAAATAAAATAAAAAGATAGATTCTCCCTCAGCCAAGACTTCAGATGCAAGCACTGCCCTGGCCAACACCTACCAGGGGTCCTCAAACTTTTTAAACAGGGGGCCAGTTCACTGTCCCTCAGACCGTTGGAGGGCCAGACTATAGTTTTTTAAAAAAAACTATGAACAAATTCCTATGCGCACTGCGGGCCCGGGACGAGTTGGCTGCTAAGCAGGACAGGAAGCAGCACCTGGCGGGCCGCAGGCCGTAGTTTGAGGATGCCTGAGTCCTACACTATAGCCTTATGAGAGAGACCTTGAACCAGAAGTACCCAGCAAAGCTATACCCAGATTCCAAGAGCACAGAAACTGTAAGATAAAATTGTTGGTTTTTTTAACGCTCCACACTTGGGGTAATCTGCTAAATAGCAACAGATAACTAATAAAACAAAAAGATAAAAGCTAATTGCAAGAAATTGTTATTGGTTCCAAGACTTAAAGTTTAATTTCAGTTGCATGTTAAATTAAAATTATAAAATATAAATGAAATATATTTTCCAATATTCTTGAAAATAGTAAATTCAGGTTAAATTATAAAACAATCACCCATAAAATATTACTCTTTAATTAGATTAGTTAACATCTACTGTAAAGTACTTCCTAAAGAATTTGTAGCCAATTTAAGAAGATATATCTTTAAAGCATTAAATGATATCTCTTACATCTTTAATCAGATTAGATAGGGATACTTAAAGCTCAATCATGTCTCCAAAGAGCAAGCAAATATGCCTTCAACTTTTAAAATATTGTTCTGGTTTAAATTTATGAATCTACTAAACATGCTATTTTATTATTGTGATGTAGTATTCTATCAAATTTTGCAAACACATAGCATTATGCAGCTATCTATTTCATATATATGAAAATTATGTCAAATAAATATTTAAGCAATTTATAATAGCTTACATTTTTAGAGGTTAAAAAGTAATGATTCTTAGACTAATGTTCTACAGTTAAATTCACATCCATTACCCAGTGCTAAAACTTTTATATTCACAAATAAAGAGGTTGGTACAGTAATTTATAATCATGATATTTTAACATGTGATTTTAACATCACACACTACTATATTTTTGTGCAAAAAAAAGCAGTTGATATCAACATTTCTGGGAACCTGAAAACTGTAAGCAAATCGATTTACAGAATCACAGTAAAAGTGGCAATTTCTTGAAAGCAAGAAAAAATAAAAAGTGTTCCCATTGAATAAAAGTGAGGCAAAGAGAAGTTCCATAACTTTTTTCTAAATGTGAAGAACTGACAAACAAGAATACCAAAAAGACTATAGGTAGCATAATATGACATGGTTAATAGAAGCAAAAAGGTGAGAATCAATATGTCTTTTTATAAAAATCTTTAGATAAATTAATATCATAATAGTTTTTTATATTTCAAATATTTCCAAGTACATTCATATTGCTATATGTAGAAAATACAACTGAGCTGTTTCCCCCTCCCTGTACAGGAGTGGATATAATTCACATGTGCTTTATTTGCATTTGGAAGTATCAGCCTTGGGAGCAATGAGTAGACTGACCTAAGCAACACTGATCATCTTGAGTATTAACATGGCTGACAGGTCTGTCATTCCTTCATGTGAGTGCATCCAATTGTTATATGACACCTCAAAGGTAGTGAAATGGTTCAACCAATTCAAACAGTAAAGTGTGTTATCTCCCCCAAATCTAAAAGATCAAAGAGCTGGGCCAGACCCTGTGGTAATATCTCTTATGACTTAAAAGGTTAAAGTATAAACAATAATAATATTTGTTTATGACAAAGGACTCACAGTACCAAATAGTAATAAAAGGAATCACTAGATCTCAAAATTATTTATCTGGAACATAGAGATGTCAGCCTCTTTAATTAGCACATTTTCAGTTAGTCTTACAAAAATAAACTATCATGAATTTTAACAAAACATCTTTTGAATCTCAGAGTACTGACTCAGAGTACGGAGTTAGAAAGACATGCCTTGAAGTTCCCACAATAAAAAAGTGGTAGGTACTAAGAAAGAAAGTAATGTAGCTTATATAAATCCCAATAGATTATATCATCTGGTCTCAAAGTAAATTCTAGAGGCCCCAGGAAAGTTTTAGAGAGTCTGTAAGATTAATCATTAAAACGAGGGTAGCCCTGGCCAGTTTTGCTCAGTGGATAGAGCATCGGCCTGCAGATCAAAGAGTCCCAGGATCGATTCTGGTCAAGGGCACATACTTTGGTTTCGGCCTCCTCCCAGAACCTGGCCCTGGTTTCGGCCCGTGCAGTAGGCAACCAATTGATGTGTTTCTCTCACACTGATGTTTCTTTCCGTCTTTCCCTCTTTCTTCCACTCTCCATTAAAACCAATGGAAAAATATCCACAGGTGAGGATTAACAAACAAAAAATAAATAAATAAAATAAAATGAGGGTAAATATAAACGACAGGTTTCTTATTTTTAATCACTCTAAAACGTCCTGGATTATATAAAGCAAAATTAGTAAAAATGTGTATATTGAAAATTTTAAGTATATGTAAAAATAAAATGACAAAAATAGCACAAAAATGATAGGGATGAATAGGGATTATATCATTGTAAAGTGCTTAGACTACATTTGAAACAGTATATCATTTAAAGACAGATTGCAATTAAAGATTTCTATTGTAAACATTATAGCAACCACTAAAAATAACCTTTTAAAAGAGGTGTAAATTTTTTAAAATAGTAGACCTAAAATGGAATAATACTTAAATAACTAAGGAGAGAGAGACATAAAACAAGTAAAAAACAACTAGGAACAAGAAGGCTAACCCCTATTTTGTAAAACTACTGTTTGGAATTCTCCGCTATTTTTTAGACGGCCTCTTATTCAGAAAAAAAATAACTTTGCTTTCCAGCCTGCTTTAGCCTGCTTGAATAATGAGGAAGATAAACTTATCTGTCTGACCTTCTGGCCAGAGACTAGATACGCCCATACTCTCATGCCATGCCAGGTGTATTTTTTAATTGGATAGAACTGTGTTGTTTTCAAGGCCAGCAGCGAGGTAACCACTAAGCAACATAGGGCTGGCTTTTTAATAAAAAGGAAAGTTCTGCTTATAGCTCTGCTTAGAATTTGAATTCATTTTTCTCTAAGCCCACCAGTGAATAAAGTGTGACTCCAAACTCTCGGAGCATTGCTTGATTTATTCCGGTTTTCTATAACAGGAAGAGTGTAGATTTTAATCCAACTAAATCTATATTCACATTCAATGCAAATTATTTCAACAAGCCAATTAAAGAGAGATAGTGTGGATAAGAAACAAGAGTTAAGTATACATAAGAATACCATTTTATTTTTACTTTTTTTTTTTAAGAATACCATTTTAAATAAAGCAATAAATAACATTTAAAAATTAAACAACTGCTGTGGAAAATAGTGTGGAATTTCTTCAAAGAATTAAAAATGTATATGATGAAGCATACTTCAAAAAAACAAAAATTAAAGGATGGTATAAAATTATATAGATGTTCTAATAAATTATTGCATACACTTATGGAATGTATTAAGCAACCACCTAGTATAGTGGTCGGCAAACTCATTAGTCAACAGAGCCAAATATCAACAGTACAACGACTGAAATTTCTTTTGAGAGCAAATTTTTTAAACTTAAACTATATAGGTAGGTACATTGTTATTAACTTAATTAGGGTACTCCTAAGCTGGCCTTCGCTAAAAACGTCCTCAATCTGATTGAGGTACGTTCGCTGAGGTTGACCCCTTCCAACTCTCCCATCCACACTCGTCTTGTATACTTCTTTCGTCTATCTCCTTTCGTTCATCCTCTCTATATGTCCAGACCATCTCAACATACCTTTGTTGTGGAGCAAGTGCGAGTGAACGACCACTGGAGCCCAGACCAAATTAAAATTTAGGGAGCCTTTATTAGCCGGCCAGCTGGCCAGCCAGGTGGCCGGCGACTGCTCTGCCTTTCTCCACGCAGGGAGTTCAGAGAGCAGCCCCGACCCTTTGTGCAGGACCACTTTTAAGCACATTAACCACATCCTGTTTTTGCAGAGCAAGTAACCCAAGACAAAACAGTTTTTCCTAAGCAACATCAGGATCATGCCATTGACGACCATGTTATTCACAGGGTCATCCTGTTCTTCAGAAAGCTGACAGTGATCTATGAAAGAAGGCCTACGTGCTGGGAAGGGGCCATGAGACCGTATCTCAAGGCCTGGCCTGGTGTCAGCACTGACAACTCTGTCTGGGGCATGGTCCACGGCCTCAGTAGTGCTCAAAAATTCCCACTCTCCAACACCTTTCTCAATCCTCGACACATCTTCTTTCACTCCACAACATTCCCTAAAATTAACTTAATAAACTTTACTTAAAGTTTGAAGTCTTAGTTAAACTATAGGTATGTTGAATAAAACTTGATATCATACTTAATAATGATATTATTTATTGATAAAATTAAATTCCTTACAATTTACCTTACAATATCCATAACATTAAATCATGACAATGACTGACAAACACTAATGTGAACAATGGCCTTGCATCTCCTTGGAAAGTTTGGGTAAGTCAGGTTTGTATGTTGTTTTTAATTTTAGGCACGATTCCAGGTTCTTATCAATAAAACGACTTCTCAATTTACTCTTGATAAGGTTCATGCTTGAAAATGATTGTTCGCATAAATATGTAGATCCAAATAAGGAAAGAACAGCAAACGCTAGTTTTTTCAGTTGATTATATGAGTCAGGAATACTATTCCAGGTGTTAAAAATCAACATATCTTCCTTCTCCAGGTCTTTCAAAGCAGACCACTTGTGCTGTGAACTAAGTTCACATTTGTTTTTCTCCAATATTTCTATATCAGCACAAAGACGTTCAAATTTCGAGCCCCACAATTCTTTGTTTTTTAAATCCGGCAATTGCATTTCAAAGTTGCCAATGTCAATATTAAAGGGAGAAGAATTTAATTCTGTTACAGTAGCATTAAGAGGTTTTTTAACAAAGGCTAACATCACTTTGCTGTTTCTGAATTCCTGAAACCTGTTGAGAAAAGCTTCCCTCATATTTAAAAGTGTTGTTTTGAAATAGCAAATGTCAATATCAGAATTATTTTCTTGGTGATGTTTCAACAGGCTTGGAAAATGAATAAAGTTTCTCTTTCAAAATCTTGAGCAAAAAAAGATAATTTGTTTTTGAATAAAATAACTTCTTCTAACATCAAAAAAATTGTGTTTCCTTTCCCCTGTAGTTTACGATTAAGCTGATTTAGATGAGACATAACGTCTATCATGAAATAAAATTTCTGGATCCACTGATCGTTCGCTAGTTCTGGATAGTGAACACCCTTCTCAAGGAGAAATGCTTTAATTTCTGTTAATAAGGAAGCGAAACGTTTCAAAACGTTTCCTCTTGATAACCAACGTACCTTGTTATGCAGCAGAAGATCTGCACACTCACTCTCCATTTCAACTAAAAATTCTTTAAATTGGCGATGATTAAGAGTTTAGCTATAATGGAGTTGATAATGTTAATCACCAATTCCATAACTTTGCAAATTTCTTCTGGAAATGTCTGCACACAAAACGCTTCTTGATGAATGATGCAATGGTAAGTAAGTATCTCGTGATTAATTTTTTCTTTCAAAATAGCAACAAGCCCGTTTCTTACACCGGTCATACTTTTCGCCCCATCTGTTGAAATTGAGACAATTTTATCAAGTGGAATATGATGTTTTTCAATGCACTCAATTACAGCATTTGCTATATCCTCTCCACGTGTTTGACCTTTGGGTGGCAATAATCCTAAAAGTTCTTCTTTAGGACTGGTAGATGAAATAAATCGTACAAAAAGTGAAACTTGCGCTGTATCATTTATGTCACAAAACTCGTCAACTGCTATTGATAAAGCTGAAACCAATTTAAGATCTTCAACTTGCTGGTCGGTTATATTCGAAGACATTTTGACTGTTCTATCTTTCACTGTTTTAGCAGACAATGGTAACTCTTTAATTTTTTTTAGAATATCTGCTTTGTTCTTAAAATTCCTAAATAGCTCTTCGGATGCATTTATAAAACAACTTTTTATGTATTCACCGTCTGTATATGGTTTTCATCTCTTAGCCATCTCTTGACTAACCACAAAACTTGCAATATTAACATTGTTGGAAGATTGCATCCCGTAATTAAATACAGAACTTGATTTTTCTTGACTCTTCTGAAGTTCCTCAACTGCTTTCTTCCTTGCATCACCGACAGGATATTTAGTACTAAATGACACGTGTTTAGTTGTAAAGTGTCTCTCCAAATTTGATTTCTTGTTATGCACCAATTTTTCCTGACAAATAAGACAGGTCGGAAGGCCATTTAAGTTTTGAATAAACGCGAAAGTCTCGGTCCATTCAACTTTAAATTCACGGTTTTCGTCTTCCGTTTTTCTTTGCTTCTTCTTTGTAGCCATGTCAAACAGGGCACTTAAAAAAAAGTTTCATTTTATAATAATAAAGCCACCAACACAAAATAATTACAATTCTTAAATTGATGACAAAAATACCTGTAGGATTTGCAGCTGGTTGGAAAAATACAGGTAACTTTATGCTTCAAGTAGGTACTTTTGTCACCCACGATTTGCGGACATGACTAGCACTAACCACTGCACATGAGACTGCTGACTGACTGGCTCACTCAACTCGTGCGCACCTCCCCGCGCTGCGTATCCCGTGGCCCGCCTGCGCCACGTCTCCCGTCGCCCGCCCGACCGACACCCCCACTTCTTCTAACGCCACTTCTTCAAAATAGACTCGCCCAGGCCTAAAACCGACTTCTGCACATGGGCCACGAAGTTTCAATCGCACTGTACGTGCGTGCCCGCAAGTGGTATTTTGTGGAAGAGCCACACTCACGGGGCCAAAGAGCCGCATGTGGCTCGCGAGCTGAGGTTTGCCGACCACTGACCTAGTACATTCCTCACACATAAGGGACCAATGTTTTAGATGATCAAAATACTCTGCATAGGAGACCCTCTATACACTCCAGCTAAACTGAACTATTATAGTTCCCCAGATACACTCAGTGGTTTCACACCTATCTTTGTTGGTAACACATCTCCCTGTGGCTAGAAGGACCTTCCCAGCATTTGACAAAAGTCAGCTCATCTTTCAAGATTAAGCCACTTAATACTTTATTGCATTTACACTTGTTTATGTGTCTGCCTCCTCCAACTTCAGAGAGCTTTGTAGTGGTGTGAAGTGAAAACCAGTCTTGTTTATGTTTCTAGTTACTAGTATCTAGTGCAGTGCTTGGCATATAGTAAGTAATCGCTCCGGAATGAATGAATAAAAACTACCTATTCTAATTTTTACCATGTAAATCCTATGATTTTCTGTAATGGTATAAGTTCTTGAAAAATTAGCAAGTTAGGAAAAGAAATAAAAATGGAATCAAAATCTCTACTTCTATTGGCTGGGAATAGTTAAATACAGCAGATGTGTGCAGAACAGAAGTAGAATCACAGAATGAAAAAATCTAACTCTTAGAAAGAACTTTAGCCAATTTAGAGCTGAGGTCAACAATAGGTCAAAGAGAGATAAAGGAGTTAGAACCAAAGGGAAGTGAAATTGGAGCAGTGAACAACAAAAACAATGGAAAAATACTTTGAGGTGTATGTGTGTATGTCAAAGTGGCTTTCTTAAAATAAAAACAGCCCTCGCTGGTTTGGCTCAGTGGATAGAGCATTAGCCTTGGGACTAAAGGGTCCCAGGTTCAATTCTGGTCAAGGGCACATGCCTGGATTGTGTGCTCGATCCCCAGTAGGGGGTGTGCAGAAGGCAGCCAATCAATGATTCTCTCTCATCATTGCTGTTTCTCTCTCCCTCTCCCTTCCTATCTGAAATCAATAAAAATATATTTTTTTTAAAAAAAAAACAGCTTCATGTGTCACTTGTGGAAATCACTTAGCTATCCACTAGTATCTAATACTATCGGATAGTATTTACATATTGTGTTTTGTTTTGTTTTTTCTTTTTTCCTTTGTATATCAGGAACAGTGTAAATACTATCTATTCATTTCCCTCTGTCATTCATTAAACTTTCCTCACAATTATTTTTAACACTGACTTATCAATAGCTTCCTGGAATTTGAAATGTATATGCAAATAAAGGTCATATGTTTTCTGATAGTACCCTTACTAGGCTGTCTTTAAGAAACATACAGGAATACTTCAGAGATATTACTGGTTTTTACAATTGATTATAAAATATATTTCAAAAAGACCCACTTGTGATGTTATTTGTCCTTCTAGAAAAAGAACTGAATAAAAAATTGTCTATGGCTAAAATCTAGAAAACTGCTTAAAATATCTTTTACTTTGTAATATAAATGCAATATTTGTCCAGTATATCTCATCCCTATGAGGATTTAAAAAAAAAAGTAATTGCATTCTTCATGTATGTGCAAATGGATGTATTTAGTTTAAAGAAATTCTAATTATGGCACTTTGTAAATGGCAGAAATATTATCTTTTCAATTGCAATGTGTATTAAAGGAGGATTTCTTTACTTAAGAAATATAATCTATTATTATTTCTAAACTCTTTCTATCCTATTAAATAATTTATGAAGAGTTTTAAGATTTACATTGATTCCTAGTTTGAGTCAATATTTTTAATGGTATTCACTAAATACAGGCTTCTCATTGCCTATGTAAAAATAAATAATCGAACAAACATAAATAAGAATGGATTCAAAGCAACTTCATTGAAAATTCTCCACATTAGCTGTTTTAAACTGAAGCCTATAAGAGTTGTAATTGAATACAATGTATTTTTTCCCTCACTAATCTTGATCACAGAGATAGTGCTATGTTATTAGGTAAAACAAAATCCCAATGAAATTCTTCTTCATCTCTACCTCTGATACACTCCCTGCAGAGTCTAAGGCACACCAGTTTATATAACTTTTGGAATTTTAAGTATTTTAATTGTTTAATTAAAGTTCCACTGAATTTCACATACACAAAAAATACAAACCAATTCCAATGTAAGCACCAGGCCATAAAATAAAAAACAGAAGAATGTATTAAGTGAAATGCACCATTTGTATTCAAGATGGAGAGCAGGGCAGAGGAAAGATTTTAGGAGTGATATTGATAAACAGGGTCACTAGTTTTTCATTAGCCTGTGATACATAAAGCAAAGTTATTCCCCTTGATGTAGGTTTGGTTACATTCACATGAAGAGTGCAAATTTAGAACAGGTGAATGATCAACAGTTTTAGAATCAAAACTCTTGGACCAAAAAATAAAAAGTAAATTCTAATTACTCTGCAGTCTTACAAGGCACATCAGGCAGACACAAAACAAAAAATCCAAAGGTGTTTCCTCTGGAGCTGGGTTATACCTTGCCTCTAGACAAGGAAAACTCCTAAATATGTTTTTCAAGAGAGTACCTAATCATCACATAATTCACCTTTCATTTAAGTGACAAACCAATAATAACTAACATTTATGCATCTGGTACTCTTTCAGGCATTTCCATTAATCACCACTATAACCTCATCAGGTAGGTATTATTTTTATCTCTATTTTACATTTACAGAAACAGCCAGAGAGGTCATATAAATTAGTCAAGTTTCTAATATTACCCATTTAAAAGAGCCAAGCTTTCACCCTGAGATGCAGAATTTCTTAAAAGGAGAAATCTAAATTCAGTAATTTACTAGTTAATAAATAAGAAGTTATTAAATATTTAGAGAATTTTCAACCCTGTCCTTTAAAAAAATAAAGCTATTTTCTATACCAATCCATTCTAATGTCCCACACAGTTAATTATTATAATCCCTTTAAGAAGCAATATTTTTACACTAAAATGTTTCTTAAAACTTGATTATACTTTATATTATCTGAAATGTTTTTATTCAAAAGTCAAAACCTAAATTATACATTTAAAAATATGTGCATTAAATTTTAAGTTATAATAAATTCTTCTGGAGTACTTCCCTATGAAAATGGTAAACTTAATAATAATGAAAATGATAATTTATCATATATATATAGCCATCATATAACATGTAAATACATTAGTTTTAAACTCATCAAATATAGACTCATACACACACAAACACATATAAGCCCTATTTTTTTCATTATTGATTAACCCTAAACTATTAGTAGTTAATATAAAATTTTTATTTTGCCTACTACAGAAATCAGCCAACTGTGTCTGCACAAAAAATTTAATTTCTTTTTTCTCTCAAATCTTTTACCCCCTTAATTTAAGCTTCTCTTTGGCTCCAAAACTCTAGGAAACCCATTTAAGTAAAATTTTGAAATAACAACACTTCAAAGATATCAACAGATTCCAGAGAGCAAAGTAACTTTTCTTTTCATAGGACTCAAAGTATATTTCGACCCAGAAGTCATTGAATTTAAGAGAGTTTGTAAAGTTTTATCATATAGTACCTTGTGCTTTCCGAAAGAAATCATTGCTAGTATATATGTGAGCACCCTGAAGATATTACAGAAAAATAAAATATTTGGAGATTTTTCTCTCTAGGCTTCTGCATATTCCAGCAGTAAAAGAGAAAAAAAAAAAGCCTCTCTAAATTAATATCAGGTGACTCTGATATAACAATAAGAACAAATTTGTGGGGATTAAGTCTGCAATCTATGGCCCTAGCCCGATGTGATCAGTGATCAAAGTTAAGTGAACTAACCTGAATTAACATTTCTTTCCATACATACCTTTAAGACTTTCTAGTATGTTATGTGTTCTTTTGCTCCTTTTTCCTATTTCTTTGCTCTTTGCCCTTTATTTCTTTCTTTGTTCTTTGCCCCTATGTGTTTTCTACTTTCTCATTTCTAATTTATGATATCCTGCAATATAATATTTTGGGTACAGGAAGGGAGGTAAATAATAAATGAATAAACAAGCAAAAATAAAAAATAAAAAACTAAGATAACCAACCATGAAGGAGTTTCATGCCTTCCCTTTCATATTTCTTGAACATCTACTGAGCTCCTAGAGGCCTGAATCTGTGCAATACTGTCATATGGACGTAGTAGTATATTTTATCTTTAGTTTGAAAATAAGTTGAAAAGACAGTTCTCAGAACATCTCAAAAGATGACTAGCAGTATATGCTTTAGCTAGTTTTGGAATATTCACGGGAACTATTCTGAGATTGGAATTCTTTGACCTGCAATTGGAAAATAATTCAGTAATGTTTAACCACACTCCTCCTCAAACCTAAAAGACAGATATTTAACCTATTATTTAGAAGATATTTCAGAGGACAATTCCTCATTTCCCTTTTCCAGAAGTCGTACCAGTGTAAAAATCAAATGCCCACATTGGTGCAATCAAATCCAAAAAAAAAAAAAGGAAAACAGGTATTTATTTTTCACCAGAAGAAAAGAAAAAATACAAATTAGTCTCGAATGTATGGTTATATTTGGTCATTTAAACTCAAAGCTGACTGACTATAGCCATGTTCATCTTTGGAGGTACAAGCTTAATATCCAGAGGGAAAATAATTGTCTAGATTTATTCTACCTTAATATGACTGATGGTTGAATGAGGAAGACAAGTCTATCCAACCTTTGTATCTACTAAAGGGTAAGACAGAGAGTGGTGACACTTAACTTTATCAGACACATAAATGGGTCTTTGATATGAAAATATAGTCCCCGAGAAGAGTTAGAGGAATTGAGCTATATAGGGTGACGAAAGCTAAAGTGAAGGGGACAGACCTGGTGGTGAGCAATCTTGCAAAAGGGAAAAGCCAAAAGCTAGGAGGAGATTCAAAAGGGGGGACAGCTGGGAAAGCTGCATGGGACAGGGGTGTTTTACTAAAACCCCAAAAATCCTCAGTAGCAACGTGAACAAAGGTTTTTTAGGATAAGACAATTTGCAGAGATCCAATATAGAATTTCTTCAATTGCCCAAAATCTCAATAAAGATTATTCAGTACAAATTATTTGTCTGAGTGTTTTTTAGGAAATTAAGGAAAAAGATTAGGCAATTCTTTACAAATACTAAAGAATTATATTTTAAACAGAGGGGATGGAAAGTTTAATGGAAACATGGAGACAGTTTGAAACTTTTATACTTTCTTTAAAGTCAGTCTTTTCTGAAGGGAGAGAATTAACTAAAAACAAAATAAACAGAAACAAACAAAAAATACACTTGCTATCTTTTCCCACTCCAGCTTCTAAGAGAAAAAATTGACTGTTTACAAGTTGAATAAGAAAGGTTTTATTTAGACTATTATTTTCATAGATCCCACTAGCATTTAAACTTTTCAGAGAATGGTGAACTGGGAACTATGAATACTGGGGCCTGAGTGACTGATTTCCATGGCGATGCAATGCCTGTTTGGGAGCCTGCTAGTTGTCAGGAACCTAGCACTAACACATCACAGGTAATAAAAACTAAATTGAAGGGGATAAACCTAGGTTGGGCAATCTTGCCAAACATAAACAGCAAAGGAGAGGCAAAAAGAAAAACAGTGGATATTCCATGTTGCCGTAGAAAACTGATATGGGTCCCCATCAAACATGAAGGTGTCCAAAGCATGTCTTTGCTATAGTTGTCATCACTACTTAACTTTATTAGAATTCCTAAGAACCAGGTCAATATTAGGAAATTGGACATCAGCCCAATCACTACATTTTGTTGACAGCTTAGCTCTGCGGGAGTGTGAATCTCAGTTCCTCACATTTAGCAGACAGAACATACTTCTGTTTCCAATAAGATCTTGACAAGAAGAATCTATAAAGACTGCATGTTTACAGAAGTGCACAGTGAGGAGAAGAATGTGAAGGTGTGTGACAAACCGTGGCCTTCCAAATGTGCTCTACATGATTTTATTAAGATTCCTGGATGAAGCAAGAATATGAAAAGACTAGAGGCCTGGTGCATGAAAATTCATGCACATGGGGGTGTCTCTCAGCCTGGCTTGCACCCTCTCACAGTCCGGGACCAGGGATGTCCACCTGTCGGCATAGACCCACTCCCCAGGCTGGGAATTGGACATCCTTAGTGCTGCCACGGAGGTGGGAGAGGTTCCCGCCACGCCACTGTCACTGCGCTCGCAGCTGTCAGCCGGGCTTGTGGCTGAGTGGCACTCCACCTGTGGGAGCGCACTGACCACCAGGGGGCAGCTCCTGAATTGAGCGTCTGCCTTCTGGTGGTCAGTGCGCGTCATAGCGACCCATTGTTCCGTCTTTAGGGTCAATTTGCATAATACCCTTTTATTATACAGGATACACAAGTTTAGGGATCCTGATGAAGAACTATTCAGGGTAAAAATGTTAATCTTCATGTTGTGTTTATGTTTTCAACTTACTGGTTTTCCTTGAGAACCAAACAGGGGTCCTCAAACTTTTTAAACAGGGGGCCAGTTCACTGTCCCTCAGACTGTTGGAGGGCCGGACTATAGTTTAAAAAAACCCACTATGAACAAATTCCTATGCGCACTGTGGGCCCGGGACGAGTCTGCTGCTAAGTAGGACAGGCAGCGGCACCCGGCGGGCCAGATAAATGTCCTCGGTGGGCCACATGTGGCCCGTGGGCCGTAGTTTGAGGACCCCTGACTGTCAACCAAAATATGCACCATCAGTGAGTTATTCATTTCAATGAAGAAAGACACACTTAAATTTTCATGTCTAGACTGACCACATCGCAATGGATAGCATTGTGAAACCACAGTAGAGGTATCACACAGCTTTATGTTTTTAGAAGCATTGTTATTCTTCAGAAATGAGAGTAAATGAATTAAGTGCTAACAAAGGTCTGATAGAAAACTGATTTACTGTTGTACCACAAAAACAGTATTTTATTCACTATCCTCTCTTGTTTGGTTTGCTTAAGCTTTTAACTCTCAGACTTCTACACTACAGAGACCTCTCTAGACATTACCCCTTAGATATAACAGAAATGTCTCCTGGATTGCACTCTACTCCCTTATCATCATCAAACTCATTTATCCAAGAAAGTTTTACCTAGAATATAGAAAAAAAAATAGGTTCCATTTTGAATGAATGTAATCAGAAGCATCAATGCACTCATTTTCTTCCTTCTTGGGGTATGAAAAAGGATCACATTAATACTCTGAGAGATCACTTAAAACATCTTTTCTCTGACATTCTATCAGTGGAAATCAATGTTTCCTAAATACACAGCAAAGTGCTCTTGCTCTCCAAATGGTTTGGGTTCCTTAGAATGTGAACTTATAAATCTAAAATTTTATAAGACTGGATTAGTTCAAACAAGTTCAGAGATTTTTACAAATAGAATACAGACATAGTGAATTCAAAACGTATACTAAAATTTTAAAATGACATTCTCCCTCTCTCAGTTTCTGCTAAGAGAGAAAGCCTACAAAGGCCAAGAACAAAACAACAGGAGGCAACAGTTCAAACAAACGTTTGATCATCTAAACAAGACTTGAAAAGGAAACATGTTAGCTTGCTTGTGCTGTGATAACAAGTATGCTGACTGGGGGGCCTAAGCATTGGAAATTTATTTTGTCAAAATTCTGGAGGCCAGATTCCAAGATCAAGGTGTTGGCAAGGTTGGTTTCTTCGGAAGCCATTCTCTTTGGTTTGCAGATGGCCATCTCTGCCATGTATCTTCACATCATCTTTCTGGATATACATCTATATCCAAGTTTCCTCTCCCTATAAGGACCACAGTCATGTTGGATCTCAGCCCACTCTTATGACCTCCTTTTATCTCTTTAAAAGCCCTGTCTACAAACAGCTACAATCCAAAGTACTAAGGATCAGAACTGCAACATATGAATTTGGGGAGGATACAATTATGCCCATAAAAAGTGATAATCAAAAATCTTGTGATCTGAAGCTCAACAGAACATCAAAGATATAAAATAATTGAGCCCAAGGAGCCAAAGAGAAGCTATTTCAGAGAAAAGTATTGGGGTTCTGTGGCACTTTCCCTATCCAGCCACCTAGGAGGAAGGGTAGATACTTTACCCTCACTCCTTGTCAAGTGAGAAAGGCTTTAAACTTAAGGAACTATCTATAAAGCTTGGCATATATTTCATAAGATTAGAGAACATAAAAGACCCATTTTTTTACCTGTTCCTGAGAAGTTTAATATAAAAAGATAAAAGCCAATATGAAGGTTATTTTATATGTCAATTTAAGTGAGCCACAGGGTGCCTAGATATTTGGTCAAACATTATTCTGGGTATGTCTGTGAGAGTTTTTGGATGAGATTACCATTTGCATTGGTAGAATAAGTAAAGAGAAATTTTCCCCCTAATGTGAGTGACCCTCTTCCTATATAATACTTAGTAGGCATTTTTAACATTCTTTTACAGCCTCTTTCTGATCTGCAGAATGTATGCAGCATATCCAGCAGCCATGCTAACTCTGGGCTCTATCCTCACTTCCTTGTTTCTTGATCTTTGTAAATAGGGTCAGATAAGCAACCCCAGCCAGTCAAGATAAGCCGAGCACTTCCTTGTTTCCTGCTTGCCTCTTTCTGTACAAGCTTACAGCCCTTTCCCCTTACTGTGCAGTTCTCTAAATACTTGAGCTTGGAAACTGCTACTTCATGAGGTTTGTGTGTACCACCTAAATTGTCTTCTTTAGTCATTGCATGGGTAAAGGCATATACACATACATGTTTATATGTACATATTCATGTGTACATATGTATTTATCCACATGTGTATGTATATAAATTGATCAATTTGTATACTTTAAACATACAGTTCACTCTCATTATTCATGGTAGTTATCTATATATATATATATAAAACCCTAATATGCAAATAGACCGAACGGCGGAACAACCGAACAACCCGTCGCTATGACGTGTGCTGGCCACCAGGGTCGCACGGAACATGGCGGGTGTCGGCAGCAGGTGGCAGAGCACAGAACATGGCGGGCATCGGCCACGGTGGGATGGTAGAGCAGGTGAGTGGGGGCGTCAGACCAAGGTGGGGTGCTGGTCACTGTCATCAGGGCGAGCCTCCGGTGGTTACTGAAAATTCTTTGCTCCTGCGTGCCGCTGTCCTGCCAGGCGCTCGCACCTGCTGCTGGTGCCCGCACCTGCTGCCGGCGTCGGCCCCGCTCACACCCGCTGCCAGTGCCAGAGCCACTGCTCACACCCGCTGCCAGCGCTCGGTGCTGGCCCTGATTGCTTGGTGCTGTTAGTGGGTACAAGCAGTGGCTGCCAGCCCCAATTGCCCCTCAGGGCTTCTCCACCTCCCCCTGCTCCTGAGGGGTGATCGGGGCAGCAGCTGCGGCTCGCACCCGCTGCTGGCGCCAACCCCAATCGCTCCGTGCTATTAGCGGGTGCGAGTGGGGCTACCGGCAGCCAGGGGACCAAGGGCCATGGTGGGAGGAGCCAGGCAGGAATGCAGAGGATGGGCTGAGACCCACCCCTGTGCCCACCTAAGCCTCGTGGCCCACAGTTCCTTTCAAGGTGCACGAATTCATGCACTGGGCCCCTAGTGTTCTATAAAGTCATGAACACTGAATTAGAGAATGTGCATAATATTGCCCTTTGAAACACAGAAACCACACAGGACTACTCAAGGAGTGTTTAACATTTTCCTGACTTTGTGAAACATGCATGTGTATTCCTTTGGCATTAAGCATCACAATAATACTGTCCATTATGCTTTTGAAAAATTTAGTTATAATCTCCTGAATCCACAAATTTAGCCACTTTCCAATATTTTCCATAGCTTCATCTATATAGATGTTACTCTAGCAATTTCTGGAGCAGCCTCACGTACCAATTGGCAAATTCATCTTCCCTTTCTGGATGTACCACATTGTTGATTCATTAACATTGAACTCAGAGCCAGAAGCGCAAGAACTCTTGCCTGAACAAAATTTATCTAAGCTGCGGATTTTTCTTAGTGAGGCACATTTGAACCTTGTGAACACTGGATAGCACTTCACCAACAGCCTTGGCAGACCATTTTAAACAGCAAAATCACCAGCAAAAAGCCCCAAAAATGCAAACAATGTGGCATGGAATAGAGCACCAAACGGGCAACTGTTTACAATATGAGAGCTGAAACCAGAAGGCAGAACAACATTTTCAAATGTTCCACTGTTCTGCACATGTCTGCACGTGACTGCAAAAGCATCAGTGATTTGGGGGTTATAAATACATTTTACCAAGTAGGCCAATTTGCAAATACGGGCTCCCCAAATAAGGATCCACTGTATGTAGTTTGCTGTACTTCAATTATACTTCAACAAAATTGTGAAGAAAATCATTGGTCCATGTTCCAACGCATGAAGGGAGACACTTAAATAACTATGCAAAACAAAGCCTGCAATTGTGGGGTGGACAACAACTAATCAGAGACGCTTGGGAAATGGGCAGTAATCTCTACCCATTCCTTCTGTGCCATCTGCAGGACAAAACCAAAACCGACAAGTGACAGTAGCACAGGCTGCCAGCCAGGTGACATTGATACTTTCCTTCCACACTTCAAAAATGAAGGTTTACTGATTCATCCCTGGAAAATCATTGTAAAAGGCACACTATACCATAGTGATTGTTATTGCTGTTTGCTAAATATTGTTATTGCTGTTTGCTAAATAAGTTAAATATTAAGTATAATTTATTATCAGACATGTTATACTGACATGGAGACAGTGATACTGAATTAAGTGGAAACTGTGACAGGAACATGCTAAAACAGGGGGTTGAGAAGGAAAGATTCGGGGCAGGGCGATGTTAGGATTTGGGATGAAAATACCTCTTCCATACAACTGGAGCCTTTCTGTTTTTTCTGGTTTCTATCGATGCATATGAGAATGAGGGACAGCTGATTGTTTTACAAGTAGTAAGAAAACAGGAAACTTTTAAGAATATTTAAAGGGGTAAGATGAGGGGAAATTCTAGGTTAGATTATGTCAAGGAAAGAGACCCTATGTTCATAGCAGCAATACTTAAAATAGCTAAGATTTGGAAACAGCCCAAGTGCCCATCAGTAGATGAATGGATAAAAAAGCTGTGGGATATTTACACTACGGAATACTATGCTGTTGTAAAAAAGAGGGATCTCTTGCCCTTTGGGACAGCATGGATGGACCTGGAAAATATGATGCTAAGTGAAATAAGCCAAACTGAGGAAGACAAATATCACATAACCTCACATATTTGTGGAATCTAATGAACACAATGATTTGACCAACAAAATAAGACCCGAAGCAGAGAGGCATGGAACGCATTGACATACCTTTATGTGGGGTTGGGGGGATGATTAGAGATAAACCAAAGAACTCATATACTTAGATACATAGCCCATGGACATAGGCAATAGGGTAGTGAAGATATGGGGGGGGGTGTATAGGGACTAAGAGGAGGGGTAGAAAGGGAGGGGAGACAGGAGATATATGTAATACTATCAACCATAAAAATGACATTTAAAAATGGGGGGAGAGGACATGAGAGAAATATTTGGTATGAAGAAAGGCAGCAAAAACTATAGTATTATCCTTCCAGAAGAGCATGTAGATGTGTATTTCAGCAGATGAGGGATTTTGCAATGGCTTTAGTGGTTTTTCAGTAAGTCACTTACCTTAGCACTAGGGGTAGCTGTAATGATCAGCTTTGAATTTCTGCTGACTCCTCAAATGAACAGTGGCATTCTCTGATCATCATTCCGCTTCCCTGCCAATGTTTGTACATAATTTCTCAAACTAAATCCCATCTTAAAAGATTATATGATTTCTTTTTTTTTTTTCTGAATTTATCATGACTGATGCATGCTATAAAGTAAACAGAGTTCTATGATCCAAAATAACTGGAGGCTGATGGCTTCTTTGAAGAAAAGATAACTTCTTGGGTGGAAAAGGATATATTTCAGTTGAGATATAAAGGATGAGAAGCAGCCACCTGTATTAGTTTCTTAGAACTTCCATTAAAAAGTACCAGAAACTGGGTGTTTTCACACAAATTTATTGTCTAGGTTCTGGAACCTAAAAGTCTGAAATCAAGGGATGAGCAGGACCTAGCTTCCCCTGATTGCTTTAGGGGAGATTCCTTTCCTTCCTTCCTTAATCTGGCCTCCAGCATTTGCTGGAAATCATTGGCATTCCTTAGTTTTTAGATGCATCATGCTGGTCACATGACTGTTTTTTCCCTGTATATCTTTACATTGTCTTCTCTCTCTGTTTACATCTGTGTCTTTGTCCAAATGTCCCCTTTATTATAAGGACACCAGTAATGTTGGATTACCATAATAACTTCATTTTAACTTGATTACTTCTATAAAGACCCCATTTCAAATAAGGTCACATCTGATGTACTGGGAATTAGGACTTCAACATATCTTTTAAGGAAGGGAAACTATCCATAACACCAGGCAAGTAGAAAAGAGGGGGCGAGCATTCCATGCAGAGAGAACAGCAAATCTAAAGCACCTGGTTTTGGAAAGAACACATATAAAGACCAGCAAGCACACTCTCCCTGTGAATGGAGACAAGAGATTGAGAAGAGCAGTATAGTGTGAGATTGTTCAGGGTAGATCATGTAGGGCAATGAGAATCAGAGTAAGGTGTTTGTAATGGGAAGACACCCAAGCATTTTTAAGAAAGAAAGTGACATGATCTTATTTCTATTTTTAAAATATCACTCCAGGTACTAGATAGATAATGGACTGAAAAGCATGGAGTATACAAAAAATTAAATATAGGGGAAAAAAACCTATAAAACAAAATTTGTAATCAAAAGAAGACATGGTAAACAAAGTGAAAATTCAAGCAGAAGACTTAGGTGAAATATTTATGGCACATGTAATAGAACTAGTATGCTTATATATAAAATTCATAATATCATTAAGAACAAGATGAACAATCTAATGGTAATCAGTAAGGAATACAAATGGGCAATTCACAGACAAAATATGAATGTGGTCAATTATGTATCAAACAGGTTCAACTTTACCAGTGTTTGGGAAAAGACAAATAATGAGTCTGAAATTTTCATCCACCAAGTTTTTTTCTAAAATTTGATAAAATTAAGTATTAATAAAGGTAAAATGAAATAGATATTGCCATATACTACTATTAGAAATGTGACTAGATATAAGCAAATTAGAATTAAAATTTATTTGCTCTGTATATACCCCACAGAATATATTTTCAAGGAGGTAGGTACAATGAATTTCAGTATAGTGTTGTTATTAATATAGATTCTATACATGTTATATATATCAAAACATATTCAAGCAATAGTATTTGCTTTTTATGGACACATATTCATAGATATAGAAATATTAAAAAAAAGGTCTGAAAAGACATGAATCAAACTAGTTATAATAGTTATTTCTAGGTGAGTAAATCAAAAGAAAATTTAAACTTATTGTTTCAAATTTTTAAATCAGGAAAATGCATTCCTCATAGACACAGTGTACTCAAGTAGTTAGAAGTACAGAGTCTGGAGCCACACTGCCTGGTTTTAAATTCCAACTTTGCTATTTACATATGTGTAACCTGGGACAAGTTACTTAACTTCTTTGTTCTTCTGCATTTTAAAAAATATTTTATTATTTTTTAATATATTTTTTATTGATTTCAGAGAGGAAGGGAAAGGGAGAGAGAGATAGAAACATCAATAATGAGAGAAAATCATTGATCAGCTGCTTCCTGCTCACCCCTACTGGGGATTGAGCCTGCAATCCGGGCATGTACTCTGGGAATCAGAAATCGAACAGTGACCTCTTGGTTCCTGGGTTGACACTTGACCACTTAGCCATACGGGCCAGGCTGCCTTTTTATTTGTAAAATAAAATATAATCTACTTATATATCATTTTGGACATATCTGATGATTAACTGAGTTCAAATGTTACCAACCCTAGTACACAGTACATGTTAATTCATATAATTTGTGCAATTTAAACTACTTCCAAAGTCCAATGTGATCCCAATGAAAAAGATTGTCATTTTCAATAAATGCATGTAGAGAAATAAGTACAATTCTACATTATCTCATTGTATTACTTCAGAGAGAGTTACATTTATTGTTTGAATGATAAGAGAAGATGGGGGAGTTGAAACTTCAGAATTAGGTAACATTCATGTTAGAAAACATGAATCAGTGAGGAAAGTACCTCTGGTTGGATGAAGGAGTTCACTTAAGGATGCTGTGGGAAAAGAGCATGAAGTAAGAAAGGATTTGAATTCATGTTCCTATCTCGACAGCAAAGAAGAGTCCTCGATGCTTTTTATCAAGAGAATGATATGGTTCGTTAGCTGTTTCAGGTTGACTCTTCTCTTCTTGATATACAGAATTGACTGTATAGGAAAAAGCAAACCAACAGGTCTGTCATGGAAATAGCAATACTTTGTATGGTGATGAGGATATAAACGGAAATGGTTAGAAATTAAGAGAAAAGGAAGATCAAGAGACCCGAGAATCCCCTGGTTTCAAAAATATATCACCTTACACCCAATTAGAGTTGCCAGATTTAGAAAATAAAAAAAAAATAAGAAACACAGTTAAATTTGCATTTCAGATAAATAACAAATTATTTCATATAAGTATGTCCCAAATATTGTATTATTTGTTTCCCTGAAATGCAAATTTAACTGGACATCCTGTATTTTTATCTAGCAATCTTATACCCAATAACTATATTTTATCTTTATAATCAGATTTAATCACCCTAGACAATTATTTGATTTCCTGGTTTGAATGTTCAGTGATGTAAGAAGACTGTAGTTATGTCTTCTAGTGGAATCATTCCTTTTTATATTTAAGACAGCAGTGCCCAAAGTCATGGGAACAGAAGGCAAAACACTGAGCATATGGTGCATCCTTTGGACTGTACCACAATATTACAGTTTGTTATCATCCAACTAAGACTGTTACTGTGTATTTAATAGGTTATTCTATTATCCCATTACACAATTCTTCCATTATAATGGCTGATTTGGGTTAAAGCCCCTTTCCATTTATCACTACTTTTCCTTATAAAAATGTTACTTGGTCAGATATGGCAGTAAACATAGCATGATGGTGCTAGCAAAAGCACTGTAGATAGGAAAGACAAATTCACATTCAGACTAAGCATTATTCCAAACAAGACAAATCACTGTTTCCTTTAAAACAAAATAGGTCAAATGTAATCAACTTCCTACTTGGAGTGGCTGGTTTCCACAGAAAATGGTGTCATATCAGGAGCTCAGCATTAGCCTCTACCATGAGCAAGTTGAGCATTCATCAGTGGCCATAGCCATAGCAGACTTGGTGAGTGGATTCTCATTTTATTAACTTATAACTAACCCCTCTTCCTGTCATCATGAACATTTTGTTAATGAGCCCAATGAGCAAGCACGAGGATGGCTGACCAAAAAGGCTGCCCTGAGTGAATGTCTAAGTGAATGCCTTCTAGAGGGCATTTGTATGCAACAGGAATATATTTACACTGTAAGAATTCCATTCATATATATCTCTCTCCATATTTGTTTTGGCAATAATTCTCTAATCTTGTGTTTCCAGGACACTGACCATTCAGTAAAATTAGCCCTTGCCTATAAATAGATATATAGTATATCTAGACTTCTGGGCATTGTTGCTTCAACACAAAGCAAACAGATTGATGCTCAGCCCATTAAGAGTATTTCCTTTTTAAAAATATATATTTTTTATTCATCTCAGGGAGGAGGGGAAGGGGAGAGAGAGGTAGAAACATCAATGATGAGGATCAAGCCGGCAACCCCAGCATGTGCCCTGACCAGGAATCACACCATGACCTCCTTGGTTCACAGGTCGACACTCAACCACTGAGCAACACAGCCAGGCAAGAGTATTTCTATTTATTTATATTCCCCAGTCTTTCATGGCCATCCCTGAATGGGACTGTAATATCTGTATTTCAGGTTGCTGCCAACATAATATGTGAAACCTTCTCTAAATAATGTCCCGTGTGTGTGTGTGTGTGTGTGTGTGTGTGTGTTTTCAGCCACTTAATCATAGAAAGCTTTCCATCAGGCTATAGATGCAACTGAAATAGGTTGCAGTTGGAGCAGTAGCAAGTGTCTTGAAAGTTAGAGTGACTTGCTCACAATTACTTATGCTAAAAGGACACATTTCTGTTTGTTGATAGAGTGCCACTATATATGCTTGACATTAGAGTTTGGTGGACCAGAAAATGTATTTGTTTTCTATTGCTATGTACACATTACCACAAACTTAGTGGCTTAAAAATTACGTAATTGATTAGTTCACAGTTCTATACATCAGAAGTCTAGCACCACATGAATGGATTCTTTGCTCAGGCTCTCATTGGAATTCCTATTAAGGAATGAGCAGGGCTCTGTACCTTTCTGTAGGCTTAGGGTAAGAATGTGCTTCCAAGCACATTCAGATTGTTGGCAGAATTAGTTTCTTAAGATTGTATGACTGAAGTCAGTGTTTCTTTGGCATGTGGTCCTTTCCATCTTCAAGTCAGTGCATCAAATCTCTGATTTCCTACTCTATGCTAACTGAAGAAAACTTTCTCTTGTTAAGTGGCTCCTAATTACTAATTAGATTAGGCACACTGGAATAATGGAGAATAATTTTCCTAGTTCAAGGTTAACTGATTAATAACCTTAATTACATCTTCAAAGGCATGATATAGCACCAAAATTGTAAAGTTTTATAGTCATTCTCTTACTAGGGCTTCACAGAATTTTATAGAGCATCTGTATCTTTCACAGATACCTTAGTTACCACTGAATCTATTAATACTCAGCTAAAGAAACTTGTCTTACTCTGGACTCAATTGAAAATCAGCAGTCTTATAGGTTACATCAACAATAAATCAAACTAATGGATTTAAATCAGGTCCTTGTTCACCCAACCTAAATTTCTTCTTAATTTTTCAATTATGTGGATCAATTAGTTTTAGGAGTAGTCCCATCTATTTCAGTTTAGAAGAACACCATGACGAATTAGGCCACTCTGACAGAGTCAGTCAGGCCACTGTGCTTGATTCTCTAGTCTTGCTACTCACTTGGAACCACACCCTTTTTTGACATGGTTGAGTCCTGCCATTCCAG
The DNA here is from genome assembly GCF_963455305.1 of Plecotus auritus. NCBI lineage: Eukaryota > Metazoa > Chordata > Mammalia > Chiroptera > Vespertilionidae > Plecotus > Plecotus auritus. The sequence goes on from NC_137770.1 coordinate 211,690,132, forward strand.
GATCCCATCAAGCCCATTAGCCACTTCACTTGTGCTATATAACACCACTGGTCATCCCCAGTTTTCTGAAAAAGCTACTACAGAAATTTTGAAGTATTCTGGTACTCTCTCACAAATATATTTCTCAATTCTGTTGTAAACTTTCTGATCTTTTTTGGGATACAAAGAGGGAGAAAATGAATGGATTGTATATGGTAAATCCAGTCCAATATTGCTATAGCTCTAACTCCTTGGATTCCTCTCTTTATAGTTTACCAAGAAAATTCTGAAACCTCAAGTTAACTTAATGTAGGTTATCATTTACTCAGGTCTCAGTCAACCAATCCAGAAAGAAATATTATTCATTACTAGTTCCTTCACCTAAAACCTTGAATGAAATCTATGAAACGTGAACTCATATAAGTAACTTCAGCCTAGTCTAATGTTATGCTTTTCTCCCTTTGGTTCCTAATAAATACCTTGACCATCATTTCCCATATACACTCTCTGGGATTTTATTTATATAAGTGAACAAAATTTTGCAATCATTTAGAATTGAGATTTATCTTCCCCCAGATCACACATTATACTAGTCCATTTGAAAACCAGAAGAATCAGTAGGTATCTTAAGGAGTATTAACATCCTTAGGTGTTAAGTTGCTTGCCTTAGGTGAGGTTATTACAGATTATTTCTGGTATCAAGAGAGGTTCAATGAAATCTGAGTGGTCAAGGTTATCTGAATATACATATATACACTAGAGGCCCAGTGCACGGAATTCGTGCACCGATGGGGTCTCTCGGCCTGGCCTGCGGGGATAGTGGACCTCTGCTCCACCATAGCCCGGCCTTATCCACCAGCTCGTGAGACTCCAGCCCTCTGTCCCTATCGATCCCTCACAGCCCACGTGGGTGCCATGCCACTCCCGCTCATCCCAGCCCTGCTACGCCTGCCCCCACTGCTGCTCTGGCATGCAAGGGGAGTGTCCCTGGGAGAGGCTCGTGCCACTCCAGTGGCACTTGCCAGCTGTGAGCCCAGCATCAGGTGCCCATCTGTCAGCTGAGTGGCGCTCCTGCTGTGGGAGCACACTGATCACCAGGGGGCAGCTCCTGCATTGTCTGCCCCTTAGTGGTCAGTGCGCATCATAGCGACCAGTCAACTGGTCATTCAGTTACTTAGGCTCTTATATATATATATTCCTATATTAATTCTTAAGAGCCCCATCCTTCCTCAACCAATTCCTTTATGAGACTTGACTAGTCAAGTGAATTTAACCATGTTGTAATTCTGCTTCCCAGAAGATAAGCTTGAGTCAGGTTATAGGCCCCATTGGCCCTATGGCTATAAAAGATAAGATATTCTTTTAGGGTTTTCTTTAAAAATATCTGCTTATTTAACTGTGCCTTGAGTTGAGAATCTAAATCTTAATTTCCCTTTTGACATGTAGGTTCTCTGGTTCAGTTAAAAGCTGCCATCCCACCTGGCTGGTGTGGCTCAGTTGTTGAGGGATGACTTATGAACCAGGAGGTCATGGTTGGATTCCCAGTCAGGGCACATGCTCAGGAGGTGGCTGATCAATGATTCTTTCTCATCCTTGATGTTTCTATCTTTCTCTCCCTCTCCCTTCCTCTCTGAAATCAATAAAAATATGTTTTTTAAAAAGCTGCTATTTCCTATAATAATTATGTATTTCTTAATGTAACTCTAATTGCTATAATAAAAGTACCTCCAAATTCTCAGTGACTCAAAATAATAAAAGTTTTTTTATGTGTGTGTGTTTTTTTTCACATCCAGTTCCATAAGAGTTTATCCTATTCTGGAGGCCAGGTACACGAAATTCAAGTATGGGGACGAGGGGGTGTCCCTTAGCCCGTCCTGCATCCTCGCGCAATCTGGGACCACTGGCTCCTAACTGTTTGCCTGCCTACCTGCCTCATCGCCCCTAACCACTCGCCTGCCTGCTTGCCCCTAACTGCTCACCTGCCTGCCTGATTGCCCCTAACAGCCTCTACCTCAGCCCCCACCACCGCGGCTTCATCTGGAAGGATGTCCGGAATGACATCTGGAAGGTTGTTTGGCTGTCCGGTCTAATTAGCATATTATGCTTTTATTATTCTCGATAATAAAACCCTAATATACAAATTGACCAAACAGCAGAACGACCGGTCGCTATGATGCACACTGACCACTAGGGGGCAGAGGCTCAACAAGGAGCTGCCCCCTGGTGGTCAGTGAGCTCCTACAGTGGGAGCACCACTCAGCCAGAAACCAGGCTCACACCTGGCGAGCACAGCAGCGGTGGCAGGAGCTTCTCCCACCTCCGCGACAGCGCTAAGGACCCCTTGGGGGATGTCCGAATGCCGGCTTAGGCCAAGCTGGCATTCGGACATCCCTTGAGGGATCCCAGACTGGGAGAGGGTGCAGGCCAGGCTGAGGGACCCCTCCTCAGTGCACGAATGTCATGCACTAGGCCTCTAGTAGTCAAATAGCCTTCCATGTGGTCATTCAACTGACTCAGGCCCTTCTGTTATTTATTCCTTGGAATTCTCTGATAATTCTAATAATTCAACCAGCATATGGGAACAGAAAGGTCAGAAGACCTATGTAGGGGATTTTTATAGTTCAAGCCAGGAAACTGTAATATCACTTCATTCTATGAACCAAAATTTAGTCATAATGTCACATCTAACTGTAAGAAAGAACTTAGTCTAGCTATGTATCCAGGAGTAACTCATTTTGATAGACACAAATTTGCTGCTAATCTCTATCCTTTTACTGTAATATAAATATCAAATCAATATTCTTTTATAAATGTCAGTCTTATTTTCACACATAGAAGTCATTCACCCTGCCCTCAGAGTCTCATCCATTCATGCATTCAAATCAATGTCCAGAAAACAGGTGATGCACATTTCTATTATCGGGTTCAGATATATTTTCACATGATCCAGCAATCTAGGGACCAATTGACATGTTATCTTCTCACTCCTAAAACACCCAGTGGTGCAGCAGAAAAAGGAGACCCCCCAATAAAATCTCCTGTTTGAAAAAGAGGGTCATGGATGTTACAAAGCATCACTGGCCCATAGAAAGAGTGAAACCTGCTCGGCAGCCATTGTGAAGGCTCCAAATCTAAAAATAGAGAAATATTCTTAATTATGTCCTAAATCTTCTTTCTGGGAAGAATTATTTTCTGAGAGAGAATCCTATTTTTGTTCTCTTTGAAGTATTTCCTTGTTGAATAGCCATTATTATTTATCTAAACATGAGAGAGAAACAACTGCCTTCCTTGGGAGCTAAAACACATTATGGAGTCACTTTTGATCCCAGGGCTTTTTTAGTGGTGGTTGTTTTTTTTTTTTGTTTTTGTTTTTGTTTTTTTTAACAATCACCAATATTAACAAATTCTGTCCTTCTAGGCTGGTGGTCCTTTTCATTTGTTTCTAGTTAGTTCTTTGTTCCCAGTAACTATAGTTGATCCTTGAAAAACATGGTTTTGAACTGCATGGGTCCACTTACACAGGGATATTTTTCAATAAATATCTACATATTATAGATGTTTTTTCTCTTACTTATAATTTTCTTAATAAAAATTTCTTTTCCCTAGCTTACTTTTGTAAGAATATAGTACATAATACATATGCCATGAAAAATATATTAATAGACTGTTTATGTTACTGATAAGGCTTTGGGTCAACAGTATGCTATCAATAGTTAAGTTTTGGGGAAGTCAAAAGTATATGTGGATTTTGGCCTGTGTGGGGAGGTCAGCACTCCCAACCCCCATGTTGTTCAAGGGTCAAATCTATATAAAAAGTAGTTTCCTAGATTATGTCCTAAAGCTTACCTATTTCATTACTTTCTCATCCCATTCTCTCTTTCCAAAGAAAAGCGTATTATGCTTTTATTATTATCCTATCTCCGTGGTCGGCAAACTGAGGCTCGAAAGCCATATGATGCTCTTTGGCCCCTTGAGTGTGGCTCTTCCACAAAATACCACAGCCTGGGCGAGTCTATTTTGAAGAAGTGGCGTTAGAAGAAGTTTAAGTTTAAAAAATTTGGCTCTCAAAAGAAATTTCAACCGTTGTACTGTTGATATTTGGCTCTGTTGACTAATGAGTTTGCCGACCACTGTCCTACCTAATAAAGAGGGATTATGCTAATTGACCATCACTCCATCACAAAGATGGCTGCACCCACAGCTGAGGCCAAGTTCCCATAAGGAGCCTTAAGGAGCAATCAGCAGGGAACTGAGGCTATGCCCTCCCCCGCCCCCATGGGGCTTGACAGGGGACCTCAGGCCGTGCCCCCCACCCTGGCATCAGGCTGGGGGCCCTCAGGCTGTGCCCCCCACTCTGGCGCCAGGCCAGGGGACCTGAGGCCATGCCACCCACCTGGCAGGGCTTGACAGGGGACCTCAAGGTGCGCTTCCTATCCTGGTCCTGAGCTAGGGGACCTCAGGCTGCTCCCCCTGCCCCAGTGCCAGGCCAGGGGACCTCAGGCTGCGCCCCCACCCTGGCACCAGACCGGGGATCCTCAAACCGCACGCCCCGCCTGGCAGGGCTTGACGGGGTCCTCAAGCCATGCCCCTGCACCTCAGCACTGGGTCAGGGGACCTGAGGCTGTGTCCCCCTGCCTGGCTGGGCTTGACAGGGGACTTCAGGCTGCGCCCCCCACCGCAGCACCAGGCCAGGGGACCTCACACTGTACCCTCCACCCAGCGGGGCTTGATGGGGGACCTCAGGCCGTGCCCCCCGCCCCAGCACTGGGTCAGGGGACCTGAGGCTGCACCCCCCTGCCTGGCTGGGCTTGACAGGGTACTTCAGGCCATTCCTCCCACCCAGTGGGACTTGACAGGGGACCTCAAGGTGCACCCCCAGTGCTGGGTCGGGGGACCTCAGGCCAAGCCCCCCACCCAGCGGAGCTTGACAGGGGAACTCAGCCGCGGCCCCCGCCCAGCGGGGCTAGACAGGGGACCTGAGGCTGCGCCCCCCTGCCTGGCAGGGCTTGATGGGAGACCTCAGGCCATGCCCCCCACCCAACGGGGCTTGATGGGGGACCTCAAGGCATGCCCCCCGCCCTGGTCTGGGCTGGGGGGCCTCAGGCCATGCCCCCCGTCCTGGCTCTGGGCCAGGAGACCTGAGGCTACGCCCCCTGCCCAGCAGGGCTTGACAAGGGTGGGACTTGCCAGGTCTGGATCTAGCCCAATGGGGCGGCGGGGAGGCTGCCGGGTCTGGGTCTCACGCAATTTTGAGGCACATGTGGGTGGGTGGGGCCTTGACTCTGGGTCCCGTGCTGTGCCCCAGACTCTGACAGGAGGAAGGTTTTCATATACATTTTACTAATTTTCTTTCATCTCTGACACTTCTATTATAGAGAAAGGGCAAATAGCAATATTAAATTATTTTCTCTAATTAATCCCCTTTTAATGTGCACGAATTTCGTGCACCAGGCCACTAGTAGATAATAAAACCCTAATTCAGGCTACCTGAAACAGTAGGTTTGTATAAGGAGAAAAACATTCTTAATCTAATACTCACCACACAAATAACTCGCTTTCTTTTAAAAAGAGTCTTATTAGATGTTGGTTACTTAAGGCCCACTAAAAGTTGGTTCAGTATTTGCTTTCCAAAAACAGTCAACTTATACAATCTTGCAAGGCACTTGAGCTCTGAAATTTCTTTATTACCTTTGATCCCTGCTTGAAAACAAGTGCATTCTTGCTTGTAATCTCTTTCTAGTAATACCTGGCTAAATGTCACCAAGAGCAGCCAGAACACCCTGTCACTCTCTTTCAGTCTTCCCCCTAGAAGGATTCTCTCTTCCAAGTTATCACAAGTGATACTCTTACCCATTGTGTTGACATAGAATGAGGGAATCCACAGTCCTCTAACTACATAGCCTTTTTTTTTTATTGCTGTTTGCCACCTATTTGCTAAATGAACTCCACCTATTTTATTGTTATGGTAGCACATAACTTATGGTATGATTTCTGAATTTAGTCAGGGTTTATTTAGTCGGAAAAAAAAACAAACTAGATATTTCAAACAGAAGCCGAAATTAAGTTATCAGAGATGTAGCAGTTTTTAAAATACACCTCTAATTGAGAGTTGGGATCAGTATCTCCTCCCCTTGAGCCTATATTGGCTTGTAGCTCCTTGAACAATAGAGTACACTACAAGTGACCCAATATAACTTTAAAATCTAGATATAAAAATCCATAAATTTTATGCCCAGTTTACTTGGGACAGTCACCCTGAGGGAAGCCAGTCACCATATAGGAAGACTAATAGATACTTTTCAAAAGAGGACATACAGAAGGCCAAGAGACATATGAAAACATGCCCAAAGTCACTAATCATTCAAGAGATGCAAATCAAAACAACAATGAGGTACCATCTCACACCTGTCAGAATGTCTATCATCAATAAATCAACAAATGACAAGTGCTGGCAAGGATGCAGAGAAAAAGGAATCCTTGTGCACTGCTGGTGGAAATGCAGACTGGTGCAGCCACTGTGGAAAACTGTATGGAGTTTCCTCAAAAAACTAAAAATGGAACTCCCATTTGACCCAGTGATCCCACTTCTAGGAATATATCCCAAGAAACTAGAAACACCAATCAGAAAGGATATATGTACCTCTATGTTCATAGCAGCACAATTTACAATAGCTAAGATTTGGAAACAGCTTAAGTGCCCATCAGCAGATGAGTGGATTAAAAAACAGTGGTACAGCTACACAATGGAATACTATGATGCTGTAAAAAGGAAGGAACTCCTACCATTTGCAACAGCATGGATGGAACTGGAGAGCATTATACTAAGCGAAATAAGTCAGTTGGAAAAAGATAAATATCACATGATCTCACTCATTTGTGGAATATAATGAACAGCATAAACTGATGAACAAAAACAGATCAGATCCAGAGACAGAGAATCATTGATCAGACCATTAAACCTCAGAGGGAAGGCAGGGGAGAGGGGGGGTAAGGGGGAGAGATCAACCAAAGGGCTTGTATGCATGCATATAAGCCTATCCAATGGACACAGACACTAGGGGGGTGAGGGCACGAGCGGGGGCGGGGGGTGAATGGGTGGATAAGGACACCTATGTAATACCTTAATAAATAAAGAAAAATAAAAGAAGACAATGCTGGAAAAGTCAGTTCACAGCAGCATCAACAGCAGACCATCTGAATGAGCTATATTGAAATGCAATCTATTTGATACTTCATGACATATAACCTCTTACATGCAATCATATAAGAGGCTCCAAGCAAAAACTTTCTAGTCATAGCTCCCCAAATTTCTGACATATAAACTGTGGGCAAAGTAAATGGTTACTCTAAGCTGCTATGATTAATGGTAATTTTTACATAGCAATTGTAATCAAGAGAGTAATAATTAGGTGCATATGAAATTTCTGTAAAGGATTTCTACTTTCACACAAAAAAGTTAAGTGCCATCAAGATGTTTTCCCACCATTAAAAACAAACAAACAAACAACAACAACAAAAAACAACTACAAGACTGGAAAAAAGTACATGAAATTACTATTTGCAGGCCTTGGAAAGCAGAGATTAAAGGACTGTGATCCTGAGAAGAGGACAACTAATGAAGTGGACCATGTGATTGTCCAATCTTACTATCTGGAGGCAGTTTCCAGGCTACAGATCACAAAGGTGAACACAAATGGAACCCAGAGGCCTCACAAAGTTGAGGAGAGAAGAGATAGTGAAATGAATTCAGTGAGGTCAAGGCAGCTAGAATTTGTGGGCAGAGTAATGGAAGCAAGGTAGTTACTCAGAGAAAAAGCCCAGAGATTCATAGTCTTTCATGAATACTGATCTGAGGAAGCATGGGTTGCAATTTCCTGGAACCAAGGCATAATTACCTCAAATGTTCATCTAAATTAAACCCAAGTAAATGTTGTTCTATGTCCATACCCAACAATGTGAATTCACAATATTCATCATCCAATGAAACTTGTCAGGTATGCAAAGAAGCAGGAAAATATGACCCCTATAATAAGAAAGACAATTAATAACAGCATTCCCAGATGTGACAGAGATTAAATACTTTAAAAATATAATCTATAATAATAAAAGTTTAATATGCAAATCGACTGAACGGCCATCCAGCCATCCTTCTAGACGACAATTGAGGCAGCCGATGCTGCTGCAAGGGAAGGATTGAGGTAGTTGCCGCGGCTGTGAAAGCCTACTCTTGTGTGTATTTTGTGCACCGGACCTCTAGTATCCTATATAATAAAAGAGTAATATGCAAATTGACTGTCACCCCAAGACAAGATGGCCGCCCCCATGTGGTCAAAGATGGCTGCCCCATGTGGACACAAGATGGCCGCCACAAGATGGCCTGCAGGGGAGGGCAGTTGTGAGCAGTTAGGGGTGACCAGGCCAGCAGAGGAGGGCAGTTGGGGGTGACCAGGCTGGCAGACGAGGGCAGTTGGGGGAGACCAGGCCAGCAAGGGAGGGCAGTTGGGGGGGACCCAGGCCTGCAGGGGAGGGCAGTTGGGAGGGACAAGGACTGCAGGGGAGGGCAGTTGGAAGGGACAAGGACTGCAGGGGAGGGCAGTTGTGGGCAATCAGGCCAGCAGGGAGGACAGTTAGGGGCAACCAGGCCAGCAGTGGAGGGCAGTTGGGGGAGACCAGGCCAGCAGGGGAGGGCAGTTGAGGGGGGGGGACCCAGGCCTGTAGGGGAGGGCAGTTGGGGGGTGACCAGGCCTGCAGGGGAGGACAGTTGGGGAGGACCCAGGCCTGCAGGGGAGGGCAATTGGGGGGGGGGACCAGGCCAGCAGGGGAGGGCAGTTGTAGGCAATCAGGCCAGCAGGGAGGGCAGTTAGGGGTGACCGGACCAGTAGAGGAGGGCAGTTAGGGGAGACCAGGTCTACAGGGAGGGCAGTTGTGGGCAATCAGGCCAGCAGGGAGGGAAGTTAGGGGAGACCAGGCCAGCAATGGAGGGCAGTTGGGGGAGACCAGGCCAGCAGTGGAGAGCAGTTGGGGGGAACCAGGCCTGCAGGGTAGGGCAGTTGGGGGGGATCAGGCCTGTAAGGTAGGGCAGTTGGGGGGGGACCAGGCCTGCAGGGGAGGGCAGTTAGGGGTGACCAAGCCTTCAGGGGAGGGCAGTTAGGGGCAATTGGGCCATCCAGGGAGCAGTTAGGCATCGATCAGGCTGGCAGGAGAGTGGTTAAGGGGTGATCAGGCTGGCAGGCAGAAGCAGTTAGGGGCAATCAGGCAGAGGCAGGTGAGCGGTTGGAAGCCAGCAGTCCTGGATTGTGAGAGGGATGTCCGACCGCCTGTTTAGGCCTGATCCCACCTGTCGGACATCCGTCAAGGGGTCCCAGATTGGAGAGGGTGAAGGCTGGGCTGAGGGACACCTGCCCATGCATGAATTTCGTGCACCGGGCCTCTAGTAAATATAATGAACATGCTCAGAGATATAAAGGAGAAAAGAACATGAGAAAAAATAAGCTATAAAACTGAATCAAATGAAACTTATTTTTTTTATTGATTAAGGTATTACATATGTGTCCTTATCCCCCCACTGCCACCCCCCATTCATGTCCTCACCCCCATGGTGTCTGTGTCCACTGGTTATGCTTATATGCATGCATATGAAACTTCTAAAGATAAAAATACAATATTAAAATTGAATAATTATGAAATTAACAGTAGATTAGACATTTTAGAATAAAAGATTGGTGAACTTGAAGGTATAGCAATAAAATTACTCAAAGCCTATAGAGAAAAATGTCTAAAAACTTGAACAGCACATCAGTGATCTGTGTCCAACCAATGTGGCAATATTAAACTGTCAAAAATATGTATAATTGGAGTCTCAGGAAAATATAAGGGTGTGAGAAAAGGAAAAATATTAAAGAAATAATTACCATAATGTCAAACTGAATGAAAACTCTAATAGTACATATTGGAGAAGCTCAGCAAACCTTGAGCAGAGGAAGTACAAAGGCACATCATAATGAAATTACTAAAACATCAGTGACATAGAAATAATCTTTAAAATGGCTACAGGGGAGGAAAGACATGTTATAAAGATAAGAATGACAGCTGGTGTCTTATAAAAGTCTAAGTAAACCACAAGAAAATTTATTTATATCTATAAACTGTTAAAAAGATTAGTGATAATTTTAGACTGATAGAAAATATGTTTCAAAGGTGAAAACAAAAAAAAATATATCTTTTACACACAAAATAAACTGACAGACCATCACCAGCAGAATTGTCCTAAATGAATTTTTAAAAGAAGTCATTCAAGCAAAAGCAAAATTTCTGAAAGAAATTTGGGTCTTTGGAAATGAATGATGAGTGCCAAAAAAGGTTAACTATAAAAGTAAACAATAATGCATGTTTCTCTCGATTTTTGTTGTTGATAATCCTCACCTGAGGACATTTTTTCCGATAATTCTTAGAGAGAGTGGAAGGATGGGGAGAGACAGAGGGAGTGATAAACAGGCCTGTGGGCCTTTGACTGGAACCAAATCTGGGACCTTTCAGTCCGTGGTCCAAAGCTTTATCCACTAAGCAAACCAGCTAGGGTGATTTTTCTCTCAAATTTTAATCCTTTAATAAGATAATTGATGGGATTTAGAAAACAATTAAATTTTTTATCAAGATTGTAACATGCATGGAAGTAAAACACTTGACAATATTATCACAAAAGCTTAGAGGAAATAAATGGAATGTTTTTACACTATATATAAACTGGTGTGGTATCATTTGAATATAGAGTGCAATAAGCTAAAATATATTGTAAATATGAGAGAAATCATTAAATAAATATATGTAGTCAATAAGCCAATAACAGTGATAAAATAGAAACTTAAAGAAAATACTTAATCTAAAGCAACACAAAAAAGGAGAAAAAAGAGAACAAAAAGAAGATGGACACTAGAAAACAAATACCAAGATTGAAGATTTACACCAAACTGCATTAAATTTAAATAATCTAAATGTGTTATTTAAAAAGTAAGGAAGTGTCTGAGTATATTAAAAAGTGAAATTTAGCTATATATTCTTACAAGAAAGTCACATTAAATATAGACTCAAACTGCTTTAAAGTGAAAAGATGGAAAATATGTACCATGGAAGCATCAACCAATACAAAGCTGGAGTAGCTACATTTGTCAAAGTAGACTTATCTATAATAATAAAAGCGCAATATGCTAATTAGACTGGGCAGCCAAATGACCTTCCGGATGTCATTCCGGACATCCTTCCGGATGAAGCCTCAGTGTCAGGGGCTGAGGCAGAGGCAGTTAGGGGCAATCAGGCAGGCAGGCAGGCAGTTAGCAGTGATCAGACAGGCAAGTGAGCAGTTAGGGGAGATCAGGCAGGAAGCAGAGTGGTTAGGGGTGATCAGGCAGGAAGGCAAGTGGTTAGGGGCATTCAGGCAGGCAGGCAGACAAACGGTTAGGAGCCAGTGGTCCCGGATTGCTAGAGGGTACAGGCTAGGCCAGCCATGGGCAAACTACGGCCCGCGGGCCGGATCCAGCCCGTTCGGCTGTTCTATCTGGCCCACGGAGCCAAAAGAGCGGAGGGTTCTCTTGCTCTCCCCTCTGCTCCTTTACTTTGAATTTATATTAGTTCACACATACACTCCATCCATGCTTTTGTTCCGGCCCTCCGGTCCAGTTTAAGATCCCATTGTGGCCCTCGAGTTAAAAAGTTTGCCCACCCCTGAGCTAGGCTGAGGGACTCTCCCTCCCTGTTCACGAATTGCGTGCACTGGGCCTCTAGTGAACAAGAATAATACTAGGAATAAAAAGGTACATCCTGTAGGAAAAGAAGATATAATTCATTAAGAAGCCAGGATAATCCCAAATGTCAATTTGTCTAGTAACAGAATATCAAAATACATGAACAAATGCTGAGGGAATTGAAGGAAAATTAAACAAATACACAATTAGAGGTGGGGACTTCAGTATTTCTCATTCTGCATTCAATAAACCACACAAATAGCACCCCCCCACACAAAAAAAGCAGTAAGAACATATATTAATAAAAATGTCAAGGAATTTGACCTAATTGGCATTTGGAGAACTTTCCACCCAACAACAGTGGAAAACAATTTTTTAAACATGCATGAAATATTCCACAAAACTAAAAATTTTCCATTACAAAAGTTCCTATAAATTTACAAAAAAAATGAAATCATGCAAATATTGTTTTCTAACTCTAACAGAATTAAACAAACAACCAATAAAAAATATATCTGAAAAATTTCCAAATATTTGAACATGAAAAATATACATATAAATAATCCAGAGGTAAAAGGAAAAAAAAATCACAGGAGAAAATAGAGGTACTTTGAACTGAAAGAAAATAAAACACAATATATAAAAATTTGGAGTTGTAACTAAAACATTGCTTAGAGGAAAATTTATAGCACTTAATATTTAAAAAGAAAGTTTTCAAGGTAAAAATCAAGGAAAAATATAAGAAAGATAAAAGTAGAAACTAATGAAATAAAAAATAGAAAAGCAATAGAGAAAATCAATGAAGCCAATCAATGTTTCTGTAAAAATGGGAAAAATAATGGATAAGCATTTATTGTAGATCAATATTTAAAAAAATACAAGTTACCAATATTCAGAATGAAAGAAAGGAAATCACTGCAGATACTACAGACACTGGGGGGGAAAGTGAGAGAATACTATAAACAACTTTATGTCATATAAATTGAACAAGTTAGATAAAAAAGATAAATTATTTGAAAGACAAGCATTTTCAAAGCTCAATTTATATTTATATGTATTAAATAGGTTTACATATGATACATGGGTTTATATGTATTATAGAATTTGAACTTATATGTTTAAAACTTCCTACAGAGAAAATTCCAAGATTATCCAGATAGGAAACAAAATAAAACTTTCTTCATTCTCTTGTAACATAATCATGCCTGATTTAGACATCCTAAGGAATTTACAAGACAACTAAAAAGTTATATGTGTGTAGCAAGGTTGTAGAACATAAGGTCAATACACTAAAATTGATTGCATTTCTATTTTTTAGCATCCAAAAATTGAAATTTAAAATCAAGAAATTAATGCCATTCATAAATAATATATAAGTAAAATATGTAGTCCTGTGTTTGGCTTCTTTTGTTCACCATAATATTTTAGAGCTTCATATATGTTGTTCCATGTAAATATCAGTCATTTGTTTCCTTCTTTTGCTAAGTAGCATTCTATTATATAGTTATACCAAAATATGTTCATTCATTTATCAGTTGATGGCCATCTGGGATGTTTCCACTTTAGTGCTATACTTTTATAAATGTAAAACTCTTTGTGTAAACATATGTGATTATTGCTCGTGGTAAATATTTAGAAATTGGATTTCAGGTTCATATAGTAAGTGTACTTTAAATCCTGTAATATATTTCTAAATGAATTTACAACTTGTCTGTGACATTTTACATCCCCATCGAATATGTAAAAATTACAGTTGTTCCTTGATCTTGCTAAAGCTTAATATTGCCAATCTTTTTCATTTTAGTTATTCTTGTGGTTATGTGGTAATATCTCAATGTAGTTTTAATTTCATTTCCCCAAAGATTCATTACTTAGAGCATTTCACAGTAGTCAATAAAATATTAAATGAACATTAAAAAGCAATTTTTATATTATACAGCATAGTATCATGATTATTACAAGGCATTTTGAAAGAAGAAGAGACATTTGTGATTTTCACTGTGTTTACATCCAAGTTAAACTTGCATGCACGTGTACATAAAAATTTAAATTTAAATTAGTTGATATGCCAGGACTATGGTTACACAGCTTCCTACATTTTATATTAATTAATGTTATAGTTTCAGGGATTGTAATATTGTCATAATATAAGCATGGTATTGGGTAGAAAAGAGAAGATATAATTCATGTAGGTTAACTATCCTGTGCACGTCTCAAGAACAGAGTAGGATATTTAATTAAAGTCCTACAAATGGTGTATTCATTTGAATGTGTCCCTATATTTTTCTCTATGTGTCTCTAATCCCTTAAAAGAAAGATGAGAAAGACACCGTTTAGATCTAAGATCTGACACTATATTAACAGAACCCTAGAAAAAAAAAAAACACAAAAAACAGGAAGCAGGTCATGGATGAAAAGAATGGTGAAAGTGAGTAACTCAGAGTCTCTGTTGTCTGTTTTTCATTCCCACCTAAAGTTGTCTGAACTCTTAGTTGAGGCCACAGACAGAACAAAAAGTCCAAAGAACTTGGACTGCATTTAATAGTTTATTGAATCCTAAAAACAACTGGAGGTCATCATTGATTCCCCAGGTCATGTTTTGTGAAGTCTGGATGAGAAATTCACCTAACTATTCTCAAGTTGCCTCACTGGTCAGAATTGTTCCAGATCCAGAAGCATTCTATGTTTCATGTCTGAAACATGCTAAACTGCTTTTTCCTTGTTTCATCATTGCATTTATTAGCCTCCAATGTACAAACTCATAACACCTACTTACATCTTCCATTCATATTTTGTAGGCTTTTCTGTATCTTTTGACTTTTCTTGGACTTGTTTTGAATCTATAAATATCCTGACATACAGTATCCCAGGGGAAGTGTAACTTTGTTCCATCAGACTTAATGAAGCACTTGCCACTTTCCAATGTCCTCTTTTTCAATATCTTATTTAGCCAATCACTTTAAATTATTTTATCATCTGACTGCTTTAATCCACTCTGAATTCTTTCATTTATTTTCTGTTCCTTCTCCAAGTTCACCTTTTAGCTTCTCAGCTAAGTACTACAAATTATGTGGCCAATTTCCTTAACTACTTAATAATAACTTGGTAAATTGGACAAAAATATATTTCATACAGTCATGTACATTTATTACATTTCTTGTTTTTCTGCCCTAATCCTATTCTTTAACTGATATCTGTATTATTATTATTATTATTATTATTATTATTGCTCTTAGCAACTCTTTTCAAGGGAATGTTTAACATTCCTTTCTCAATTCCCTTTCTTTCTATTGGCCAATATTTTACCAAAATGCTATTTTGGTGTTTTGAAATCCTAATTATGTCAAGAATAAGAAAACTTCATATTAATTTACTTTAATTTTAAAGATATGCCAAAGAGGATGTTAAATAGGCTAGAAGGCTGGAAGAAGGGGAAAACATTTCCAAAACATTGGGAAGCTAATCTGCATATGTTTTGTGACAACTCCCTAAGATTTTCACCGGAAGTAATGATTTCTAACACATGTATGTAATTTTTATTTCAATATTACTTTCAAATGCATGTGTTTCCCAATAAGATCCCTCCATTAAAACTGTTGATATTTGTTTGTCAATCATTCTTATAAATGCTACTCCTCCACCTTATCTAGAATGTGGCTCCCAAACTCAGTTCTCTCCTCTGCTTCACTATAACATGCTCTTATCAATCACTCCTTTTCATACCAGCTTCTTGACTTTTTACTTCACTTTGGCATGAACATAAATTCTTACTTTTAATACTTCCAAGTAAAAAAACATAAATGCATATTTCAATACATAGCTTGTTATCCTTCAAAGTTATAATAAATTTCACTCACCAAGGTTAAGACTCCAACCTGAGACTTTTGACATTGAAGTGTTAAATCTTGACATTTAAGAGATTATAAGTCTTGACACCTTCACAAATGTGGAAATGTGACTCCCAGCTTTTATCCAAACTTTATTTCCAAGCAAAAGTATATTTTACTATATGTACATTTTAACTTAACTACCTATTCAAATTATATAAAATTTGTTTTTGATGACTTTTTCATGAAGTATATAAAGTGCTTAGAATATCAAGTCACTTATATCAAGGGTGACAATGAGTAGATGCCCAAAGATTACTTGAGACCCAGTTGGCTAAGTACCTATCTCAGTGACAGACCATGGACTTCAAAGTTGTGTTTTGTCCAGATGATAAATTTTTGCATGACACAGACACTTGTGGTCACTGGAAGTTTTCTGAAACCTCAAATGTTCAATCCACAAATGTCAAAAGAGTATTTGAAATAGTTATTCAAGCTTCTCTAATATATGTATGTGCTTTGTGCTGTAATTATGTGACAAATCAAATTCCTGGAACAATAATTAGGAAAACTAAAATTTTTTTCAATTAAAATGAAAATTGGAAAAATCAGGAAAAAGTAAAATCTCTATTTCGTCCTTTTTCCTTTTTCCCAAGAGACTATAATGAATTATTCCCTTGGACGTACAATATAAAAGTTTAAAAGAAAAACTTTAAGAAATGAACCTGCAAACTCACCTTTCCAAACTTCCAAACCAACTATTAATTCTAGGATTTTAGGAGACATACTTGAGGCATGAAAATATTTAGAAATTAACCCAATTTGGCACACAAAAATGAGCCATCAGATTTTGTGATGCTTGTTCAACAGAGAAGAATCACCCATTCTCAAGCCAACTGTAATATGTGATCTGCATGTAGCTTCCTCCAGATTGGCTCTGACTGCAGTGTCACTCTATGGTGCTAAACACCACTCTAAGTTGCCTTTGCTGTCATGGTTAACACTTCTAACAGACACTTTGAAGATTGCTGTAGAAAAACATTTATTGAGCTTCTAGCTCACACAGATACTGTTGGGAACTGGTAAATGGTTTCACAGCTAAATATAGCATTTCAAATGGAAAAAAAGCAGCATTCTTAAGAAATAAAATATCCCATCCCACTTCCATTTCTTAATGAATCATTTCTTAAGCTAGTCTTGGTATTCTTGCATAATGACTCTAAGTAGTGTTCTCTTTCACTTTTTTCCCCCAAACTTGGCTTCTTAAATAAAGCATTATAAGATACAAGCATAATGGATGCTTTTGAAAGTAATTTGGGATTTAGGTTAAGAAATAGCAAAATTAAGATTTGAAAAGTACATACTCTTTATACACAATTTTAGCTCAAGTATTGGGTCATACATCTTTATTCTACTTTTAAAAGAAAAGCACATGTTGAGAAGATATCTATATGAGGCAAATTGGGTTTTATGTGGCCTCCTACTACACTTGAAATAGAGTCTCTAGTACAGAATTCAGTGCATGAAATAATTGTAGCCAAGTGCCATTATATTAATTTTAGCTCCGAGATTACTGCCTATTTTTAAGTCCCATGTTATTTAAAAAAAAAAAAAAAAAAAGGATGAATGAAAGTTCCTAGCTTCTATATTTTGGATGGAAAAAGAATTGTAAAAGTTTGAGTGACTGCTGTCTAAAACAATTCATGTATCATTAAGAAGTTTTTTATGCATGAAGCTAAGTCAGATTTACTGAAAAGTTTGGTTATTTCCAAACTCATTTGAAAATCTAAATCACTGGAGAATTCCCCAAAAGAGCAGATTTCAGGACTCTAACCCAAACATATTAAGGCTCTCCAGAAATGGGGTGCCATCATTTGTGTTATCCTATAACGCTCCCCCCATGGTTCTGATGCTCAAAACATTTGAGAATCACTTGACTAGAATTTATTTGGCACAAATTTGAAAAGCTACTACCTATCAGTTTCTCATAGTAATAGGCATCAAATGTTAATAGATTGCCTTATGTTTAATCATTCTAATATGAATAAAAATGTGATATGCTTGAATAAATATCATTATATTTCATATATGTGATTCATGTTCGCATTAAAACCTTATTAAGGTGAGTTTTAAATAGATCTAATCTAATGTGTGAACTATTGTCTCTAAAGTGGAAGAAGCAAAACATAGATTCAATGTTTTAAGAACATATGCTGTGAACAATAAGAATTCCAATTAAAATTGAAAATATTATCCCAAACTGGTGTCTTGCAGAGCACTAATTCTTATTTTAATCAAATTCATCAATTTTTTATAACTTAGTAGAAAAGGGTATTCTGTTATCTGTGTGTATGTTTTTATAGCATTTCATGGAGTCTTAATGGCCTCTAAAATAGGCATTCATTGTGCATAAATTTTCAAAATATTTGAGAATAAAGAGGCAGTTTCTTTATAAACCCTAACTTTTCTAAATTGTCCTTGGGAATTACTGAGCATAAGACTTGCAGGATTTTATCTTTGACTTTTAGGCCCTGTGCAAGACAGATATGTGACATATGCATTCGTATTCATTGTGTATCAATCAAAAACTGTACTTTGTGCTGGAAATATGGTGATTAACAAGTCAGAGACAATCCCTGTACTAACAGAGTTTACACCTCAGGTAGAAGACAGACATTACCAAGAAATTATGAGTGAAATAAATTCCACCAAGGAGAAATGATAAGTGGGAGCAGAAAACGTATCATTGCATAATTAATGTTAAAGCAGAATCCCAAAAGATGAGTAGGAGTTTAGTAGCTATCTTGGAGGCAGAGAAAGCAGATGTTAGAGGAAGGTTCAGCCTACCTACTTTATTGAACTGCTCTTAAATAGTGGGTGATGGTATAAATGAAGGTGGGCTCTGAAAGCAGATAGCTAAAGTTCTAAATCTAAATTGGCTACAATTACTGAGCCATGGCTTTAGGCCAGTGGTCAGCAAACTGCGGCTCGCGAACCACATGTGGCTCTTTTGCCCCTTGAGTGTGGCTCTTCCACAAAATACCATGGCCTGGGCAAGCCTATTTTGAAGAAGTGGCGTTAGAAGAAGTTTAAGTTTAAAAAATTTGGCTCTCAAAAGAAATTTTAATCATTGTACTGTTGATATTTGGCTCTGTTGACTAATGAATTTGCCGACCACTGCTTTAGGCAGATTAATTAATCTCTCTAAAAATGTCCTCACCTGTTAAAGGAAGTTTATAAAAGGATTATATAGTGAAGATGAAAGGATCAGATAAAAACTAAGTAATTATCCAGTGCATGAAATTCGTGCACTGAGGGGAGGGTCCCTCAGCCCAGCCTGCCCCCTCTCACAGTCTGGGAGCCCTCAGGGGATGTCTGACTGACGGGTTAGGCCTGCTCCTCCATGGGGGAGCAGGCCTAACCCATCAGTCGGACATCCTTAGCACTGCTGCAGAGGCAGGAGAGGCTCCCGCCACAGCCACTGCGCTCACCAGCTGAGAGCCCAGCTTCTGGCTGAGCTCCTGCGTTGAGCATCTGCCCCCTGGTGGTCAGTGTGCATCATAGCTACCAGTAATTCCGCCATTTGGTCAATTTGCATATTAACCTTTTATTATATAGGATAATAAAAGCCTAATATGCTAAGTGTCCAGTCGTCCGTTCAACCAATCAAAGCATAATATGCTAATGATATGCTAAGGCCACTCAATTGCTTGCTATGATGTGCACTGACCACCAGGAGGCAGACAGTCGACTGGTCGACCAGTCACTATGACATGCACTGACCACCAGGGGGCAGACACTCTGGTAGGTTAGCTTGCTACTGGGGTCCAGCCAATTGGGACTGAGAGAGACAGGCTGGAGCCCTCCTGTGGTCCCTCACCATCTGACCAACTTCCCATGTACCTCCTTCAGCCTGGCCTGCGCCCTCTCGCAATCCAGGACCCCTCAGGGGTTGTCGGAGAGCTGGTTTTGCCCCGATCCCGCTCAGTGCAGGAGCTGCCCCCCCGGTGGTCAATGTGCTCCCAAAGGGGGAACACCACTCAGCCAGAAGCCAGGCTCACAGCTGGTGAGTGCAGCGGCGGTAATGGGAGCTTCTTTCGCCTCCGTGGCAGTGCTAAGGATGTCCAACTGCCGGCTTAGGCCGATTTCCCATGGAAGAAGGGGCCTAAGCCATCAGTTGGACATCCCCCAAGGTCTCCCAGATTGTGAGAGGGCACAGGCCAGGCTGAGGGACTCCCCCCACACCGAGTGCACATATTTCATGCACTAGGCCTCTAGTAGAAAATAATATTAATCCTTGCATATACATGGTGACATATACATAAACTCCCAACTCAAGAATCGAGTTCTAACTCCAGGACTCTGTACCCAGCATGGCTTTGTAAGATATTATGGATAGGTTCCTGCAGAAAAGCTTTATAAACACATTATTGCTATTCAAAGTTTGGCAGAAGAGAAAATTGGATGGGGAAACTGAAAATACCAGAATCTTTGTTTCTTTGTTTAAAAGTGTAAACAGTATTTATTGGAAAAGAAAAAGCTTCCTATGAATTTTAGATGTTGGAAAAGAAAAGGCTGCCTGTAACTTTAGAGAGTAAAAATGGATTTAAATGTAGGAAGTAGCAGGACAGGCAGCAGGACAGCAAATTAAATTAACTTGGATAAATGACTCAGAGGGTGTTGGAAAAAATTATCTTAATTGTTCTGCACAGGTTATCACTGAGATAAATATTGAAATTAGATTGTGAAGTGATTGGATTATTTTATGATCTTCAAAAGTGCTTGCAGGTAACCAGCTGAAGCAGTAATTTTTTAATCAAACCTCATGATGCAGGAAATAAACTGATCATTCAGAGGTCAGAATGACATTTATGAGCTTGAGATCTTTCTATCTGTTTCTGAAACTGGCTGAGTGGGCACCGCCAGAGGTAGAACTTAACTAGAAGGATTTATTAGCCAATGCAGCAGTCAGTTCTTATATCACTAATTAATCACTAGGGCCAAATAGAAGAGCCTGTCTGATACCAGCTCAAATATTTAACTTAAATTAATAGTTTTCAGGAGCATAAGATTAGTTTAATAGATAAGGAATAAGATTTAACAACCCCCCAAATTTAAAAAAAAAAAAGGTAAGTGGGTTCGCTTCTTATTTCTTACTACTCATACATGTATTCAAATATATTAATGGACACCTAATCTGGGCCACACACTGTATTCGGCATTAGGATTTGTTATGGTTTGAATTGTGTCCCCACAAAAATTTGTATGCTGAACCCTTAACTTCCAGTACCTCAGAATGTGACTTTATTTGGAAATCCGGTCATTGTAGATATAATTAGTTAAGATGAAACCATACTGGAGAAGGGTGGGCTCCTAACCCAATGTAACTGGTGGCCTTGTAAAAAGGAGAAATTTGGACACGGACATACACAAGGAGAACACTGTGGGAAGATGAAGGCAGAGATTGGGATCATGCATCTCCAAGTCAAGGAACACCAGAGATTAGGGGAAAGGCATAGCACAGATTCTCCCTCGGCCCTCAGAAGGAACCAACCCTGCTAACACCTAGATCCAAGACTTGTAGCCTTCAGAAATGTGAAACAATAAATATATTTTGTTTAAGCGACCAGTTCTTGGTCCTTTGGTACACCAGCACTAGCAAACTCATACATACAGGATTACAGCAGGGAATCCTTCACCCTCATGATGCCTATATTGCAGTGGCTGGCAGTAAATCAGCAAAGTTTACAGTATCTCAATGTCAAAAGATATTGTATACAGTATATTACTTTCTCTAATCAACGAAAATAAAGATTGGTAACTAAAAGAATAAAATGGAAATATACCATTCTTTTATTTGTTACCAATGGGAAATTGGGGCAACATAATCAAGACAGAACCCTAGAGACTTGGGTTCCATAAGAGTAGAGATCTGGGTCACCCCATCAGGAAACAAACAAACAAACAAACAAACAAACACCAACTGATGCAGGCAGAGAATAAAGAGAACAAGAAACTGGAATGAAGCTGTAATTTTCAACAAGCCTTGTAACGTAAGCCTTAGCTATAGAAGTGAGCACTATGAGCAGGTATGTTTTACATTAATCATTGTTTTTCTCCTTTCTATTCACCCTTTATACTTGATACGTCATGTGAAGGGCACTGATTCTCAGTAATGTTACAATTATAGATCCTGGTGAGATTCTAGCTGCACTGACATCTCTCCAAGGTGATAATGGAGTTAATAAATTTTGTTTCCTCTGTGTTCAGGGATTTTTCCTTTGTGTTTCAGATTTGTCTATCTAAATGAAGAACAGGAATAAATGCTAAGTGGGAAAAAGGGATGGCCTGTGCCAGTTCCTTTCCATTTAATTTTACCCTTCTGCATCCATTCTTTGCCCTGACTGTTATATAGATAGATCTTTCCCCAGAACTATATCATCTGGGATCTCTTGCCCGCTGGCATCTCATCGGTTTCAACCGAAAGGAGGCACTACCAGGAGAAAAAGAGTAAGATACATTTATCAGATACCAATTTCTGCCTCAGCTCCCTCCCTCCCACCCCATTATTTTGACAGTGGCTGTGTTCCTCTCCATGTGTCCACTGCTATTGGGCAGCCCATCTCCCACAGCAACAGCTGTCACTGGGTTCTGATACTCTCACTTCCTACTCTTTCCCATCAGACATTGCAGCAGTAATGGCTTTCCATTGTTGTGGGCTCTTGAATCCTTCACCATCCCTTTTTGCCATCTCTTCATTCTGCCTACATCTCCATAATGAGTCCCTTCTTTTAACTCAACTATTTAACTCTTTTGAGTGTGTCTTCTGCTTTCTGCTAGCAACCTAACAGATTAAATTGTGGTTGATAAATGTCTTTTGTGATTCTTTAGTGAAGATTAAAACTTACTTGTCTAGAAATAGCAATGATTCTTTTTTAAAAAATCAAGATTCCACAAGACACTACTGTGAAATGTGTGCTTCACCTGCAGTGTTTGTTGATTGCAGAGTAAAGGGTTCTGAAGAAGCTACATTCCCTGGGAAGAGATGCTTCAAGGATAATTATATTCTCAGTATCATGTTCTATAACCAAGACTGGAGATTTGGAAAATAGCTATATTCATAACAAACTAATTGCATCAAAACACATATCTGCAATATGCTAAAGTAGGATCAATTGGTGAAAATTACAAAGGTGACAAAATCCACTATACTGAAATGAATAACAGAGGGTCTTCTCATGTATGTCTTTATAAACCTATTAGGTAATTTAGGCCAGTATAACAGCTATCAGTTACCAGGCCAACTGATATATTTTGGCTGTGTGTTTTTTATTACTATGTTGCTTTATAACATTGATAATGATTTATTTTATGAAGACTGAACTATTCTGCTGAGTATTGTTTGCTAAGAACATAAACAACTTATTCAAAATACAAACTAAAATCCTGTCTACTTTTTCTTTTTTGGAGAAGAAAATGTGACAAAGAAACCTTCAGAATATTGTATAGGATCAATGACCACCACATATCAACTCTTATTAGACATTGCCTTTGCCACCTACCCAATACTTTTATTGAGAAACAGAGCTTTATGATTCACATTTAACCTCCTAGTTTTGCTCTTTGGGGGCTAAATGCAATACTGTTGAAACAAACTCTTTGAATTTAATAAGAAAATGATCGATTTTAATGCTATCTCAGGAGAAAAAAAGGTGTAATACAATTGAGAAAGCCTCCTATTTCTTCCTGTATTCTAGACTAAGTCACTGTAGCAAACTTGTCGGCTTCAGCCAACTTGCATTTTTATGTCTGAGCAAAGATGTACTTCAAAGATAACTCCCTTTGAAACATGTGATAAAAGACTACTCAAAGCAAACTGAATCCATCATCAAATAACTTGTATTTTCTTTTTTAAAAAATAGGAAAAGAAAACAGAGCTCTTACTTGCAATACATTTTAATAGTATTTTGAATAGCTTTAGTATATTTTTCCTGTGAGAATACAGCAGAGTTAGATATGCTCTAAAATAACATTTTTTTCTCTAAATAACAGGTATAAATTCAAAAAATTGAATTAAAATTAAATAACATTGGAACATTAAAATAAGTTTTTATCAAGGGGTCTTTCTTTAAAAAAATGTTCCAAGAACCCTAAATCCACAACTATTATATTTCAGCATTTTTATGCCCAGGAATGACTCAAAATGCAAATTTTAGTTTCTATTGTGGGCCATAGAACCTATCCACAAATCCATTCCACATTTCTCAATATAACCCATTCCTACCTCTATCTGTATGGTCCACTCCCCTTCTATTCTGGTTCAATTTGGTCCAAATGAACAACATATGCACATCCATGCCATGTGCCAGTATCTGAATTGTTATGTGAAAGATACTATAGAATCCAGGAATAGACTAACACATGTATGGTTATATATATATATATACTAGAGGCCCAGTAAATGAAATTTGTCCACAGGGGTGTGTGTCCTTCAGCCCAGCCTGCACCCTTTCCAATCTGGGACCCCTCAAGGGATGTCCGACTGCCCATTTAGGCCCGATCCTACCGGACATCCTACCGGTAGGATCGGGCCTAAACAGGCAGTCGGACATCCCCCTCACAATCCAGGACTGCTGGCTTCCAACTGCTCACCTGCCTGCCTTCCTGATTGCCCCTAACCGCTTCTGCCTGCCAGCCTGAGCACCCCCTAACCACTCCCCTGCCAGCCTGATTGATGCCTAACTGCCCTCCCCTGCCAGCCTGATTGCCCCTAACTGCCCTCCCCTGCAGGCCTGGTCCCCCCCAACTGCCCTCCCCTGCAGGCCTGGTCCCCCCCAACTGCTCTCCCCTGCAGGCCTGGGTCCCCCCCAACTACCCTTCCCTGCAGGCCCAGTCGCCCCCAACTTCCATCCTCTGCCGGCCTAGTCACCCCTAACTTCCCTCCCCTGCAGGCTTGATCGCCCCCAATTGCCCTCCCTTGCAGGCCTGGTCCCTCCCAACTGCCCTCCCCTGCTGGCCATCTTGTGTCCACATGGGGGCAGCCATCTTGTGTGTTGGAGTGACAGTCAATTTGCATATTACTCTTTTATTAGATAGGATATATGAAATAGAGAAATATGCTAATTAACCGGGATACCATAACGGGTAGATCAGACAGGAGGAGGTTGCGCACCCAGCGTCGGGGGCGGGGCAGCAGGAGCCTCCGAGTGCCTGCGCTGGAGAAGGGCCTGATCAGCAGCAGCCCCAGCTGCTTCAAGGGCCGGAAAGGGAGGCAGGGCCAGACCAGCAGTGGCTGCGGCTGCTGCAGGGCCCAGGGAGTGAGGCAGGGCCGGACCAGCGACTCGAGGGTGGGTGTCACCGCATGATTTCGAATCGCACACTGGGCTCCTAGTTCAACTATAAAGATGTTGCTCTTTTTCCTCTACTGCAGAAGCAGGTCTGTAGGTAGAAGGATAGAGAAGTTCAGTCTCTTCAGGCTGAGGTCCCTGACCTCTGCAAGACCTGTGCTGAAACTTGATTTTGTGTTTTCCTCTTTTTTCATAGCTGAGACTAAATATCCACATGAAGGCTCAGATCCAAAGGCCAAATATGAACTAAAATGGGTAATCTCTAAGAACCTTCACACCAACAGCATTTTTGACTAAGCATCAGGTTGCCTTTTATTAATGGGCAAAGTGTTGTGTTTCTACTGAATGGGCTCGGACCTTATTCCAAATGTCTGATTTCTCACAGCTTGTGCTTCAATTTTTCTAAATTGAGTTCTGTTCTGAAATTCCACTTCTGATAATTGGTCTTTTTCTTCATTGTTCTCTTTCTTTCTTCATTCCCAGTGAGAGACTGGGCATATTTTTCTGGTTCAAATAACTATAGCCAAAACCTTATGCCATTTTCAGACCTTTTTAAAGCTGCCTGCCTAAACTTGCAAGAATTACTCAAACCTGCTGTCCATCATCTCATTCTTTACACTGGATAGGATGCCCTGATATTTAAGTTTTAAACCCCATTGCTAGTTGCTTTCTTGCATTTCTTCTATACTACTAAATCCTAAGACAAACTATTTTATTCATCTTTATGTTTCCCTCAGGACTTTGCATTATCTTGAATTTAGCCAGTGTTTCATTAATGTGTGTTGAATAATTGACAAAAGTGAATACAATTTATTATTTGGAGAAGCAGCTTTATATTGTTGCATTTTAGAGAAACAAATCCTGCCATTTTTTCTTGTCTTACACTATTTTTACACTAATAGGTTAGCAAGGAAATTAACCAGTGGTGACTTCAATAATATAGAGACAGCTTCTATTACCTCCCTATGTGCTGGACTGTCTGAAGTTACTGGGTACCATGGTGATCTGTATTTCTATGGGGCTAAGTAGAGAAATGGATATCTGATTCTGTGGTGTTGAGAAAATGAAATTGGGTAAAAAGCAGTAAATACTACATTGTAGATAACACACTGACTTCTCTCTGAGTCACTTTCATAAGACAGTATAGCTCTTCTTGGCCTTTAGTGCACATAAAACTGGTAAAAAAATATAACAGAAAGACAGATGTCCGGAGTCCTTTCATTAAAAGAAATCAAGGTAGTTTTGCTTCTCTCTTATCCTTTATAGTGCTCTTTATATTCCAATAATTCAGTGATGATCTCAGATCCCAGCAAGATTAAAAGAAATTATCATCCTGACCAGTGTACCTCAGTGATTAGAGCCTCAGCCCACACACCAAAGGATCTTGACTCCCCGGTCTGGGGCATGTATCAGGTTTGTGGGTTCACTCCTGCCCCTGGCTGGGCTGTGTGCAGGAGGCAGTCAGTCGATGTGTCTCTCTCACATCCGTGTTTCTCTCTCTTCCCCTTCTCCTTCTCTCTCCCTCCCTCCCTTCCACTCTCTCCTTGAAAACGCAATGGAAAAAAATATCCTCATGTGAGGATTAACAAAACAAAAAAAGAAAAAGAAGAAATGATCCTTCATTCTCATTTAACTTTCAATCATCTTGAAGCATCTACCTCTGAAATCACATACAGACAGTCCTCAGGTTATGTCGGACTCCACGTACGTCATTTCGTGGTTACGTCGCCATCTCCCATTTATTTATTAAAAAAAGTTCCATCATTTTGACGTATGTACATATGTGCTTTATGTTTTTTATTATTTATTTAACACAAGTAAAATATAAGGGTTGGGTAGGGTTGGGGAATTGCCTCAGTCTAGGCTTGGGGGTGACTCAATGTATAACAAGAGGGACAAGTATTTTTTCCTAGTATTTTCCTCATCTTTTTAGTAAAATTCTGGAACCTGTTGCTGCTAAAAGGTTTACCAGGACTGAACAACACTGTTATTTTAATCATACCTTAGTATGAGTCATGATCTCTAAAAGAACGGTGGTTTGTGTGGCACACCCTACCCCAACAGAGGGTCTTTTAAATCCTGCTATAGTGTTTTCTCATGAATTTATAAGAAGAAATTTTCTCTTTTTCCCATATCTCATGTACTTAGAGTACACAGAAGACATTCACATATTAGTGATTAATTTTATGCTCATAAACCATTGTTGGTGTAGAGAAAAAAAATTATAATTGTTATTCAAATTTGATAAATGGAAAACCTGAGTCTTAAATGATTGTGCAAAGTTAGAGAAGCAGAACTTCTGGCTCTAAGGTAATAGAAACTTTCCAACATATTTATTGTAATCTCACATAATACCAAAAAAAATCATGGATTAGTAACCACAAAAAAATAAACTACACAACATAAAAAATTTTGAAAGAAACAGAAAAACATTCTTATCAGTTAACATAGTAGAACATTCAGGTTTTAAATTATGGATTTGTACATTATATTTTCAGATTTGAATAGCCTAATTCTTTGGATTAAGTCCACATGAAACATTTTTCAATACCTAAAAGTCTCTATACTCCAAAGAAAACCAGTTCTTGACAACTCAATAAAGAGAAAAATAAGTGTGAGAAAGAGAAACATATAGAGGGAATTGAAAACATTTGGCAAATACATGGTTTATTATTGGTATTGTTTAAAGTATTAGAAGTTTTAATTATTAAGTTGTTTTACCCACAGGGAAGCTATTGATTAAAATGAATGTTTATTGCTCATGGATTGTTAAGAAGGTGTCTGAGGTCAGACACAAAGGAGTGTTTTACAGCCGTTGAGACTTCAGTTTATGTCTCATCTCTTAGACTTAATGTAGAGCCTGGTACAAACTCACATAGGAAACAGAAGTACAGATCCACCAAGACTTACCATCTTGATATACAGTGTTAACCTAACATGAATTGATTATACACTAGCTCATTGCTTTAGAGAAAAATCTATAGCTACTAATGGGTTTTGCTCCTGAGGTTGAAAGTCACAAAAATATTACATTCCTTTCCTTGAATATTAGTTAATTTCTCTTTAGTGAGCGCTTTAGGAAGTAAAGTACTGCAAAAGGCTAAAGGCTCTCATTAAATTCAACTACTATATGTTTAAAGAAAATAAAATGGGCTTTCATGTCAAGGGTGTGGTTTTTTACACGACAGCTTTGGTAACAACCAGTGATTACCATTCTGGTCACCTATACTTCCCCTATTAGTTGCCCATGACAATTCAGTTTATTCTGCAGGAAAATCTTAACTGATCAAAGCATATGCAACCATGCATTGTGCATGTGGAAATATATTTAATCCTGTTTATAGTGTTGGAAAAATATAGTCTGATTTGATCCTCATTAAGAAAATCTCTTATAAATACTTAATGTATAAGAAAATTTATATATATATATATATATATATATATATATATATATATATATATATGTAAAAGACAGAGAGGGAAAAGTCCCCTCAACTGAAATAATCTTTGCTGCTATTTAATATGGTTTAATTGCAGAAACAAATATTCTAGGTGACAAATGGAAACAATCTGAACACTACTTGTCCAAAGGAAATTTAGCAAGTGCCTTAAACCCTTTACTGAGATTTCCTCATCTGTAAACTAAGACAATAAAAGGTACTCTCCTCAACAGGAATTATTTTTGCTTTAATTGGTGTTTTTTAGGAGAAAGTACGAATGCAGTCCCCCACTACCACAAATTATGCAGCGGAGTCCTCCACATTTTGGGGAATCGCAGGGGTCAGCACACTCAGAGTGCAATGGGCAATCTCCGCCCTGGGAAAACCACCTTCATGACCATGGTATCTCCCCTGCCAGGTAAGTATTTTTCATTGGTATTTTAAATATACGAAATAAGTTATAAGCACTGTAAAATCTAAAGCAATATATATATATATATATATATATATATATATATATATATTTCCAATAATATAGAAACTAAAGTATCTGACAATGTATTTGGTCTGCACATAAGATGTGGAAGTTTGGAGTCAAAAGATCCAGAACTGGTAGGTCTCAGAGATGGCCCTGATCCTTTGGTCCTCCACATGATTTTGCATATAATTTTACCATCCTCTCATATGGGCATGGGAACAGACACAATTTCCACCCTGAGTGTAGCCATGTATTGCTTTAGTCAATAACATGTTAAAAAGTATGATGCAAAGCAGAATTAAAATAGGCTTCTACAATTTGGTTTATCCTCACACTTGCCTTCTAGTAGTACTGCCATGAAAAGACATACCTGGGCGAGCCGGATGAAGGATGGGCATCATATGACCCAGAGCTCAGGTTTCCCAATTTTCCCAGGTGAGGCCATGCTAAAGCATCTGATAACCAGGTAACCCCCAAGCATGATCAGCAGAATTGCTGCTACGACTATTTCATTCACATAAGGAATAAATTCTTATGGTTGTTTGGCACTGAAGTGCTATGGCTGTTTGTTTCACATTATTATTAAGGCTACAGGTAGCTAACTAAAGAATTGTACTAAAAATGGAGTGCTACTGCAACAAAAATATGATACCTCGATTTTGGGACCAGGAGATAGGTAATAAAGATAGCATTAAAGAAGGATGGAAAAACAGAAAAGGAAAACTGTGACAGGAAAAGTGAAGTGTGATGACCTGTGTTCTAAAGTTGTGTCATATTTAGTAGAACCATAACATGTAACCTGAAAGTCGGATAATGTACCTAATGAACTCTGGCACGTGACTTAAAGAGATGTCCAAGGAAAGCACTGAAAACATATACTGGTTGCTTTTAGCTGTTTATGGTAAGACTGGAAGCCCGGTGCATGAATTCGTGGACCAGTGGGATTGTTTGGTCTGGCCTGCGAGATCGGACCGAAACCGGCTCTCCAACATCCCCCGAGGGGTTCAGGATTGCGAGAGGGCACAGGCCAGGCCAAGGGATCCCACTGGTGCACAATCGAGGCTGGGGAGGGATGCAGGAGGTTGGCAAGCCAGGGAGGGACCGCGGGAGGTCTCCAGGGCATGTCTGGCCCATCTCTCTCAGTCCTGATCGGACCCCTGCAGCAAGCTAACCTACCAGTTGGACAGTCTGCCCCCTGGTGGTCAGTGCACATCATAGCAAGAAGTTGAGCAGCCTTAGCATATCATTAGCATATTATGCTTTGATTGGTTGAATGGGCAACTGGTCAACTGGACACTTAGCATATTAGGCTTTTACTATATAGGATTCTACAAGAAAAAAAGATGTAGACTAAAGAACTGCTAGTTTCTAAAAATAATTTAGTGGGAATGTGGAGAGCTCAGGAATTTTGGAAGTTAATAGTTTGGAAAAGAAAACCATTCACATCTCCAGCCTTTCTAATAAGTAACAGATTTCCATATTAATATACTAGAGGCCTGGTGCATGAATCCATGCACAGGTGGGCTCCGGCCAGCCTGCCTCCATCAGGGACAATCAGTTCAGGCTGGCCAGGGGGAGAGGCCGTGGGCGGTTGGCTGGCCCACCCTGCCCCCTGGTTGAACTCCTGGTTGAACTCCCAGTCAAACTCCCAGTTGAGAGGACAATTTGCATATTAGCCTTTTATTATGTAGGATTGCCTCAGGACCAGAGATCTTTAAGACCTTTTGTTAAGTCCTCTGAAATCATTAAATTGGTGGCCAGTAGACCTTCTTAGCCAGACCAATGGACTCCTAAGGATTAATGGTATTGTCTCATAACAGTTTTATATGTCAAAAATACCAGTAAGTCAGTCTAGATTGATAGATATGACCCAAAACCAACTGGGATATAGCTTGTGGTACATGTATAAGCTCAAATCTGATACATAGAAAGTCCAAAGAGTATTCATGGTAGTTATACTTGCAAAAGCACTATCACCTTGTTCTAAATAGGCCTAGTCATTCCAAGATTACAGAATCAAGGCTTAATAAAGGACCATATTCTATTTCAGGGCAGGGGAGCATGGCAAAATGTTACCTGGAAGTATTTCAAAATTAATATGGCCTAGTGACTGCTA
Organism: Plecotus auritus; assembly: GCF_963455305.1. NCBI lineage: Eukaryota > Metazoa > Chordata > Mammalia > Chiroptera > Vespertilionidae > Plecotus > Plecotus auritus. The sequence goes on from NC_137770.1 coordinate 211,721,057, forward strand.
CAGTGCCTCTTATTTTTTCATTCAAATGAAAGTGTTTATTGTCATTCTCTCCCTGACTGAGTGAAACAAAACAAACCTTTAAGTTAATTGATTTTTGTGGTGCAGAATTTTGGAGTAGAAATAGTGGCAAAAGCTTTTCTTTGTCCAATAGTCTCTGGCATCTCAGCTAGAGAACATGAAGGCCAGAGACTATAATGCTCTGAAGGTTTGTTTACCAAAATGTCTGATGATAGATGCTGGTGGTGACCTTAGCTAGATCTGTTGGGTATAATATCCTCACGTGGTCTTCCTAGGTTGACTTGGCTTACCCACAAGATAATGGTTGAGTTCCACCAGAAGTATTAAATAGACTATTTTTAAAGATATAATCTGCCACATAGTTTGTGTGTTTGGGAACAGATAATTTGTCTTTTCATTTTATAGTCCTCTAGATCAAGAGACCCCACCCCCACATACAAACCTGTTGAAAAGCATAAAATTTTGGACAATGTGGTACTGATGCTATGAATGGATGATATTTGGGAGACAGGGAGAGTTTAGTGAAATAGAGATGAGCCAATTTTACATATTAGAAATTATTAAATAATTGCCACTATCAGTGAAGACAATATTAACTCATACTAACAGACCCAATTATTTATCTTTCCCTGTATCTACAATACTCTGCCAGATAACTTTTCAAAAATTTCCTAGGACAGGTCTAGGAGAGATGGATATCTCTCCTTACTTTGGCCTGGCCATGTCTCATCTTTGGCCAATGGGTTTTTAGCAGGCATGATGCAAATAGGAGCTTGGAATGGTCTGGTACAACTATACTTGCCCTTGTCATTGCCCTATGTCATCAACATCAGAAGGACATGCCCGGACCTATCTGCAAAAAAATGAGAGATGTGGAACAGTGCCAAGATGACCCAGTCATTCCCGCTGAAGACTTCCAGATCATTTAACAGCCTGTGATCCCCAGAAATGACTATAATTTCCAACAAAATTAGCAGAGTCACCAGTGACCACGTCAGAGTGTGAATTTAACAAGGGCTTATTGTTATGGGCCAATGAGGTTCTGTGTTATTTGTTATGAAACATTTGTGCCAAGAAAATAAACTGGTATACCCATATCAGGTACCAAATAATGTCTGTCAAAGGATTAAAATGAATGCTACTCTCAGATTATTCTGTACTCCACTGTTATATCTTGAAGGCACATCAGGGGTAATTAACTTTCTATTTGGCCAAACTCATCCCGTGCATTGTATTTAATGGGCATATGTTTGAAAAGCATAAACACACTATTCAGGGGGAAATGCTTATATGTACACAAATCACACTCACATCTTACTGAGCTACAGAGAAGCGGTGAGCATCTGTATATGAGGCTGCCATTTCCACTGTTAAGCAGAGCCACGCAACAGATTAGCTGTAGAATGGAATTAATGTTAACTAGAATATCAATAATTTTTACACATCTGCCTGGGGAATCAAATTTACATCCCTATCATTTTACTGCAAGAAGTTTATTACTTAAAAATAAGAGACCAATGGGGCACTTTGCAATGAAAGGGACTATATAAAAAATAAAGATTACTTTACTAGTCACAGATGAGCACCAACTATAGATGCACATTTGGCTATAAGTCTATAAAAATTACTATGTATATGTTACTAGCTAATAATAATACACACCATTGTTCCTCATAATGTAGATATATCAGAGAAGCTGGAGAAATGGTTTTACAATATCAAGAAATATCTGAATGAAGAGAATGGAAATCACCTTAGGATGTTAATTCTCCTATACAGAGAGATATTAGAAAAATTCAGTGTTACTCTAGGCAGGCACATTATTCCTAGTTTGGAACATCCATCTGTATCAAAGAACAGTGATTAAATTAGGCACCAAGAAGTAACCTCAGATCATCTAAATTAACTTCATTGATGTATAACTAAGACCATGTATAACTTTTAAAAAATATTTGCATATTCCCTGGGGTCCAGGAGAAATCCATTGGCATTAAATTTCAAATTGCAGTTTAAAATCATTTGAAATATAGTCAACAAGCAGTTTCAGACAAATGAATGAGAGAGTATACTCTCAGATAGCCAGGGTTCATGGCTCAAACATTAACCCACTGGATAACATTAAGCAAGTTACTGTTACTTAACCCCTTTGTGCCTCATTTTCCCCATTTATAAAATATAAATAATAATTGTGTCCATGTCATATAACTGCTATGTGGATTAACTGAATTAATACAATGCTTAGCACATGATAAAGACTCAAAAATGGGAGCCATTAGCATATCTAACTGTAATCATACAGTTCAGTTGCTTGACCATCTTTGATTATATATTAGAACATTTAGATGTGAGATTAGCAGTACTGGCTTTTAGTCATTAATTCCCTGACATTAAATTCAAGGGTATATGTGGATTCCTGCAACAGAGAGGAATTGACAGGACAGCTCCAGCCATGAAGACAGAAGAGAAACAGTCCAGAGATGGAAGACACTGACGATGCCTTGCCATACTAGCAGTCAGCAGCTGTGCGTCACTGCAGGTTGCCCAGGACCAAACCAGAGAGGGTCGGGCCTGCATTACCACCATTTGTCCACCATCCAGAACTGAAATATCATTGCTGACATGTACACATAAGGAACTGTTTGACATTGAAATTGGGACTCAAAAGAACTGTTGGCCCAGAAAGAAACTCACTACAGACTGATTCATTTGCCTCCCAGCATAACCATTATTGCTTGCCTCATTTTCGGTTCTTATAAGTGTATTTCTAGTATCACATGATCTCACTCATCTGGGGGAAATAATGAACAACATAAACTGATAAACAAAAACAGACCTGGAAACAGGGAAGCATCAATCAGACTGTCAAACCTCAGAGGGAAGGTAGGGGAGGGTGGGGGTAAAGGGGAGAGATCAACCAAAGGACTTGTATGCATGCATATAAGCCTAACCAATGGTCACAGACAAAGGGGGGGTGGGGGCATACATGGGGAGGGGTTTGGGATGGGAATGGGGGGATGAGGACAAATATGTGATACCTTAATCAATAAAGAAATTAATTTAAAAAAATAAAATTCAAGGGTATTTTTTGTCCTATATCTCACTGCAAAGATAATAGGGACTAGAGCATCCCAAATTGTTATTGCTTTATCTCCAGGAACCCTTCTTCTATTGTGGGTATTGAGGAAAACACTACCAGCTGTGGGAACAAGGTACTCTCACTACAAAAATATAGAAGTTATCATCTAGGCTCTGACTACCTTACTGTAAAACTTTTTGCAGATCACTTATCTTTCCTTCAGTGGATGGGAAAATGAGGGGTCCGGGTCTGTACTGGAGACTGCAGACGTCTCTTCCAAAGCTAACATAATAAAACTGCTTACGTGTATGTAGAACAAGCACAGGTTTTGGTATCAGACAAATCTAAATGTGAATTCTCATTCTGCTCCTTGCTCTCTGGGACTCCTTTTTTAGGGTAAATATATAAGCCTTTTGTAATGACTGATATATGTAAAGTGGGTGCAATGAGCAGTGCATAAGAGCACAGAACACTGATTGCTGAGGTATGTCATGGTGATAAAGGTGTGAGCTCTGGAATCAGACCTACAGGGTTTAGATCTCGGCTCTCTCATAAAGTTCGTTCTCTCTCTCTCTCTCTCTCTCTCTCTCTCTCTCTCTCTCTCTCTCTCTCTCTCTCTCTCTCCCCTTCCTTCCTTCCTTCCTTCTTACTTCCTTCTTTCTTCCTTCCTTTCTTATTGATGAGAGAGAGAGACAGAGAGAGAGACAGAGAGAGATAGTGAGAGAGAAACACCAGTGAGAGAGAAACATTGATTGGCCATATCCCAGGGATCAACCCTGCAACCTGGGCATGTGCCCTGACCAGGAATAGAACATGTGACGTTTCATTGCATGGTACCATGCTCCACTAACTGAGCCACGGCTCAATAAAGGTTTTAAATCTCAGTTTCTTCATCTGAAAAAAAAATTTAAAAAAAAATTAAAATAATAATGGATTTTTCTTGATACGAATGCTATGATAAGTGAATGAGACACTGTGTAGAAAGTTTAGTAGTAGTATCTATTATTACTATTACTATTGTTATCATTATAAATATGCTCCTATCCCATAGCTATTTATTACCTGTCATGGATTCTTTATTCATATTCTCATGTAGATCTTCACTTTAGGTTTCTTTTCTCAGAAAAAAGTATCATTCAGCAGGAAATGCTTCAAGGTCAGGAAAAATACAGGAAGGATTAAGAATCCAATGAGCATATTCTAAGTGACAACCTGAGAAGCAATAGTCTTTGCATTCTGCTAGATATATTTTAAAGCATTGCACATGGTTTGCTTTTGTTAGTTCCCTGGCTCCTCTTGAGCCACATGTGCCCACTTAGAGAGACCATGTTCAGTTTAAGTAGATGAACACTGAAAGCATGAAGTCACTTTGTGTGGCATTACAGTCCCCTGTATAGCAGTGACTAAATGCCATGGCCTATTATAACCCCAGTGTACTTTCTATGCCCATAGATAAATTTCCCTTCATAAGTTTTCTATCCAAAGACTACCCAGACAGGTGTCAAGTGATAGATACCCTGGATCCCAAATCTATTACAGAACATTCACTAAATATAATTTTACTCATGTATATTTATCACATTTCCATAAGCCTCTATACATTGAACATGTATTTTTTTCTACATCTGAAAGGGAATTTTATTTTTATTTCTCTTCTTTTTAGTAAAAGCACATGGTTGATGTTATTTAAGGCCTAATGTTCCACAGCAGGGTAGTAAATGATGTCATAAACGGCTCAAGCAGTTATCAAAGGCTCAGCCTCAACCCCAGCATTTAATCATCTGTAAAAGCCAGTTATAGGCTCATATACTTCCCCACAGTGAACATTATCCCTCTTATATGACAGGTAAAAAAAATACTTTCAAAAACAGATTAACAAATCACATCATCCAAAAAATTAATAATAAAGTATATTTGCTCATTTCACACACATTTGGAAGTTCTGTATTTTTGCTAACTCCTTTCAATGCACATTAATTATGTAATGTTTGGTACTTTGAAGATAGAATGCACTATGTAAGTGCTATTACTAGTGATATTATGTGAGGTTAGTTTGAAGCATGGGTTCGATGAAAAAATAGCACAAAGTAATGTACTATGGGAAAAAGAAATGAAATTTGTGATTAAACACATTTTATCTCAGAGAAGATTTGGTTTTCTTCTGAAAAAGAGTCTATTTATACTTTCTGAGCTTTGATTGGTCAAAATACCTTCTTTCATATACTCAGAAAGGATACTGATACTGGAAGTTTGCATAATGAAGCGTGCTATGTTTCATACACAGAAGGAAGAAGTTACTGATCCACCACTGAGAAAAGAAGCATTTTAAATCATTTATTAAAAATAGAAATGGCCCTGGCCGGTGCCAGTGTCACTCAGTTGGTTAGAGTGTCATTGCAGGATATGGTCAGGGCACATACCCAGGGTGAACATTCAATCCCTGGTCAGGGCATGTATGGGAGACAACCACCAATATTCATTCTCTCTCTCTCTCTCCCTCTCTCTCTCTCTCTCTCTCTCTCTCTCTCTCTCTCTCTCCTTCCTCTATTTCAAAATCAATAAAACACATATCCTTCAGTGAGGATTTTTTTAAAAAAGGAATAATAGGTTTATACTCATGCAGAATTACTCAACTACTACCCATTTCAAACAAGTGTATCCGTTTTATAGAGCGTGCGTGCGCGCACACACACACACACACACACACACACACACACACCTTCCCAAAGTCAGTGCTGTAGGTGGCATGCCCTGGTAAATTTTCTGGATCCTATGTGGTTTGAAACCAGTCTATATTTTATTTGTACCATAGTTAATTAATAGCAAAGATTTTCTCTAGTGAATAAAACCAATTTTTTTAAAATTTCATGTTCAATGTCCTGCAATAATAAATTTCATTTTTGCCTCCTCAATATTATGTAACTGAACTTTCATCTATTTCAAAATAAATAAGTGTAAGTAATTTTTAAATTCACTACTCTATAAGCATTGTTTCATTTCCACAATTTAGCATGAAGATTAAATATTTTAGAGTTATCTTAAGGTAACTGGACCAAAAATGGAGAGATGCAATTTACAATGATTTTGACAACAGGGATTCATTTGTGCAGCCAATTTAATCCAGGCATTTTTGTTTTTTATATTCAAGTCAGCTCTACATGTCCTCCCTCCCTTCTAATTATACTCCATTGTTTTTCTTGGGGAGTGAACTATGAAGAACACTTTTGTTTGTTGACAGAAATGGAACTGAAGAATATTTTCATGGAAGATTTATGATACATAGGCAATTACATCTGGATTGTAGAGAGCAAATTAGTTTTGGATTTGTCTCGTTCAAAAATCATTGACAAGTATGATTCATCATAATTTTGCAGAGGAATCATAGCAGATCATAGCCTGCACCACAAATGATGCTGCTACCACAATCCATCATGATTAAATAATGGTCTAGAATTAGATAAATGAGAAGTTGGAAGTATATGTAACCATTGATAATTAGATGTTTATTTGAAGTATGGGTTGTGGAAAACTTGTGTGGTACTCTTATTTACTTTCTACAGAGTGAATTAAAAATTGTGTGTATTTGCCACTTTTGAATTGTGTTAGAATCCTCATGAAAATTCTGCCTGAAACTTAAACTAAACTCAGTTAAACTCCCATTTGAATATTATTAAAATAGTCCCTATTGAAATAATTTCATGTGATGTCATCCACCTTTTATGACAATTTTAAGAAACGCCAGATGAGGTGGAAAAAGTTTCAGATTTACAAAAAAATGGCCCCAACAGGGTATGCCCTTCTCCAGGCCCGATTTATTCCTCATGAGTTAGGAAAGTAATGCAAAACTCAACTTACTGTTCTCAAATACATCTTCACCTCCCAACTGCAAAACACACTGTTGAAAATTCTCCAGCTGATTCTGAAGTCTCCATGAGTTTGTCATTTATTTATTCATTCAAAGAATACTTGATGAATATTCTATATGTCAGGCACTGTTTTAAGTCTTGGGAATGCAACAGTAAGAAAACAGACAAAAATGTCTGCCTTCATTGAGTTTACAATTTTGTGGAAGGAATCTGAAAGTAAGCAAAATAAGTATGTTCATGATGCATTGTGGTTGGAAAAAAATAAATTTTAAAGAAGTGTTTAGGAAGTATGAAATGGAAAAAGGATTCCAGAAATTTTGAAACCTGCTATATAGAAATATGCACATGTAACTGAAAGTATATATATATATATATATATATATATATATATATATATATATACATACACACACACACACATACACACACACACATATATATATATTTTAATTTATTTCAAAGAGGAAGGGAGAGGGAGTGAGAGATAGAAACAGCAATGATGAGAGAGAATCATTGATTGGCTGCCTCCTGCACTCCCCACACTGGGGATTGAGCCCACAACTTGGGCATATGCCCTGACTGGAAAGCGAACCTTGACTTCCTGGTTCATAGGCTGATGCTCAACCACTGAGCCATGCTAGCTAGGCTGAAAAATTCTTATTGTTTCTTTATTACATGCCCTAAAAATAAAGTAATTGAGACAACCATATACGAAGCCCTTTAACCTGCTAACTGTTCATTGGCATTCCCCAAGAGAGTCACATTTTATTGAATTGCTGATTGCAATGTGGGAAGGGTTATAGTTAGACTTCCTACATTAGACAGGCTGTCTTCAGCATAGCAAAGTTCATTAGAAAAATATTAAGTCCTGTCCCCTCATTGTATCATAAAATAAATTTTATACAGATAGATGAAATTCCTTGCTCACACTTTTCATGACCAGTAAAGTTAGCACTAAGGCTAGGATGAACATTCAACATTCCCTGCTGTCATTCTGCTCATGCTGCTGCCTGTCTATCTAATCCAGTGAGAACTCATGTGGGGACTAGTGCGATGGAAAGATTCTTTTTCTATACATACAATCAGTTTTCACACTACCATATACTGAAGAGTCCACTTTTTTTCTCTAAAAATGTGCAATGACACTGTTTTGTTGAGTTTCCAAGCAAGCATGGGTGTGCTTCTCAGTTCTCTATTCTGTTTCTTTGACCTGGTGTTTATCCTGTGAGCAGTCTGCACTGCACTGCTATCACTATATAAGAAGTGCCTCTGTCTTCTCAACCCCCTTTCCTATTCTCATTCATTCATAAAATCAATAAATATTGATTTTATATACACTATGTGTTAAAAACTTTTCTAAGGGCTGGAAATTAATCAGAAAACCAAGGAAACAAATCCTGCACCCTCAGATAGCTTCTGTTGTAGTCAAAGAGATGGACAGTAACAAATTACAGACATTGCTAATTATAGTGAGCTAAAAACTGCTAACAAAAAACTAAGTAAAACCTGGCATGCAGATAGGAAGTGCCAGGGGGAATAAAGCTACCGTTTCACATAAAAGAAGTTTCCCATTTGAACAGGCATCTGAAGAAGGTACAGGAGAGTGTCTTTCAGATACCCAGGGCAAAGAACATACTCAGAGGGAAATGCAGTGCCAAGATTCTGCTTGCCATTTATTATTTCCAAATATTTTATAGACTTTACAAGTGTTTGAAGTTTCCTAGGAATACAACCTCATTCTTTTTTTTTTTTCAAATACAGTTTACATTCAACATTATTCTGTATTAGTGTCAGATATACAGTATAATGGTTAGACAATCATGTATTTTACAGAGTGGTCCCCTCAATATTTCAAGTACCCACCTGCCCCTATACATAGTTATTATGATATTATTGACTAAATTCCCTATGCCATAATTTACGTTTCTGTGACTATTCTGTAACTACCAATTTGTACTGCTTAATCCCTTCACCTTTTTCATCCAGCCCCCTACCACCCTCCACTTAGTCAACCATCAGTCTGTTCTCTGAATCTATGAGTCTATTTCTATTTTGTTTGCTTGTTTATTTTGCTCTTTAGATTCCACATATAAGTGAAATCATATGGTATGTATTTCTCTGTCTGGCTTATTTCACTCAGCATAATACCTTCTAGGTCCATCCATGCTATTGCAAATGGGAATATTTCATTCTTTTTATAGCCCAGTAGTATTTCATTGCATATATGTACCATGGCTTTTTTATCCACTCATCTATTGATGCGCACTTGGATTGCTTCCATAGCTTGGCTATTGTAAATAATGTTGCAATGAACATGAGGATGCATATATTCTTTCAAGTTAGTGTTTTGAGTTTCTTCGAGTACATACCCAGAAATGAAATTGCTGAGTCAGAAGACAATTCCATTGGTTGTACCAATCTGCATTTCCATCAATAGTGCATGAGGATTCCCTTTTCTCCACACCCTCATCAATACTGTTTGTTGAATTATTGATGGTAGTCATTCTGACAGGTGTGAGGTGGAATCTCATTTTGGTTTTGATTTGCATTTCTCTGATGATTAGTGATGTTGAGCAAATTTTCATGTCTACTGACCATCTGTAGGTCTTCATCGGATAAATGTCTACTCAGGTCTTCTGCCTGCTTTTTAATTGGGTTGTTTGTTTTACTGGTTGTCTGAGTTCTTTATAAATTTTAGATATTAACCCCTTATTGGCTATATCATTGGCAAATATGTTCTCTCATTCAGCAGGTTGTCTTTTCATTTTGTTGATTGTTTCTCTTGCTATGCAAAATCTTTTTAATTTGATGTAGTCACATTTGTTTATTTTTCTTTTGTTTCCCTTGCCCAAAAAAGATATGTCAGCCTCATTCTTCTTTACATATCTTATTTAAGCTCCTCTTGGTCCTTTGCTTTTCTATATACTTTTTTAGAGTTCACTGTAGAGTTTCTACACTATAGAGTTTACTACAGACAATTATCAAAGTCTGAACAACTTCTAAAATGATACTTGTTTTCTCTAATGATACTATACAAATTAAAATATAAATAAAATATTTACACAACTCTATGTTCCTTCACTGAAAATAAAAAGTTAAAGCTGGATATTCAACATCTGAAAGTGTCTAGTTGTAGGGTTTGGTAAACTTCTGCAGAGAATCAGGACAAAGCTATTGTTAGTAATTAAACCCTTAAGCTAGCCCAATCAAATCAAAATTCCAATCTTTGCAATGTGACTTTGACTGATTCTGTGACCTCACACAAGAAAAGTAACCACTTTGATTCTCAGTTTTCTCATCAGTAAGGAGGGAGTCACAATATACTTACTCCCTTTAGAATTATTAAGATGACTATTATTAGATACTAAATGAGAGTATATTAAAGGTAGCTCATTACAAGTCTATGAAATTTGAATTACAATCCTTACAAAACTCCTGTTGTACATGATTAGTCATGTTTTTCAAGAGTCAATTCATTGAGGGCAATCCAAGTTCTCTCCAGAGACGGCAAGCTCTGATGGATCAAAATAATTTCCATCATTCTCCTGCTAAAAGTCCTTGTAGGATAAAATCTGAACTTAAACATGGCAGGCAATCCATTCATCATCTGGTTCATGGACAGTTTTCCAACCTCACGTCCTCTTCCCTCCCATGAACACCTCATAGTCCATCCACACTCAGGGTCTTCGCAGATGTTTTTCCTGCTTTCTAGAACATCCTCTCCTCATTTGTTCTTTAAGACTGCTAAAGGTTACTAGCTCTGTGCCACTTTCTCTGTGACTTCAGGGAATAGATCGGATATGATCTTGTACTATTTGATCATTGTATCCAAGTACAAGACATTCATTTTATGTGTCCTGAGGCTTTTAAGTCAGGTCTAATTTGATTGGTCTGCAGATGATTATAAAATTCAGTTGAATTAAGGCAGGGAAGAATCTCTTAAAACCTGTGACCTGCAAAATTGGATATGTCCTAATAGCCCAAGATAACACTATCATTGGCCAAATAATTTGGACCTGTGTCCCTTTATGCTTCTCTGGAAATTTCACAATGGTTTTAATATAAAACTGTGTGATCCCTACAGTTCATATGAGAAGCTAATCATTATTTGGTGTTGAACAAAACATAGTATAGGTTATATTTGGTCTTAAGTGCAGGTGACAGTACCTATCAGATAAGATCTATAGAAATCTACAAGAACTTTGTTTTAGTATTCCTTCTTACCTATGAAGGTACCATCCTGATTTGGTGAACATATTAATTGTTTTCTTTGTAAGGAGATTTATGCCTGGGAAATAAACTTGGCTGACAAGCTTATGAACCCAAATCATCTATTTTTAGTATTGATTTAGCACTGACTCACTTAACCTATTAAACCACCTAATTTTGCCAGGCTATACAGCAGGATGAAATTTCTTTGATATTTACTGCACCTCCCAATAGCCCTGTGAAGTAAGTAGTCATAAATGACAGCTGAAGAATTTATGTTCCAAACTACTCTGTTGCAGTCATAATATAACCTTCTCAGATACTAGCTAATTGAGCACTCAGACACAAATGTATGCTGATAATTACATTTCTCTTGATTTTAGGGGTCATTTTTTTCCTTCCCTCCTTTATATCCTGCCATTTATTAAAACAAAACATTGTTATTATCTTTTCACAATTATATTTTCTTGTATCTGTGAATCTCACAATGTTAGGATTATTTTTTATATATTCCAATCTCAGGTCCACAACACAATTTGATCCTTCTTTCTCCTCTACCAGATGTTTTCAAAATATGATGCGAAGAAAAACTTGCTTCCCTGAAAAAAAAAAAACACCATTAAGAAACTTCATTCTATTTGTGTTTTGGCCAACATTGCCCATTTAGCCAACAATTTTATTGAGCTGTGTATATTGATGTGTGCATCTTTTTGAAAGTTCATCGTACGGTGACTCCAACATCACTGTCTGGCTACAGACCATAAGGAGAAATTGTGAGGATTATAAAGTATATAGCTCTCAGAGCTAATTCTCATCCATACTCTCATTGCATCACCTAGCAGGTTATTCCCATTTATCACTCTATCTTCAAAGCTCTTAATTATTTCTATTGGCATAAAATCGTATGCCTGGACTTTACCAAACCAAGTTTGTGACGTTTATATTGGAAAGTGCTACAGAAATTCATTATGAAATCCCCTGCACTCAGTGTTTTTTTCAACATGGTAATAACTTGTCAAAGCTTTATGCTTTAATTGAGAATTTCCACAGCCTAGGTCCTGTCTTTACTCTTCCATAGATCTAACTCAAATTCCTTCTTCCAAACTCATCTTCAGTTCTGCCTCCTCCAATATGACAGCTGTCATTCACAGGCAGATGTTGTGCTCTTTCCTGTGCTCTCATATCACCCTGGGCACACCTCTCTGAGAGGGCTTACCATGCTGTACCTTAAAGATTGACTGTCTTGTTCTCCCCCAGCAGAGAATAATCTAAGAGCAAGTATTTCGTCTTATTTTGGGTTGTAGCCTCAGCACAGTGCCTAGTATACAATAGGCACTTAATACATATTTAATGAATAAAGGCAAGTAAATCTTATTTTCTTTTTCTCCACTTCAGAAAGGTTCATTACTCAAGATATATAAATTTGTTTAAGCTTGTTTTTCCCCAAATGAAATTCTGCATAACACCTAGCATGCATTAGGAGCTCTATAAGTATTTTTGTAAGAAATGTATGAATATATAAATGAAATATAAATGCCCCACATACTCTTTTTGCTCTCAAGCTTCTAATCTTAAGAGTAGAAGTGAGGATATAATATTATTGCAAAAGAAAATTAATGTATTCTTTATGATCTTTATAAATAATAAAATACAGGTGCAAAAGCTGAAGGAAAAAAAAACCTAAAGGAACTGACTTGACAATTTCCTGTTCTAAGATTACTGTTACTTTTAGCAAATTATGTTCATTGTACATAGAACCCACAAATGATTGCACACAGTGCTTACAATTTAAAACCTGACTATTACAGAGAAACTAGTCTGCCAAAGATTAACAAACATCTTTTTTAAAAAATTGTAAAAACCTGGGAGACTTTTGTGAACAATTGGCTTTATGAAAATGAGATATCCACAGTTGCCAATTAGTACAGAGTTAATGAAAGGCAAGCATGAAGGAGCCTACTGCTTCTTTACTGCACCTGCCCACACATAATCCTCATTCTACCTTTTTACCTGGCTGTGAAGATGGGTCCCATAAAAACATGCTGCAGATGAATTGCTCAGAGGATGTCAGAAGGGAATGTTTCAGTGCACATCCTAATACTATTTCTCAATTGTTATTTTTCATGAGTGTCCACATCCTGGTAATATATCCCTAGATTTGACTGTAATCTTGCCACTGAGCTTGCCTGAAGGTCTCATAAACTTGTTTTAGTGTAGCCTTAAGTCACAGATTCTGTGGAACCAGACAGATAGTACTACCGTGTAACGTCCATTAGAGATCACATCTGCACTTACATCTCCTACTAATAAATGCTTCCACAGGGAACCACATTCTGCTGCACGAAAACATATAACATTACAAAGACACGGGCCATGTGCCTATTGCCTTTGTAATTGGATTAGACATTCCTGATGCACATTAGGTTTTCTATTGTCCTTGTATGTCCTAGATTCACAGATCATGACATATTGAAACATTAAAATAAAGTGTGCTTATACTTTGAATGATTTAGAAGGATTGGGTATAACATATTTGGTAATTGTTTTGGGAAGTCTCACTCGCTTTAAATCTGAAAAATAGATGAATGTGAAATTTCAGGAAACTAGAAGAAAATACAATGATAGGTAAACAATGGTGGTCTCTCTCATATAAGTTAGTTAGGACTTATGGTCTGACTATCCCCAAATGATATATGTTAAGGGCAGTGAAGTGGGTTGAATGGTGGCCCCTTAAAAGGTTTGCCCATTTCTTATCCCCTAAAGCCCATGAATATAACCTTATTTTGGAAAAGGGTCTTTCCAGATGTAATTAAGTTAAGGACCTTGGGATGGTATCATCCTGGATTATCTGGGTGAGGCCTAAATCCAATGACAAGTGTCATCATACAAGATGGAAGGACAGACACAAAGAAGGCCATATGAAAACAGAGGCAGAGTTATGCAGACATAAGCCAAGGACCTCCTGGAGCCATCAGAAGCTGGATGGGACAAGGAAGGCTTCTCCCCCTGCAGCCTTCAGAGGGAGCAAGGCTCTGCCAACACCTTTATTTAAGGTGTTCTGGATTCACAACTGTGGAAGAATAAGTATCTATTGCTTCAAGCCACCAAGTTTGTGGAAATTTGTTATGATTGCCCTGGGAAACAAATATAGGCAAATCCTAATGAAGACACAGCACCTGAAAGGCAAGCACATACTTTGTAATAAGGGATTCTGTCAGGGAGGTGTAAGGTCACTGAGAAGTTAAAGATACTTAAGCTTCAGGCGTTTCCCTTATATAAGCTTTTTCCAAAAAGGGAGTACCAGTAATGTTTTAATACAAAGTTTTGTACCATTTAGATAAGATACTTTAATCACAATTAGTTAAGGTTGCTTTCTTTTTCCACTTCAATTTCTCTTCCATGCCCATTTCCCCTTATTTTGGTGGACTGGATGTCCCCAGATGATTTAAGGGTCCAGCTAATGGTTGGTTGAGAAAAAATATATTTTTTATTTGTGTTTATTAGATTATATTTATATGATTCTTGTTTATTTGCATGTTGAAGTTAGTGTTAACGTTTCTGCTATAGGAATGATTTCTAAGAACACTCTCCACTGACAAAGGAGCTGCTGAGTTAATCCCAAAATGTAGGAACAGACACAGTATCATGAGAGGGTCACGTCATGAGACCTCAGACATCAGAAGTACATGGGTGGGAGAGGAAAAACAAGGCTGGGAATGTACAAAGCCAGGAGCTAGCCTGAAAATAATTCTTCTGGTCATCAGTTGTACAAAATTGAAAGCTCAATCCTCAACAATGCCTCAGCAAAATGAAATTTCTCTTCTGATAATGCAGCATATATGATTACAAATACACCCTACACAATTTTGATGGAAGCCACAAGGTCTAGAATACATTAGCTTCCGTGTTGTAGGGCACTAAACCATAATAGTCCTGCGAACAGCAGGAACATCTATGTATGAAGTCACATGGCTTCCACAACCCAGCTCTCAACAATGAAAAAGGAATTAGTCAGCCATGCTAGGAAACAACCTTTATATGCCAACTAGCTTTGCAGAAATTTCTGCTATAAACTTGTTGTCATATGAAGAAGTGATCAAAAAGCATGCAGCCAAAAAGTGTATCTAATAAACATGACTATAGAGTTGTGTCAGGTAATATAAACTATTAAAAACATGTTATTTTTTATTTTTATAATGTTTCTTACATCTGTTAGCTTAAAGATATTTTATGATGTTGTGATTTCTCATTATAAATGAATATTCATTCACTTTTTTGCTAAATTTTGTATTGTTTTCCTTAAGTATGGCCCCTGAAATTATATATGTTTCAGCCCTCACAAAACCTTGATGAGCCCAGGCTGCCAGGATATCAGGTTAGGTTTTTTGAAGGTACTAGGTTTTTTGAGAGAGAAAGGCAGAAAAATGTAGCCTTGGATGTGTACAAAAAGAAATTATCTTCTTTGGATATTTGATCTTACTTTGAATACTTTTAAATGTATCTCATTATCTTGTATTAGTATTGGTGCTATTACTTGTTCTCTTTCTTGAGATTCAGTGTCTTTTGCATTATTCCGATTTTCTCTCCAGTGATTTGAAATATGTGCAGCACAGTTATTAGTGCCAGTTTTTTTGTGAGAATATACGCTGTGAAGGCTATCTGACCTGTGCAAGTTTGCATACCTGAAGCTAAACTAGGGCCCAAACTTAGTATTTTGACTCTTAATGCCTCGGATCCTCCATGTGATGGCTAAATCTCAGCTTCTTCGGAAAGTAATTTTTAAAAAATGGAACACTTCTTAGATTACGTTTATGGATGCATACATTTATGTCCAAATATCTTAGGAATTTATAACCAATTCTTCAAGCAATTATTTCAGCTTTGTCTGCCTTCTGCTAGTTCAGAAAAGTTATCTGTACCTGATGGCATACAGACACCTATGTGCTGTTCATGTTGAGAGGAATATTTAAGAAATTATTTATTGTTGTTTGTTTGGTTTTCAAAGTTTTCGAAATCACATTTGGCACTTCTCTTCTAACTGCCTCTCCACATCCTTCCCTCCCACCACCAAATGTCACACCTGGGGAGTCCACACTCATGAGCAAAGCTAACACACCTCTGAAAGGCCTGAGTGGGAAAAGGCAAAGTAGTGTGCCCATCACCTTTCTCAGAAAGGCAAAAGATCAAAAAGAAAGAAAGAATGGTCAGTAAGAGCCATTTAAAGTAAACTTTTCACCCATGGACATACAGCATGCAAAGTTATGGCTTTGCTCAGGTAGGACTGTATACAGAACATTGGACTGAAAATAAAACCAACAAGGATCCCAATCCAACCTCTGCAATGAAGTAAGCTGCATGACCTGAGCCACATCCCCTACCCTCTGAGCCTCAGTCCCTCCATCTGTAAAACGAGGCACCTCTACTGCATGTCTCTATGTTTCATGCTGGCTCTAAAAGGCCATGGTCCTATATTACACACTGAATCACAGGCATGTCCAATAGAAGCACAGTCTTGGAGAACACTGGCAATTATTTACAGGGAGGAGGAAGGCAAGTAGAATGAAAAATAGAAGGCTGAAGGGTGACTTTCTCAGTATAGAAGAGACATTGCTATACACTCTAAATTAAGAAGCCATCCTGGAGAACAGCTTCTGCGCATAGATTTGCAGTATCCTGGAAGACACTGAAGAAATTCCTCAGCTTGCCAGCGCTGCAGCAAAGAAGGAAGAAGCACCAACACCAAGACAGGAAATGCAAGAAAGCATTAAGCCCAATCTCTGTTGCTTTGTCACTAAAGGAATAAATGCCCGAAGTCTCTGCTGCATTAGCATCATATGAACCTAAATGTTTCTAAAATCACTTGTTATAAATCTAGCAAAATCCTATTTACACAGAGTGGGCCAAGACCAGGGCCATTCCAAAACAGTAGATTTTTCTGAACAAAGGGACATTTTCAAGGTATTCTCATGCTCTCAATGTCAGGACTGATCTTGGGGCTCCTTACACGTCCACAGAAGCCTGAATCCTGACTGCTGAGCGAGTCAAGGGAGCACCTGTCATGCTGGAAGGAACTGAAAAGCAGGCAGGATAGCGATTTCCCAGAATCTCTGCTTTCTTGTTGCCTGTGAAATGTGTCACTTCTTTCATTTTTAAAAATCTAGGAACATGGCATTAAATAGGTAAGAATTGTGATATAGTGGAAAATTGTACAGCACAAAATTAATGCTGTTTCTTAAAGTCTGTTTAACCTTTGGAATACTAAGAAAGTTTTGAGAGGTGCTGTCAAATCAGTGTTCTTGTCAGAAAGGTAGAAAATTAGTGTGCTTTCTGTTTTCTCAGAAAAAGAACAACATAGTGCCTCCATTAAATATAATTTTGCCAGATGTGATGTAAAAGCTATTTGTTTTTAGGTTTGTGTGAATATAATATAATATAATCTTCTATACTAAAAAAAGGGTAATATGCTAATTAGACTGGACATCTTCTAGACAACCTTCCGGACATCCTTCCGGACAAAGCCATGGTGGCAGGCTTGAGGCTGAGGAGGTTAGGGGTGATCAGGCTGGCAGGGGAGGGCAGTCAGGGGGAGCAGGCCGGCAGGGGAGGGCAGTTATGGGGATCAGGCTGGCAGGCAGGTGAGCTGTTAGGAGCCAGTGGTCCTGATTGCGAGAGGAATGTCCTGTGGGATTGGGCCTAAACCAGCAGTCTGACATCCCCCGAGGGGTCCCAGATTGGAAAGGGTGCAGGCCAGGCTGAGAGTCCACCCCCCCATGCAAGAATTTCATGCACCAGGTCTCTAATATATAATAAAAGCCTAATATGCTAAGTGTCCGGTCGTCCAGTCGGCCGTTCAACCAATCATAGTGTAATCTTACCTAATAAAAGAGAAACATGCAAATTAACCATCACTCTGCTATGCCCACAGCCAATCAGAGTGAGTATGCAAATTAACCCAACAAAGATGGAGGTTAATTTGCATACGTAGGTGCAGAGCGGTGTGAAGTTTGCTATGAGGGGAAGCAGGGCGGCAGAGGGAGCTACTGGAGTGGTGCTCCAGACAGAAGCGAGGACTTGCGGGCTCCGGGCGGCCCGGGAGCGGTGACGTGCCAGCTCCCGGGTGGCTGGGAGTGAAGCCAGGGGCCTATTCTTGCATGAATATCGTGCAATGGGCCTCTAGTATGTTAATATGTTAAGGCTGCTCAACTGCTCACCATGATGTGCACTGACCACCAGGGGGCAGACAGTCAACCTTCAACCAGTCGCTATGATGTGCACTGACCACTAGGGGGCAGATGTTCCAACCGGTAGGTTAGCTTGATGCTGGGTTCCGGCATATTGGGACTGAGCAAGACAGGCCGACACACCCTGGAGCCCTCCTGTGGTCCCTCCCGGGCTGACCAACCTCCCGCGTCCCTCCCTGGCCCCGAACTGCACTGGTGAGGTCCCTTGGCCTGGTCTGTGCCCTCTCGCAATCCAGGACCCCTAAAGGGATGTCGGAGAGCAGGTTTCAGCCTGATCCTGCAGGCCAGGCCGAGGGACCCCACTGGTGCACAAATTCATGCACTGGGCCTCTAGTTAATATAATATAATATAATATAATATAATATAATATAATATAATATAATATATATAATATAACGTAAATAATAATGTGTACTCGAAAATGTGGACTAAATCTTTAGAGGTTGAGAACCGATTCATTGAATAAACAAATGAATAACTGACATAATTAACTGAAAATATATTTTATTACCCTTAGTAATAATTTTTCTAAAATTTTATATGCGGTATCATGCATTTGTAAGTAAAATATGTTAGATTAATTTCATCACTCTTTGATAACTAAAATCTTGAAATGCTTTAGATTTATCATTTAGAAGATTTTTTTTCATTGTGCTGTTTGTCACAAGGATGGGAAAAATACAACATAGATTTGGACTTATTTGCAGATATACAGACTGTTGCTTTTATTTTTAAATCATTAAGTGCTGATTGGCAGTGTCATTCCCCTTAAAATCTATTTTTGCTTCATACAACAAAAAAAGAATTCTCATGAACTATAGTACTAAATAACTGGCTTCTAGAAAACCAAATTTTATTCTACTGGCATATTCCTAGAAATATATGGAGGTTTTAGCCTCATTCTCTGCATACAGCATCATTGTGTTACCGTGTTTACTTCCAAATCTCAACCATCAAAAATATACCAGAAAAGTCCAAATTTGTATCTCCAGGCCAGATCTCACTCCTAAGCTCCAGAGCCACATTTCTGACTGTATGATAGCCATTCCCACATTGATATCCCATAGGTTCCTCTTACAATATACGGTACACAAGGCTAAACCAGACATTTCCCCTCCTAAATCTCTCCTCTACCTATGTGTCAGAAATCTAGAAATCACCTTAGATTATGCCTCTTTCCATTGCTTTCCATATTGAATTAGTCATTTAATTGACTATTTGGATATATATATATATTTTTCACATTGATTTTATTTATTATGATATAATTGACCTATAAATTATATTAGTTTCAGGTGTATAACATAATGATTTGATCTTTATTTTTTATTTTTAAAAAATCTTTATTGTTGAAAGTATTACATATGTCCCCTTTTCCCTCCATTGACCTCTCCCACCTCACCTCTGTCCCCCACTGCTGGCCTTCACCACCCTATTGTCTGTGTCCATGGGTTATGCATATACACATATGAATTCAATGGTTGATCTCTTTCCACCCCCAGGTACTCCCCTGCCTTCCCTCTGATGTTTGACAGTCTGTTCAATGCCTCTGTATTTCTGGGTCTATTTTCATTCATCACTTTATGTTGTTCATTAGATTCCACATATGACTGAGACTTATCTTTCTCTGACTGGCTTATTTCACTTAGCATGATGCTCTCCAGGTCCATCCATGCTGTTGCTAATGGAAAGAGTTCTTCCTTTTTTAAAACTGCATAGTATTCCATTGTGTAGATGTACCAAAGTTTTTAATCCACTCATCTGCTGATGGGCACTTAGGCCATTTCCAAATCTTAGCTATTGTAAATTGTGCTACTATGAACATAGGGGTGCATATATTCTTTCTGATTGGTGTTCCTGATTTCTTAGGATATATTCCTAGAAGTGGGATCACTGGGTCAAATGGGAGTTCTATTTTTAATTTTTTTATGACACTCCATACTGTTCTCCACAGTAGCTGCACCAGTCTGCATTTCCACCAGCAGTTCATGAGGGTTCCTTTTTCTCCACATCCTTGCCAACACTTGTCATTTATTGATTTGTTGAGGATAGCCATTCTGACAGGTGTGAGGTGGTACCTCATTGTTGTTTTGATTTGTATCTCTCAGATGATTAGTGACTTTGAGCATGTTTTCATATGTCTCTTGGCCTTCTGTATGTCTGCTTTCGAAAAGTGTCAATTTAGGTCCTTTGCACATTTTTTAACTGGATTGTTTACCTTCCTTTTGTTAAGTTGTATGACTTCCCTATCAATTTTGGAAATTAACCTCTTATCAGATATATGATTGGCAAGTATGTTCTCCCATGCAGTGGGCTCTTATTATTTGTTCATGGTTTCTTTTGCTGTGCAGAAGCTTTTTATTTTGATGTAGTCCCATTTGTTTATTTTCTTCTTAGTTTCCATTGTCCTAGGAGATGTATTGCTAAACATATATATATATATATATGACTATTTGGTTTTGCTTTTATTTGCGAAATGATCACCACAATGAGTCTAGTTAACATCTGACAGCTATTTGGTTATATTTAGATTAATTTCCAATAATATCAAAACCATTTCCTCCTCTACTCTGCCACACCACTAGTTCAGTGCTCATCATCTCTCACCTGAACTTACTCCCATTCAATCCATCTTCCACACCATTTTTTAAACCAAATAAAGTTTGTTATTGCTTTCCTGCCTAAAATCCTTTAAAGACTCTTCAGAATGTATAGGATAAAATTCAAACTCTTTAATTGCACATAAGGTTTATCATAATCTGGTTTTTATCCATCCTTTCAGGCTTTCCTCTCCCAATTCTCAATATGCTATGCTCTCACATATCTCCATATACCAGCCTACAGTACAATTATCTCCCTGAGAAATTCTCCCTTACCACTCAAAGTTCACTTAAGCCATCCTCCCCTAAAAAGCCTTCCCTGACCCTCCAGCTACTTTGTCACACCCCTCCCCTTAGTGCTGCCTCTGTATTTGGTATGTGGTACTAGTATTGCGCATTCAAATTGTATAGTATAGTTGATCCCACCCTCTCCAACCTACTCAAGTGCATTGCTCCAACAAGTCTCTTCCCTCTCTTCCAACATCTGTTTTTCATCCCAAGTAAATTATCCCTATAAGTATATATTTTGTAAAATCTTTTTGCTTAAAAAATGTATCTTTAATCTCATATACTTCTATAGCTATTATCTTATTTTTCTACCCTCCTTTGCAGTAAAACTTCTTGAATTATGTATGCTTGTTGTCTTGATTTATTCTCCTTCCATTCATTATAAACCTTTCCAACTCCACTGAAACTGCTCTTGTGAATGTCACTACTAACTTCCACATTGCAAAGCCAAAGGTCAATTCTCAGCCCTCATCTTATTTGTTTTGTCAGCAGCATTTGATACAGTCAATCCCTTTCTCCTCTTCAAACATGTTCTTTACTCGGCTTCTAGGAAAACACCAGCTTCTCCTGTCATACTGGCTTCTATTTCTCAGCCACTGTGACTATTAATTTTATGTGTCAACTGGGCTGGGCTAAAGGATGCCCAGATAGCTGGTTAAACATGATTTCTGGGTATGTTTGTGAGGTTGTTTCCAGAAGAAATTAACATTTGAAGTGGTGAACTGAGTAAAGCATAAGTCTCCCCCCACCCCACAATGTGGTTGAGCATTATCTAATCCCTTGAGGAGCTGAATAGAACACAAAGAAGAAGGAAGATTAAATTCACTTTCTTCCTGGTTGTGCAAGCTGGAACATGAATCTCTTTCTGCCCTCAGTTCTCAGGATTTGAGCCCCAAACTGAAATCCACACTATGGGCTCTCCAGATCTCAGGCTTTTTCATTACACTGCTGGTTTTCCTGGAATCTCCAGGTTGCAGATAGCAGATTATAGGATTTCTAATAGAGAGAGAGAGAGAGAGAGAGAGTGAGAGAGAGAGAGAGAGAGAGAGAGAGAAAGAGAGAGAAAGAGAATATGCACATGTGTATTCATACTGGTTCTGTTCTCTGGAGAATGCTAATACAGCTATCTTTACTAATTTCCTCTTACTTCCCTGATCTCTTAATGTGAAAGTGTACCTATCAGACGAACCTTTTCTCTCCTACACCTACTCTCTTGGCAGGTTCGATTATTCTAGCCTTATGCTTTGAACTGACAACTCCCAAACGTATATTTCCTCAGCCGGATTCTCTTATCTGGACTTCAGGCTCACACTACCTGATTACTTAACATGTCCACTTATCTATCTCTTGAGCATCTTAAATTTTACATTTATAAAATTAAACTTCTTATATTTCCTCCATCTTGCCAGCTTCTAAATCTCAGTTAATGGTTACACTAGCCTTCTATTGCTCAAGACATAACATTTGAAATCATATTTGCCTCTTTTTTCCCGTCACATTTCATAGCCAATCCATCAGCACATTCTGTGACACCTTCAAGATATACTCCAAATATTCCCATTTGTTATCACCTTCACTCATAATGCCCTATTCCAAGCTACTCTTGAATTATTACAAAAACCTTCCAACCTTTCCCTCTAGCTTCTTCCTTTGCCTTCTGTGGTTTATTATCAAAACAGCCGAACTGGTTTTCTTAAGACTTGCATCAGATAATGTCATTACCATGCTCAAGCCTTTCATAGTCTCCCAACTCCCTCAGATTTAAAGGCAGTATTATAGTAGAGAATAAAAGGCCTAGCCGGTCTGGCCCCCTTATCTTTTGGATAGTCTCTCCTATCATTCTCTCCTATTTTAGCCACATCAGCCTTTCTCTTGCTCCATGAACAAGTCAAGATAATCATGCTTCCAGGTCTTTGCATTTGCTCTGCTCCGTAAATACAATACTTTTCCCTTAGATCCTGGCATGGCTCCCTCTCTCACCTCTTGTGGGTCTCCATTCAAATGCCCCTTTTCAGTGAGACTTTTCCTGAACACCTTAGTGATTATGAAGCCCAATCCCTCCCACCTACTACACCAATATCCCTTTTTTGTTTCATTTTCCTATGAAGAATCTATCATCCTCTGAATTTCTTTACATGGTATTTATTTGTTTACTAGAGGCCCGTTGCACAAAATTCATACAAGAGCAGGCCTTCCTTCCCCCGGCTGCCAGCACCGGCTTCCCTCTGGCACCCAGGACCCAGGCTTCCCTCACAGCCCCGGTTTTGTCTGGTCTAATTAGCATATTACACTTTTATTATTATATATTTTATCTTCCTCCACTAGAATGGAAGCTCCATGACTTCCAAGCTTTGTGTTGGTTTTATTTATTTTGCATTCAGTGCATAAAACTATGTATACCCTTCATATTTATTGAATAAATGATGAGTATATTTGGCTATAGACCATGTCACCTAACTAGAAATATAATGAGATAGTTTAATAAAAGTAAAATCAGTTTAATGAAAGCTACACAGCAAGTATGGTCTACAAGGAGCAAGCTGAATATAATGAATACAAGGAATGATTTAGTATGAAACAGCAACTTCACAAACAAAAAAAAAACCTACTGATTTTGTGTAAACACTGTGTACAATTCCAATAAAGTGAAGGTGTTTCAGAGAAAATACAAAAAATATGTGTGGATGGAAGAGAGAATGCACTCTTATGGCTCTGCAGGCTGGCTGGAAAAGCCTTGGTTATATAATAATTGAATGCACCGTGATTTAGAGGAATGCAGAATCCCCTGAAGTAACATACAAAGTGATGAAAGAAACTGAGAAAAAAGGACATAAGGGAAAAAAGAGAGTAAGTGATTAAAACAGCATGACTAAGACATGAAAATATTTAGTCCTAATTGGGTAGGGAAATATCACCAACTCCCTGTGAAAGAGGTCAAAGTTAAAAATCACACTAGTATAATAAAGTTCTAAACAGCTATTGCCTGTATTTTAACAGTTTAAAGAGAATTTAACTATGAAGTTGACCATCGTGTGTGTATTAATCAAGAAAGGCACTTTACTATAAAAAACTACCTCAAAATCTGATACGTCTAATATAATGAAGGTTTGTTTTTTTATTATACTTTCACACAGTCCAATGAGGGTCTCTAATTCATACAGTCACTTAGGAATCCAGGATCTTCCCACTAATGACTCTATAACCTTCTGGGTCCTTAGAGTTACCAACTAGATTTTCTATATCTAGCCAGAAGAGAAAGTACCTGGAGTATTTCAAGGGTCAGTCCGGGAGGTTGGTGCATATGCCTACAACTCATTGGTCAGAATTCAGTCACATAGCCACACAAAACTAAGAGAGGCTGGAAAATAGCATGTAGCTATATTCCCATGAAGGCCAAACAAACCACTTGTCAAGAACTGTGAATGGTTTTAGGTTGAAATTTTTACCAGTTTGCAAATGAATAAGTTAGCCTGACATACTTTTATAGATGCCGGTGAAAGACATGAGACTCCTAGATCAGAGACAAATTATAATTTATTACACAGAATATCACCATTTTTTGTCAGTTCCCAGAGTCTCAAATTTCATGGGATCAGTGATGCCTGCAGTACAGTGTGTTACATGGAGAGGAAGCATGAGCTCAGAGAAGTCAAATCCTTTATAATGGGAGTAAGCAGCCTGACCTTTGCTCTAGAGCAGTGGTTCTCAACCTTTCTAATGCCGTGACCCTTTAATACAGTTCATGTTGTGGTGACCCCCAACCATAAAATTATTTTCGTTGCTACTTCATAACTGTAATTTTGCTACTGTTAATGAATCATAATGTAAATATCTGCGTTTTCTGATGGTCTTAGGCTCTACAGCAGCGTTTCTCAACCTGTGGGTCACGACCCACAGGTTGAGAACCGCTAGCAGGGTCGCTTAAGACCACCGGAAGTAATTTTATGGTTGGGAGTCACCACAACATGAGGAACTGTATTAAAGGGTCGCGGCATTAGAAAGGTTGAGAACCACTGCTCTAAAGAGGAACACTATCTCCATCTTCCATTGTTGACGGTAATACAAACATATTTGAAAACATGATTTGGAACAAGCAATAGTTAGTAATAATTTTGCAAGATGTATGGAAACAGAAGAGACCTATGGAGAATTTTGTCCAAAATAAATACATATAATTAAATATTTCTCAAGTAAGTTACTTAAGCTAACTTGAGCAGGCCATAGTTAATGAGTTATTAACATCTTGACTATCTGGAACTATACCCTAAAACTTAATATTATATTATTACCCCACTTAATACACATTCAAAGAACCCATATTCTAACTATCTCCATGAAAGTAAAGTAGAAGTAGTTGCAAAATTGGGGCATTCAAAAGTATGAGCATTGCAGCAGACAGACTTTCAAAGGAGAAAAAATCAGATTCTATATAACTAATATCAAGCTTTATGTAATACTAAAGGCCCGGTGCACGAATTTGTGCACAGGTGGAATCCCTAGGCCTGGCCGGCAATCAGGTCTCTAGGCCTGGCCAGTGATCAGGGCTGATCAGAACCATCTCACCCAGTCCTGATCGGGGCTGGGCCGATCAGGGCTGGGCAGATCAGGGCCTGCCAGCTGGGGGGAAAACCAGGGGGAGGGACTGTGGGAGGTTGACCGGTTGGCCAGGGGGAGAGACTGTGGGAGATTGGCCAGCCGGCCCCGATCAGGGCGGATCAGGGCTGGCCAGCTGGAGGGAGGAACCAGCAGGGAGAAGGGACTGTGGGAGGTTGGCCAGCTGCAAGAGTTTGGCTGTGGGAGTGCACTGACCACCAAGGGGCAGCTCCTGCATTGAGCATCATAGTGAGTAGTCGACTGGTCATTCTGGTCATTCTGGTCGTTTGATCATAATGGTCACTTAGGCTTTTATATATAGAGATTATTCTGTTATATGGCTTGAACACAATTATTTATAAATAAACTTTGCACTGAAATTTTATGTTACTGCCTCAGCACTTAAAATAATAAAGCAAACTAATCCTTGGAACAAGCTTAGGCAGATAAAGCATCATCTAGGAAAAACACATTATCTATGTGATGACATGTTGAGGTGACCAAAAGGGAAAGGCACATATGTAGATATGGTTAAAGACACATTTTTTAAAAATTGGGGGGGGGGGGGGGTTTACATTAGATGGCCCTGGTTTTGATTCAAGCCCCACCACTTATCAGATGAGAGACTTCTGAGTTACTTACATAGCCTCTCTGAACTTTAGTGCCCTTACCCATAAACACTAGAGAGAATGAATGATACACAGAGTAATTTTCCACTATTCCGAACTGCCTCTCTGGGGTGATTTTCATCAGGCTATGGAGACCTAGTGAGTGAGTCTTCTCCACTATAGGAAAATACCAACCACAGACAGCAAAGGGTTCACATCTGGTCCAGGTGGAAACGCTGACACATTCTCCAACTTTCCATTTCCTATAATCTGGGCACACCATCGCCCTTCTATTTGTACATGCAAGGCTGAGTTACCCTTCGTCTACCCAACTCCTTGCATAAAATATAATCATAATTCCAAGTTCACATCTCATTCTTTATGCATCCAGGGATGCTTAGAATCACAAAGCTCTTGAGAGTCCTGTGGTCAACCTTCTCTCAAATCATAGGGTCCTCCCACTCCTCCACAGCCTGCCTCACCCATGGTCAACTTGCCTCTGCTGAGTTGTCCCATGGCAGCTTGTTCTGTTTTTCAAAAGCACAATCATGATAAAGTTCTTTTTGGTATTTTTATTCTGTCTCACTTCTGGAAGGCTGATCACTTAGGCATGTCAATTCCCAGCACAGAAAGGATATACATCCTCCATAGTGTCAGTTTGGGGGGACCTTAGCTACAATCCTTCTTTCTCTACATGTAGCTAGTGATTTCCAATGTTTGTTTGTTTTTTAATTTATCTTTATTGTTGAATGTATTACACTTTTTCCCCATTGACCCCTCTCCTCCTCTCCACTCTCATCCCCTCTCCAGCCTTCATCCCACTATTGTCTGTGTCCATGGGTTATGCACATACGCATATAAGTTCTTTGGTTGATCTCTTCTCTCCCCACCCCCCCCCCCCCGCCCTTCCCTCTGAGAACCCTCAGACACATTCCATTTTTAAAAAATGAAATCCTTTGGGACACCTTAGTCTACCAGGAAAAGTACTAACCTTAAAGTCAAAAAAATTTTTAAATCTTATTCCAGAATTACTTAATTTTTTTTATTCAAATTTGTTTTGTTTAATGAACATTCATTGAACATTGCATTTATGCAGATGCCAGGCTAAGCACTTAAAACAGTTAAGCCACCATTACTGACTTCAGCGATGCCAGTTTTAGGGGGGGAGACATACTCATAAATAATTATTATGCACTATAATCGTGATATAGCAAGTGCTATAACAATGGTACAGACAGAAAGCTACTGAACACAATGGAAAGAAAAACTAGCCCTTATTTAACAATTGCAGTACATAGAAATGGGCAACAAGGTAACAATGATGAGTTTCATGGTCTGCTCTGGTGGTCTTATTCTCTGGTGCCAGTGGTTACGCCTTTGAAGGATACAGAGTGTTTTTAACATGATACCTCAGGTATTCCCTGTTGTCACCAATGGAAGAGTAGTATGTGTTTCTCCATTTTGCATTATATCTAATCCTAGACACTTCCTCACTTTGCTTTCTCCTGCCTCCCTGATGTACCTCCAATAGATAATGTAACATTTCTTATATTTTCTCCTTTGATTCTAAATGTATAAAATCAGCTTTAAAACTGACATTCTCCAGAACATGTTCTCAATCCACTGAGATTTTGCTTCTGGGCACGTTTTCAAAATTTTGGCTCAAATAAACTCATATTTTCTTAAAAAAAAGAAAGAAAGAAAAACTAACCCTTCATGGGAGTTTCTTCACTAACTATAAGGGTAACATTTGATCCAAGTCATTGAAAATAAGTTGGAGATGACCAAAAAGCCAACTTGGGATATTAATTATAAAGAGACTGAACTGTAAATACAAAAGACCAGCAGGCATAAAAGGGCATACTGTGAAAGGACAGAAATCAGTTCCTGATGATGACAAAACATTCTGTGAGACGGGACTGTGATTGGGGCCAGATTCTGACAAGCCTTCAATGCAAAGGAAAGGGGTCTGGATTTATATGATGGCAATAAAGAAGCTAGAAATATTTTATCCCTGGTCTCACTGAAAGCAGCTCTAGGCTCAAAGCAAGTATGTTACTCAATATGAAGTTCAATTTAGTTACTGCTATTTGAACTGCAATTTTTAATCTTTTGTTTATTGATATTTTTTTAACAATTATTTGTTGAATGCCTACTACATGACAGATGCCATGCCAAGGGTTAGGTACAAGGGAATACATCTAAGATATGATTTCTGCTTCCAAGAAGTTCACAATCTAATTTTTATAACCAATCCAAACGTGCATTAAAAAATAAACAAAAGGAATAAGTGAATAACATGAAAATTCAGTGCTGTGATGTTGTGAGATAACATGCACAAGGTATCACAAGAGTGCATAATGAGGAACATATTTCTGTGGAGATGACCCATTATTCCCACTAGACTCAACATCGAAGTTGAGTCCCAGAGACTGAGCAGTGAGAGTGATGCAGAGTGGATAGAACATGTTTAAAGCAACGCAATGGGATATCACTGTGTGAGGACATAAAGCGATCAAGGGAGCAACAGTGATAGATGAGTAAAGTGGGAACTACCACCTTGGCCTTTAAGCTCCCAGATGTCTTGGCCTCTCCCTTTTTCTTTGATTTTGACCTTATCTCCTTCTATCCTCTCCCTTGCTCACTAACCTTAATCCAGCCTAATTTTCTTCTTGTTTCTCAAACACATTTCTTGTTACTGCCTCAGGGCCTTAGTCCTTGATGTTTCCTATGTCTAACATCGTCTGCTCCTGACCTTCACATGCATGGCTTGCTCATATGGACGCAATGTCATGTCATCAAAGAGGCCCTTCCTGTTCAATTTATCTAATGTGGCCTATAGCCATTACTGGAGATCATATTACTCCATTCTGTTTTCTTTACCTAGCATTTTCAGTACCTGACAAATTACATTTATTTATATTTATGTGCATTTATTTTCTACTAGAGGCCTGGTGCACAAAATTCATGCACTGGGGAAGGGGGGTCCCTCAGTGTGGCCTGTACCCTCTAGCAGTCCAGGACCCCTTTGGCAGGCCAAAGCCAGCAGTCAGACATCCCTCTCACAGTCCAGGACCCCTCGCTCCTTACCACCCGCCTGCTCGTTGCTCCTTACCGCTCAGTTCGCTCCTTAGCACTACCGCAGAGGCGGGAGAGGCTCCCACCACTGCCGCTACACTCACCAGCTGTGAGCCCAGCTTCGGGCTGAGCAGCGCAGCCCCTGTGGGAGTGCACTGACCACCAGGGGGCAGCTCCTGCATTGAGCATCTGCCACCTGGTGGTCAGTACGCATCATAGTGACTGATCATTCTGCCAGTCTTTCTGCCATTCGATCGATTTGCATATTAGGATTTTACTATATAGGATACTCTCTCACAGAAAGATTTTTGGGAACAGGCAACTTAGCTCCTTTGTTCACAATTCTATTCGCTGCACACAGAATGGTATATAATAAGTGAACACTATGTATTGAATATTATATATTTATGAAATAATACATAATAGCCCTAACCGGTTTGGCTCAGTGGATAGAGGGTCGGCCTGCGGACTGAAGGGTCCCAGGTTCGATTCCGGTCAAGGGCATGTACCTGGGTTGCGGGCACATCCCCAGTAGGGGGCGTGCAGGAGGCAGCTGATCGATGTCTCTCTCTCATCGATGTTTCTAACTCTCTATCCCTCTCTCTTCCTCTCTGTAAAAAATCAATAAAATATATTTTAAAAAAAAGAAATAATACATAATAGGTGCAAATATTTATGGAATACATGAACCAAAAACAAATGAAAGTTATGCCATGATTATATTTATAATTTGGAAATGTACCCAAATTTCAGTGAGGCGAGGGGAATATTGAGAAAATATTTGAGGAAAACAATTGGGGCAAGAAATGCTGAGGTTCTGTATGAAGATTTGAGTAGAAAAACAAAGGAGAGATTAGATATGAAAAGAGGAGAAAAATGGACAGACAGTGGGGTCATTTGCTGAAACATGGATCTAAAGATGAAGAGAAAAAGATGGATCCAGTTTGGAACAAGTACAGAATTAGAAAGCACAGATTTACATCAGCTATGAAGAAAATTCCCTGAGGCTCCATCTTGTGACTAGTCCCACTGGGAATAGAGCAACTGCATTAAATGCTTCTCATACCCATAAAATGTGTTTATTAATCTCTCCCTCTACACAATACCTGTGGAGGACTTTTCTTTATGGGGTTATATGAATTCAATCTCCACTTTGGAAAATTGAAATCATTATTATTATAGTTTTATTATTACTAACCAGTAGCTTAGTACAAGTTCTTTCTAGAATAGACATAATTCACAAAAATGCAGCATAATACAAAGCTCTCCCTATTTTCCCTTTCCCAGATAGGTGGCTGAAATATAAATGTTATGGAGATGAATTCAGCATTTTCAATCCATAATCAGGTTTCTTATTTAATCTCTTAGCAGAAGATTCCTATTGGTTCTCATTGCCTCTGATTCAGTTCATCTTTCCTACACAGATAATTATCTCCATGAAAAGTGAAATATACAGTTTTTACTATAATTCTCAGTTATTTTATCTATGTGCAAGTGTGAACAGATAAGCAGGGTCTTTAGCAATTGATATCAATAGAATCTAAATTCCTAAATTAGGAGATCTTGAAAAGCCTGTGTTTATATTTAAGGCCAAAATTTAAATTTTTATTTTCAAGGGATTTAATGTATAGCAAAATGCTTTGACAATATGTAAAATGCTATTACCTATAAGTACAGTGCACTGGCATAACTGCCCCACCTCCAAAATTGCTTAAGCATAGCATAGTTAGAAAACATCTCCAAGGATAAACAGATAAATAGTTATTTTTTAAAAAGATATTCTCTTTGAGGAAACAATTTTATTTTTTACTTTTCTTTATTGTTTAAAGTATTACATATGTGTTTTTTCCCCAATTGACCCCTCCCCATGACACCAGCACCCCTGGACAAGCCCCCACCACCCCAGTGTCCATGTCCATTGGTTATGCTAATATGCATGCATACAAGTTCTTTGGTTGATCTCTTTCCCCCCTCCCCTGCCTTCTCTCTGAGGTTGGATGGTCTGTTAAGTGTTTTTTTTGTCTCTGGATCTATTTTTGTTCATCACTATATGTTGTTCATTATATCCCACATATGAGTGAGATCATGTGATATTTATCTTTCTCTGACTGGCTTATTTCGTTTAGCATAATGCTCTCTGGGTCTATCCATGCTGTTGCAAATGGTAAAAGTTCCTTCTTTTTTCAAGCAGCATAGTATTCCATTGTGTAGATATATCACAGTTTTTTAATCCATTCATCTCCTGATGGGCACTTAGGCTGTTTCAAAATCTTAGCTATTATAAATTGTGCCGCTATGAACATAGGGGTGCATATATACTTTCTGATTGGTGTTTCTGGTTCTTGGGATATATTACCAGAAGTGGGATTACTGGGTCAAATGGGAGTTCCATTTTTAATTTTTTGAGGAATCTCCATACTGTTTTCCACAGTGGCTGCACCAGTCTGCATTCCCACCAGCAGTGTGCTTCTGCACAGCAAAAGAAACCATCAACAAAACAAGAAAGCCCACTGCATGGAGAACATATTTGCCAATGAAATCACAGATAAGGGTTTAATCTCCAAAATTTATAGGGAATTTATACAACTTAACAAAAGGAAGATAAACAATCCAATTAAAAAATGGGCAAAGGTCCTAAGTAGACACCAAAAGAGGACATACAGAAGGGCGAGAGACTATGAAAACATGCTCAAAGTCACTAATCATCTGAGAGATGCAAATCAAAACAACAATGAGGTACCATCTCACACCTGTCAGAATAGCTGTCATCAGCAAAGGACAGGTGCTGGCAGGGATGTGGAGAAAAAGGCACCCTCATGAGGAAACAATTTTAAAACATAAGATAAGATGGAGAAGACAATTTTAAATAACTTGCAAAAAAAGGATCAATTTCTATTAATTCTTTTCATAAGTTACAACTATGAAGTTGTTATTTACTATATAGCTGAACACTTTCCTAGAAAAGCAAAAATCTGGCTACCTATACTGTGATACTTTACTATAAGAAAGGCAACCCTACAAAGTAAGTTCCACAGCAAGCTTTTAAGACCCAAGTCAAGAAAGAAAAAAGGATAAATAATCTCCCTGAAACTTCCAATTTATTTAATATTTTATATCCAAAGGGTAAGACATCATTTCATTGACAACTGGAAAGATGTCTGGGAAAGAAAAGAAAAAAGAACAGAAGAAGAAAAAGAAAGAAAATAAGAAGAACAACAACAAGGAGAAGAATAGGGAGAAGTAATTTTACAAATGAAAGAATGCACTATTTTAATTTAACTTTAAAAAAAGAAAATAACTAAAAGCTTTGAATCCAGTTAAGCCAGTAAGAATAATACCAAGGACTCCTGCAGAGAGGCATCAGCTGTTTTTCCTTTTCTGAAGGATTTTACAATGGCGTAGTCTGAGGCACAAAAAAGGAGGCAGAGGGTGTTATAATAACTCCTAAATGGCTTAAGAAGCAGCACAACATCTAAATACCTACCCACTGAAAGTCTTATT
Organism: Plecotus auritus; assembly: GCF_963455305.1. Taxonomy (NCBI): domain Eukaryota; kingdom Metazoa; phylum Chordata; class Mammalia; order Chiroptera; family Vespertilionidae; genus Plecotus; species Plecotus auritus. The sequence continues at coordinate 211,754,136 of NC_137770.1, forward strand.
AGTTAAGAAGAGATATGTATGGTTGTTTGAGCAGAGACTCACAAAGCTCTAAGAAACCTTCATTTACACTCTAGTTAAACTTCCTCTTCCTGAAGAGCAGTGACTGAGCTTGTTAAAGGTGAAATTACTCTCAGAACCCTGGCCAATTTGTGTTAAAAATGAAAAAGACTCTTGCTTATTAAACGAAAGAGTCAGAGCAAAGGAATCAGAGGTAATCAGCCAGAAGACTATTATTTTATTATTTCTCTTAGTTAAGAAGTTGTTTATTTTTCAGAAAATCCGGAGAACTGTTTCATTTGTAATTCAGAGGGGAAGCAGTGGGGGATGGGTGTCTACAAAGAGGAAACAGCAAAGAATTTGGGGGTTCTGCTTGTTAATTATTTTAAAAATGGCCTAAGCAACCATTACAACCGAACGAACAGAATGACTGGAATGACCAGTCGATCAGTTCCTATGACACTCACTGACCACCAGGGGGCAGACGTTCAATGCAGGAGCTGCCCCCTGATGATCAGTGTGCTCCCACAGCCAACCTCCTGTGGTAGGCCAACCTCCCGCAGCCCCTCCCCCCAGCTGGTCAACCTCCCACAGCCCAGATTGGCCCTGATTGATGGCCAGGCCAAGGGACCCCACCCATCACGAATTCATGCACTGGGCCTCTCTCCCTCTCTCTCTCTCTCTCTCTCTCTCTCTCTCTCTCTCTCTCTCTCTCTCTATATATATATATATATATATATATATATATATTAACACTTAAAAAAAAGAAAATTTTACTGTATATGAAATAAAAATTAAATACCATATATAAAGTGAAAGTAGAGTACTTGAAAAAAATTTTATTTGGTAGCAAAGTTCCAGCCATGTACTGAGTGATTGTGAAAACTTCTTTGATTCAGAGATGATCAGACTTAGTGTAGTGATGAGAAAATTAGTGTACTATTGGGAAATTAGATTTTTTAAGTGACCAATCTTGTCAAAATAAAAGTAGTCTTCTAGAACCCAAATTATCCTGATCCTGCTTTACATCTTATTTAATTACAGAAATTAGGTTTCTTATAAAGTGCTCCCCAATTGCCCTTACCAACACACACACAAGCACGTGCACACAGACACACACACACATCACAAGTGGACCACTCCCAGGAAGCCTCTATTTAGCATCTGTTTTGGCCAACTGACTTACACCATCAGTGGCCATAAGGCCTCAAGGCCACTCTCATTGCCCCCTGGCCAGGACTTCTTGAGGAGACAGAAGGAAGCAAGGTAGACAGGGACAAGACCATGAGGGAGGAGGAAGTAGAATTGGGGAATCCAACTAGGCAGAGTTACTAAGACAACTCAACTGGACAGGAAGAAAAAGGATGTGCATGGGAGAAGAGAGCTTTAAAATATATGGGTGTTGCTAAGACAGGCAGCTTGCAAATAACCAATAACAAGGCAGTGAGGCATATAAACCAAACTCAAGAATGTTATTAAGGCAGAATTCTTTTTTTAAAAAAATATAGTTTTATTGATTTCAGAGAGGAAGGGAGAGGGAGAGAGAGATAGAAACATCAATGGTGAGGAGAATCATTGATCAGCTGCTTCCTGCACGCACCCCACTGGGGATTGAACACGCAACCCAGGCATATGCCCCTGACCAGAATCAAACCTGTGACCCTTCAGTCAGCAGGCTGACGCTCTATCCACTGAGCCAAGCCAGCTAGGGCAAGGCAAAATTCTTTGAAAGAACCTATCAGGAGCTGCTAGCAAGACATGTATCTATCCACCCCTAGATTTAAAAATGCATGCTTCCTCTCTGTCTCTCTCCCTGGCCCACAATGAGATTTGTGGGCCAGGGAGAGACGTTCCTGTAGCGGGTGATGCACTCCCCAGTGTCCATGTGGCTTATCGCCATGTAGGACTCTACACATGGACTAAAGGACTTTAACTTGGATGCTGAACTACACCTGACTGCAAAATGGAATGGAAGCTCAGGACAATGGCCTGCTTTTAGAACTCCAGCTGCACCTTTTCCAGGACTGGCTACACTCAATAAAATCTGCACTCTCAAGTTTCAGTCCATTTTTTTCTGCAACTTCATTCTTCAGTTTCACGAGATAATGAACTCAGATTCAAACACTCCACATTTTGGGTTCATATTCTTCTAGTGCACTCTAAAGCAGAAAATACCTCCCAATGCCAAAATTCTAAACTCTATGATGCTTTTAGTCATCACTTATGTTGAAGCCAGTGTTCCATGCCTAAAATGAGAAGAATGCCTTCTTTTCTGTAGCAATGAGACCTAGGCTGAGGCCAAGCTGAGGCCCAGTTGTTGTACCATTGTATCCTCTCATGCTGCACACACCTCCTGTCTCTCATTTCATCCTTAAGTTAAGGGCACAAAAGACGCCATGCCTATCTACTCACACCATTCTGTGGGCTTTCCACTGACACCCAAGAGACATGGGGCTTCCCTGAAGCCTCTACTACCTGTCCCTACTACTGTTGCATTCCTTCTTGCTTGGGAGTTAATCAACCACAAGCTGTTAAGAAGAAATGGATTTTGTACTAAATCCCAAGAGATGAGAAAATAATGAATAGGAAAATGAAAGAGCCCAACTTCGCTAGACCTTGGAAGCATCTTCCATAAAGGCTTTTGACAGGTAGAAAGTCAAACACTTAGCTAAACCGAATAGCTAATATCTGAACACAATGTCTTGTATGCATTTCTAAAGTACTTTGTATTTTCTGCCAATCCAAAAGAACCTTCTTAAAAGGGTGTTAGAACAGGGTCATAGGAAGCAGTGGCCCATAAAAATAAGTTCATATTTGCTCACATATATGGCTAAGGAAATGCACCACAGATCAATTGTGAATCTCATTACTAAGAAATTTTAGACTGTCAAAACCTTAGAAGCCATATTTTCCATATAACACACAGATGCATTTCCATTCACCTTTCTTATAAAGGTCTCCATTAGAATAAAAAAAAAATGAATGCCAATTTAAAAGAGAACTAGTCAATACTTTTATTTTTCCAGATGAGTTATCTTAGAGCTTCTATTATATAGTCCATTAAAATTGCTATATAAGTATAGCTACAGGCAAGATAAATAAGATGGCTTTCCTTGGACAATGAACACTACAAAAAGAAAGACTTCCCTTTTATTGCTTTTATTGTCCAAGTCTCCCAGGTAAATTAAGTGTTCAGTGTAGTAGGTTACTTATTCTAAATACTTGTGTTAGGAACATGGGTCCCCCTCTAAGATAGCTGTGAACTCCCTGGAGCAGATGAAGTAGTTACATAGACAATAAACTCTTCTATATACAATAAACTCTTACTCTTATATATACAATAAAATCTTACTAAATGCCATTTACTGATTTGGTGGTTTTTAATTTTTCTATTTCTGCATTTTTTAATATATAGATATACACACAGATATAGACATAGACATAGACAGATATACCTCCTATTGGTTCTATTTCTCTAGAAAACTCTGACTAATACACCCATTTTGTTTGCCTGGAACAGTTTTATGCTGAATTTCCCAGGATAATTTAGTAAGCTTTTTTACTTTCAGAGGTTACCAGTTGGATAACAAATTAGTTGGCCACCCTATTATACAGCTTTAACTCTGCTACCCAAGACAACTACATACTGAATTCTATAAAGCACAAAGCACAACCTAGCCAGCCACTCTGATGTAACCCATTTGCCCCTCGGTACCTTCCTCCCTAACAGAATATAACCAGTCTCAAACCAAAGTTTCAGAAATACCACCTTTATTCCAACATCTCTCACTTCTATCTCTCCCCTCAAAACTAACAATTATAAAAATATCTTATTTGAGTTATTTTTTTCTTTTACACTCCTGATTTAGATATATTTTTAGTGGCAAGCTAGTCCAGATCATGTTTCTTATATAGCTTTTGGTCTCACATCACAGGAACGTTGGCTCTTATTTCGTGAACTGCTCTTATATTCATGGCTTTCTCTTGTTTTCACTCCTCCCATGTTATTTCTCACTTATGTAACTGTCTAAAAAATGTTGTAGAGCAGGGGATACTTTGTGTTCCACACAATCATTAGGGGCCTCAGCTACTTCTGTCTACCTAGTCTAGGATCCCTAGGGTTTCCATGGAATCCCCTACATGTGGCGGGCAGAGAAGGGGAGAGGAAAAGCCTGAGATTGGACCAGGCCCAGGAACACATCACTTTTGCCCATACTCTCTTTAGCCAGAACCCAGTCAGATGACCCACTAAATAGAAAATAAGTAGAAAAGGCCAGCTGTGTTCCAGGAAGAAAAGGAAGTAGTGCCTGGTGAACACACACATTGGGCCATAGCCTGCATGCAATGTTTTGTAAAGGCCAGCAGTATAATGATAAAATACAAATTGGTAAATATTGTTCTATGATGAGCTAAGATTACATAATACATGGATGCATATCCTGGTGCTCCAGCTTAACAACAGAATTTGGAATCCCAACAAGAGCAGGTGGATTGCATACCCTTCACTTGATTTTCTATCAAATCATCCAGATTTGAAATTCCCAGGTATTATCCTATGTAATAAAAGCCTAATATGTTAAGTGTCCAGTCAACTGGTCGGCCATTCAACCAATCGAAGTGTAATATACTAATGATATGCTAAGGCCCCTCAACTGCTCACTATGACATGCACTGACCACCAGGGGGCAGACACTCTGACCAGTAGGTTAGCTTGCTGCTGGGGTCCCGCTGATCAGGACTGAGGGAGACTGGCCGGACATGCCCTGGAGCCCTCCCATGGCCCCTCCCTGGCCCCGATTGTGCACTAGTGGGGTCCCTCGGCTAGGACTGTGCTTTCTCGCAATCCGGGACCCCTCAGGGGATGTCAGAGAGCTGGTTTCTGCCCAATCCCGCAGGCCAGGCTGAGGGACCCCACTGGTGCACGAATTCGTGCACTGGGCCTCTAGTAGTTAAAAAATAATCAGAAACAGGTCTGTAATTTTGATGCAATAAAGACTTGACCTTTAAAAAAATAAAGCACTTTCAAGTTTCAGTCCATTCCAAAAAAAAAAAAACATACCTGAAGTATTAAGTAAAGCAGTTTACTATAATTAGAGACCATCAATCAAAATCAGTGGACAATGGTCTTAACCTAATTCATTTTTTTTTAAGTTCATCTGTATTTTTTCAGATGAGTTAGGAAAAGAAGAGTTACTGATTCCTGCCTAAAATGAATATAGTTTCTACAAGGTTAGAAGTGATTACTTAAGGTTGTAAATCTGAGAAAAAGAAGCTCCCCAATATTAATGGACAACCAAGCTCTGTCTAATTCTCCTAATGATATATCATTGGTAATTATCTCCCAAAATCTGTCCTGATCATTAGTTCTAAAGGTCAAATCCTGGGATTCCTATCAGTTGCTTGAATTTTGAGAAATTTGTTTTAAGAGTTAAATTTTTTAAGTTGTACCCAAGATAAAAGAAACTCTATACTGACTAATTCAATATACCTCATTAGCTTAAACAGGATTTTTTAAATTCACTTTTTTTGCTCACATAGATGGGGAGAGATATGAGAAATAGGTAACATATGCTGATATTTTATTGGATCACATTCCAAGCGGTAAGCGTGGGTGAGAAAGGAAATTTTGATGGTACCAAGTGAAGGTCAGACTCTACATGGCTGACATTCTCTTTGGATATACCTCCTTCCACAAAGCTACGGAATGTAGACTGGGTATAGGCTAGGTTGTCATTGAATGAGGTCTACCATCTCTGTTTTCATCCAGCTCTAATGCTTTTGAACTCCTCTTCTTGCCAGCTGTATAAACTTATTTTTCATCACAATTGAAACATTAAATCCCAGTCTTAGATAGGAACTTGGGAAAATCATAGAGTAAAACGTTCCACATGTTAGTTAAATTGAGACCTTCACTGGCCTTGTCTAAGATCAAATTTGAAGTATAATAGTAATAAAATGTGTGACCTAACCTACTTCTGTCTCTCAAGGGTCATGAGGGTGTTAGAGACAGTCACAGAATAGAATCAGTTGTTTAGAATTCTGGGTTCCTGATATCACAATATATTATATTATATTATATTATATTATATTATATTATATTATATTATATTATATTATATTATTACTAGAGGCCCAGTGCACGAATTCATGCATGGGAGGGGTCCCTCTGGGTGGCCTGCAGGGATCGAGCCAAAACCCGCAGTCCAACGCCACCTACAGCTCCTACCTGCCGCTTCTACTCATCCCAGCCCCACTGTGCCTGCTGCGGGCTGGTGCCCAATCAGTCCCGATCGGGAGAGGCTCATGCTGCCACAGCAGCTCTCGCCAGCCATGAGCCCTGCGTCTGACACCCTCCCAAGGGGAGTGGCCTGTGGGATCAGGCTGAAAACAGCTCTCTGACATCCCCCGAGGGGTCTCTGATTGCGAGAGGGCGCAGGCCAAGCTGAAGGACCCCACCGGTGCACAATCAGACCAGGGAGGGACTGCGGGAGGGCTCCAAGGCACGTCTGGCCCATCTCACTCAGTCCCTATCAGCCAGACCCCAGCAGCAAGCTAACCTACTGGTCAGAGCATCTGCCCCCTAGTGGTCAGTGCACGTCATAGTGAGTGGTTGAGCAGCCTTAGCATATCATTAGCATATTATGCTTTGATTGGTTGTTCAGTTGTTCTGCCATTCAGTCTATTTGCATATTACCCTTTTATTATATAGGACTAGAGGCCTGGTGCATGATAATTCATGCAAGAGTAGGCCTTCCTTCCCCTGGCTGCCAGCACCGGCTTCCTTCTGGCACCTGGGACCTGGGCTGCTTCCCTCGGGCTGCCCACAGGCACCCGGGACCTGGGCTGGCTTCCCTCGGGCTGCCCACAGGCACCCGGGACCTGGGCTGGCTTCCCTCAGGCTGCCCACAGGCACCCAGGACCTGGGTGGCTTCCCTCCGGCCCCAACTTCATCAGGAAGGACGTCTGGATGACGTCCAGAAGATGTCTGGTCTAATTAGCATATTATCCTTTTATTAATATATTTATTTTAACTTTAACAAAAATGTCAAGGACTACTTTTCCAAATATTATAATAAAGGAAGAAAATATGCATTCAGGATGATGGTAAGCAGAAAAAAAAATGTAAAACCTAGCCTTATAAAATTAACTTATAGGATAGATAAATGTGTAAACTTCCCAACAGGTTAGTTTGGCTACAATTTCTATATTTAAATTTGTAAAGCCCTTCCCAATATCAATCTGTCACACTCCACCCACAAGTACCTGCAAGTCCCTGGGAAAGTAGCTGTCACATTGTTTCAACATGAAATTGATAAAGCAGCATATTTTTGCTCACCATTGCCTCCTTCCCAATGTCACATCAATTCCCAAGTGATAAATGCAAAGTGATTTTAATCACTACAGTCAAATGGGCACATACTTCAAGAAACTTCAAGGAACTTATAGCAAAAACCATAAAATAAAAAACCTGGGATTTTCCAGAGATCATTTGTCTACTTGGTTCCTCTAAAGGAGCCTCTAATGGGAGATGGTGTAAATTTTTAACCTTCAAAAATTGAGACTGGATATTTTTCTTACCCTTTTGGCAGTTAGGAATACATTAAAAATCACAGCAAATTAATAATTTGGGTACTGGAAGAGATAGAGACCAAAGCATAGAAGGTCTGAGAAATAATTGATACTAAATAATGATACGTGATAAATAGACCATGGAAAGAAAAGTTAGAGGCAATGATAGGTAGAGATTGTGGGATGTCTCAAAATTGGGTGGAAAACATAATGGAGAAAAGTGATTTTTAATGTTTTAGGGTAAATGCTGGTAGAAGATAAGAAACTAAAAATAATTTTAATTTTACACAAATGAATATATTTTTACAAAAAAAATAAAAAATCTGCTACTTTAGACTTACCATGTTATAACTGTCTAATGTGTTTTTGATGGAAGATATTTCTAATAATTTAAAATCATAAAATCTCCCATGCTATTCAGATCCTTAGACTTGAGACAATCTTAGGCAAAACCTTCCCCTACCATTTAAGATTCTGGAGGTAAAAATTCTTCTCTGCCATTTAGGCAGGACAGAAATAAAGCACTGTCTGGACTTAAGCAAACAAATGAAAGTATAATAATATTCTAATCTCTTGAAACCTGAGGCTATAACTACTTGTGTTGGCATGGAGGAACCCCGGAGAAAAACACAGCACCAACCTATACCTGTTCTCCTTCTTGTCATCCGTGCTCTGTCACAGTGCCTCTGATGGGCAATCACGAGCAGCCAGCAAAGGTCTTTACATAGTTTAATACTTATGCTCATCTGTGAGGCTGTCAGTGAAAAAAAAAAAATGCAAAGTTCATCCCTTGAAAAATAGTCACTCACCTTAACTAACATAATCATTATCCCTTATAGCTAGGTCACTGAATACAGCAAATTTAAAACTGAGGAGAAAAGGGGCACTGTAATGCCAGCCTACCAGCACACCAGTGTTTTTAAATTAATGCAAATGCCTGCTTAATACTGCAGCACACTCAAAGGTATATAGATAACTGGAGTGGACTTTCTAAATAGACTTGCTCCTAAGAGTTGCTTACATTGAGTTGATCACTTTGGTTCTATTTGCTAGTGGTATTTTATTTTAATTTCTAGCAGTTGAGAAACTGGTCCAAAAAGTACATAAATCTTGTTTTTATTAGTTTGAACACAGCTCTTAAACTGAGTTAGTGGGGTTTTTTTTTTACTCATATGAATGTCAAGCTGTGAAAGAAATAACTACACTTTTGTGAGATGCAAATTTTAGTGTAAAGTCCAAGAATTTGTTTGATAAAGTGTTATAGTATAACTAAATGTGAATCACAACTCAAAAAGATCCACAAACAACCCACAGGGAAACAAAGAGAAATAATAACAAAAGACAAATTATAGGAAACTGATTTCAAGTTAGGTTATTGGTCAGTATATTTAAAACAATATTCATAGATTAATACCTGTATACATATATATTAATACTCATCAACAATGCTCTGTATTTGTTGACTTATTTTCTTGGACCTGAATTTATAATCTTATGGAATCAAAAATTACAATTTCCTAGTACTTTGTCTCAAAGAGTCTAATATTTAGGAAATATGAAAGCATTTATTTACAAATATATGAGCACAGGTATATAACAGTAAGAAATATTGGGTAAAAGCAATTAAGGACTATTTCAATATCCTTATTCTGGAAAGTGAAAATGTAAAATAAAAGATGAAGTTGGTGCATCATTTTCTAATGTGGATATTACAATTATTTTTTGAAAAGAGAGAGGGGGAGCTGAGTTAGTCAAGAGATGTGAGATAGGCTCTCTGGTCTACCACATGCTAGCAATGGCTCTTAGCAAGTTTCTCAGTTTTCTTGAGCTATTATTAATCCCTAATTTGGGGACCTTCTTTTTTTTTGCAATGATTCCACTTTCCTGGTTACTAAAAGGATGCAGTAATAAGTATAAGTTAAACTTATTGAGTACTTACTATGTATCAGATACTCTTCTGAGCATTTTATATGTATTAATTTATAGAATACTCTTAACAACCCTATTAGGTATATCTTGAATGTGGTCTGCATCATAATATATAGTAACTATTACATGTGACATGTTGCATATTATATATTAATATAATCATCAGTGGTGAGGTCAGAGAGATTATGAAGAGAAAGCAAATCATGAAAAGTCTTATAACTCATTGTAAGAACTGTAAATTACTCTGAGTGAGATTGGGAATCATTTGGAGGGTTTGGATAGAGGAAGGACATGAGCTGACTTTCATTTTAAAACATTCATAATGGCTATCATCAAGAACACAAGAGATATATTTTAAGAGATCAAAAATAGTGTCCCTTGTGCTCCAAAATTCAGTTTCCCAAAATAGCTCCTCAGCCCTTTCTCCAGGATCAAATATTCTCAGAAGACTGAGCTAACAAGAGGTATGAATGAGAGCACCAAGCTATACTCAACATCACAATCATTGGGCCTTCTTTTAGGTCAAATTCAGCTGTTCCCCAAAGAGGTAAACAACATGTCCCATGCATGTAGATAAAAACTTGCTAGACTCAGTCACTAACTATAAATATCACTATAGATATCCAGGTAAGGGTAAACCCCAGTGGTGCAGGTCAAGTTCTTTCCCAGAAGCATTTTCAGCCTCAAAATACAAATAGACTTTCATTGGGCTTGTGTTACCAGTTTTCCAGGCATGGCAAAAGTGTTTAAATTCCATCAATTGGCCAATACAAGACACACTATAATTTCTACTTTGGTGGTTTTGGTCTTTAATCCTCATTTTTCAGATGACATTGTGTCACATCTGAAATTTAAACCGAAGCTTCTTTGACTCTAAGATTCATGAGTTTAACCACTAAACCAATTAGCAAAGCAAAGATCAAGAGAGACTGGGAACAGTGTGGGCAGAATTGGCAGGAAATGAAGTATATTAGTATTCTCATCTAATCAAAACGTATGGTATTATCCTCAAATTAGATAATTAAAGCTTCAGCAGTGAATTTTGAAAAACATTACAATAATCAGTGAAATTGAGATCCAGATGATGTTTTCCACATTACTGGAGAAAAATAAGAAATGTAGTCATTAGAGAATGCCTAGAATAGAATGCCAAAATCTTTTCTCACTAATGGTGTTACTCTAGGCATGCCATTTACCTTGTTGATCCATAAAAGGCAAAGTGTTTCATCTGACTTACAAAATAAACCTTACTTGTTTATAAGAAACATACCTTTAAAAAGTAAAGTAAAATTTGGGCATATACCAATGAACCACACTAATAAAATACAGAAATATTCGGGGCTGGCAAAAATAAAACCAATCTAGGCTTCTGACCAAAAAATGAGTAAATGTGTAACAGGACTTCTCTGATTAACCCAAAACTGACAATTAGAACCCAAAGCTAAAGCAGAGAGATATTACATTCCAAAAAGAGCAAAGTAAACAGCAGCGGACAGACATTATTTCTAGGGCTTGTTATGAGAGGCAGTGAAACTGATTTGCTGTCCTCAACTATTATCCAACCTGGTCCATTCCTCAGTTTGTCAGTCTGTAAAAATAAAAGCCAGAGAGGAAGTGAGGGAAGGAGAGTGAGAGAGCAAGAGACACAGACAGACACAGAACAAAGGGGAAAGAATTTGATTGAAAGAATCTCGGAGGCAAAGAGCAGAACAGGGAGATGCAACAGAACAGCCCTGCACATCCACCTGGTGTCTGGAGAAAGAATGTGTGAGTTTGCAGCAAGTCCAATGGACAGAACAGAGGTAGCATGGACTGAGCCATCTACTGGGCTACAGAGCTCAGCAGCAAGAGTCCATGGGATGTACTGAGAGAGGACAGTAGAGAGAGGACGGAGATTTGGAAGAATTTGAATTAATACCCCTCTCTTATATAAATAGCCTGTGCAGTAGGTGGGATTTTTAGTATCACAATAACCAGAAGTAATCTTTCTGGGACGGCTATGGGATCCATTTGAGATAATAATATTAAGTGTCAGCAAGAAAAGAAAAGGGGAGATTCAACAGAGCATGGCTGAAGTCAATGATAGGAGAAAATGGAATATGTACTTATTAGTACTTCACAGAGTTTAGCCTGTTCCATCACCCTAAACTGGTTTCAACAGTAATATAGAGTAAAGTTAAATTGATTCAAGATCCCCTATATAATGAAAATGGACTAATAAACCTTTAGATACTGAATGCAGTAGTATTAAAATTCCATAAGCAAAAACATGGACTCTAGGGCAATACTGCCTGGGTTAGAATTCTGATGAGTAACACTAAGCAAGTGCCTCTATTTTCTCATCTGAAAAGTGGATTTAATAATAGAGCCTTCCTCATTGGATTTTTGTGAGGATCAAATATCTCATATAATAAGTATGTCAAACAGTGTTAAACACACAGAAAGTGCAACATACATGCCAGCCATCAGCAGCAGCATTATTATCAATGATATGAGAAATAAAAACACACCTGTGGATGGAAACTTAAATAGAACACTTTCAATTTTTAACAGCTAAAAAAGAATCTAAACAAAGAAATAATATGTGCATGGTTAGAATAACATACTTACTATCAGAGAAAGAAATAAAGTTTAAAAAGTGACAAAAATCATTAGCCTCCCTATATAAAAAGCACAACAGATAACAAAAAAGAGTAAATCATCAAAAGAAAATAGTTGACAATATGCAAAAAAATACATTAAACATATAAAATTGTCAATTTCAATATAAGCACGAATGAACAAAAATTGAATAGAAACTTTTAAAGCCTTACATATTATAAAAAATTCAAAATTATAACCAATATCAGCTTAATCACAGAATAAGGATTGCCTCCCATGCAACGCTGAATACATTGGTGCAAACCTTTGGAAAACAATTGGTAATATAAGCAAAGTGTTCTTGCCTTTGGCCTCAAAAATTACATGCATAGAAATTATACAAGGGAAAGACAGGGAAAAAGTGAAAATGTTGTATAGACAAAGATATTTACTATAATATTATTTAGAAAAAAATGTTTCAAATGTCCACAATTAAGGTATATTTAGGTACTGAGGTCTTATAGACCTATTAGAAAATCAAGCATTCCCTTAAACTTACGATTTTTAATATGAACTAAAACTTCTATGTTCAGTTAAGTGAAAAGAAAAGGTTATAAATTGGATAAAAGTATTAGTTTAATTATTCAAAAAATGCTAGCAAAATAAAAAGAAGAATATAAAGTGAATGCACAAGAATATTAACAGTGATTATTTAAAATATGTAAATCCTTTTTTTTCTTAATTCTATAATTAGGCAATTTTTCTATAATGTGTAAACATTATTTATAAACATTATTTATAATCAGAAATATTATTTTGCAGTCCATAATCGAAGCATCTCTATGCTGCCTACACATGCACAGATGTGATTTAAAATTCAACAGGTATTATATTTGTATTGTGTGAAGTATATTCCTCTAGCTAGGTTGGTTTCATTGTGATGTTGCATTGAAAGTTTATTTTTTTAAACCATTTTATGGCATTTCTTTGTAAGATGAATGTTTATTAGGGATTCACTGCTGTTCTAGGTGAGTTGCTATGGTGTAGAGAAGATGTGTTCTTGAAGGTCAATGCTCACTCACCATATTCTTTTCTATTTTATTTGTTTGTGACATGTGGATTGAATGTTTTCATTAGTCTGAGACTCAGATCTTTTGCCTCCTAAACCTTTGTTTTCCTCTTTCCTCTCTTCTCACAGTTTATTAAAATCACATTTTGTTCTATGGAATTAGATTCCCATCTCCTTAGCTTGATAGGATTTTTGTCTCTTCACCTAAGAATGAAGATTACGGAATAATTCAGTAATATTTCAAATCAAGATATTTAATAAAACTGCTATGTTAAATAAAGGTACTCTAAAACAAATTAGTCTAAAATATATATCCTGCCTTCCAGTACCTATACCTTTATACAGATAAAGGCTGTAAAAACAAATCCAGATTTAAAGCTTAAATTAGATGTATCTATATGTGTACAAACATACACACATCTGTAGAGAGAATTCAAATTGAATTACCACAGAGTCAGAAGGAACATATGGTATAAGTATTAAAAACCTTTAATTTATCCTCAGTTTTATTTCTGCTCTTTACTCTCCTCCCTCTCCCCTTCACCTCTCCTCACTTCTCCTCTCCTCTCCTGGGGATGGAGGTGTGAGGATTGGGTATATGTTAAAGAAAAAGAATATTTACGCTGTAATTTTTTTTATCTTTGTATCAAATCTATATACAGAATGTATGCAGAAATATATGCATTCAAATTAAAATACAGTACCATACTTTATTTAAAAAGCAGAGAATTTATTTTCTTGAAGTTTAAAAATGAAAATAGAAGTGAAAGTAAAATGCTGAATTTCAGATTAAATGTTTTTGTTTTAAGAGTTACACATTCTAAATGACCCATTAATTTTTTAAAAACTGAAAAAAAAAATAAAGAGGATTTTGCTGAGTATTTTTTGCCCTCGATGTTACAGTATTGGCAAATTTAAGTGATTTTCTCCACTCTGAAAGGTGAAAAGTTCACCTTTTGTTCTCTACTGTATTCTCTCCTAGACCAGTAAAATACCCACTGGAGTAGGAGCTTAAAAAAAAATTGGTTGAATGAATAATACCTACTTTACCAGGTTGCTATGAGATAATGTTTATGAAAAATGGACAAGAGAAAGAAACATATGTTTTGCCCCTATCATGCACTAAATATATTACTTGTATGTTGTGAACACATTCTACCTTGTAAAGTAGGCACTGAGATTTCTGTTTTACAGCTGAGGAAAAAAGAACTTAGAAAATTTAACTAAGTTATATATGGTCACAATGATAGATATAGAAATGGTAGAAACCTACTATCTGACTTCAAATCTATGCTCCTTTCACTACACACATCTCTTTGAAACTATAGACCATATAGTTGATATCATTGTCCTTGTTCCTTTCATTGTTAATTTCTTCCCGTTTTTTGTAAGATTTTACATTTTCAAAGTTTACCTTTTTCTTGACTTTTGTGATTTAGATTCTAGGTTTTGCTAAAAAAAATAACATTGGATGAGGCTATTCAGTAAAAAGCATTGACACAAAAATTATATTTTCTTAAACCCAAACTAAATGGAAGAAGTGGGTGGTATAGTTCCTTTAATGTTAATTGTATAGCTGTCCTTATTTTCCAAAATAGATATTCTTTAAGTGTCTATGCCTTATAAATTGATAAACATTTTAAGTTTACCTGGATGCTTAAAAAAAAAAAAACCTATGATAAATATTTTTCTAGGGCAAAGATTCCTTCTGCTTTTAATTAATAACTCCATTAATTCACTTTATAATTTCAAATTTATACATTGCTTTAACTTTGTTTTTACTCTACATCTGGTTTACTTTTCCTTTTAAATTTCTGTGTATTCTAATATTTTATCTTTTAAGAAATAGTTAAAATGCTCTTTCATAGAATCTCCTTCAGTCACTACAATCAGATATCACTTTTTGCATTTTTTAAACAACCTTAGTATTCTAACTGACTTATTTTGGTTCTCATTACTTTCTACTTTGCATTCTTTATATTTTAGTGTAAGCATTTGAAAGCAAATAAAATACATTTTACATTATTGAATCCTCCATGATATTTTCAGTGTATGCCTTTAATATAGGAGTATCCAATAGGTGTCCAATAAATACTGACTGCTCAAACTGGCATTTATTTAAGTTGCAGTATATCCCCTGAAACTAATTAAAATATGACTGAATACTTAAACACTAATTGAAATACTAATTCTTTTCAAAAGCATACTTTATAATTGCTACTATACTTTCTATTACATCAGCAAATTTCCTTAATTTACTGAACATACAAGTATAAAATATGACCTTTCTAAGAATATGGGAGCTTTTACTAAATTCATATTTAAACATATTTGGGGGAAATATCTACTTGAACATAGCATATATTTCATCAAAATTACTAACAGCTAATCTTCAAATATCATTTTTAATAATGAATGGATATTCATTTAATAGCCAGTTCAAGAGTAGTTGTGTTAAATCCTAACCTAAATTAAAGAACGTACTAATGCACACATTCAAACAGATTGCTAATGAGTCTTTAGATACTGCTGCCCTCAAGCCTGGCCTTTCAGATATTCCTAGGGAAACATACACTTAGATATCTACTTCAAATATTGTATTAATTTTATTTAAATTTTTAGTTAAATTTTAATATTGAAATAATTGGTGAATATAATTGACTAAGTTCATTGAGAGTTGCTTTTATGACTTGAAGACAACTTTAAATATGAGCATTCAAAATGCCCATAAAGGGTTAAAATTGCCGAGGAAACCGGGAAATTCTGACATGGTCAATTGCTGGATCTAGAATTTGGTGCTTATGTTTGCCAACAACCTAATTACCTCCCATATTTCTATGAAACTGGAATTAAGGATTGTGACTTTTCTTCCAGTGAAAAATAAAATAAAATATGTAAGGACCCCTAATTATCACTTGTGGCTGGAAAACAAATACTTAGACACATCTAATTTTATGTTTAGTCCTCACTCGAGGATATGTTTTACTGACTTTTAGAGAGAGTAGAAGGAAGAGAGAAACATTGATGTGAGAGAGAAATATCAATGGGTTGCCTCCAGTACACACCCCCACTGGGGATCAAACCGCCACGTAGGTATGTGCCCTGACCAGAAAGGAAAGAACCCGAACTGGCAAGCTTTCAGTGCATGGGACAACACTCTAACCAACTGAACCACACCAGCCAGGGCAAGACACATCTAATTTTTTTAAATACATTTTTATTACTTTCAAAGAGGAAGGGAGAGAAACATCAATGATGACAAAAAATCATTGATTGGCTGCCTCCTGCATGTCCCACACTGGGGATCAAGTCCAGAACCCGGGCATGTGCCCTGACCAGAAATTGAACCATGACCTCCTGGTTCATAGGTCACTGCTCAACCACTGAGCCATGCCAACTGGGTGACACATTTAATTTTTATAACACTTTCCAGAAATGCATAATTTACCAAGGATTAGAATTTTAATTTTTAGCATGTATTTTTTCTTAAATGTATTAAAATATTTAAGATAATATTAAACAACATGCACTTTCATACCTTAAACAAAGGTTTTATCTACACTCCTAACTGATTTGAGTACCACACACTCACAAAAAATATATCTTTCAAATCATTTTTTCAATGAAGAAAGTTAATTTGGGGGGAACACAATTGCAGACTCAATATGCCAATTTATCATTATATATTTGTACAAGGCTCCTCTATTTAGAAAAGAGTATCCCATTTCATTCCCAGCACAACACAGTATGAGTGCAGGGCCTGTCTTATATTAATTTAACACATGAAGGTACTAAGTGTTGCAAAAGTAAAAATAAATTGCCCAAAATCATATACACAAAAAAAGTCCAGGACAAGAGCAAAAAATCAATTCTTAATTTAGTGCTTTGTCTATTGCCTCCCTCTGTCTATAAATAAGAGGATCAAGAACAATCATTTCAGGTAGGGTTTCAATCAATAAAAGTTAAGGCTTACCCATGAATACCTAAATAATTTCTCAGATATTTATTGAGTGCTTATAATTTTCATGATGCTCTAGGAAATACAGAAATCACATTTTCATGTTTATGTATTTAACTATCTAATTATTTGTTCAATAAACGTTTATTGAACACATACTGGGTGTCAGACACTGAGAAAAATATAGAATAAATAAAATACATTATCTATCTTTATGAAGATTACATTAGGATTGTGATGTCAAACATAAGAAGTAACTATAATGGAGTAGTGAGTGCCCTAATAGACATATGTGTAAAGCTCTGAAAGATCATGTTTGGAATAATCACTTCTGCCTTGGAGTTCAGGAAAGGCTTCAGAGTAAGAAATGGCTCTGCAACTTTAGCAAACGCACTTAAATTCTTTATTATAAAAATTAAAGTAGATTAAAAAAATCTTAGTGATTCACAAGAATTAATTAGTTGAAATATTGATATTTTTATTACCAAAAAGAACAGCTTCCCATAATAAAATGCCTTATCTAACTATTAGGAAAAGTAAAGAATTTATGAGGTATAGTGATGTACAGAAAGTGAAAAAAAAAGGAAGAGATGCGATGTCATGGAAATACAATAAAGATTTAAAACATTTAAAATGCAAACTAATACCCGCCCCCTCATCTTTCAACAAAAATTCTACTGTGAGAGACAAACCAAAATGACTGTTTCTCATTAATTTTCTTGATTATTCTTTCTATATCCCCTGCCTTACCTGGGACCTGGTACTAATACATTCCAAGCAAATATACTTTGCAGTGAGACTTTCCCTGGCTTCCAGACCATCTCTCACAGTACTTATAAAATCTGCTGAGAGTACTTTGAATATTGCTGCTAAAATTGAAAGATTAAGTTGTTAAATAACTTTCAGCCCTGTGTTTTAAAGTAAATGAGGGGTTTTATGAATACTTGACCACCCTTGGTCTGCTTGATGTGCTGGTGACTCTTGTCTACACAGATCCAGCCCTATAACACGCAGTGCCTGGGATATCCTAAGGAAACAGAGCATGCTTCTTGTTCACTACATTTGTTGGGATTGTCAACCTACAGCTGAATCTATTCTGGAGAGGAAAAGACCAAATACTATGAGAATTCACGGCTTTTGAAGAATGGTCTGTACCTATAGGAACTTCTTCTTTACTGTCAGTTCATTGTACTTGGGAAAGTGAAAATCCCTCAGTTTACCTCTTTCACCCACCTCTTGCTTCCCCATTGAGTCTTGGTACAATACACTCTACAGCAGCGGTTCTCACGGGTTGAGAACCGCTAGCAGGGTCGCCTAAGACAATCGGAAAACACAGATATTTATATTACAATTCATAACAGTAGCAAAATTACAGTTATGAAGTAGCAACGAAAATAATTTTATGGTTGGGGGTCACCACAACATGAGGAACTGTATTAAAGGGTCGCGACATTAGAAAGGTTGAGAACCACTGGTCTAGAGGAAGAGAGAAAAATGTTGAACAGACACCTAAAATAAAATCCAACTCATGCAATGATAGCACTGTAATAAACTGCTTTATGTATACAAGAAAGGACATTGCTAGCACTGTTTTTGAGAAATTATTCCAACCAGGGTCTGAAGGAGTAGGAGTTTACTAGGTGTGGAACAGAAGGCTCTACCCCCATGGAGAGAAGAACAGATAGAGCCAAGTCATGCAGTGGGGAAATAATGGAAAGAACACTAATATTCACTCCCCTTGTCTCCAAAAAGGATATACGATGGAGAAAATGGTCAGAGGTTCCAAATGCAAGTGAGATCATCTGGCATTTGCCTTTCTCTGTCTGACTTATTTCTCTCAGCACAATACCTTCTAGGTCCATACTTCTTTTTATTATTAAATGACTTCCCTAAAGGAACAAAGAATTAACAATTAAAATAGGAAATAAGCATAAGGTGCTATCTTTCTTATGAAGATAATGCTCCTGACCCCCTATTGGTCAAGTGTGCACTTTTTAATTATTCCCAATGTGTGGTAAAAGATTGTATTGATGTTGATCCAGCCACAATTTCTGTATTTAGGAGCAGTCTGTTTAGAAAAACAACCAATCCACATCTGTACTTCTCAATTTAGAAATTCTCTGAGGCAACTTTGTAAAACTCATTCAAGAAAAAAAAAAAAAAAAAAAAAAGAAGGCCCATGTTACCTGAATCCACTGTATATCTACAGTAATTTAACCTGTATATCTACAGTAATTTAACCTACAGAAGAAAGAAAATTAATTAAATTATCACTGAAACTTTAGTCCCTTATGAAATTAAATCAACACAATAGTTTGCCTTTGGGTTTCATCAAACCTGACTGTAATTAATACTTTGAAGTTATATTTCAAAATCTCACAGGAAGCAAGTAGAAACTAAAAATTTCCCAATCCTGTTTGATTGAGGCATTGGCTATGAATGACTGTAAGTTTTTGCATTGTAGAGAATCTTCAGGTCTATTTTTAAAAATGACTATATTTTCTATTTAGGTTCCTATTCTATAATAAGAAAATAAATATGATACAGGAGAAAGAAGCCAGCATCCATCAGAGAAGACAATTTTCCCCCTCCCAACTCCACCACAGATGGACAAAATCACTTTAGTAGTGTTGTTAATTTCTTGGACTTCATCAGCTTTCTACCTATTACCTCCAAAAGCAAACAGGCCAACTAACAGGCTCTGTCATCAGGGGCTGAGTTCTTATTGGGCTCATCCATGTGAATAATCAAAGGAATTGCAGGCCTTCAACTCCGGTCAACTCCTTACACCTGCTTTTATTTAACCAGAGATTCCTTGGCCTTGGTGCCCCCGGACAGAACACTTTTTGTCCTTCACTTGAGTGAGCCAATGTTTTAGATGTCTTTTTCCTGACACTTGGAGGCCTGAGCTAATGGCATTTGATAAAAGATGTCATTGATTTTCATTCTACTGAGTAATTTATTGGGCTATCTTTTTTTTTTTCCTACTGACTTCTACCAATTGGGGAATGAGTGTTAGTGGCCCTTGTTGCTCTCTACTTTGTGAAGCATGGCACCCATAAATAATTCAACTGCATTTCACAGAGGAGGTCAGGAGGAGAAACGGTGCTCGCAAAGGGAACCTCTGTGGAAACAGCTGCTGGGCTTTCCGGAAGAGCTCAAACGTAATATCTAGGTACCAGGACAAATGTACTGTGAGAATAGGGAAAAAGAGGAACACAGCCAGTTGGGAGAAAAGCATTCGGTTTTTTTCTAGAAAAAAATTCATTGATTTTTGGCACTGATTCTTAACATCTTTTGGAATGCATTAAATATTAGAAGTAAAAATACAGAAAAATGCTAAAATTTATTTCAATAATCAGGTGATATAAACTTCTTAGCCACCTGTCCATCACAGGCACTGATCAATCAGAAGAGATATATGACAACTATATATACCAACATAGCATTTCAAGATTCAGCATTTATTGAACATCCAGTATTTACCTGGCATAAGTACAGGTGCCTAAATACAATTCATTCTTATTGTAATGTTCCTAAAAAGTATTTTTATCATTGCTTTAATAATTGTGAAAAGGGTAAAATCTAGCTAGTAAGTGGGAGAGAGATTTTCAAGTCAAGCTCCTTAATGTGAAATTCAATCTCTTCTCTTTTCTTCCTCCTCCTCCTCCTCCTCCTCCTCTTCTTCTCCTTCTCCTCCTCCTCCTCCTCCTCCTCCTCCTCCTCCTCCTCCTCCTCCTCCTCCTCCTCCTCCTTCTTCTCCTTCTTCTTCTTCTTCTTCTTCTTCTTCTTCTTCTTCTTCTTCTTCTCTCTCTCTCTCTCTCTCTCTTTCTCTCTCTCTCTCTTTCCCACACACACACATGCGGGCATGCAGGCACACAGACACATGTGTATGTGCAAACACACAAATTTTCAAAATCTTTTTAATCTTAGCACCTGCTGTCTCTTGTGCTGAAATTATTAAATAGTATCATCTACTGAAATGCATGATTAACTACTCTGTTGACCAAATTTCTGATATGACAATTAAGACATTTTGGGCATTGGACCAGTGCCACACAAAATCCCAGGAATTCCATTCGCTTGGCTACCTGAGTTTTGGATAATTATTCAGCAATTGTGGTAACTATCTACATTATAAAAGGCCAGGGGCTGTCACGACCTAAACGACCAATGGATGACTGGTCACCAGAAGTGCATGGAGCACATCTCAGTCCTTCTTCCGTGACCCACAGGCTCCTATCACAGCAAAGCTGGTGGCCGGTGGGTGGGAGGGGCAGCGGGGGGTGGGCAGGGAAAGGTGGGCACGGTGAGGTCATTAGCCTCCAGCCCAGCCTCAGGCCGGAGGCTTCATGACCTCACCACTGCCACAGCGGCTGCAGATCAGGCCTAGAGAGAGGCCAGGAGAGAGAGGCAGGGCCTGATCTACAGCCACCATGGCTGCTGGAGAGGTCCAGAGAGAGAGAGAGAGGCAGGTCCTGATCAGCAGCTGACACAGCTGCTGGCAAGGCCCAGGGAGAGAGAGAGAGGCGGGGCCTGATTAGCAGCTGCCACAGAGGCTGCAGATCAGGCCCAGAGAGAGGCCCAGAGAGAGAGGCAGTGCCTGATCTGTAGCTGCCCTGGCGGCTGCAGATAAGGCCCGGAGATAAGTCCAGAGATAGGCCTGGAGATGCTGACTGGCATAGAAACCAACCAATCAGAACCAAATGTGGGTAAACTGCAAGGAGCCAATGGCTGCCTAGGAGTCAGAGCTTTTGACGCTGACTGGCATAGAAACTGACCAATCAGAACCTAATCTGGGTGAACTGTGAAGGCAGAACCTAAGGTGGGGGCTGAAGAGGGGTTTTAAGGGCAACAGCTGTTTGGTGTAAGGTGCAAGAAAGCAGTTCAATTTTTTTAATGACCAGTATGGCAGTATAGTCCATATTGCTGGCTATCAGTCCAGATATAGGGATTATGTATTTTTGTCTGGCAAGTGCATCTCCTCCTGCTGAAAAGGGCTCCCCCAACCCCATTTAAGCAATCCTATGCTATATAATCTATCTATACTAATAAAAGGGTAATATGCTAATTAGACTGGGTTGACTAGCCATCTTCTGGACATCTGACTTCCTTCCAAACAAAGCCATGGTGGTGGGGGCTGAGGCAGAGGCAGTTAGGGGCGATCAGGCTGGCAGGGGAGGGCAGTTGGGGGTGAGATCAGGCCGGCAAGGGGTTAGGGACAATCAGGCCAGCAGGGGAGGGCAGTTGGGAGTGACCAGGCCAGCAGGGGAGGGCAATTGGGGCAATCAGGCTGGCAGGGGAGGGCAGTTGGGGACAAGATCAGGCCAGCAGGGCAGGGCAGTTGGGGGTGAGATCAGGTCAGCAGGGGAGGGCAGTTGGTGCCGACCAGGCCGGCAGGGGAGTGCCATTGGGAGTGAACTGGCCGGCAGCGGAGGGCAGTTGGGGGCAACCAGGCCAGCAGGGGAGGGCCGTAGCGGGTGACCAGGCTGGCTGAGAAGGGCAGTTGGGGGTGACCAGACCAGCAGGGTAGGGCAGTTAGGGGCGATCAGGCAGGCAGGCAGAGAGGTTAGGGGTGATCAGGCAGGCAGAGGGGTTGGGATAATCAGGCAGGCAGGCAGGCAGGCAGGCAGGTGAGCGGTTAGGAGCCAGCAGTCCCAGATTGGGAGAGGAATCGGGCCTAAACTGGCAGTTGGACATGTCCCAAAGGGTCCCTGATTGGAGAGGGTGCAGGCTGGGGCTGAGGGAACCCTCCCCCCCCCCCCCCGGCTGTGCACGAATTTCATGCACCAGGCCTCTAGTCTATAATAATAAAAGCATAATATGCTAATTAGACTGGATGTCCTTCCGGATGACCTTCCAGATGAAGCCGGGGCTGCCCTGGTCCTGGGTGCATGCCAGTGGCTGGAGAGAAGTCCTGGTCCCAGATGCCTGCCAGTGGTCAGAGAGAAGCCTGGGTTCTGGGTGCCAGAGGGAATCTGGTACCGGCAGCCGGGTAAAGAAAGGCCTACTCTTGCACGAATTTTGTGCATTGGGTCTCTAGTATTATTTATAACTGACCATTTCTAACCCCATGGTTACCTGCCTCAATCTTAGCTCCAGGGGGAGACAAAATGGCAGCGGAATAGACGGATGTGTCCTGAGCCTTGTCCCGGAGCAAATAGAGGGAGCAGCTGAAACGAGTGGAATCCAGCCCGTATTGGTGAAGGAGGCGCAGCT
The DNA here is from genome assembly GCF_963455305.1 of Plecotus auritus. Taxonomy (NCBI): domain Eukaryota; kingdom Metazoa; phylum Chordata; class Mammalia; order Chiroptera; family Vespertilionidae; genus Plecotus; species Plecotus auritus. The sequence goes on from NC_137770.1 coordinate 211,777,457, forward strand.
GGTGAGACAGTTTGCAGCTGGGAAGGGCAGAGATCCCTCCGATAAAGGTAAAATCAAAGATCTAGGCAGTAGAATCTGCCAGACCTCTGTTCCCAGAAGGTCGGTCAGGGAGAAACTACATGGTGCCAAGCTGCGTCTCTGAGGACAGGCAAAGTGTCTGACTGGAAAAAAAAAAAGAAAAGGGGCGGGGGGTCCACAGGACTGCGGGAGGTAGAGGATTGTAGACCTTGGAGTCTGGATTTGGGATCTGAGCTCAAAGGCAGCCCTGAAGAGCTGCCAGACCGCACAGTGCCAGCAAGAGAGGAACTTGCAGAGACGCTGTCCCTCCTCGCGCTGGGGCCTGCGCCTTTCTACACTGAACCTAGTTCATAGGATCTTTAGGATAAAGACACTTACCTGTGGCAGAGGTGCAGAAGAAGGGGTGAGCTTGTGGAATCTGGGGAGTGTAGGCAGCAGACAGTCCAGGAGAGGTGGAAGTGAGTCTGGTGCTGAGTCATATCTAAGCCCCGGTCGCCATTTTCGCCTGAGAGATAGCCCCTCCCTCCAGTCTCCAGGCAACCAATATAGCCACACCCAGATCTCACCCTGAATAACACCATGGAATCTGAATACTCCCTGAGGCTATAGGATCTGCCCTAAAGAGAAATCTTTAGAAGCTAGGAACCTCAATTACAAGGCTACACCGCCAGGGCCCTTCAGAGTGCTTCAGTGTGCCTCGCTGGCAAACTTACTGCGGGTGCTCCTGTGAGCCACCACTGGGAGTAAGCGCCTATCCACCACAGGTGCAGCAGCGAAAGCTGAGTCTACCCACCCCATAACTACAGAACTCTGGGCATCACAGTCACACCTGTCCAGAGGGCAGGCCCCCTGAGCCACATCACCCCAACAGACAGTTCCTTGGTGCCACTGTGAGTCCCCACTGGGCACGCATGATTTCAATTAAGGGTGCAAGACAGCAAAAATTGGGATACTCCACTCCACGGCTGCTGACTTCTAGACACGGCAGTTGTGCCTCTCAAGCTTGCAGGCCTATATCAAGAGAACCCAAATAGCTCAAGTAGGGAGCTACACTAGATTACCAAGCCCAGGAGAACTGAGAGATTACACCAGTAGCACCATCACCAAAAGAACCTGGGTAGCAAAGCAATTGGATCTACAATTAAAACATTACAGGAAAACATGGGGAGACACAAAAGCAATCCCCAAAGGTAAGAAAAAGAGGAATCACCAGAAAGGGAGTTAAATGAAATTGAAGCTAGCAGTTTAACAGAGAAAGAATTCAGAGTAATGGTTATAAGGATGTTTAAACGGATGGATGACAAATACACACAACTCAATGACAAATACACACAACTCAATGAGAACTATAAGGAGCTGAATGAGAATGTCACCAACATGAAAAGAAACCAAAAGGAGATGAAGAACGACATAGCTGCAATAAAGAACACATTAGAAGGCTTAAACAGTAGACTAGAAGAGGCTGAGGACCGCATCAGCGAATTAGAAGACAAGGTAGGAAAAAACACACAAACACAGCAGCAACTGGAAAGAAGACTTAAAAAGCAAGAGGAGAGCCTAAGAGAGCTGTGGGACAACACAAAACGAAACAATATTAGAATAATAGGGATACCAGAAGGAGAGGAAGAGAAGCAAGGAATAGAAAACCTGTTTGAAGAAATAATGACAGAAAACTTCCCTGATATTGGCAAGAAAAACAAGTTGAACCCCAAAAGACCGACACCAAGACACATCATAATTAAATTGGCGAACACCAATGACAAAGTAAGAATCTTAAAGGCTGCCAGAGAGAGACAGAAAGTTACCTACAAGGGATCTCCTATTAGAATATCAACTGATTTCTCAACAGAAACACACCAGGCCAGAAGGGAATGGAATGAAATATACAAAGTGATGTAAAGCAAGGGTCTGAATCCAAGAATACTATACCCAGCAAGGCTATCATTCAAAATTGAAGGTGGAATCAGGAGCTTCACAGACAAAAAAGGGCTAAGAGAGTTTATCACTACCAAGCCAGCAATGCAAGAAATGCTAAAGGGACTGCTGTAAAAAGAAGAAAGAGAAAGGCAAAAAGAAACACAAACACTAAGGAAAAATATGACAACAAACATGTACTTGTCAATAATAACATTAAATGTAAATGGATTAAATGCACCAATCAAAAGACATAGGGTAGCTGAATGGATAAGAAAACATGACCCATATATTTGCTGTCTACAAGAGACCCACCTCAGAGCAAAGGATTCACACAGACTGAGAGTGAAGGGATGCAAAAACATTTTTCAAGCAAATGGAAATGAGAAAAAAGCTGGGGTTGCGATACTTATATCTGATAAAATAGACCTCAAAGTAAAGGCCATAACAAGAGATAAGGAAGGCCACTACATAATACTAAAGGGAGCAATTCAACAAGAAGATATAACTCTGGTAAACATATATGCACCCAATGCAGGAGCACCCAAATACATAAAAAAAAACTCCTGGAAGACATCAAGGGAGAGATTGACAACAATACAATCATAGTAGGAGACTTTAATACACCACTGACATCACTGGATAAATCCTCTAGACAAAAAATCAGCAAAGAAACAGCAATTCTAAATGATGCACTAGATCAAATGAACTTAATTGACATCTTCAGAGCATTTCACCCCAAAGCTACGGAATATACGTTCTTCTCAAGTGCACATGGGACATTTTCAAAAATAGACCACATACTGGGTCACAAGCAAAGTCTCCCCAAATTTAAAAATATTGAAATCATATCAAGCATTTTCTCAGACCACAATGGCATACTATTAGAAATAAACTATAATAAAAACATTCCAAAAAATTCAAACACTTGGAAGCTGAATAGCATGCTATTAAAAAATGATTGGGTGAGCAATGAGAACAAAGAAGAAATTAAAAACATCCTGGAGACTAATGACAATAAAAATACAACAATGCAATTGCTATGGGACACAATGAAAGCAGTCCTGAGAGGAAAGTTTAAAGCTCTACAGGCCTACCTCAAAAAACAAGAAAATATGCTAATAAATGATCTAACTCAACAACTCAAAGAATTAGAAAGAGAGCAATAAGAAAAGCCCACAGTGAGCAGAAGGAAGGACATAATAAAGATCAGAGCAGAAATGAATGACATAGAGACCAAAAAAAAATACAAAAGATCAACAAAACCAAGAGCTGGTTCTTCGAAAGGATAAACAAGATTGATGAACCTCTAGCCAGGCTCACCAAGAAGCAAAGAGAGAGGACCCAAATAAACAAAATCAGAAATGAAAGAGGTGAAATAACAGCAGACCCCACAGAAATACAAAGGATTGTTAAAAAATACTATGAACAACTCTATTCTAACAAACTACACAACCTGGAGGAAATGGACACATTCCTAGAAAAATACAACCTTCCAAAACTCACTCAGGAAGATTCTAAAAATCTCAATAGGCCGATAACTATGGAAGAAATTGAAGCAGTCATCAAAAAGCTCCCAGCAAACAAAAGCCCGGGGCCAGACGGCTTCACAGGGGAGTTTTACCAAACATTCAAGGAAGAACTAAAACCTATCCTCCTCAGACTATTTCAGAAAATTCAAGAGGAAGGAACTCTTCCAAGCTCCTTCTATGAAGCCAGTATCACCCTAATACCAAAACCAGATAAAGACAACACAATGAAAGAGAATTACAGGCCAATTTCCCTCATGAATATAGATGCCAAAATCCGCAACAAAATTCTAGCAAATCGAATCCAGCAGTACATCAGAAAGATCATACACCATGACCAAGTAGGATTTATCCCGGGGATGCAAGGATGGTACAATATTTGCAAATCAATAAACGTGATACATCACATAAACAAATTGAGAGATAAAAACCACATAGTCATATCAATTGATGCAGAAAAAGCATTTGACAAAATCCAACACCCTTTCTTGATAAAAACTCTCAGCAAGGTGGGAATAGAAGGATCATACCTGAACATAATAAAAGCCATATATGACAAACCCACAGCCAACATCATACTCAATGGGCAAAAACTAAAACCATTTCCCCTAAGAACAGGAACAAGACAGGGATGCCCACTCTCACCACTCCTGTTCAATATAGTGCTGGAAGTACTAGCCATTGCAATCAGACAAGAAGAAGAAATAAAAGGCATCCAAATTGGAAAAGAAGAAGTAAAACTGTCCTTATTTGCAGATGACATGATACTGTACATAGAAAACCCTAAAGACTCCATCAAAAAATTACTAGACTTAATAAATGAATTCGGCAATGTAGCAGGATACAAAATTAACGCCAAGAAATCTATGGCATTTCTATATACCAATAATGATCTTACAGAAAGAGAGACTAAAAAAGCAATCCCATTTACCATCGCACCAAAAAAATTAAGATACCTAGAAATAAACTTAACTAAGGAGGTAAAAGACCTATATGTGGAAAACTACAGGACACTGAAAAAAGAGATAGAGGAAGACATAAACAGATGGAAGAACATGTTCATGGATTGGTAGAATCAACATCATCAAAATGTCCATACTACCCAAAGCAATCTATAAATTTAATGCACTTCCCATTAAAATACCAAAGGCATATTTCACAGACCTAGAACGAACTTTCCAAAAATTTATCTGGAATAAAAAAAGACCCCAAATAGCTGCAGCAATCCTGAGAAAGAAGAACAAAGTAGGTGGGATCTCAACACCAGATATCAAGCTGTATTACAAAGCCACTGTTCTTAAAACAGCCTGGTACTGGCACAAGAACAGACATATAGATCAGTGGAATAGAATAGAGAACCCAGAAATTGACCCAAATCACTATGCTCAATTAATATTTGACAAAGGAGGCACGAACATACAATGGAGTCAAGACAGTCTCTTCAACAAATGTTGTTGGGAAAATTGGACAGACACATGCAAAAAAATGAAGCTAGATCACCAACTTACACCATACACAAAAATAAACTCAAAATGGATAAAGGACTTAAACATAAGACGGGAAACCATAAAAATACTAGAGGAATCCACAGGCAGAAAAATCTCAGACATATGCCGAAGGAACTTCTTCACTGATACTGCTCCTAGGGCAATGGAAGCCAAAGAGAAAATAAACAAATGGGACTACATCAAAATAAAAAGCTTTTGCACAGCAACGGAAACCATCAATAAAACAACAAGAAATCCCACTGTATGGGAGAACATATTTGCCAATGATATCAACGATAAGGGTTTAATCTCCAACATCTACAGGGAACTCATGCAACTCAACAAAAAGAAGATAAACAACCCAATCAAAAAATGGGCAACTGATCTAAATAGACACTTTTCGAAAGAAGACAGAAGGAAGGCCAAGAGACATATGAAAACCTGCTCAAAGTCGCTAATCATCAGAGAGATGCAAATCAAAACAACAATGCGGTACCATCTCACACCTGTCCGAATGGCTATTTTCAACAAATCAACAAACAACTACAAGTGCTAGCGAGGATGCGGAGAAAAACGAACCCTCGTGCACTGCTGGTGGGAATGCAGACTGGTGCAGCCACTGTGGAGAACAGTATGGAGTTTCCACAAAAAACTAAAAATGGAACTCCCTTTTGACCCAGTGATCCCACTTCTAGGAATATATCCCAAGAAACTAGAAACACGAATCAGAAAGGATATATGCACCCCTATGTTCATAGCAGCACAATTCACCATAGCTAAGATTTGGAAACAGCCTAAGTGCCCATCAGCAGATGAGTGGATTAAAAAACTGTGGTACATCTACACAATGGAATACTACGCTGCGGTAAAAAAGGAGTTCCTACCATTTGCAACAACATGGATGGAGATGGAGAGTGTTATGTTAAGTGAAATAAGCCAGGCAGAGAAAGATAAGTATCACATGATCTCACTCATTTGTGGAATATAATGAACGGCATAAACTGATGAACAAGGACAAATCCAGAGATTAAGAAACGTCAAACAGCACGTCATACCACAGGGAAGGTAGGGGAGGATGGGGGTAAGGGGGAGAGATCAACCAAGGGACTTGTGTGCATGCATATGAGCCTAATCAATGGACACAGACAACAAGGGGGTGGGACATAAGTAGGGGGTGGGGGGTTATGGGGGAATAATTTGTGTTTTTGCCTCCCTGACAAAATTTATATAAGGTTACAAAAAGAAATTGACAGCCAGTTTGAAATTTAATAGCCATGACCTAGAGCAAAGAATATCCTTACATGATATTATTCTACAATGTTATTAAAATTTTAGATATTTTACAACAGCATATTGTACAATTATCCCAAATAAACTTACAAACTAATTCTTGGAATGGTTGGCAGCAATTTTTTTTAAAAAAAGGACATGAAAGGATATAATCCCTTTCAGAAGGAATTAAGGCGCTGGGAAGGCACTTGAGCATTCTATATTGGCCCCTCTTGCCTTTTGTGCCAAGAGGGACTCTGTTCTCACAATCCAATTGCCCTCAGCTATTGCCTGAGCTTTCTGTCCATGCTGAGCATGAAGCCTCGTGGTGGCTGGTACCATGGATCTGTCTCTCGCCCAATTGTGTGAGCTGGGCCCTCCCTGGAGAAGAAACCTGAGTTCCCCGAGATATGTGATCAGTGCTGAGGCCCAGCCAGCAGGCCAGGGGATCCCAAGGCAGGTGCTGGGCGTGGAGGCCACGGGGGCATAGGCTACCAAGGAGACAGAACTGAACCTCACATCACCCTGCTTGGCCCCGGAGGATGACTGGTTAGCCAGAGACGGGTAAGATTCCTCAGGGAAGGAACAACCTAAGACAGGCACAGTCACAGAGGGGCCATCAGGAGAGAACTTGGGGATCAACAGAGGTGGGGCACAGACCCTCACCCCCCCAACCTTGCAGGGCCCTGAACCCTCACCCCGTCTGAGGGAGGTCTCCTGCCCCCATGGCTGCTTTGCTTCCCACGCCCAGCTCAGATCGGGACACAGGTGACAGACAGTGACTTGGCCCAGCTCAGATTGGGACCCAGATAACAGACAGAGACTTGGCTGACAGCAGCTGCCCTATATCTAAATCCAGCCTAGCACCAGGAATGCTCAGAGCCTACTCAAGAATGCCAATAATCCTTTCCACTAATATTTACAGGGTAAACTAAGATTGTTGGTAGAGTATTAAATTTGACAGTAAAATAATAATCAAGTTTTCAGATTAATTTAAATAGGCTAATTGAAATAAGTGAATATTCAAGAAAATGTAAGGGGGAGAGATCAACCAAGGGACTTGTGTGCATGTACTGGACAAAAAGCTGTTCCTAAAGTGTTAACTAAAATTTCTATTGGTAGTTCATCTCATGGTAAAATTCCTGAACATGCAATGAAACTAAAGCAGTCCTATTTTTGTCAAAAAATTAAAATTTAAAGTCATCAAGACTGCATTATAAAAGTTACAAAAGCCTCCATTAATCAAAAAAGGGGGGATAGAAGGGTAATATCATGTAAGGAAAAATATCCTATAAGTAAATTACATCTAGAAAACTTTTACTTTACAAAATTAGTTTTCATTTGTAATGCTAACAGCAAGACACCCATGGAAAACACACATGGTGTCTAAATAAGACAAAGGAAAATCGTTTGGGCAAAAATAAAAAGGATCCCAAATCAATTATATAGAAAAGATTCCTTTATTAACTTTTGGTCGAGAATATGCTTGTATATTTTCAGAAAACAACTCCAAGACCATGTGGATTCCTGCAACAGAGAGGAATTGACAGGTCTGCTCCAACCAGGAAGACAAGAAGAGAAACAGACCAGAGATGGAAGACGCTGACGACGCCTTGCCATGCTAGCAGTCAGCAGCTGTGCGACGCAGCAAGTTGCCTAGGACCAAACCAGAGAGGGTCGGACCTGCATTGCCACCATGTGCCCACCATCCAGATATCATTGCTGACATGTACACATAAGGAACTGTTTGACATTGAAACGGGGACTCAGAACTGTTGGACATGGAAATTGGGACTCAAACATTTTTTGTTATTATATGTTTATTTCTAGTCTGCAGAGGCAAGATTTTTTAAAGGAATGAAATGGGGGAAAAAATAGATACAGAGGCAAAGAAGCATTGAAGAGACTGTCAAACTACAGTGGGAAGGCAGAGGAGGTTGCAGGGCGGGGGGGCGGGGGGGGGGGCTGTAAGAGATCAACCGAAGGACTTGTGCGCATGCATATAAGCATAACCAATGGATAAAAAACACTGGGGGGGGGCAGGTAAAGGCATGTACTGGGGGGAAGGGGAGGCCGGGGGAAGGTCAATGGGGAAGGAAAAAAAAAAGGAGACATATGTACTACTATTTGTAATACTTCAAATAATTAAAATAATAATAATAATAATAATAATAATAATAAAAATCTTAGCTCCATTTCAACATGTAAATTTTGGAAGGACACAAACATTCAGTCCATAACACTTATCATTCTTACTTTTACAGGCAAGAAAATAAACTTAAAGAGGTAAAATAAATTAAGTAGGAAGCTGCTAAGTACAAGATCCAGGGTTGGAAAACAAATCTAATTCTAAACTCTACAGTCTTTCCTCACTAAGGCCTTGTCTTCACAAGCTTGTTTTATGTGAATTTTATTTATTAAAGCATACAAAATAAATTTCAGAAGCAACACCACTATAAAACCAATTACTATTTTGCATAAACTTTGTTGAATGGGCCATTTTCCCATGTCAATATTATGGACTACATCACTTAAAGAAATAATTACTGCTACCAGCTGGAGAACAAATTTGAGACTTTGTTTATATAATTTCAGACATTGTAATCGATGAAAATTCATTGTTCATGAATGTTTTTGCAAATCAGGTATATTCCATCTATACAGAAAATGTAATGCATTGGTCAACCGTATATATTCTTTTCTTCTTATTGCTTTGAGAACATTTTAGAAATACAACTTAAAAAAAAACCTAGAGAATTCAGGACTACAGATAAAATACACAAAGAAAAAGTGCCACCTCTTTTCTTTATAAAAAATTAGCCTTACCTAATAAAATTCTTCATGTTGATACTGGCATCCAGAACTGGTGTCAAATATACTGTTATTGATTTTTCTCTATATTGATAGTTACTGATATTCACTTCTATATGAATAAGTGTAGGACATTTTCATTCAAGATAATGTCAGTATGTCTGAGAGATCCATTACTTAAACAACAGAGTTATACGCTCAGTCAGAATCCTTAGAGCAAATTTAGACACTACTTAACTTGGTTTTCTGACAAGGCTAGAGGCCAGAGCTCTGCAAAAGGGCTTTACATAAAGATGTCATGGACAAGACAATCAGAATTCTTTTTATCCACTTAGCAGATCAGCATCTTTTTTATGTGGAGCAATTCCACACATTATAAGGCTTCTTAGCAGGAGAAGTAGATTCCCATCCAGAAGTGGGAAAATGTAAGACATTAATTTCCCGGTCTCCCTTGAAGGTAGGGTATAAGGACCCAGGCTCTGCTGACCACAGACATCCACATCAGACTCTAATTCAGAAGCTAGTCTCTCAAATTGGCAGCATTAGCAATTGCTGTAAGGTTGAGAAGTTGGCAGGGTCAGAACTGTGGCAGCTGGTACTCAATGAAGGCAGCAACAGTCTCATCATCAGGCCAGTGTTGAAGCGTAGGTTGGGTATAAGACCTACTTTTAAGCACTTTGCTTAGTACTCCAGTCTCCCAACTGTGCTGAGAGCTCCCTGATATCTCACTAATCAATTTCTATTCTACTAAAATTGTCTGGAGTTTATTTCTGTTGTGTGCTCCTGGAAAGCTCTTGATTCAAAATTCTGTCTCTATTTTACAAGAGGACCAACAGGAAGCTTTTTGCTAACAGGCAGTAATGGAGAAGAGTTATTATTGAATCAGAAGAGGAATGTCAAACTGATCATTTATTGAATGTCTATACCTATTAAGTAATGTTAACTCTAGTAATTATCACCAGTCAGTACTCACAATCTCAAAGATCTTTTTCCAGTTCTATTCCTACTGACTTTCTCTTCCTTTTATCATGAGTTATATTCAGACCATCTGCTTCTTCCTTATAATATTGCTCTATTTTTATGATGTATTAAGTGATACTAAAATAATGGTTTCAATGTGTCCCAACCTATCTACATGTTGCTTACTGGAACATATGGATCCTAAGGATCATAGGTGTTAAAGTGGATCCAAGAAAATTGATTAAGCTAATGATCATCCCTCAATCTTGCACACTGGCATCGTGAGAATCAGCTACAAATCACCTTTCTGCAGTTTCAAGGAGAATGTTTCTGAGTTCAGGTTATTGGGTTCAGGAACACTGACATCTAGCTAACCTTTTTCTCTTTATTATCTATATTAACGATATCCATATTACCTACATTATCGTAACTTAATAACTATGCTGGCCTTCCTCCCTCTACCCCTATCCAGACCTGAATCATGGCCATTATTTGATTTTAATGTTTAGGCATTTATTTGCAAAAATATACTCTTATATTAAGGGGTCCATCCATTTAAATCAGTAATCTTAATCTCACTAAAGCCAGGCAAAATATGGATTTTAACTAATAATTTTATAATTAACAACTTTGAGTTCAAACAGATATCCAGAAGTGATTATTTTTTAAACACTGAGTTATTATCAATGTGGGGAAAATAAATACATTTTAAATGTTTTAAAAGTTGAGTTCTTAGTAATTCTATTTTGATCTCAAAAGAAATGGTGGGTTTTTTAAATTAGTTTTCATTGCTTTCAATCATTATAATATAACTTTGTTGGTATTAATTCAGATCCTACCATTTGAAGTTACGTCTCAAATAATAAGATTTCTGCATGTAAATATTAACATACATTAAGTAAAGCTATTTTAAATGATCTTGCCTTTTGAGTTTTAAACATAGATCTTAAATTTAAAACCTTTTCACATACACCCTGGAGAAAGACTTTCTAAAACTATCAAATTTAGTTTTTAAACTGTACTTTTAATACATCATTTAAAAGAAATTGGTGAAATATAAGGTTAGTGTTTAAAATCAAAGACTACGTCAAGTTGTGTGAATTAAATACTGTCTTCACCATTTATTACATCTTTGATCATCGTCTTTCTATTCTCCAGTTTCCTAAGATGAAAAATGAAGTAACAATAGATCTGGCATAGGTTTCTATTATCATCATTTTGTTCTGAAGATATAGAGCAGGAAGAAGTATAGTGAAATGCAAAGGGTAGGTCTCTGGAAGTTAAAACTACATAGGTTCAGATACTAGAACCCTTAGGAGATGTAAAATCTGTATGCTTAAAGTTGGATCTGAAAAATAATATCTGTATTTATAAAAGGCTAATATGCAAAGTATACCCTTGGGAGTTTGACTGGGAGACCAGGAGTTCCATCACTTGCTATGACATGCACTGACCACCAGGGGATAGAGTGAAATGAAGGAAGGCCCTGGCCGGCAGCCGGAAAGCCCTGATCAAACTTCATTGCTAGCCAGGCCTAGGGACCCTACGATGCACAAATTTTGTGCACCAGGCCTCTATCCTATATAATAAAAGAGTAATATGCAAATTGACCATCACTCAAACACACAAGATGGCTGCCCCCATATGGTCAAAGATGGTTGCCCCCATGTGGACACAAGATGGCTGCCATAAGATGGTCGGCAGGGGAGGGCAGTTGTGGGAGATCAGGATAGCAGGGGAGGGCAGTTGAGGGTGACTAGGCCTGCAGGGGAGGACAGTTGGGGGGACCCAGGCCTGCAGGGGAGGGCAGGTGGGGGCAACCAGGCCAGCAGGGGAGAGAGGTTGGGGGTGACCAGGCCTGCAGGGGAGGACAGTTGGGGGCAACCAGGCCTGCTGGGGAGGTCAGTTGGGGGGAGACCAGGCCTGCAGGGGAGGGCACTTGGGGGCGACCAGGCCTGCAGGGGAGGGCAGTTGGGGATGACCAGGCTGGCAGGGGAGGGCAGTTAGGGGTGACCAGGCCAGCAGGGGAGGGCAGTTAGGGGTTACCAGGCCAGCAGGGGAGCAGTTAGGCATCAATCAGGCTGTCATGGGAGTGGTTAGGGGGTGATCAGGCTGACAGGCATAATGGCTAGGGGCAATCAGGCAGGCAGGCAGGCAGGCGAGAAGTTGGGAGCCAGCAGTCCTGGATTGTGAGAGGGATCCCACATTGGAGAGGGTGCAGGCTGGGCTGGGGGACCCCCCGATGCACGAATTTCATGCACCAGGCCTCTAGTTTATATATAAGAACTTCCTGCTGCCAAGCCCACCTGTGTGTAGCAGGTGTGCAATGCTAGAAAAAAAAAATTATATCCTCTGCTTTAAAAGAGATCTGTTCCTACCCTAGATTTTTGAAAAGCCCTGCTGTACAACTTTGCACACACAATCCTTTTATAAATGTCTACACTGATACCTACACATCTGCTTTTTTTTTTTAAGTGGGGCCACCTCCCCTTGTCCACTCATATTGAAATCTCCATACCAAAAGTCATACTCTTCTTTCAGAAAAAAAAAAGTATTTCTTTCTCAAAATAGATATCTTGTGAAATGGAGTTATTGCTATTGTTTAGACTTTCCAAGACAAATGTGCATTCCATAGCTGAAACCAAGGTGAATCTTGCAACCTCTATGCCCAGGCTCAGAACTGTACTATAACAACATCATTCTGCCAGTTGTGCATCCTCAGCTCTCTTGAATGTGGTGATAGATGTAATTTTGTGTTGTGGTTGGATTCCCTGTCCCAAGACTAAGACTGAGTGAAAGAAGGGTATTTGGGAAGTGCAGAAATACAAGGAGTGTCTAAAGAGTTGATGTGGAGTTTTGGGGTAGAGGGTATATTAGGGTTCTTCAGATAAACAGATCGTAGATATAGAAATATAAATAGAATAGACAATATAGATGGTAGATGATATAGAGATAGAGATAGAGATAGAGATAGAGATAGAGATAGAGATAGAGGAGATAGAGATAGAGATACATAGAGATAGAGATAGAGAGAGGGAAATAGAGATAGAGATAGAGATAGAGATAGAGATAGAGATAGAGATAGAGATAGATAGAGATACATAGAGATAGAGATACATAGAGATAGAGATAGAGAGAAAAATAGAGGTAGAGATAGAAATAGAGATAGAGATGGAGATAGATATAGATAGAGGTAGAGATAGAGACAGATAGAGATTAAAGGAGACTTACTATAGGAATTGGTGCACACAATTATAGAGACCAACAATTTCCACAAACTGCCATCTGCAATCTGGAGAATTAGAAAAGCCAGTGGTGGAATTCAGTCCAAGTGTGAAGGACTGAGAATCATGACAGCCAATGATATTAACTCCCAATCCAAGTCTGAAGGCCAGAGAATCCCAGAATCTGAGAACCAGTAGCATCAATGTCACATGATTAGTGAGTCACAATATCATTGAGTAACCAACTCTACGTTACAGCCAAGCAGTTTTATAGTCTGTAGCTGTATCCAAAGGGAGAGCAAGATGGAAAGGTCCTGTCATGAGGACAGAAGAAAAATATCTCAGCTTAAATAGAACAAATTCTCCTTTCCTCTGCTGTTTGTTCTATTCAAGCTCTCAACAGATTGGATGATGCCCATTCACATTAGGGAGGGCAATCAGCTTTACACAATCCACCAATGCAGATGCTGATCTCTTCTGGAAACACCCTCACAGACACACCCAAAAATAATGTTTTAACAGCTATCTTGGCATCCCTTAGCCCAGTCAAGTGGGCACATGAAGTTAACTAACACAGGAAGGACTTAGCAAATTGTAGGGGAATGGCTCCCCATGGTGCTATGGTGACTTTGGATGTCTCCACATAGGATACATAGGCAAGGCTCAAGGACAGTCTGACCCAAGTCTTAGTGGACCATCCTATGGTCTACCCTGGAACATGACAAGGTAAGCAACCTGGTAAAAAACTGCCACGAGACCAATGCATCCACGTGCCTACTTTGGGGAAGGAACCCCACCTTGTGGAAGGCTGCTATGAAGCAGTTTCTCATCTGCCTCTCTGGTTCTGGTGAGGCATGAAACTTCCTACCCTGTTTCCCCGAAAATAAGACAGTGTCTTATATTAATTTTTGCCCCCAAAGACACGCTAGGTCTTATTTTCAGGGGATGTCTTATTTTTCCATGAAGAAGAATACGGTACACATTTATTGTTAAATGAAAACAAAGGAAATTTATTACCTGTATATGGTACAGTAGTACAGTAGTTGTCAACACAAACCAGACAAACTGTGAATCCTACAGTATCAAGAATTTACTCATTTATTCAATGACAATCATGTCATCATCTTCTGGAACATCATCATAACAATCCAATTTCTGAATTTACTGGTGAATTTCTTGTGACTCCATTTCTTTCAGAATCAGTGGACCAAATCTCTCATGTTTAGCAATAGCACTGTCTTTAAATGAGTACTTCTTGTCAAGGTAGCCTGCTCGCAGTGCATTTGCAATGCAACTGTCAGTGATTTTCTCCCATGAATTCTTCACCCAAGTCACAACTTCTTGCAGTTTAGGTTTCACAAAGTTTCCACGCTGATTTCTCTCCATTCTATTTTCAATGTAGTCATTAATTTGCATGTGCAAATTGTCTTTGAATGGCTTGTTTATTGCAATATCAAGAGTCTGGAGATAGGCCGTCATTCCTGCGGGAATCATTATCTGATCTATTTTTCTTTCGTGAAGAAATGTCTTCATGTCTTTAGCGCGGTGAGTGCTGGCTGCATCCCAGACTAGCAGACCTCTTTGGCTCCCTCGCATAACAAGCGGCAGCATTAAATCAACCCACTTCCTTATAACTGCTTGTGTGGCCCAGGCTTTTTCAGTTTCAATAATAAAAATGCCTAAAACACATTCAATCTTTTCCTTCTTGCCCTTAGAAATGATTAAAGGTGGGATTTTAGTGCCATCCAGACGAATTGCCAAAATACAGGAAACACATGCACTTTCGTAAGCAGTGGAGGGAATGTACGCTAAGGAGGCATCCCGCTGTTCAATTGTTGTTTGAGATGATTGGCCCATAAACACTGCAGTTTCATCATAGCAATCATGTTGGAAAGACTGTATTTAGAGAAGTCAGCATCATCAATAAAGGACTTGAATGCAAGTGCTCGCTTAATAACTTGAGTATCTTCCAACCTAAACAATGTTGTAGATCTTCTTAAAGACAGTTCAGTTCGCTGAAGGAAATTATCCAGCCAGTGTTGTGATGCTTTGAAGTCTTCGGGGGCTATGTCAAACTGTGGTGCCATTGCAAGGGCAAATTCTTGAATCTGAGCCCTATTCACAACCAAAGCCTTTGCTTTCCTGTCAACAACCCATTCACAGATCAGGTCTTCCAGCTCAGAAAATAATGGTTGCCGACCTGATCCACACTTGCACTTTTTAGCATTTCCCTTCTCCACTTGTTCAATGAGGTTACCATACTCTGCTCGCCATTTTCAGACCAATCGGATACTCAACATCTTCTCTTTGCAGAAAGTAGTAATATTTTGGCCCCAAGAGTCTTTCACGATTCCTTTCTTGTACTCCACGGAGTAGCTTTTTCTTTTTGCTCTCATTTCTAGGGGTAAAAAAAAAAGGAATTGGGGTATCAAGGTGGGGGAAGGGGGATCACTCAAAATGACACAGGGAGGATAGGAGGGGGGAATCAAAATGGCACAGGAGAATCAGAGGGGGGATTACCATTTTAGTAACCCCTTTTGATCCTCCTGTGTCATTTTGATTGTCCCCTCTGATACTCATGTGTCATTTTGATTGTCCCCTCTGATCCTCCTGTGTCATTTTGATTGCCCCCTCTGATCCTCCTGTGTCATTTTAAGTGATCCCCCTCCCGCCACCCCTGTGCCACTGAACACCTTCACCAGACATCCCCCCTACCCCTTTATCAGACATTTACCCCTGGGGCCTGCCTAGGGACTGTCACTGGGCTTGCTGGGGCCTGGATCTGGGCTGGAGCAGGGTCTGCCACTGACTGAGAACCTTCAGTCATCATGAAGGCGGCCGCGAGCATCAGGTAGTGTCACCAGAGACAGACCAGCACTCACCACCTTCGCCGTGTCCCGTCCGCTCTAATCCTCCTGTTCTTCTACACGCATCTGCGAAAGTCTCCTCCTCTCTCCTGCCCCGCGCTCACCGCTCACTCCGACCTCCACTCCGCCTCCTCACAGCAGTGACGTCAGGACTCCGTGTAACGTCACTGGTTGCTAGACGCCAGTCGGGGCGGCCCTAGCGACCAGTTTATGGTAAATTAATTTTCATTCTGAGACAGAGCCTGGGGGCCTTATTTTCGGGGGATGCCTTATATTTCACTCAGAAGGAAACCTATAAGTAGGCCTTATTTTCGGAGGATGTTTTATTTTCGGGAAGACACAGGTACTTTGCTCTCCCTTTGAGGACAGCCTCAGAACATAAATAGCTTGGCTATAATTTAGAGTTGGCTCCTCACTGGCACTGCAACTTGCTACTCTTGTTCTAAGTTGTTCTGTAATGTCCTGGGATGTGGGGAGCTGATACCACATTGGTTTTGCTTTTGCTGTCTGTGTAAGTAATGAACTCTCTAAATAAATTTGGGCTTATTTTCTCCTAAGCAGCCGAATCTATGGAAATTTAGCAAGCCAACCTAGTAGTTAACACCATATTACTGCTTAGGGATTGCTTGACTGCTTGATGCAACCAAGGGATACATTTTAAAGGCTGCTGCCACAGTGGGAAACTAAGGCTTTACATCTGGGAAATGGTGTAAATTGCATGCTTCAGTTATCTAGACAAGGTACAAGGGATTTTATACCCCCATACCTATGTTATTAAGGGTTGCCTTGGAGGGACATCAATGGCCAGGTGTTTCTGGTCTGTAGTATGAGCCAGCAATGTGTGTTCCAGCAGCCCAATGTTATAGATATTGGCCATTTCAGACCAAGTTGGCATGAACAGAAATGGTAAATAGCTAAAAGGGAATACTGGCAGAGCACTGACAGTATCTACTATACCTTGTTAGGTCAATGGTCATGCCAAAAGAATATTGTATTATTGATAGAGTCTAGTAACGTTTACCTAAGAATTTAACCTTAACTGTCTTCTCAAAGAAGAGACAATCTAAGAAAAACAGTCCCACCTATCCCATTACTCTCTGTCTTTGTACTTTCTTTTTTTCACCCCCTACATAATGAGTTTATAACTTCTGTTATCTTTCCCCTTCGTACAGTAGGGGCTTTGTCTAACTTCCTCATCACTGTATCTTTAGGTCATAGGAAATGCCTGTCACATTGTGGGCACAGACATTTACTTCTTAAATGAATGAAAATAAAAATGAGCGAATCAAATTACTATTGGCTTAGGTCAGTGGTCAGCAAACTCATTAGCCAACAGAGCCAAATATTAACAGTACAACGATTGAAATTTCTTTTGAGAGCCACATTTTTTAAACTTAAACTTCTTCTAATGCCACTTCTTCAAAATAGACTCGCCATGGTATTTTGTGGAAGAGCCACACTCAAGGGGCCAAAGAGCCGCATGTGGCTCGCGAGCCGCGGTTTGCCGACCACTGCCTTAGGTGATCCACAGCCTCTGCAAAGAGTGTGTAATTAGAGCTCTGGCCAGGTGGCTCAGTTAGTTAAGAGCGCTGTTCTGTACACCAGAAAGGTTGCGGGTTTGATTCCCAGTCAGGGCACACACCTATGTTGTGGGTGTGATCCCCAGTGGAGGTGCCTACAAGAGGCAACTGATCTATGTTTCTCATATTGATGTTTCTCTCTCAATCTTTCTGTCTCTTCCTTTCTCCCTAAAATCAATGAAAACATATCCTCCAGTGAGGATTAAAAACTGTGTAATTAGAAAAGTTATTTATAATTATTAGGTGATGATTCTCAGTTTTAAGTACCTGCAGAGTAAGAACTATATTACATTCACTGTATATCTCTTGCACATAGTAGACCTTTATATAGGGTTCAACTTATTGAATTGCTAATTATAAAGTGTTACTAGAGGCCCAGTGCACGATGTGTGTGCATGGGTGCAGTCCCTAGACCTGGCCGGCGATCTAAGCGTGAGCATCTGGCGTGGAAGGGCAGGTCCCAGCTGACCTCTGCGCCCTGGGCAGCACCTGGGCTCCTGCACAACTGAGTCATCAGGACCCCGCCCGGCCCCCTCAGTGCCTGGGAGCTGGGTGGAGGCTCCACTCCCACCACCGCTGCTGGTCACCATCTGTGGGGTGATCAGCAGGGCAATCGGGCCCTGCTCGCACCTGCATTGGCCTAGCACTGCCCACTCACCTGCTCCACCATCCCGCCATGGTCCCGGCTCTAATCAGGGCCCATGGGGGCAGGCAGAGCCTCCACTGCCGCCCACTTCCAACGCCACATCACCCACGCCCAGCATGTTCCACACCGCCCCCTGGTGGTTAGCACATGTCATAGTGAGTGGTCGAACTCCCCATCGAACTCCTGGTCGAAGGGACAATTTGCATATTAGGCTTTTATTATATAGGATTCCCTTTCATTTGTATGACCACTGATATTTTAAAACATGTTCATTATTTCATTTATTTCTCACATCAGTACTCTAAAATCATTTGGTAGGTGTTATAATTCCAAATTTGCATATGATTAAGAACAACATTTCAAGAAGGTTGAATGCGCTTTTCCAATGATGCAAAAAGTAAAAGGTGGGCCCTTGTTTAATTCCTAATCATTTATTCAGCACATATAAACTGAATGTATCCTCTAAGTCCAGCACTATCCTAGACTCAAAGATTAAAAACATAATGAACAGTCCCCAAAAATAAGGGGCTTACATTCCAGTAGAGGAAATATATGTCTCAAAATCATTTCCAATAGGTTGAACACATAATGCCGGGGCTAATATCCAAAGTTCCATTGCCAAATCAGTTGGTTTAAATCCTGTTATCAATGTTTTCCAGTTCTGTACTTATCCTTAGCAAGTTACTGGCCCTCTCTGTGTTTCAATTTTCCTAGTTATTTAGAAAATATACAGAATACAATCAGCTTTATTAGTTAATTATAAAAATTAAATGAGGCACATATAACCATTCCTGTTACATAGTATGTACTTACTAAACATCAGCTGCTACTATAAATGCTGAAAGGTAGATCTTCAAGATGAAGTGGATGAAATGATTAACTATACACCAGGAAAATAAGAGTACCTTGGGTTACTAGAGGAACCCATAGATTAACAACCATATAAGAAGGGAGAAGAGACAAACTTAATGTCATGAAATCTATGATTAGCTCAAGGAACCATAAGTTATGTGAATATTTTTAAAACAGGGACAAATGAAGGTACAAAGGAATGGAATGGGCCAATATAAAGAAGAACCTGCTATTCTGAGATAAATTTTTATTTGACCCTGTAGTTAATAAAAAAACCACTGGTGGATTTAACCAAGAAGAGTAACATGATCAGATATGTAATTCAGAAACAAATTTTGGTATTGCAACAGTTCTATGGACTTTGCTTTGGTTTTGCAACGTGGAAGCTAAGTTGGACGTTGAAGATCAAGAAACCAGTCCAGACAATAAGTGATGATGGGAGGACATGAACTAAAACAACAGTGGGAATTGAGAAGGAGCATCGGAAACACGCGGTAGAATAGAGCAGATCTAGTGATGAGTTGCACAGATGCAATAAAGGAGAGACACAAATAAAAGATGAGGTTTGGGGTGGGTCAGTAATCTAGTAATGGAATATTTAGAAGTAGCATGCATATTTAAGAAAAGAAAGAGGCTTTGAGAGAATGCAGGAGGAGGGAATGTGGTCAGATTATAACTTTAGTTTTAGATACAATCTGGTACTCTTTCTGCTACACTCTGCTACCTGCAAAAGGTATAAATTCTTTTGGATTTGATTTTAAATAAAAGAAGACAATGCAAACATAGATACAAAATGGTAGAAGAATTTGTATAAGGCAAAAGCTGAATTCAAAATGAAGAGCAGGATAATTCCATTGCCAGGGTCTAAAGAATCCTTCAATATCATGAATCCAGTGCCAATGCCCAAGTAAACTTTCACCAAATCTGACCACATACACACACACACACACACACACACACACTCACAAGTTATATGCAAACTACAATGGGTTTTGTTTTTAACTGCCAATATTTAAAGTGCTCTGTACTTCTTAATTATTCAATAAATATTTCATTTGATGTGATTTGATCATCATCTGACATTTCATTCCTTTATCAGAAGGCTCCACATAGAATTTTATTGTGTCTTTACTGCAGAGGAATTTAAAACTAGAATTTTTATTTTGTGCTTGTCACATTTAATGATAATAATCACCTTCAACCCATCAAAGTAATTTCATATCCAAGCAAGAGACAGTTCTTCTCTTAAAAGTCTGACAAATTTGTTGTGAAACAATTGCATTGACTAAGCAATTAACAAGTAACAGGGCTGAGATTGCAACCGTAGCGTAAACAACAAAGCGATTTAAAGTGACAGAACTGTCAGGTGAGTGAATCTCACTTGACAGTCTTACCCCGTTTTAATATCTCACTATTTGTGTTCTGGGAATAATGTAAATGAAGCATGAGAATAGGTTTGTTGAAATTTTTTTGCATGCTTATTCATGTCACAGCTAGTCATTATGCTGAAGAATTTTAAAAGGTTACAATGAAATGGTGTTTACCTTGGCTTGTACTTGTGGAAGTGTGGTGTATAACATGCAAGCTAGGGTCCAGGTACAGAATTCAAGCTCTACTCTTTCAAAACAAATTCTTAGGCTGTGGAATGAATGTCATGATCCATACATGATTTAATACTGTGAGCCTATTTTTGAAAAAAAAAAGAGAGAGAGAGAGAGAGAGGCTGCAGGTTTGACATTCATTTACTGAAAATATAGAAAACAATCTCACCCAATGTATGGGCTTCACATTGACGTGTGTCACAAGACTCACAGGAAAAACTGCTTCTCTTGGGTTACATTTAATGTACTCACTGGAGAGCTTATGCTAACTGCACTGTAGATATAGTTTTTTAAAAAACCTACTAAGCATACATTCCCAGTTGCACACACACTTTGTCCACAAGCAAAGTTTGTTTCCAAACACAAATCTGGCCAGTCTAAAAACAGCCTTTAGCTATATTTCCACTCCACTAAAAAAGTTAAAAATTTCTAAAGTAAGATGATACAATATACAATTTTCTGCAGACAAGGCAATGCAAGTGTTCTGGTCTTTTTTTCTGCTCCTAAAAATGTAAATGAATGTCCCCACTGAGTCATTTCCCAAGGGATGGGAGCACACCTATTGCAAACATTGATCACATTGGTATAACTCAGCTCTGATGAACAGTAATCAATGACTGGTCCATGCCTCAGGCATAATTTTGTGTAACCAAATACATTCTCCTGAATTCTTCATTTTAAGAAGCAACCAAAAATACATATTATGTGCTTGGGCAGAAACAGAAGTTCACAAAGAGAGGAACAAGGTTGAAGACAATGAGCCACTTCTTCCCTCTGCCAGGGAAGTTGTTTTGCCCCGTGGGTGTGTACGAAAAATCCATAAAAGATTGTGGTAACATGGTTGGTAGCTTACCTTTAAGGAATCATGGTCCTAGGAGCTGCACTCTAGTTCATGGAACATGTAAGTCACTTCTGTTACCCACTGAAAAGGAAACTGTTTCTGTGAGTTTATGTCTATTTGACAAATATCTGACTCTTTAGATAAAAATATTAAAAAGACAACCAGTTTTTTCCCTGAAGAAATTTAGTTGAAAGACTCTCCAAGGCAGAGTTAGTCAGTCTCCATGCTTTTCAACAGATATATCACTTATCACATTTTCAAAATCCTTTTTTCCCTTCAATAAAAAAAAACAACAACAACCTCCAACAAGAAAGAAAATAGGGCTATAGAAGTTCTGGCTTTATCACCAAAGTCTGTTCCCTCTGGAATAGCAAGACTAGAAAATAGAACACTCCAAGTGAGTGAAGAAATATATGTATAAAAAATCACAACACAACAGTCAGAATTTTGGTCACTGCAATATGTAACTCCTCCACAGAAAGCTGACTATGTTCTCCTTGCAAAAGCAGATCCTGAGGTTCTCAGAATAAACATGATCATGATCCGGCAGTTTCCTGTGGACAACCCATAGCATTGTTTTGGGATGTAAATAAGAAACAAAAGCCTGTTGACACTTATGCAAGCCCAGATATGAATAAGAAAGAAGTTACAAATGGAACTCTCTTCTCACAAAACAAACCCAGGTTGTAAAAGGAACCAGCTATATAGGTAAGGATATTTATTGAGAATACCAACATGTTGAGCACCAGATCATTCATCAGAGAAATTTCTCACAGAGATCAATGATAATGTTCTGGAAATATCAGAGCAGGGACCAAAGTAGTCCACGTCCCAAAGAGTCACAGAGATGCAGATGACTCAGATTGTGGAATTTTTCCTAACACTGCCATCATTGCTTTTTATTTTGTTAAGGTGAGTGAGTGAACGTGCGAAAGAATAACCCATGATATTTAAGTGTCTAGAGAGGAAATCTACACCTTTCTCCAGCAAGTAACGTCATATAATTGACTCTTCTCTCTTCATTATCAGTAAGAATACAATATATGAACATTGAACTGAACACACTAACCCAGGGATAGTCTGAAGTTACCTATCTACTCGTGCAACCAGCTCAATTCGCTCCATGGGATATTCTTCTATGAGGAATATTCCTGCTGTGGTAATTTGTATTAGTCAAGAGATACTCTCACTCTCCCATAGGTATCTTTACTGCAACTGCTTAGAAGATGACAGTGACAGCCTCTAGTGGGAGATTCAAACTCATTATTTTTATCAGTCAATAAAGCATAAAAATATTATCCATCATTTAGATTTCAAGGCATGCATGAATATATTTCAACAAATGTATTTTAAAAAATAATAAGCAGAATTTAACTCAAACAAGGACTTGAATAACAAATACCAGTGACTGTTCTGAAGAAAGCATCTTAGCAGCCTATGTTCAAGGACTGGCATGGCTGGAAATTCTTGTGACAATTCAGTCTGAGAGGCTTTAGCACTTGTTCTTCACAGATATCAACAATTTTGGAAATACGAAATGGGAGAATGTAATCTTCAAATTAACTAATATTTAAGAAAAGTATTCAATGATAACTATGAGAGTAGCAATTAGAACAGCAAACTTAAGTTTCTGGGTATCATGATCTTGAATATTTGGGTATTTAATGTTTGCTGCTTGTCCTTGAAGAAATACACAAAGACAGCATCCTAGAGACTGTGCATTTGTATTTTTAAAAATATGTTTTATTGATTTTTTTTTTTAGAGAGAGAGGAAGGGAGAGGGATAGAGAGATAGAAAGATTGATAAGAGAGAAACATTATCTATCAGCTGCTTCCTGCATGTCCCCTGCTGGAGATTAAGTTAGCAATCCAGGCAAGTGTCCTGACCAGAATCAAATCTGTGACCTCTTGCCCTAACCGGTTTGGCTCAGTGGATAGAACATCGCCTGCAGACTGAAGGGTCCCAGGTTCAATTCCAGTCAAGGGCATTTACCTTGGTTGCGAGCACATCTCCAAGTAGGGGGTGTGCAGGAGGCAGCTGATCGATGTTTCTCTCTCATTGATGTTTCTCTCTATCCCTCTCTGTAAAAAATCAATAATATATATATATATATATTTAAAAACCTGTGACCTCTTGATTCCTAGGTCAAAGCTCAACTGCTGGGCCATGCCAGCTGAGCTGTGCATGTGTATTTAATAAACAAATACCATTGGTGAAATTGCCTGAAAAATGTAGGAGTTGGAGAAGTTTGCCTTTACTACCTCCTCTTTCCACTGTGACCTCTAAAACTTTCAAAGGCCCAAGGGCTTTCTGAATACTCATATTTTATTGTGTAGGAAAAAACATCAAATGCATGATTTCATTTTCATTAACAATATGGATTAAGCAATGTGTTCTAGGATATTTTTAAGGAGTTCTTCAGGAAGAGGAAAAACAGAGTAAAGGAGTAAGTTGTGCATGACAGAATTTTAAATACCAACAGGAGAAAAAGTTGGATAGGTGAGTAATCCAAAGGTTCACCAGACAAGAGAAAAGTTTCTTCTGGTTATAAGTAGGATTGAACCCAAATGCATGTTCCTTTTAGTTGGAAATAGTATTTAACAAAAATGCTCTCTCTCATAACCTGGTTTCTAGGCCCTTTCTTGAGTTATTAATGTGCTAGACAATGAAGAATTAATATGAATGCAGACAGCAAGAAGCATTTCATTCATTCCATTTGTTATTCATTTAGTAAATATTTTAGTGTCTGTTATGCTTGATTTTTTTTTGTTCAGTGATTCTAGTTTAGGGGATAATTTTGCCCCCCCGCCAGGGGACATTTGACAATGTCTGACCACATTTTTGGTTATTACAACTGACAGCATGCTACTGGCATCTAGTAAGTAGAGATCATGCTGATTGATATCCTACAATGTACAGGCCAGCCTCCCACAACAAAGAATTATCCAGACCCAGATGTCAGCAGTGCTGCTGTTAGAAGCCATGCTCTAGGGATGTGATAGTAAAGAAGATGAGCAATTTTTTCTGTATTTGTTATCTCCCACTATTGCTATAATAGAATAGTTTAAATGATTGTCTAGTTGCCATATTATATCCTATGGAAATCCACAACTGGTAGGTAGATTAATACTTGACTTAATAGAAAGTTAAAGAAACTGACAGTTATTGATCACCTGTTTTGGCCAAATGCTACACAAGGTAACATATTATGAGGCAAATTCATACTTCTTGCAGTGCAGTGTATACATTTCTTTCTAACTGGATCAGCACCTATTCAGGTCATCATGGCAGAGTCCTTATGAAATGACAATCTCAGCATCCTACACTGGCAATTGTTTTTACATTTTTTCCAACCTTGTATATTAGGGCCTGACTCTAGCTCGTTTTTTCCAGCTACCTTCTACA
This sequence comes from Plecotus auritus, assembly GCF_963455305.1. NCBI lineage: Eukaryota > Metazoa > Chordata > Mammalia > Chiroptera > Vespertilionidae > Plecotus > Plecotus auritus. The sequence goes on from NC_137770.1 coordinate 211,802,462, forward strand.
CAATTGTTGGCCATATCCCTCCAAATGTAATGATGTTTCCCATGTCCTTCTTAATGTCAAAGGACTTTCACCAACCTTAACTGCCCACCAAGCTTTACCCTCTGTTTTCATGATCATTGCCTAAAGGAAACCTAAATCCACACAACTTGCCTTTTGACATCAGCTCAATACATTTCCTTGGTTTCTTTGTAAGAGATCCATCCAGGGCACCTTCTGCCAGTCATCAGGGGTCAAAGTTCGTCACTAGAACATGAAATAAAGGATAGGAAGGGCAACCACAGACAGAATGCACTTAACTGGAGGTGTAGTAAAATTCTCATCAGCAATGGTTCTCAGAACATGTGAATAGATGATGGAGAATATGTCATTTCTAAATAGACTGATGACTGGTAGATGATGATAGATAGATAGATAGATAGATAGATAGATGATAGATAGATAGATAGATGATAGATGATAGATAGATAGACAATTTTATCAGATTATTTTGTCTATTTATGGAGACATGAACTCGTTAGGGATAATGAATACATTAGATGACACAGGTAGTTCACAAAAGCATATTGACAGACTTCAAAGACTAGAGTAAATCTGATGACACAGAATTTCACAGGAATTATAAAAGCTCTTATATTTTATTACAACAGGATTAAGAATATACAGCTTAGTGGTTCAGAGCACAAACTCTGGAGCAAGGCTGTCAGGGTTCAAATTCTGGCACCATCACTTATAAATAAATGTGTGAATTTTGGCAAGTCATTTGACCTTTCTGTGACTTGCTTTCTTTATCCATAAAATGGGGGTAATTATAGTTTCAATTTCATAAGGTTGTTTAAGAATCCAATTAATTAATATACTTAAAGCCCTTAGAAAAGTGCCTGACATACAGTTAGTCAAGTAAGTGTAGTGATAGAGGGGGCATTATTTCACTGCAGCAAATGTGCAGCAAACATAATTAGGGAAAAAGAAGTCAGAAAAAACTCAATTTGTGTTTTTTAAAAAATTAGATGAATATCTCAAAATTAAAAAAATAAAAAGCCCCTGTGCATGTAGGCTACATCATGGATGAATAGTAATTAGATTAGCAAGAAGCAACAGTTCTTTGTTGCTCTCTAAACCAGATTTGAAGGATTGGTTAAAGATCAGGTAGAAGGCATATTAAGGAGCAAAAGCAAGGGAGAGAAGATATTCAAAGCCATATTCAATAAAAATGATTGATTCAAAGGCAATAGGGAAGTTCAGCCTAAAACGAAGAATCTTACAGGAGATGTGGAGGACATGATGGCTGTCATCAGACATCTGAAAATTGTCATGTGAAGAGAAATTAGATTACATCTTTAATACTCCAATGCGTACAATTAGATGGAGAATTTAAAGGAAAACTAAATTCAGCTCATTATCTGTTGAAAAGTTTTCTTAAAGAAAATTTATGAAATTTGAGCCTGCCTCAAAATGTGTGGCATTCATTTACAGGAAGGGTTCAAGGATAGAGTTGGAGAAGGAGACAGCTATCTTACTTGTTCTTGCAGGTAGGGTCACAGAGGTGAATGGAGAGTTGGGGGGTGTTAAGGGAGAAATGAGCAGCAGTGGTAAAGCTTATAAAGTGGAGGTCCTCTTGAGTAGAAACACCTCTGATTCATAGCCTTTAGCAAAGCAGCAGTGCTGGAAGAAGGTAGTCCCTACAGCCTCAAAGTCCAAAGAAGCAGTGAGGCCGACAGTGAAACAATGCCGATATAAGGTGGTCAAATCCAAAGGATAGTATTCTAAAAAGAAACACAAGCCACTGAGGATTCACCTTGAATGCTATTTTCTCAGAGAGGCCCTTTCCTGACCATAATATTCATTAGCCTCTAGAAAACATTCTCTCTAGCATCACTATATTTTGTTTTTATTTGTTTTCATTTATCACTATCTGATCATTTATGTGATTACTTGTTTATTTTGTTTCCTCTCCTAAAATGTAAGCTCCATAAGAGTAGGAACCATGTCTGTTTTGTTTTCCACTGTATGCCCAGCACCTAAAAGATTACCCAATATCTAGTATGTGCCCAGTGAACATTTATTCAAAAAGTAAGTAAATGAAAATCCAGATTAATAAACAAATAAAGAGGCAGCCAGGGACAGTGCAAGTCATTGGGAGAGCAAGCTGTTGCTCTTTCCAGAAATAACTCCAGAGCTAATGAGTGACACCTGGTTTATATTTTCAAGCCTAGTGATTTGGGAATAAGTAATGTGTCCTAGACAATTTGCTACTTGAGGAAATTTAGAGTAAAAAAATGTCTAAGGAAGTTTCAAACACTGGAAGAGGGGAAGATATGTAAACTACTATACATCAAGCCACTACTACCGGACCAGCAGCCCCAGAACCACCTAGGAACTTGTTAGAATGCAATTTTTATGCTCCCAATTCAGAACTACTGACCCCAAAACTCTAGGGTTTTGGAGCCTAGCAATCTGTTTTAACAAACCTTTTTATGTCATTATCATGCACACTACCGTTGAAAAACATTGGGCTACATGATCTTCTGAGGCCCTTCCAATACTATATGATTCTATAAGAAACAGAGAGCACAGAAATAAGTCCCAGGTTGCAAAAGAGAATTCCTAGAGCATCCCTTACAACTATACTTCACTGATCATGAAAACAATAACAATAACAACTTGAATAATTCCTCAGGGTGTTGTTTCTTTGCTTGCTCTGAGTAGAAAACTATTTCTTTTAGGAAAATGCTACATTTAACAATATAACATATTTCTTTCCTGCAAGAGTTTTCAGAGCCTTACTACTAATAGAAATTGTGGCTTTAAGAAAATGGAGGTATAATATGTTGAGCTTTCCACATGTATTTGATCAAGAATTCCCATTCCTACAGTGTATCTTTCAGGAAAAGTATTTTTGCTAAATGCTCTCCAGGAAATACAACTCAAGGATGATAAATTTTTATGAGAGCCAAGTGCCCAAAAAACAGAAGAGGTCAATTTTTTTGTCCATGACTAGCCATGTCTGTATATTCAAATATCCCTTTCTATTAGTAGGACACTGTTGATCCGCTGTAAGATGGGACTGACATTTATGATTCTGAGGAATTGCATGCTCCACTAATGGTAATGTGAAGAACAGATGTGCCAGGAAGTCTCAGATTGTTTTCTGGATCGTGAGCAGCTTGCACATTTCCACATTTTTTATACTCATATAAGTGAAGAATGGACAAGAGTTTTGTTCTTCTTTTCCCTAGTTTAAAGAAGCTAAAAGTGAACTTGGCTGTGATTCATTAAGCAGTATTACCTGTGTCAGGCATTAGAAAATTGCATTTCAGCTGAGGACAGGAAAATTTATATGAGTTACAGCGATGGTAAACAACTGTTCAATTAATTTATTTAAGCACTTGCAATTTTCACTTCACAGCAGAAGGAACAATATGGAATGCTGAACAAAAAATTTAATCTGTATATAAAATGCTCATTAAAATACAGAAAGAATTCAATGCTGTCTCCCCAAAAATACCATTCACACTGGGTTAGGGCAGACTCTAGAAGCTTCATGGATTCTGTATCGTACACCAAGAGAACTTAATGAAGACTAATTAAGCAAAGTAATATTTGTTCCATTTCCAATTAACTCCTGCAATGAATGTAAGAGAGAATCTGGATGCCTAAAGACAAGTCTACTATTTACTTAGGCATTATTTATTTATGTCTCCAACTACATCAAAAATAATTGATTCAAACCACAATGCAAGTAATCAATACAATAAAACTGCTTTCAAAAGCACAGAAAATAAAAATGAGTCAGAGAGTAAATGGGAAGGGAGAGGAAAAGGAAAGTAATTTTAGAATAAAACCCAAGGTAAAGAAACCCAAGCAAAAAAGTTAGCTTTGGCCTTCCTGACTATTATATGCAAATACTATATATATAATGAATTGCAAACCTTTCATTAACTACTGAAAGGTAGCATAGTGGTGAACAAAGTTTAACTTAATCCTAGAATGTGTATATATATATATATATATATATATATATATATATACATATATATATATATATATATGAAAATAGGTCCTCATAAAAGAAATATTACATAAATGTATGCATAATATCCTTAATTATTTTTACTTAAAAATGTGATCTTCTACATAAGACCTTTATTATATGACTCCAATAAAATCCAAGGACATTTTGATAATATTGTTCTTTAGTACACAGCCCAGTATATTACTGCCCTAACCTGATACAGGTTGCAAGCTTAGAATCAGGAGCATTATATGAATGGTGAGGCTCTTAGAATATCCACTTGTATATTAAGTGTCTCAACTGAAATTTTGGCAAGACACTGAAACAGATCATTTAAATATGGGGATGCTGCCAAGCATTTAAAGGTTATACATTCTGTATTGTTGACTGAGTCCTGCACTCTAGACACAGTCCACTGACAATATTCACAATGGGCTTAAATCTACTACATAGACGAAATGTTTCCAAGTATCTAAAACACCAGGTGTAAGTTAAAGGTGTCAAATAGCCCTCACAAGGAAGGCAGGCTGTATTGGTTTACCAGGAACATACATCAGGCTTAGAGAGCTTCTGTCATTCCTACATGGACCAGCTAGGGCAGGGGTCGACTTTTTGGTGTCTCTTAAACCAAAGTGGCCGGCTAAATTTATTTTGCCAATTGACTAGAAATAAAGGCCCACACATTTGAATATGAATAAATTCCTTGTCAATTTTTATTTCCCCTAGCCCTAGAAATGAACTCAATATAATAAATGCCCAATAAATATTTTTGAATGAGTAGCTATTATTCAGGTGTTTTGGAAATAGATTATTAAAAGACTCATTCATTTATCCAATCAATATTTATTATACAACTTCAGGGTTCCAGCTATCACGCTAATTCTGAGGATACAATGATGAGCTAGGCAAACTTAGTCTCTGTCTTTACAAAAACCAACAATAAATAATTACACAAATGAAGGCCTTAATTCAAATTGTGATAATTTTGCAAGAGACAAACAGAGGGCACTAGAAGAGCAAATAGGAAAAAAGAAATATTGTAACCACTTGCCTTTGGGGGTTTAGAATTTGTGGATAATATTCTCAGGAATGGTGGGAGCCAGGTGAAGAGAGTATAGCAACTACTTCTTGAGCAGTTACTGTGTGGTGGCCCTGGGTTAGTCACTGTGGGGCACATAGATGACTAAGATGCAGCCTCTGCACTTAATAACCTCAAAACCCAGTAATAAACATGTATTCTAGATATAATCTAACAAAAAATATTTAGCTGCATAAAAGATAGATCACAAATCTATTCACCAAATTCAGAGGACTTCTGAAATGATCAGCGAGCTTTATAAGGGAAGAGACATTTGTAATGGGCATTAAACAACACATACAAGAAGCAACCCAAATGTCCACTGACTGATGAATGGATAAAGGAATTGTGGTACATAAATATGTAGTGGAATACTATTCAACCATAAAAAAGAAGGAAATCCTGCCATGCTGACAACATGCATGGACCTGGAGGACATTATGCTAAGTGAATAAGCCAGACACAGAGAAAGAAATACTGTATGATCTCACTTATACTGTATATGAAAATCTGAAATAGTCAAACTCATAGAAGTAGAGAGTAGAATGGTGGTTGCCAAGGTCTAGAGGGAAGGATAAATGGAGAGATAATGATCAAAAGGTATAAAGTTTCTGCTGTGCAAAATATATAAGTTCTAGAGACCTACAGAGCACAGTGCCTATAGCTAACAATAATGTATTGTATATTTAAAATGTGTTACGAGGGTAGATCTTATGTTTATTATTCTTACAACACACACAAAAAATAACGATGATAGTAATAATAATACAGGGCCTGGGAGGAAACTCTGGGAGGTGATAGATATGTCCACAGCCTTGGTGATGAAACTTCATGGATATGCACTTATCCTCAATTCACCGAGTTGTATACATTAACTATGTATACAATACTGTACTGCTTATTATGTGTCAGTCATACCTCAGTAAAGCAGTTAAAAAATTTATGAAGTGCCTCTATAGAGTGCTGATGGAGAAAAAGGAGGAGAAGGGTATTTTAGTTGACAAAAACAAAAAAAAGCAAAGGGGGTGGCATGAGGAAACATAGGCAGCAGGCGCCTGATGTTCGGCACGGATAAAGGAGCGGGTAAGTTAATAAGGGGTAAGGCCAGACAGGTGGATTTCAGCCAGTTCAGGAGACTCTTAGATGCCAGAGTAAAAACGTCTGCACTGCATTCAAGAGGTAATGGGAACCCACTGGAGACTTTAGATTACAGGAATGACAAGATAAAAAGCAGGCCTCAAGAACCTTGAACTCTGTGGGTTGATTTTGAGAGATGTCACACCAAAGGTAATCAGACCAGCTGGTAGTTCAGACAAGAGGTGATAAGGTCCTGAACCATGACAGTGGGGATAGAAATGATAAATTAGTAAAGAATGCTGAGCTCTGAACCCATTAGAAATCAACCACAGTAACTGATCTGATCACAGCAGAAATGACACCGCCATTAACTATTGAATAATGTCTCCAGGAGCCTAAGAACTGATAGGTCCTGCAGCAGATGCAAACTTATTCTGCCACCATCTGAGGAATGGATTCAACTACCCAGGACCACCCATGTAGTCTTTGACTTAATTTTATTTATTTATGTATTTTTCTGTATTCACCCAGACTTACCTTTAATGAGTTGATTACATGATTAAATATTATGATAAGCAATGTTAGCTTTAAAAGCCAACAATATTAAGTCCAATATAAACACACACATGTAATGTAGGGAGCAGCTCTAGGGTTAAGCCTCTGACTGACCTGTGGCAGGGCCACAAACAAGTCCCAGCTTGGAGGGCAGAGCCCTTCTAGCATAATTAAACTTAACCTTATAGTCCTCCTTAGTTCCTTCCTAGGTAGCTAATGGGCTGTGGGAAGTGCAACAAGTGCTGCCAAAACAAGGTGAAACTCACAAGAACATTGTAACTCTGTTGACCACTTCCTTGTTTTGCTTTGTGTGATCTGACTATAAAATAAAGCTTCGGCTTTAAGGCTGGGTCTTTCTCTGTCCTCATCCAGGCACAGGAGATCCACCAAGTCCCAGCTGTATTCTCTTGACTGTCTTCTTTAATCCTTTACTGCCCCTCCTTAGGTTCACCCTTGGCTGTCCTGGCATGGCACACACCTGGTAGTATGTATTAACTTACTGTTAGGGCCACACCCAAAACCTTTATTTACCAGGAACTTCCCTGCCTCTGAAACCTTAAATGTATCATTCATTCTATCCACAAGCTTCTCCAAGTCATGTTGTGTTGTTGCTTTTTTAATTGAATGTATGGGGGTGACACTGGTTCATAAAACTATACAGGCTTCAAGTGTACAACTCAACAAAACAGTACCTGCATGCTATATTGTATGTCCACTGCCCAAAGTAAAGTCTCTTTCTATCACCATTCATCCCCCTTTCCCCATCTCCACCTAGCCACCACCCCCATCCCTCTGGCTATCACCACACTGTTGACTGTATATATGGAGGTGTGTTTTGTTGTGGGTTTTTTTTTTTTTGCCTCATCCATGACTTAATTTTAAAATCATATACTACATCAACAACATTCCAGCACTTATTCCACTGTGCTCTTTTGCATGTCTTGGAATTTGTTAAAATATATTTAATTTTTCACACTTTTCTCTCAGCTTTATTCCAAAGAAGCTTCACTTTCTTCCTAACAACCTTTTTCTGTCCCCTTACCTAAGATTATACCTTACCCCTTAAATCTTAGATACAAAGACAAGTTCCAGTGGCATATCTTGGAAGATAAGAGAATGGAAGGAAATTCCATATTTAAACAATATCTAGCAAACAGTAAGTGTCCAACAAACATGGGACAACTCTAGCCACAGAGGTACTCTATTTAATAAAGAAGGAACCTGCCAAAGCCATGCTTCCTTATTAGAAACTTTATTACTGATGCTAAAACACAACCAGAAGGCAAAGAGTGAGATATGATTACTATTTGTATTACCTTTGATATTATCGATCGGCATCATACTGGAGGTCTTCTATCTTCTCTTCCCTCTGTGGAGAAATGATTTTGGTAAAATCTCAATCTAGCTTGGGAAACCCTTATCTTTTCAAGGTCACGTGCCACCCAGTGATTTAGAGGCCATGTGCCGCAACATGTGGATCCCAAAGTACAGCTCTTCCCTCGATGTCCAACACCAGTTCCCTTCTCCAAGCACATTCATCTTCCTGAGTCACTTCAAGTTTTCCCAGAGCTAAAATGACTAGAATCTCCATTTCCAGCCTCTAGGCTACATAAAGTACATACAAAGGAACTTTGTTCAAAGATAAATCTGTTAAACAATCACCTCACAAGCTAACAGAAACTTAGGGCAGAGGTTCTGTTTTTATTTCAAACTTGGAAACATCTCACATCTGTCTATTTCACATGAGATTGCTTAACCCTAAGATAACACATTTTTTCATAACCTAGAAATATTTGACTTTTTTTATATATACTCACTATGTCTTTGAATATGTAAACAGAAACTAAAACATCCTCTATATCAGTTTTTGCCAAAACATATTCTATAGAATTGTCCTGAGGTGTCTTTTCTCAAAACTAGTCAAACAAATATAGAAAATGCACCCCGCCCTTAGAGATTTACAATGAATACCAGCATTTTAAAGAAATGTTTAGAAACCCCATCAAAAAAGAAACATATTAAACTGTTTCACTCAAAAGGTTTTCTTAATAACGAAACTTTTTAATATTATAAATAAAAAATACCACACCGAGGAAATAATGTTCTAGAAATTTGACTCATCTAAATGTTAATCAAGGCATTGAGGACCATTGAATTATTTTTTAGATTAAGTAAACTACTAAAAAATAGATCAAGAGATTGAAGGCAGTCATTTAGATCTTAAATGTTTTTCACCATTGATCTTTTTTAAGAGATTGCTATTCCTAAAATCACTGAAACAAATTATCATAGGTGATCAGAATTTAATTTAAAACTTAATATAGTGAATATATCATGGTATTAATATGCAAGCTATTGGGGTAACTGTAGCTGTCTTAAAATTACAGTAGGGCCATCAGAAGGAAACTTTCAATTTATTATTTTTACATTTTCTCTAAAAATGAGAAAAGACATTTTATACACACTGGAGGCCTGGCCATTTGCTATTTGAAAGGCCCCATAAAGAGATTCTAAGAGCCTTTAATCATCACACAATTGAAAGCCACTAAAAGTTGATCATGAAAAGGGGCATCAAAATGAATAAAAGGCCTTCCTAAGACATGATAACTTTTGATCTTCTCTTGAACCTGAGGGAGATACAAACACATAATAGTTTCTCATTCAAGTTGAAGTAAACATGGTTTTTAAGATACATGTGTCAGGGACTCATAATTATCTGTTTCTGCAAAAAGATTAGAAATTCTCTAAAACCAGTAACTAGAAATGGAAAAAAAAAAAAAGATCAACTATGTTGGTTTAATAGGGTCTGTTACTGAAGCCCTGCAGCATCACATTAGGTGAAAAGACAAAGTTCCAATCAGCCTCTAAAGCAGGCCCTGCCTGAAACTGGGACACAAACACTTAAAGGGGGAAAAATGTGTAAGAGAGGTAAGTATGGGGTAAGAGGAAGAAAATTAGCATGTGGATGAAAATACTATAGCACTCTGAAATCTGAAAGAGTTTGTTGATATCTTTTTCCAAGGTTTTTTTTTAAAAACTAGTAGCACTGCACACTAATCCGTACACCATAGCTCTCTGCAGGGCCTGGCCGCTCTACGCCAGCTGCCCAAAGGCTCTCCGCGGCCCAGAGGCCCATCCATGCCACGGCCTGGCCAGAGGCCCATCCACAGCCAGGCGCGGAACACTTGCTTCGTCATCAGGACGACAATACAAGCACCTCCCTCATCTCCCTTCTCTCCCCCAGCCGCTCCATGCCCACTGCCAAGAGGTCCTCTGTGGCCGGGTGGAGCACTTACATGGCTGCTGGGGCTATGAAGCAAGCATTCTGTCAAGCCACTTACACTGCCCGCTCTCAGTGGCCTCCTCCTGGGACTGGGGGACTCCAGCAGGGCTAAGAGGACTGGGCACCACCATCTTGTGGCTATGGGCACTGCCATCTTTATGATGGAGTGACGGTTAATTTGCATATTACCTTTTATTAGATAGGATGAATGTCCCTGTAGTAAAGAATTATACCTGAAGTCTGATGAGGAATGTTTAACATTCATTCACATTTTTTGAGTGGTGTTCCCTCATGTTTGATTGTACATTATCAAACACTATGGGTTTCAATAATAAACAGCAAAATAGAATGACATTTTTATTAATTTGATTAAATTTTATTCACTTTTCTTCTTTAATTTCCTTCATATGTACCTCCCATGGCTTCTTCTGTTAAAAATAAAATGAATTAGCCCTAACCAGTTTGGCTCTGTGGATAGAGCATCACCTGCAGACTGAAGGGTCCCAGGTTCAATTCCGGTCAAGGGCATGTACTTTGGTTGCAGGCACATCCCCAGTAGGGGGTGTGCAAGAGGCAGCTCATCAATGTTTCTCTCTCATCAATGTTTCTAACTCTCTATCCCTCTCCTTTCCTCTCTGTAAAAACCAATAAAATATATTTAAAAAATAAAATAAAATACTTTGAAAAAAATAAAAAATAAAATAAAATGAATTAAAGAATGCCTAGCTATAGCTGGTTTGGCTCAGTGGATAGAGCCTTTGGGCTTGCAGACTGAATGGTCCCAGGTTGGTTTCCGGTCAAGGGCATGTGCCTGGGTTGCAGGTGCAATCCCCAGTAGGGAGTATGCAGGAGGCAGCAGATCAAAGATTTTTTCTCAGCATTGATATTTCTCTCTCTCTCTCTCCCTCTCCCTTTCTCTCTTAAATCAATAAAAATATTTTTTAAAAGAAAACCTAAAAGATATACACAACCCAGGTTCATTGTGAAAGAGAAATTTTGGGGGTAAAATAGGACAGGTTTAGGAAATTTTAGAAATTTTGGAAATTAGGGGGACCATGGAGGAAGCACAGGGCTGCATAGCAGCAGAAGGTATATTTCCATAGAATAGGGAAGCTGAAAAGCTGCAACAGGTACATTTCCATAGAATGAGGGAGCTGGGAACAGCAAAAGGTCTATATCCTAATATATAAAAACCCTGGGTCTACCACAACCTTAGGCTCAACCACCCGGAAGTCAGTCCTGCAGGCAGCGCTGGGTTACTGTGGCAACCGAGTGCTGACTGCTACAGCAGCAGGCGTGGTGACCCAGTACTGACTGCTGAGGGGGCTGCGAATCAGGCCCAGAGAGAGGCCTGAAGAGAGAAGCAGGGTCTGATCCATAGCCTCTGTGGCAGCTGTTGATCAGCACTTGCCTCTCTCTTTCTCTCCAGGCCTGGCCAGCAGCCATGTCTCCATTTCAATCCAGGCCTCCACCCACCTTTCTGATCGGGCCCAGAGATGCTGACTGGCATAGAAACCGACCAACAGAACCAAATCTGGGTGAAGTGTGAGGAGCCAATGGTTGCCTAGGAGACGGAGCTTTTGATGCTGACTGGCATAGAAACTAACCAATCAGAACCAAACTGGCCAGCAGAGGAGGGCAGTTGGGGGTAAGATCAGGCCTGCAAGGGAGGGCAGTTGGGGGTGAGATCAGGCTGGCAGGGTAGGGCAGTTAGGCGTGATAAGGCAAGTAGAGGCAGACAGGGGTGATCAGGCCGCAGGGAAGGGCAGTTGGGGGCGAGATCAAGACTGCAGGGGAGGGCAGTTGGGGGTGAGATCAGGCCGGCAGGGGAGGGCAGTTGGGGGCAACCAGGCCAGCAGGAAAGGGCAGTTGGGGGCAAGATCAGGCCAGCAGTCCTGGATTTTGATAGGGATGTCCAACTGCCAGTTTAGGCCTGATCCCACAGGGCCTAAACAGGCAGTCAGACATCCCTTGAGGCAGTGGTTGGCAAACTGTGGCTCTGTTGACTAATGAGTTTGCCAACCACTGACTAGACCAGCCTTGGGCAAACTTCGGCCCGTGGGCCGGATCTGGCTGTTCTATCTGGTTCTCTTGCTCTCCCCTCCACTCCTTTACTTTGAATTTATATTAGTTCACACAAACACTCCATCCATGCTTTTGTTCCGGCCCTCCAGTCCAGTTTAAGAACCCATTGTGGCCCTCGAGTCAAAAAGTTTGCCCACCCCTGGACTAGACTCTCAAATCTAATAATTACAGGCTATTGTTGTTCCTTGTGATTAAGCCTCTATCCCAGTGGTTGGCAAACTCATTAGTCAACAGAGCGGCAAACCGCGGCTCGCAAGCCACATGTGGCTCACAAGCTGCAGTTTGCTGGCCACTGCCCTGAGGGGTCCCAGTTTGGAAAGAGTGCAGGCTGGGCTGAGGGACAACCCCCCCTCCAGTGCACAAATTTCATTCACCGGGCCTCTAGTTTACAAAATAAAGAAAAGGAAGCCTTATCCAGAAGGAGAGAGGAAGAAAGCCCAAAGGGAATAGAAAAACAATAAGGAAGGAGGGGGGGAGAACCTCAAATGGGACAAAGTTTGACCTTTGAGCCCAGGAGTTACTATAGTAATAAATCTATGGAAATAGTGACCAGTCAGAGGGTATATCAAGGCACCAGGATCTGCAGCCTATATGAGCCGTAGGGAAAAGGAACTCAGCAGGACCCTTTTCCCTCTCCCTACTTGGGAGTCCATTCTGTTGGGACTCTTTCCCTCTCCCCATGTGGGAGTCTCTACTTGTTCTTCAATAAATTTCCACCTTTGCTATAATACTTTCTGTCCATGAATTCATTCTTTAATTCTGGTGGACAAAGAATCCGGGTTCTGGTCCAAAAATTTCATTTCAATTGCAGCTATTTATAATAGCCATGACATGGAAGATACATGTGTCAAGAACACCCAGTCAATGTATGAATGGGTAAAGAAAATGGGATATTATTAAGCCACAAAAAGAAGGAAATCCTGTCATTTGCAACAGCATTGATAGATTCCAACGGAATTTGTCTAAATGAAATAAGTCAAACAGGTAAAGACAAATACCATATGATCTCACTATTTACTAGGTGTACTGGTTAATAATAGCGGATTTTGTAATCAAAGAAAACAGGATAATTTCAAGAGAAATACCAAAAGTGCTTTATTCAAAGTAATGTCCATCGCTAGCTACACGTTTTCCCCATCTTTCAGGTAATTTGTGAATACCGTCCCAATAGAACTTTTCTTGTTTTGAGGCAAACAACTCAGAGACCCAATTTTCCACTTCTTTGTATGTTTTGAAGTGCTGCTCAGAAAGTGCATGTGCCATCGATCAGAACAAGTGGTAATCTGAAGGAGCAAGTGGGTGGGTTAATACTTCCCAGGCAAGATTTTTTAGTGTGTCTTTAAGTGGATTTGAAGTGTGTGATGGTGCGTCATCATGAAGCAAAATTACTTTGCTGTGTCTTCTGACACATTCTGGTCGTTTCACCATCAAAGCGTGGTTCAAATTGATTATTTGTTGTCAATAGTGATCAGTATTAATGGTTTCACCTGGTTTTAGAAGCTCATAATACACCACACCTTCCTGATCCCACCAAACACAGAGCATTGTCTTCTTTCCGAAGCAATCTGGCCCTGCAGTCGATGTTGATGGTTGACCTGGATCAACCCATAATTTTGTGCATTTGGGATTCTCAAAATAAATTCACTTTTCATCGCCAGTTACAATTCAGTGCAAAAAAGACTTTCATGCTGTTGAAGAAACATTTTACTGATGACTTTTCGGCTTTCCATTTGTCTTTTGTTTAGCTGATGTGGCACCCATTTTCCTTCCTTTGAAATCTTTCCCATTGCTTGTAAACAATCGGAAATTGTTTGCTGAGCAATGTTTAATCTTTCTGCAAGTTGTTTTTGAGTTTGATACACATCTTCATCCAATAATGCTTGTAATTGTTGCTCTTCAAACTTTTTTTGGTTGACCTGGACGTACTTTGTCTTTCAAATCAAAATCATCACTTTTAAAGTGTTTAAACCAGCATTCACAAGTATCTTGAGATGGAGCATGTTCACCATAAGCTTCCCAAATTATATGATAACTTTTTCTTCAAAATAAAGTAATGAATTAAAACTACCCGCAAATGCCCTTTTTTTTAGCATGAAATTTGACATTTTTAAGTGTAAAAAAATATCTATGATGTTAACACCTTCAGCAATTTTGACATATGAAGTTTTGAAATTTGCTGTCAATACACCAAAATAGCATACATATCAAATTGCATATATATTAACATATGTGTAACTCTATCTATTGAAAAAAACACGCATTATTAACTGGTACATCAAGTATATGTGGAATCTAAACAAACAAAATAAAATCAAACTCATAGATACAGAGAATACATTATCAGAGATGTGTGTGGGAGGGTGGGGGGGCAGGAAAAATGGAAATGGGTGAAGGTGGTCAAAAGGTACAAACTTCTAGTTATAAAATAAGTGCTGGTGATGTAATATATAGCATAAAGGTGAAAGTTAATACTCTACTGTATATTTTAAAGTTGCTAAGAAAGTAGATCTTAAAAATTCTTGTTGCAATGACGACATAATTATGTGAATGTTAACTAGACTAATTGTGATCACTTTGCAGTATGTACAAATATCAAACCATTATCTTATATAACTGAAACTAATATAGTGTCATATGTCAAGTATATTTCAATTAAAAATAAACAAAAAAAGAAACCCTAATTTGTGTTGCCAAACTAAGCATCAAATTAAACACTAGGTCCAAACACAAAAATAGTTTAATTCATCATATTGTGGATTAAGATTAGGAAACATATTTTAAATAGCCCATTTTATTTAACTGGCTCAGATTCATCTTTGCTTTAAAACAATCTGGATTCAGCCTAATAATCAATTAAATGCAATTATTAATAATTGCTATTTTACCTTTATCATTATAATTCAATAACATATCTTATTCAATTTAGTTGGATATATAGATATGTGACTTTGAATACATATTTAACTCTATCTTGTAGCTCCTTTATAGAATAACCAAGATCCCTCAGGCTGTCCTGCCTTGCCTAGTAGCTTTACTAACCCCTCTATTTTACTTGACTCCCTGCATATCACATGATGACCCTGGGTGTCATTTCTTTGTAGAAATAAAAAAAAAATGAACACATTTCTCCTCTATATACTTGAAAGCAATATCCTATGTACACAGTTGCCCTCTTATCTTTACCTTCAGTCTGAGAGAAATAAATGTTTCCCTCCCTCTCTAATTATAATAACCCCTCATCCATACCTCTCCTCAATTTCTATAGGGCATTACTTGGCCTGTTTTTTTTTTATGACATTCTTCCTTGACTCAGAATCTGAAACTTATATCTGGTTCTCTCCCTTCAATACCTTCAAACAACTACAATACTATATAGTAGTAGATGATTTAGAAAACCTCAAAGTAAAAAAAAAAATTATTATTCACTCTCACCAAGATATAAAAATAGATTAAGTGGTATTAGAAAAAATTTCAACATCTGAATTAATAGCAATTTTTTAACTTGTGATTAAAAACTGACAAAAAGCCAGAAATTTTATAACTTCATTATCCCATTTGCAGAGCTGAGATCAGTGGTAAGAACACTGTAATAGAAATTAGGGAACTGCCATTCTATTGCACTTAATCATTTTTTAATCTTAAATCCCTAAAATTCAGTTGACCTCAGTCTTCACATCTGTAAAATAAGAGTTGCTCTAGCATTGTGTATTTAATTGCTCACTACCTATTCATAAGTAGTGAGCAGGGATGGTTTCACTGGTATAAAAATCTGTGTATTCTCAGAAGGCCTCATACTCAGTAGGGCTCCACCCATGGATTAATGATCTGCTATTGCCATATTGAAATTTTTAATAAAGTTTTTATCAAGAAACCCCAGTAGTATCATTTTGCATTAGGCCCACAAAGTATGTAGGTGGTCCTAGTAATGAGATCAGTTTGATAGGCAGAGATCAGCATTTAATCTTAATGAACTAGTTGAAAAGAGAAAATAAAAAGGCATATCACACAGAGCACAAATATTTTCACAAATGTCTTGCTCCAGTTTTATCTTTATGCATGCATATATTTGTGTGTGGAGATGGTGGGGGAGTGTGTGTCTATGTGTGTGCATTTTGCTGCAAAATAAAATCTATTTTGATTGACAACATGGCGCTGAGGGACAGAGTGTGAGTGAGGGAGGGAGTAAAAGGGGGGTGTGTGGATGTGTGGTGTGTGCGTGTGTGAGTGAGGGACAGTTAGATTTAGCAAGAGTCTCAGGGGCTGGCAGACCAGGCTCTCCTGGTCATGGAGCCCCTGCCACCACTGCAGGCACTCCCCAGGCTGCTGGGCTAGGGGAAGGAGCCCACACAATCTTAAAGGAGAGAGTGGCCTTGACTTTGAACCTAGCCTAACCACTACCCATACTTGCCTTGGATGCTGCCCAGGACCCGGCAGCCACACCACGCAAGCAGAGCAGCAACTGGAAAAAATAATTAAAAATCAGGAGGTGAGCTTTGGGACAACATAAAACAAAATAACATCTGCATAATATGGGTGTCAGAAGGAAAGGAAGCTGCGAGAATAGAAAACCTGTTTGAAGAAATAATGACAGAAAACTGCCCTGGTTTGGGGAAGAAAAATGTAACACAAGTCCAAGAAGCACACAGAGTCCCAAACAAGATGAACCCAAAAAGTCCAACACCAAGACACATCATAATTAAATTGGCAAACATCAATGACAAAGTAAGAATCTTAAAGGCTGCCAGAGACAGAAAGTTACAAGGGATCTCCCAATAGACTATCAACTGACTTCTCAACAGAAACACTTCAGGCCAGAGGGAATGGAATGAAATATACAAAGTGATGCAAAGCAAGGGACTGAATCCAAGAATACTATACCAAGCAAGGCTATCATTCAAAATTGAAATCAGGAGCTTCACAGACAAAAAAAAAAAAAAAAAGGCTAAGGGAATTTATTACCACAAAACCAGCAATGCAAGAAATGCTAAAGGGACTGCTGTAAAAAGAAGAAATAGGAAGGGAAGAAGGAACACAGGCATAAAGAATAAAAATAGCGACAAACAAGTACCTATCAATAATAACCTTAACCATAAATGGACTAAATGCTCCAACCAAAAGACATAGAATAGCTGAATGGATAAGAAAACATGACGCATATATTTGCTGTCTATAAGAGACCCACTCAGAACAAAGGACTCATACAGACTGAGAGTGAAGGGATGGAAATTTTTTTCAGTCAAATGGAAATGAAAAAAAAACGCTGGGGTTGCAATACTTATATCTGCCAAAATAGTCCTAAAAGTGAAGGCCATGACAAGAGATAAGGAGGGCCACTTCCATGTAAAAAAGGGAGCAATTCAATAAGAGGATATAACTCTGGTAACATATGTGCACCCAATACAGGAGCACCCAAATACATTTAAAAAAAAAAACAAACTTCTGGAAGATATCAAAGGAGAGATCAACAGCAATACAGTCATATTAGGGGACCTTAATACCCCATTGACACCAATGGGTAAATCCTCTATAAACAAAAAATCAGCAAAGAAACAGCAATCCTAAATGACTCACTAGATCAGATGGAATTAATTGACATCATCATAATATTTCATCTCAAAACAACAAATTATACATGCTTCTCAAATGCACATGGGACATTTTCAAAGGTAGACCACATATTGGGACACTGGCAAAGTCTCTTTAAATTCAAGTATCTTCTCAGATCACAATGGCATAAATTTAGAAATCAACTACAATAAAAACAATGAAAAAAAATCAAGCACTTGGAGGCTAAATAGCATGCTATTAAACAATGATTGGGTTACCAATGAGATAAAAAAAGAAATAAAAAGCATCTTAGAAACAAATGACAATGAAAACACAACAATCCAAAATCTATGGGACACAGTGAAAGCAGTCCTGAGAGCGAAGTTCACAGTTCTACAGGCCTACCTCCAAAAAACAAGAAAAAATGGTAATGAATTATTGAACTCAGCATCTTAAAGAATTAGAAAGATAGCATCAAGAAAAGCCCAGAGTAAGCTGGAAGAAGGAAATGATAAAGATCAGAGCAGAAATAAATGATATAGAGACCAAAAAAAGAAAAAATACAAAAGATAAATAAAACCAAGAGCTGGTTCTTTGAGAGGATAAACAAGATTGATGAACCTCACCCTAACTGGTTTGGCTCAGTGGATAGAGCATCGGCCTGCAGACTGAAGCATCCCAGGTTCAATTCCGGTCAAGGGCATGTACCTTGGTTGCGGGGACATCCCCAGCAGGGGTTCTGCAGGAGGCAGCTGTTTGATGTTTCTCTCTCATCTATTTTTCTAACCCTCTATCCCTCTCCCTTCCTCTCTGTAAAAAATCAATAAAATATATATTTTTTTAAAAAAAAGATTGATGAACCTCTAGCCAGGTTCACCAAGAAACAAAGAGAGAGGACCCAAATAAACAAAATCAGAAATGAAAGAGGTGAAGTAACAACGACCCCACACAGACATACAAAGGACTGTAAAAAAATACTATGGACAACTCTACACCAACAAACTGGACAACCTAGACAAAATGAATATATTCCTAGAAAAATATGGCCTTCTAAAACTCAATCAGGAAGAATCACAAAACCTGAATAAGCTGATAACTATGGAGGAAATTAAAGCAGTAATCAAAAAACTTCCAGCAAATAAAAGCCCTGGTCCAGATGGCTTCACAGAGGAGTTTTACCAAACCTTCAAATAAGTACTAAAATCAGTCATCCTCAGACTATTCCAAAAAAATCAAGAGGAAGGCACACTTCCAAGTGCTTTCTATGAAGCCAGTATACTAAAACCAGATAAAGACACTACAAAGAAAGAGAATTACAGGCCAATATCCCTGTGAACATAGATGTTAAAATCCTCAAAAAAAATTCTAGCAAATTGGATTCAGCAATGCATTAGAAAGATCATACACCATGACCAAGTGGGATTTATTCTGGGGATGAAAGGTTTGTACAATATCTGCAAATCAATAAATGTTATTCATCACATAAACAAATTGAGAGAAAAAAATCACACAATCATATCAATTGATGTAGAAAAAGCATTTGACAAAATTCAACACCCTTTCTTGATAAAAACTCTCAGCAAGGTAGGAATAGAGGGATCATATCTCAACAAACCTACAGTCAAAATCATACTCAATGGACAAAAAACAAAACCAGTTCCCCTAAGAACAGGAACAAGACAGGGATGTCCACTTTCACCATTTCTGTTTGACATAGTACTAGAAGTGCTAGCCAAAGTGATCAGACAAGAAGAAATAAAAGGCATCCAATTTGGAAAAGAAGAAGTAAAACTATTATTATTCACAGATGACATGATATTGCACCTAGAAAACCCTAAAGACTCCATCAAAAACTACTAGACTTAATAAATGAATTTGGCAATGTAGCAGAATATAATATTAATGCCCAGAAATCTGACTTTTTTATACACCAATAATAAACTCACAGAAAGAGAAACTAAAAATACAATCCCATTTACCATTGCAAGAAAAAAATTGAGATACATAGGAATAACCTTAACTAAGGAGGTAAAAGACCTGTACTCAGAAAACTACAGGATATTGAAAAAAGAGATAGAGGAAGACATAAACAAATGGAAGAATATGCTATCTTCATGGATTGGTAAAATCAACATCATTAAAATGTCCATACTACCCAAAGCATTCTATAGATTCAATGCAATCCTCATTAAATTACCAACAGCATATTTCACAGACCTAGAACAAACTCTCCAAAAATTCATATGGAATAAAAAAAGACCCTGAATAGCCACAGCAATCTTGAGAAAGAAGAACAAAATGGGAGGGATCACAATACCAGATATCAAGCTATATTACAAAGCCACTGTTCTCAAAACTGCCTGGTACTAGCACAAAAACAGACATATAGACCAATGGAACAGAACAGAGAACCCAGAAATCAACCCAAGCCATTATGCTCAATTAATATTTGACACAGGAGGCAAGAGCATACAATGGAGTCAAGACAGACTCTTCAATAAATGGTTTTGGGAAAACTGAACAGGTACATGCAAAAAAAAAAAAATGAAACTAGACCACTGACTTACACCACTCACAAAATAAACTAAAAATGGATAAAGGACTTAAACGTAAGATGGGAAAAGATAAAAATCTTAGAAGAATCTATAGGCAGCAAAATATTAGACATATGTCATGGCAATATCTTTACCAATACATCTCCTAGGACAATGGTAACTAAGAAGAAAATAAACAAATGGGATTACATCAAAATAGAATGCTTCTGTACAGCAAAAGAAACCATCAACAAAACAACAAGAGAGTCCACAGCATGGGGGAACATATTTGACAATGTTATGTCTGAAAAGGGTTTAATTTCTAAAATTTATAGGGAACTCATACAACTTTAAAAAAAGGAAGATAATTAATCCAATAAAAAAAATGGGCATAGGACCTAAATCGACACCTTTAGAAAGAGGACATACAGAAGGTCAAGAGACATATGAAAACATCCTCAAGTCACTAATCATCCAAGATATGCAAATCAAAACACAATGAGGTAGCATCTGACACCTGTCAGAATGGCTATTACCAACATATCAATAAACAAGTGTTGGCGAGGGTGTGGAGAAAAAAGAACACTTGTGCACTGCTGGTGGGAATGCAGACTGGTGCAGCCACTGTGGAGAACAGTATGGAGTTTCCCCAAAAAAATTAAAAATGGAACTTTCATTTTACCCAGTAATCCCACTTCTATGAATATATCCCAAGAAAAGAGAAACACCAATCAGAAAGGATATATACACCCCTATGTTCATAGCAGCACAATTTACCATAGCTAAGATTTGTAAACAGCCTAAGTGCCCATCAGCAGATGAGTGGATTAAAAACCGTGGTACATCTACACAATGGAATACTATGCTGGTGTAAAAAAGAAGGAACTCTTACCATTTGCAACAGTATGGATGGACCTGGAGAGCATTATGCTAAGCGAAATAATCCAGTCAAAGAAAGTAAATATCACATGATCTCACTCATTTGTGGAATATAATGAACATAAACTGATGAACTAAAATAGATCCAGAGATATAGAAGCATTGAACAGACCACCCAACCTCAGAGGGGAGACAGGGGAGAGGAGGGGAGAGATCAATCAAAGGGCTTGTATGCATGCATATAAGCATAACCCATGGACACAGACAGTAGTGGGGGTGAGGGCATGTGCTAGGGGGGTGGAAACAATCAGGGAGAGGTCAATGGGTGATAAAGAAGACATATGTAATACTTTAAACAATAAAGAATTAAATAAAAAATTAAAATTACAAAAATAATAAAATGTATTTTTTCTGTGAGTTGTGGTTAGTGATTAGACAATTCCTAAATCCCTACCTAACATTCTAGGATTCTATGTCTCTTATTGTTAACCAATATAGCATAATTAAAGAGATCTTTTTTTCAATTAAAAACACTGTCCAGTGGGACAATGTAATGATTCCAACAAAATAATTCAAATTCAAAGCCAGCTGGTATCACTTGCCTTTTGAAATGCTCCTATGTACAAAGAAAAAAATAGTAACTTGAAAATAAACATGCTAAATATGAAACTATAATATAAAAATACTTTATGAGTAAATCAAGATCAACACCACATAGTATCTAACAAAGAAACAGGAAAGGTAGAATTATTCTTTGTTTGCAACATATCATGCATGTTTTCTCCGAAGATCATAACACCTTATTGGCCTCTCATTATATGGTATACCCCCCAACATCAAGATCATAAGCATTAATACAATTATTTTGATTATCTAAATATTTAGAATTTCTACTAGGTCTTTTTAAAATGTATTTCCATTGATTTCAGAGAGGAAAGGAGAGGGAGAGAGAGATAGGCACATCAATGATGTAAGAGAATCATTGATCGGCTGCCTCCTGCATGCCCCCTATTGGGCATCAACCCATTATGTGCCCTGACCTCCTGGTTCATAGGTTGACACTCAATCACAGAACCATGCTGGCTGGGCTAGGTCTTTTTTAAAAAGAACATTCAGTGTGATTGTACACAACATTCTGACATCCATTTATTGATCCTGCATATTGAACCTGGGATGAGACACAGTGTCCATAAACAGTAAGAACTTTCCAGAGATGGGTGTGTTGACATAAAAGTGTCAATTGTATCTAAGCCATATAATTTTTTTTCATATTTAGTAAGCAATGGTTTCTTTTTCTCTTAAAGAAACTAGTTTTATAAGCTACATTTACAAAATGTGAGCTTGCACAGATTAAATGCTTTTTCTGCACAAGCAGAAATAAGAACAAGTTAAAACATTTTTCTGACATACACTGGACTCACCAGAGTTCAACAGGAAAGCTGGTAAGAAAGCCCATTTGGCAGTAAATGCCCGGATGAGAGAATGTTCAAAAGATAAAATGATGACCCCAAGGTGAACGGAAAGCCAAGGAAGCCTCTGCTTATAATTACAGTTTCAAAACCATTTCCACTTAAGGCCCTTTTAGAAGCTTCATATATGTGAATTATTGGTCAAATTGCTACCATTATATGTGCCACTCTGTGTATTTTGGGTGCTCATCACAAGCACCTTGCAAATAAAATACAGTTTGAATATACAGATTCGAGTCTGATAAATAGCTATCATTTTTCTTCTGTGAATAAGGAGGTCATATTCATATTCTGGCTGATAAGACACTGCAAACTGCATTCCTGCGTCCCAGTCTTAGACAAGAGGTGGCTAGCCCAGCAGTTATAAAACCAAGTAGCGTTATGTGTATGTTAAGAAACCAGCCATCCAGTCATGCATAAAAAAGTCATGGATAAAGTTAAGTTGACAGCTCGCAAGTTAAAAGATCTGCACTTGTCTCTTGTGGCAATTCCACCCACTATTTTGTTTTCTCTCATGCTTCAGCTCCCTTATTAGCAAAGGGAGGAGGTTAACATCTTCTCAGAAGCATCTTCCAAAGGTACTGTTTGTGTTAAGAGAGGCAGCATGGCACATATAGAGAAAGACTCCAGACTCTGAAGTCTTCTTCTTGTCCAGACTAGGGCCACTCATTCAGTTACAGAGCAGCTTAATTTTGTCATCACCCATAAGATGAAAATTATTATAATACCTAGTGCACAGGATTAACATACAAATGAAATAAATCTTGTATGGGAAACCTGATTTGCAACTGAATTGCTACTATAAATGTTAGATTACTGCCCTTGAGTTAGATGAGAAATATTTCAGAGAGGATCTATGTAGATATCCTGGATACACCTACCATCCCAGGAAAATAATTATAAAATAAGACATCATTTCAATATTGTCAGGACATTGGAAGAATTAGCAATAATTATAAGATGAATAGAGCCAGGGTAAAAAAAAAATACACAATTTTGATGATCTATCCATACTTAGCCACCTGAAACAAAACAAACCTGCAATTCTGAAAGAAATTTGGAAATAGCTGAAAAGATTCTTACTTGCTTAGAGCCACAGAAACACCACCAGCCAGGTGTTGGGGATTTTGCTTCTCCTATGAAAATTATTTTCAAGCTGGCTAGAGGATACCGTATTTTTCTGTGTATAAGGCACTATTTTTTTCTAAAATCATTAGACTGAAAATCGAGGGATGTCTCATACATGGAAATCAGCTGAGGAGAAAGCCGGGTGGGTGCACAGCTGGCCATACTTTGTCAAACAGGCTTCCTCCAATCACGAGCCTTATTATTACTGATGTCAGCTGATGCCTTAATTGGGTGGTGGTAGAGAGTGCACAGATGTAACAGGGACTGGAGCATCCTGAGCCCATAAAGATGTCAAAAAATAAAAAAGATAAATACTGGTAAGCGATTGTCTTACTCTGTAAAATTCAAACTGGATGTAATCAGCTATGCAAATAGAGCTGCAGAGAGAAAATTTGGACCTCCTCCCACAGAGCGTATGATCAGACAATGGAGAAAACAGGAAGAACAACTCCTTATGATGCCAAAAAAGAAGAAGGCCTTAAGAGGAAAACCAGCAAAATGTTTAAAATATTGATTTCTTAATTTTAGGTTGGAAAAATGGGGGGGTCTTATACATGGAAAAATATGGTAGTTATTTCCTTCCATCTCTTCCAGCTCAGCTATCCCTATTCCATATCCTGAACACATACATACCATTGTAACCACTAACAGGATTGAGTATTCTAGGGGAAAGAGGCCTGAAGAAGTGGCCAGCTCTCATCAGACAGAAGGGATGTTCTTACCAGTCTGTTCTGCATAATGTGCCAAAATTTGGAGTGGACCCAACATCACCCAACCAGGAAATGAGAACATGGTGGGGACTCCAAAACCAAATTATAGTGCTAGTTCTAGCATAAGAGTAAATGGATGCTATTTGGCATATAATTAGATAAAAATAGCAAAGTATTACAAACACTGGTTTTCTACAGGATAAGCCCATGTTTTCACTCTACTATCAGAGTTTTCATGATCTGACCTCTGTCTTCTTCACCATCATTTTTGGGCCTTTTACATTGCACTTTCTGGCAATAAGCAAACTCATGTATTTCTTTATTAACACTTTGTTGTTTCTGTACTCCATGATTTGCCTTAAAACAAAAACAGCTTCCCTTTCAGACAAATGTTCTACCTAGCTGCTGCCTTCACATCATTAACCATCATTTCAAGTGACAAGTCTTTCAAACAATCTTTTCTAAATGTGAAGCTTAATTTCATGGCCTTATTCTGTGCTCTCAGAAAATTCATGCATGGACTTGTACCCCATTTATCACATTAAAAGAAGCCTATATTTCTGTTCCCTTCAACTGCAACAGGAGAACAAGTTTTTCAGGACAGTTCTAGTCTCTGTAGCACCAGCACTAAACACAGTGCTTGTCCACCTCTTTCTAAGATAAATAGTCCCTGGCATTTCAGCAGTTTCTAAGATGCAGGGCACAGGTGGTTTGGGACAAACCTACAAGAATTAAAGATAAAGAAAATATAGGGCCAAAGGGGAGCATCAGAAACAAACCAAAATCGATTATTCGACCACACAGTCCAGAGCTATTCAGTCGACAGTTCAATCCAAGGTGTTGGCACAGGGGCATGTGAATGCCAGGCACAGACAGGAAGAGAGAGAGGAGAAAGTCAAGGCTATAGCAAGTGGATCATATCAGAGAACTAGAAGCAGAATCTGAAACTCTTTTTCTAGGAATCCAAGCTTCAGTAACCTTGACTTGACTGAGAGCAGCTCTTGTTTCACGTTTGGGGGTTAGAGGAGCTGTTAAAGATACAAAGAAGGCCGGACAATTGTGAAATTACCTTCACAAGTAATATTTTATTTGAACCCCACTACATCTCTAAAACTTAGACAAATGTGACTTCATGTCACAAACATAAACTAAAGGGGATATATAAGAAACTAAAACCTCAGTCTTCAGACTATGAATCACCCCAGAAAAAGTTCCAATCAATAGCACCTTTAAAGGATGTTACACTAGCTGCACATTGTGAGACACAGCAAACCATCGAAACAACACCACAGATGATTAAGTGTATTGGTTGCTTTGGAAATTGCTTTTAGGTGAGTTATTATAGGCAGTTTCAATGTATGTTAATATGGCAGAGTAAACTCAGTAATGTAATAAAAGATTTTATTCACACACACATATAAATGGTTAATATTTATAGTACCTAAAATGCCTGATTTGTGTTTGTAATAAACATGTGAATTTATTAAAGAGTCAAGGAAAAAATTTAACATTGAATATTCAGAAGAAGGAATAGTTTTACCCAAGCGAATATTTCATAGGCAGATGGAAGTGAATATGCAAAATTGTTCTAGTTAAGCAAATGTCCCAGATAAATTTTCAAGATAAAACATGTCTGCAGTCCTATGCAATTTGCACTATTTTTAATAGTCTGTTACCGGTGAGGTTTTTTTTTTTTATATGAGTTAAGTT
Source organism: Plecotus auritus (assembly GCF_963455305.1). Taxonomy (NCBI): domain Eukaryota; kingdom Metazoa; phylum Chordata; class Mammalia; order Chiroptera; family Vespertilionidae; genus Plecotus; species Plecotus auritus. The sequence continues at coordinate 211,828,529 of NC_137770.1, forward strand.
ATTTTATCATCCTTCTTCTTTGAAGCAACACTGAGTATGAAAAACTGAAATAAAGAAAAGCTTCTGGCCAGGCAGTGGGTAGGAATAGAAGTAGAATAATGATGTTTTAACAGGACTGTGAAAGGGTGGCAGATGTACAAGGGAAAGTTCTTAAACACGTAGGAGATGAAGCCCATTAAGCCCACAAACCTCGTGATGTCTGTCTCATCAGTCAGCCTGGGATTCATTTCACAAATGGTTCAGTACCTCCAAGATGCATTAGAGTTAGTGCCCTAGTGTGAGAGCCTCATTCCTGGAATCACCATATTGAATTTATATCTAGAATTCTGAAAAAAAAATTAAAATTCAAAATTAGAAAGGAATGCCTGCCACCTGGGTTAATAAATATACTCTGAAATTAAAACAAAGCAAAACAAAAAAACAACCTAGATTTAATTCCCAGCTCTACCAAGTAGAAGATATGTGAACTTGCTAAATCTTAGTCTGTTTCTGTTTCCTCATCTGTAAAACAGAGATAACATCACCTACCTCATAGCGTTTCTGGGAGAAATAAATCATACAATGACTATTAAGTAATGTCACAAAATAAATCCATGGATGAGGACAAAAATAAATGGCTGATATAAAGTGTGACATTCACATGAATGTTTTTCTACTGTAATGACCTATAAACTCTAAGAGTTTCTATCACCTGCATATGCCATTACAATGCTTCCTTGACTAAACTCAAACTCAACTAGCAAGCAAAAGCAAGGGATCTGACTTTTAGTTTGAAACATAAATGTGTTTCACACTTAATAGCAACAATTAAAAGACAACAACCACCAAACTCTCTCATAAATTTAACATTAACTAGAAATCATTGACTGCTAAATATTAATGGGGAAAAGATATTTTGAATATTTGTGTTATTTTACGAAAACAGACACAAGAAGTAGGTAACTTCCTTCCAACTTGAATTACTAAACAAACTCTCTTAAGTAGTTATCAGAAATGGTTAACAGCAAATTCCTCTGGAAAAAAAATAATTTTAGGGTTATAATGGGTTTTTGCTATTATCAAGTCAAAAGCATTTGCTTTACACAAGAGGAAATTGAAATCCAAAGATATGTGACTTACCCGAGGTAATACAGGTTGGTGATCAAAGAAGAAATACTAGAATCAGGTCCCAAACTACACCAATGTTATTCATTTTAAGGCATCATATTGATAGTGGGATGAATTTACTAGCATAAACTGGAGAGGGATTGTGTCCTTTGGCATTTACTTAATATTTATCAATTCCTATTGAGAGTCAAGTATCCCATATAATATGCTGATTAAAAAGATACTAAAGATAAATAAAAAAATAAAAAATAAATAAAATTTAAAAAAAGATACTAAAGAAATTGGTCATCTTCCAAACATAGAAAAGAACTAACTTAAGTTACAAAATAAGATTTAATAAAATATTCCTGGAGGGATAGACTTGAAAGAGAACATAAAAGACGATAAAGATATTTTTTTCATAACTTTCTTTGAGGATGTGAAAGGGCATTATTGAGAGGAAAGTCAGTTGCCTTCTAGATTCAAGGTCAAAAAAATAAACTAAATACCAAAAAAATTTAAACCATTGTAGAAGGTTGTGTTTCCAAAAGTGGTTGCAGCAATATCTGCCATTCAACATGTTCCTTTAAACATGGTCTTATCATTTCCCCCTCAACAGGCAGAATCTATTTCCTCTCTCCTTGAGTATGGATAGGTCCTGTGATTTGTTTTGAATTATAAAATGTGTTAGAAGTGATGCTATATAACTTCTCTTAAGGGTCTACACAGTTTCCACCTTTACTGATTATAAGGCTGTTTTTGGAAACCCAACCACCATGCTGTGAGGAAGCACAAGCAGACCTGTGGCGAGAATCACTTGGAAAACTCAGGTTCATGGCTGACAGCCGCCACTGAGCTCCCAGCTGACAGGGAGCACCAACTATCAGCATGTGAGTGAGGTCATTTAGACCTCCAGCCATCCCATCACCTCATGTAGTTCCACATGAAGCAGAACTGCTCAGAAATGCCCTTCTCAATATCCTGACACATAAAATACTGAGTAGGTTAAATGGTTGTTGTAAGTCAAAAAAGTGAGTTGCTTATTCTTCAGGCTAGACACGCATCCCATATGCTCCTGTAACACATTGTTGTTCCCCTACCATAGGACCTATGGTCCATTTACTCAAGTTACCTGTTACTCCTCTTTCTCTCTCACTGTCCTGTATGAAAAAATAGTTTAATATAGTAAGAGACAACTGCAACAACTAGAGAAAATGTTGGGATCCTAAATATTTATGCAATGCTTAGATAATACTTATTCCCACAGATAATACATAGTTTCTACATTATTTTACATTGAAAAAAACATGGTCATAATTTTTTAAGCAAAATATCTCTTGGTCTGGGCCTTCTAGCCACACCTATCCTCATGTCCATCCAGAAAGTTTTAAAGATCACCAGAGACTGACTCTAATCAAATGGGTTCTTTTCACAACGCTACAGGACATAGGTGTTTTATCCTTTGGCACCTCAGGTTGCTAAAGTACTATTTTGTGCTGTTACCAATGCTGCCAGGAGCAGCTTTGCCACTGAAACTCACCACAGGGTTGCTGATTCTGTTCATTGCAGAATGTTGAGGATGCTACGATGTTCACAAGTGGTACTGTTTAAGTCAAACCCAATGTCTTTTGAACCTTCTCATATCAGAACAAATACATGGTGTCCAAAAAAATGTATACACATTTTCGCTGCCATTATTAATTCCAATGGGTAAAATCTGAAAAGAAACGTTAATTGAGCTATCAGATGCTAAGGTGTGTATACATTTTGAGAGGGGACACCCTGTATATGGTGATAATTCCCCTATTGGCACACCTTTAATATTCTACATAAGTTTAAATAAAATAGTTTTACCCTAGACCAGTGGTCAGCAAACTCATTAGTCAACAGAGCCAAATATCAACAGTACAACAATTGAAATTTCTTTTGAAAGCCAAATTTTTTAAACTTAAAACTTCTTCTAATGCCACTTCTTCAAAATAGACTCACCCAGGCCGTGGTATTTCGTGGAAGAGCCACACTCAAGGGGCCAAAGAACTGCATGTGGCTCGCGAGCTGCAGTTTGCCGATCACGGCCCTAGACTGAATGACATTATCTCATTCATTCCTCCAACAAATATTTATTTATTTCATGGCACTGTCCTCAGCACTAGGGTGCAATGGAAAACAGGAGGACAAGGATTCTGCTTTTATAAAACCTGCAGGCAGACTAGAAACTAATGCATAAAGGAAATAACTGTAAGTAGTGATAAGCTATAAAACACCAGGATGCTGGGATAGAACAAAATGAGGAAGACCTACCTTCCCCCCTTCTTTAGAGGCTAGGGACAGCCTTTTTGCGAAGGTGACACTTCAGCTAAATTCAAAACTATGACACAAAACAAACCAAAAAATGTGCAGTAAAAAATATTTCTTGGCAGAGGAAACAGTGTGTCCAAATATCCTGAGGTTAAAAAGAATTTGGTCTGTTCTAAGAGCTGAAAGGAGGCCAAAGAACTTGTAGTGAAGTTAGACAAATTAGCAGGGAGTAGATCATGCAGGAAAGAAGCTTTGCACTAGATGTGCAATGGGTAGCAAATGGCAGCTAGCAAGGGAATTATGTGACACTACTTAACTTTTAGAAATATTAACCTAGCTACTGGGGTAAGAATGAAGGAGAATAGACTGAAGGAGGACAAAAATGGAAGTAGATTATTAGCCCAAGGGAATATTGGCCAATACGAGAGAGAGTTGAAGGCAAAGAAATGTAGATATTGATACATGTATCTAGCCTTGACCTACTTCCTTGAACCAAGTAGTGAGCCTCAATTGTCTTTTGCATTATACAGTCATTCAAATCAATAGACCCCTCCTGAGCATTTTATCAGTCCTTTCGTGCTCCTGAAACTTTGATGTTTTGCATCAGCTAATGCCCATGCTACAAGTGCACATATTCCTATGCAAAAAATTAAGGTACTAAATTAATGAAATTTTAACTATACCAATTTCTATCAAATAAATCCAATTATGGTGACAAAAGATTTGTCTCTTCCTAAATTTGTCTAAGATATTGAAATAAATATAATCCATGAAATGGCATTCTCCCATTGTTCTACCCCTATATAATGTGGCAGTAATTCCATTTTCTCAAGTCATCTTTGCTAAAAAAAATTTTTCTATCGAGATAAAGAGAAAATGGCACCAGCACTTTTGGTTTTAACCCCACTGAGCCTACTGCACGGGTGAATTCAACAGCTGGTACCCTTCATGTCAAAGAGAAAGTAAAACCAGTGCAGTAGCTCTGAGCCCATGGCAATTCTGTTAGGTTTGCCAAAGCCAGGAGCCTGACCAGGATTCTGTGGATCTACTGTAAGAAGAGATATAATGTCAGAAAATCTACCTTAAATTAACAGTATAATTCTTGATAATGGTAAGTTATGGTACGAAAAGTATTTTGAAGTATAGAATGTTGTTTATTTTCATAGGAAAACTCCTTGAAGGCAATGAAAAACCAGTATCAGTGATGCTACAAAATGTGGGAATTCCTGGAGCCATTTGGAGGGACTTCTTCATTTCAGTGTTGGTGACAGTAGCTGAATGAAATGCCAGTAAAATGATGATACCTTGTCTAAAAGAACTAAGACCCAGATAGAGGTCAGGACCACTTTGTGATTCCATGACACCAGAAGACCCAATGCAATATGTATGAAGAGAAAGAGGTTTGAATCCACAAGGCTATGTGGAGGGATGAACAACAGAAAGAAAGTTCAATAGATTGGGAATATGGTTATCAAAAGAAGGCAAATGCCTTTCAACATCCAAATTGAGTTGATTATAAGACATCTCCTCTATGATACCGCTTTTGTTTAAAAAATTGTAATAATAATCATAGGTAAGTTTCAAGAGTGGTCATGTGCATCTGTAACGTGTTTATGTATGCCCAAACCTAAAAAAATAGCTTCATTAAATGTGAAATAAGACGTAACTAATTCTTCACACAATATCATTTTATAAGCATTAACATTGCCTTTGATTGAAGCGCTGCTGGTTTTTTCCAAATGTTAGTAATGCTAGTATAATTTCAAATTTTGAAAGAGCATGAAATAAATATTATTGATCTTATGTATGAATTCAATAGAAGTCCTCCTTTTTTCTTAGATAAGTCTCTCTCTCTAAGTTTCCAGATTGAGAACAAGAGTTGGCATGTGTTGGTCTAAAGCAAATGTGCTGTCTTTCCTGCTATTCCCTCTCTTTCTGTCTCATATACATATGTGCGTGCACGCGCGCACACACATACGCATGGCACAGGCAGAGAGAAATACCATTAGTTAATGGATGCATTGCTAGAACAGAAATCAAACTGAAAGCTCATAGAGCAAAGAGAAGATAAAATGCTCTTGACAGCATACAAAGAAAAAATTGGTTAATTGCCAAGTTAAATAAAGAAAAATTCTTTAGGTAATTATTTTCAAATCATATGCCATAATTTTTCTTTCTGGATGAAAAAAAAAAAGAATATGCAGAAGGCTTTTTCTAATGTTTCTGATGTTCTCCAAAACTTCAGATTCCTTTCTCCTTCACACTCGAGCCACTCAAGCTTGTATATAAACACACATCAAATCAGCAGGTCCTTTTTCTTTGAGTTTATGAGCCATGTTAAGAAATAAAATGGCAGTTTATTTGTTACATGTGAATGTTCAGATTTTAATGAATACTTTGGTGAAAACTACTGATATGTACTCAGTTGTATATTTCCCCCAAATTCATATGCTGAAGTCTTAGTCCCTCATACCTCAAAATGTAGCTGTAATTAAAGGTAGGGTCTTTGCAAAGGTAATTAAGTGAAAGGTAATTAGGGTGGGCCCTAATCCAATATGATTGATGTCCTTATAAAAAGAGAAAAATTAATTAGGACATATACACACAGAGAAGGCCAGGTAAAGACACAGGGAGAAGTCAGCCATATACAAGCCAAGGAGAGAGGCCTCAGGCAATACCAACTCTGCTAACACATTGATAAACTTCTAACCTGAATTGTGAGAAAATAAATTTCTATTGTTTAAGCTCCCTAGTCTGTGATACTGTGTAATGTCAGCAGGACAAATTTCCTATTTGCAGGGCAATAAGCACTTCCTAAATACTAATACTGATATTACGATGAAGATCACTTTTCCATAAATGTCACCTATAATTAAATGGAAATATAACTGAGAGAGTTTCTTATAAAATGGAAGTAACAATCTGTTGTTGTATATGTGTCATCTTTGTAAGTCTGGCCAAGTGTTTCATACATTTACAGCCATCACAGCCTCCCGGGGACAGAACTGGTACATTCAGGAACCCCAGGCACTATATGGCAACATAGAAAATTCCAGGATTGGGATATAGAAATAATAAAGAGGGTGTAGAGTTAGTTTCCTGGGGTGATGATAACTTTTCTCAGGCAGGGGAGATGTCTCTGCCCTCAGGTATAATGTGTAAAGCTTCCAGCTGATAAAATAGTTTATTCTAGTTATTTCTTTACATGTCTGCCTCAATTCACTAGACCAGAATTTCCTATACAACAAGACCCACATGTCTGACACATCAATGGTGCATATGTTTGATAAGGTAATGAATGATTAAATGGATGACTATGGAAATAAATGAGTAAAAATAAATCAGAGATCCAGGGCATCTGAGAAAATTACGAACAGCAGGCAGTGCAGGCACATGAATTATCTAACAGCAGATATAAATATAATGAAGTCATTGGACAATGCATATTATTCAGCCCAGGGGCCGCTATTCAATCTCATTATAATTTAGTCCCAAGAAGATTAGACCCAGTTACTTTCAACTCTGGTTATATGGTTTTAACAGATCTAAAAACCAGACTGAGTCAATGTTGAATGAATGAACTTCAGTCTTTCTTTCCAAGGAAAAACTTGATCCCAGATGAAGAGATTTGCATTTGGAAAGGAATTTAGGAACAGTTTCTATGTTCCTAAATGTATGTTCTATGTTCTATGTCTATAATGTATCTCTAGCCATAATACATATTGGGCTCTCAAGACACAATTATTGATAGAATCAATTAGTGTTAATTCACTTTCAAAATATACCCAAGTTAGCTCAAACATATAATACTTGCAAATTAATAAAAGTGGCGCTATGAAACAAATTTCAATTAACTGATTTAGAAACATCAAATGTGAATGGGTGACATTTAATGAAACCAGCCTCTCCAGCATCATCCCTCTCTGTGTCATGCAGAGCATGTCAGTCAACCTCACTCAGTATTTGGTCTATAGCCAGTGACAAAGCACGTGGGTCAAACAGCTTAATCAAGATGTGTTCTGGTGCACTCACTATGCCTGTTATTTTAATGTGAGCTGAGCATTCATCATTTTTAATTACCTAGTCACAGCACCTTAGCCATCTAGGTGGCAGTAGATTATGCAAAAGATTGACTATTTGCTTTCTTGACTCAAGGGGAAATGCTGTAGGGAGGAAAGGAGTGAAAAGGGGGGTGGAGCTCATAAAAGGGGCATAAGAAAGTGACATTAATTAGACAAATGCTATGTGCCAGCCATGGTAATAGTCTTGTAACATTTCTCATCATGTAGTCCCAATAACAACCTTCCAAGACAAGTGTAATCATCTCCATTTTACAGATGGGATAAGTGAATCTCAGAGATTCACTAATCAACTTGGTTTAAAACAATAATCATTAATCATTTATCTATTATACAATTCTACAAGTCAATAATGAAGCTGGGTTCAGCTGAGAGAAATGTCTGGTCTCTGCAGGGCTCCCTCAAGTATCCGTTGTCATTGTAGGTCAACTAGGAGACCCTGGTTCTGAGAAATGGCCACTTATCAGCTGGGGACCCCTCTCCTACACATGGTCTCTTCACCGGTGGTGAGAGGTCTAGGCTCTGAAGTGCCGCATAGCCACTCATTCTGTTGGCACTGCATTCTGTTGGCAAAGCAATTGCAAGGCCAAATTCAGAGTCAAGGGATGAGAAAACAGACACCTTTTCCTTTTCTTTCTTTTTCACCCACTTTTCTTTCTTTTTTAAAATATATCTTTATTACAGATGTCCCCATTTCCCCCCATTGACCCCCGCAATAGTACTCCTGCCCCCTGCCCCTGGTCTTCATTTCACTATTGTCTGTGTCCATCGGTTATGCACATCCTATATAATAAAGAGGTGATATGCAAATTGACCCTCATTCCCTCACAAGATGGCTGCCTACAACCAGTCTGGCAGGGGCGTTAGTAAGGGACGACCAAAAGACTGAACAGCAGGCTGTGTGGGGTAACCAGGCCGGCAGGAGGGTTAGTGAGGGATGACCAAACGATTGAACAGCAGGCTGCATGGGGCGACCAGGCCGGCAGAGGGGGGCAGTTGGGGGCGACCAGGCTGGCGAGGGGGTGCAGTTGGGGGTGACCAGGCCAGCAGGGGGGGAAAGTTGGGGGTGATTAGGCTGGCAGTGGGGACAGTGAGGGGTGATTAGGCCTGTTGGGGGGGCAGTTAGGGGTGACCAGGCCAGTAGGGGGGGCAGTAAGGGGTGACCAGGCCAGCAGGAGGGGCAGTTAGGGGTGATCAGGCTGGCACGCAGAGGCAGTGAGGGGTGATCAGGCTGGCGGGGAGGGGCAGTTAGGGGCAACCAGGCAGGCAGACAGGTGAACGATTAAGAGCCAGAGGTCCAGGATTGTGAGAGGGATGTCCAACTCCCTAGGAGGGATGTCCTAGTGATCGGGACTAAACTGGCAGTCAGACATCCCCCAAGGGGTCCTGGAATGGAGAGGGTGTAGGCTGGGCTGAGGGGATCCCCCCGCCCCGTGCACAAATTTCATGCACCAGGCCTCTAGTATGTATATAAGTTCTTTGATTAACCTCTTCCTGCCAACCCGCTTTCCTCTGAGATTTGTCAGTTTGTTGCATGCTTCCATGTCTCTGGATCTATAGGAGTACCAGCAAGGGATAGAGAACCTGTTTGAAGAAATAATGGTAGACATATTTTCTTAATTGGAGGAGTTGCAGAGTCACATGGATAGAATGGAGAATTGAGAACAGTTTGCAATCAAACCATCACAGGTATCAAATGTTTTTTCCCAGATCATACACATGGTAATTATTGAGACAGATTTTTGTATTCAAGTCTTAAGTCTCAGTCATATGCCCATTCTCTCTTCCTTGTCATTGTGCTCCCTTAAAACAAGGCATGATTAAGTATATGGTGAAAAATGCCAACTTCCAATTAAGCTGAGATAACTGTATCTCTCCATATCTTTGAAAACCTAATCCCCACCTACAGGTCATTTTAAAATAAACTAGCTTTCCATCTACAAAAGGATTTTCCTAGAATAAACTGTTTTTCTAGATGGACGTCAGGCTATGTATCAAATGCACCAAATTAAGCAACTGCTTTTGAATCAATATATCTGAAAATCATTATATAGAGAGCTATATAACAACAAATTAATAAACTGAACTCAAACCAAGAAGCATAAATTTCACTTCATAAAAGCAATAACTAGTGTGGAACAAATGTCTTAAAAAATATTACTCTGACCTGGTCACTGTGACTCAGCAGTTAAGCGTCAACCCAGGAAACGAGAGGTCTCAGTTTGACTCCCCCTCAAGGGCACAAGCTCAGGTTGTGGGTTCAATCACCATTAGGGGCCGTGTCTCATGGATGTTTCTGTCTGTGTCCCTCTCCCTTTCTCTCTCTCTAAAAATCAATAAAAACATACTTTAAAAAGGTAAAATACCATTCTGGTCATCACTATGGCTTCATTTAATAATGCTGCCTCTACAAGTAAAGAAAACATTAGGATCAGAAGGGTCTTCTATGGCCAATTTTTTTCTGCCATCTTCCCTTATTAGATCTTTCCAGATATTTTTGAAACTTTCCAGATATTTTCATATTTCTCTTCTCAAGTAGTTTTTTTTTTTCAAAATGTGTTATTCCAAGTACAACTGTACTAGGTTTAGAATCCAGCTGCTTCATTTATTTTATTTTATTTTATTTTTTGGTACTCTTAAGAGTAGCAGCTGTCTACCTAAGCAAAGTGGATTTGGCTCCCAAACTAAAAAAATACAGATAGCTTTACTGACCCGTAAGTACCTGCACAGTTTGAAGCAGGAGCAAAGACAAGTGGAATCATGCTTGCTCTGCATTACAAATAGAGGTAATGTGAAACTAAAGCCCCATATATTTGCTATTCCCCACATATAATGCTTTATCTCACCAACTATAGTGTTTTCTCTCATCACTCTAAGTTTTTGAAAACTCAGATTTTATTTTCATCTAGAAGAGTTCTCAGCACTGCCACAATACTACATAAATAGTGGATATTCAAAAATGTGTTCTAAACAATGAAAAAATTTTTCATTAACTATAAAGTGTACCTATTAAAAGCTTGAATTACCAGGCTATTTTTGCTCTTCATCTGATTAATTGCCACAATACCTAACTTACTTAAAAACATCAGAGAATGGTTCCCAAAAAATAAAAAAATAGAATTAATAAATTGTTTATGATCCTTAATACCCTTTCCTTTTCTGGTAAGAACCTATTAGAAATTAACTATCATTGTTGTTCCATTTGTTTTGTCTGATTATCTTTAAATGTTTGGAGGAAGGAAGAAATTCATTTTTTTAAAAGGATAGATTCTAAAATGCAGCTTCCAATTAAAGTAGCCAAGTAACAACAAGCCACATCGCAAAGCACTAGTACATAATGCTCCTCTTGTTTGAGAAGAGGATCCCAGCGAGGAAGCTGTTCAGAGAGCTAGGACTCTCTAGAAGCCATACCCTTGAGTGATCATAACTAAGACAACTGCACCAAGGTTAGGAATGACTTTAGAAACAAATCAATTCAGGTAATACATGTGCTGTCAGCATCACCTTGGCTTACTCCTCACCACAGGAGTACCTTATGGTCCTTCAAGCTCGACCCTGAAGATGGTGTCTTATAAAAAGGACAGGAAACTTCAGCCATGGACTAAGGATGACCTATACAGGAGACACTGAGGATGGCTCTTGTGGCAGGAAATAAGAACTCCCATAATACTCAAAATAGCAAAGCTCCAAGAAAGAAAATATGTTTGTGTTTTTTTTAACTGCAATGTGGAACTGACTGCATAGCGAGGGCAGACAAGTTATAAATAATAAAAGCCAATTTTGTCTGGCCTTTACCATGTGCCATGTACTGCAGTAAATGCTTTATTATTGTTTCATTTATTCCTCACATGAACTCCAGAAGGTAGATCCCATGTTATCCCTATTTACAGGTAAGAAAATTGAGCAAGAGATTAAATAATGTCCCCTAGGTCAGTGGTCGGCAAACCACGGCTCGCGAGCCACATGCGGCTCTTTGGCCCCTCCACAAAATACCACGGCCTGGGCGAGTCTATTTTGAAGAAGTGGCATTAGAAGAAGTTTAAGTTTAAAAAATTTGGCTCTCAAAAGAAATTTCAATCATTGTACTGTTGATATTTGGCTCTGTTGACTAAGGAGTTTGCCGACCACTGCCCTAGGTCATAGAGCTAATGCACAGCAAAGCCTGGTTTGAATCCAGAGGTCTCTGATCACAAAGCCCATACCTTCAACCTGTACACTTATGGCCTCTTAAGCACAGCCTGGGTTCCATCTAGACGAGGAAAAGATGAACATAATGGTATTACCTTTATATAGGGGGATTTAAGTTTTAAATATACAACTAAACATGACTAATCATGTATATGTAAACATGGATATTTAGCATGAAACTATAATTCTAATAATTTTCAGATAGAGTGGGATTGGGTAGTCCTTTCTTTTTGTAAGAATAGAGTGTCCATTCTCTTAACTTTCAAAATAATGCACTGCCTTTTCATTAACATACCTGTTATTCAAAGCACATAAACATTCTTAAGGCACCAGCTCAAAATTCCAAATCATCAGGCCTGCACTTGAGGGTATAACCTTGAACCAAGTCAAAATTTATTGCCAAAACTTATTCAAAATGTCACCCAAAAGAGTGAATATACTATAATTATAGCCACCATTTCTTGAGTGTTTATTATGTGTCCTACGCTTTGTGTGCATTAGCTGCAATTCTTATATAACAGGACAATACTAGACGTTGATATATGTTGGTTGTTTTGCTTTTATTTATTTTAATCCCTTTTACCCATAACCTTCCCCTTACCATTCAAACAGTAGCAGTGTGTTTGATACAGAGGGAAAATAAGTTAGATTCATGACTTTCAAGCACTTCCACAGACCTTGATAAATATATAACACTAGAGGCCCGGTGCACAAAATTCATGCACGGAGGGGGGGATTCCCTCAGCCCAGCCTGCACGCACTCCAATCGGGGACCTTTCAGGGGGTGTCCGACCACCGGTAAACCAGTGGTCAGACACCCCTCTCACAATTTGAAACTGCTGGCTCCTAACCACTCACCTGCCTGCCTGATCACCCCTAACTGCCTCTGCCTGCCTGCTTGATCACCCCTAACCTCTCTGCCTTCCTGCCTGATCGATCCTAACTGCCTCTACCTGCTTGCCTGATCACCCCTAACTGCCTTCCCCTGCTGGCCTGATGGAGCTCCCAACTGCTCTCCCCTGCTGGCCTGATCTCACCCCCAAATGCCTCTGCCTGCCTGATCACACCTAACTGCCCTCCCTTGCCAGCCTGATCTCACCCCCAACTGCCCTCCCCTGCCAGCCTAATCGCCTGCCAGCCTGATCTCCCCTAACTGCCCTACCCTGCTGATCTGATCTCGCCCCCAACTGCCCTCACCTGCCGGCCTGAGCTCACCTCTAACTGCTCTCCCCTGCTGGTCTGATCACCCCTAACTGCCCCCCCCTGCTGGTCTGATCTTGCCCCCAACTGCCCTTCCCTGCTGGCCTAATCACCCCTAACTGCCTCTGCCTGCCTGATAATCCCTAACTGCCTTCCCCTGCCTGCATGATCTCACTCCCAACTGCCCTCCCCTGCAGGCCTGATCTGCCCCCAACTGCCCTCCTCTGCTGGCCAATTTGGTTCTGATTGGTCAGTTTCTATGCCAGTCAGCATCAAAAGCTCCACCTCCTAGGCAGCCATTGGCTCCTCACAATTGACCCAGATTTGGTTCTGATTGGTCAGTTTCAATGCCAGTCAGTGTCTCTGGGCCTATCAACTGGGCCTGATAAGAAAGTTAGGGCTGATCAGCAGCCCCTGTGGAGGCCTGAAGAGAAATGGAGGTGGCTGCTGGCCAGGCCGAGAGAGAAAAAGAGGCAAGTTCTGATCAACAGCTGCCACAGAGGCTGTGGATCAGACCTTGCCTCTCTCTCTCTGCAGGCCTATCTCTGGGCCTGATCCATAGCCCCTAAGCAGTCAGTGCTGGGTTGGGGTGCCTGCAATGGCCCCAGTCAGTGCTGGGTCACCACGGCAACCCAGCACTGACTTCCAGTCTGGTCGAGCCTTTGGTAGTTACGACCCTGGCTCTTTATTATATAGATAGGTAATAATATTGAAAGCTCCAGTCTCTCTCCTTGCACCCCTCTCTTTATTTATATGTTCTAATCATTTGGATTTATTTACCAAGGACCAAATCCAAGAGTATTAACAGCTGAGAATTTACTCATTAACCATAGATTGTTTAGAAGGGAAATAAAATATGGGATGGTATAAATGCCTTATTTCACTAGGGCCATATGCCTATGACTGAGATGAGGTAGGATTAAGATGAGGTGGGAAATCCAGTTCCCTGACCCTTTCACCACACTCAGAAATTAATTTCAGGTGGAAAATATGGTGAAATGATAGCAATAGATGACCGGATATGTTTTAAAAGAGATCAGACTATAAAAGATAATTACCTGATAAACAAAACATGTATATACATAGAATGGAGTATCATTCATTCTTTAAAAGAAAAGAAATTCTGACACAAGCTACAACATGAATGAACCTTGAGGACATTATGCTAATTAAAATAGGCCAGTCACGAAAAATGCAAATACTATATTGTTTTACTCATGTGAGGTACTCAGAATAGTCAAATTCATAGAGACAGAAATTAAAATGATGATTTCCAGTGGCTGGGAGAAAGGAAAATGGGGAGTTGTTTAATGGGTATATAATTTTAGTTTTGCAAGATAAAAAGAGTTCTGGAGATTGGTTGTTTCCATAATAATAAAAGGGTAATATGCTAATTAGACAGGACGTCTTCTGGTCGTCATTCCGGACAACCTTCCTATCAAAGCCAGGGCTGAAGGGAAGCCAGCTCGGGTCCTGGGTGCCTGCAGGTGGCCAGAAGAGGGAAGCCTAGGTCCCAGGTGCCGGAGGGAAGCTGGTGCCAGCAGCCAGGGGAAGAAAGACCTACTCTTGCACAAATTTTCGTGGATTAGGCCTCTAGTATGAACATAAATGTACTTAATACTAAACTGTACACTTAAAAATTATTAGGATGCTAATTCTATCTTATGTGTATTTTATACAATTAAAACATTAAAAAAGCAATTCTTTGATTTTCCAGGAGGATATAAGCCTTGTATGGATGCATATATCTGACATAGCAGTAAGAATAGCAATGGCTAAGAAAGGTGTCTAAGAAGGTAAGTGTTGGTGAGAATGTAGACAAAGGGAACCATTGTACACTGTTGGTGAGGGTGTAAATGCTACCATGAAAAACAGTATGCAGGTTCCTCAAAATATTAAAAATAGAATACTATGTGATCTAGCCATCCCACATCTGCATATTTATCCAAAGGAACTGAAATCTGCATTCCCATGTTTATTGCAGCATTACTCACAGTAACTAACTCATGGAAGCAACCTAAATCTCTATCAAAGGATGAATGGATAAAGATAATGTGATATTTGCATAAAATAAATGTTATTCACCCTTTAATAATAAGGAAATTCTGCATAGTTTAAACTTACATAATGTTATATGTCAGTTATATCTCAATAAAGCTGGATGAATGAATCAAGAAAGAAAATAAGAAAGAAAGGAGGGAAGAAATAAAGGAAATAGAAAAAAAGAAAAACCTGACAAAAACCTCATAAAAAGAAACTAGAAAAGAAACTGAGGACTCCTAAACCTCTGAGGTAGACACGGAAGTAGAGAAAAGAATTGGTGTAACAGAAAGACCCTCTTAGCATAATGAGGGAGTATACTCCAAAACTAGAAGCTAGGGGATGTCCAAAGACAGAGGCAAATAGAGGAGGACCAGAAGACAACCCCTAATACCTGAAGAGACAAATTATACCCCAATATATGCCAGCAAGGCCACAAACAAGACATTTCGCTTTCCATCAACAGCATGCCTTTATATTACATAAGTATCTCTCAAATATAGGATCACCCAGGAAGATGGAAAAGAGGGAAGAATAAAATCTTTTTTTAACCTAAACATTTACTTAAAATATACAGTTTTAAACTACAATAAGCTGAGTTATTGTGAATCGATTATATTTTTCACCAGCAGAAACACACATTCTTAAGTTACATTCAGTAATAAAGAAAGAACAAGATGTCTTTTGCATACCCCATATTGCAATGGTGAAATGTTATACCTACTATATTTACAATATGCTTCCAAGGAAAATATTATTTTCACTAAAAATGAGACCAAGTTTCCATATAATTAAACAACTTGCTCAGTTTGTAATTTCTGTGATTTGAGATTCACAGTTGTTTCTTGGTCCAAGGTTCATCTACTATATCATGGCAATATTCTCGACTAGTTTTCAGTCCCATCTTTGTACCAGGCTAGATTCCCAGAAAGACATATATTCTCTTGAGTATCTTCTCATATACACACACCCAGAACAGATACTGCCAGTAGCCTTTTTGTTGGCTTCTTTCTCACTTATTCCCACTTCCGTCCCCCCAGCTACTATTGCCCTCCAAGTCTAGTTCCAGATCTGGAAATCTGCCCTGGACATGTAACTGGTGGCAGAGGGTCCTGCTGTTCCTAATTCATGCTAATCCAATTCTGTGGAATTGGGACCCTAAACTTAACCTGAGGTATTTTTTTTTCATAGCTCACAGTTACTGAGTACATTCTCCCCTGTCAGACAACTAAAGACTGATCCACAGATTCCTCACTGCTGTGTTCTCTTCTTAGTGGGAAATCCAGTGCTAAACATTTTAGGAAGTGTGGCTATCCAGTTCACTTCCTGGCACAGTCAACTGAACCTCCAATGTTAGTTTCTGTAATTGGAACAGTTCCCCATAACTAGTTCTTCATCTGTGGACCGCCTTCATTGGTACTTTCTTCTCTCTTGGAGTACCATTCTGCCTTAAGAGACCATCATACCTTACATTACACATTTGATCTCTGACATTACAAATTTTGAAAGTAAACACACACATGCACATACACATACATATATGAATGAGGAGTTTGTTGACTGTATAAATATGGTAAAATATATATGTGTTATAAAGGAATTCAGGCTTATTTAATAATATATACCCAAGGATGGCTATAGTTTTCTATGTTTCTTAAATTTATATAATCATGAATAATTATTTTCAAGAAAGATCTCATGGGATTTGTGTCCAGAGTACATGCTTTGGAAGCAGTATGTTAATGGAAAATAATACTAATAAAGAACAGATATTTTGAATTTTATCTCTAAGGTCTTCAATTATCTCTGCTGAAAGCAAATGTAAATGCTGAGATTATGCTACCTTTTGTGGATATCTGTTATCTCTACCTTCACAATACCCATCCCTCCTCCTTGAAATAATTCCTTGATTTTCCTTTGGAAGCCATCTCTACCCACCAAATCAATCTACCTGGTTTAGACATGGTCGATCCTACCCTTGACCTCAAGAGTGGTCCCATGAATGAGCCCAGCAAATCAACATATTTTATCCTACTAAACACAGAAATTGGTTCAGGGGTGGGTACCTGACTGAAGTCAGGTTAACACAATTCTTTTTCGCCGGAACTCTTGGAAAAGAGAAGCTCTTTGAACAAAGTTTGCTAGACTTATAGGATATAAGCCTGAAGCTGCTATGCACGCCAATTGATCAGGCCAGCCTAAAAAGAAATCCATCCAGGAAAGCAGAGCCACAAGGCAGAGTCTTTATGAAAGCATTTGAGTCATTGAGTGCAGACGATGGTTAGATTTTTTTTCAGTTAAATTCGCCATTTTTTCTTTTTACTTAGAACATTATTAGTTGGGTTTGATTACTTCTGACCCAAAAAATCCAGATTAATTCACTGCTCTAAACAGGCAGCACTGTTCCCTGGTAATAAATAGCACAGGCAGAAATTCATGGTGCTTAGAAAAAGTTAACTCATTTTTGTGGATCTAACCTTACATCCTTTATTCTCATTCTGGAGCAAAAAAAAAAAAAAAATTGTCACAGGATAATTGAGAAGGAAATCTCTTTCTTCTATAATGAAACAAATGAACTCCAATTTCAGGTTTCCTCTTCTATGTCCTTAATTTATTGAGGCCTCACAACTTTCAAAACGCTTTAAATTTAGATCCATCTTGTGAGCCTTGTACATTGTAATTAATCTTTGTAAGCCACCTGGAGATTCCTGGGTGAAAGACCAGATAAAAGACAAAGCAATATTATTAAAAAAAATTTATCCATTATTATTCTTTCAGAGAAAATACAACAATGACCATCTTCAGGGACTGTAATAATAAGGGAAACAATAATGAAGAGCTGATTGGAAAGAAGCCTCCCTGTCCCTGCAAATAAGAAACTCTTCCCAGCCCTAACCGGTTTAGCTCAGTAGATAGAGTGTGGCCTGCAGACTCAAAGGTCCCAGGTTCAATTCTGGTCAGGGACATGTACCTTTGTTGCGGGCACATCCCCAATAGGGGATGTGCAGGAGTCAGCTGATTGATGTTTCTCTCTCATTGATGTTTCTAACTCTCTCCCCCTTTCTCTCTGTAAAAAATCAATAAAATATATTTAAGAAAAAAAAAAAGAAACTCTTCCCAGAGTGCTGTTGGGTGCAGGGTCCGTGTTACACAGCCTTTCACTCCCTGCAGGCCCATTCCCTCCGCCTCCTCAGCTCAAACAAACACACAGGGACCCCAGAGGAGGGGTCTTTGTGCACATTTGAATGAAGGGTTCTGAAGAGAACATGTAACAGTTCCCACACAATAATGAAACCTAATGCCATGAGGCACTTCTCTGAAAAAAAAGAGCTGGCTGGCTGAGACAAACATTTCAGAAAGGAGCAAATAGGGAAATCCCATGAATATGAGTTCATTAGAAGCTTGAAAAAATTTGTGGCTGATTCCAGGCAAAGTGCTTGTGGGATACACACAGGCTTAGAGCATGACATGATGTACTTTGGTAGGTGGGTAAATGGCAGCTGTCCTAACAAGTTTAGGTGGGGGGGCGGGGGGAGAAGCTTCCAACTTGGCGAGTGTGTCTTTTGCAGTCCCCAAGTCGGGATTAATTGCGATGGTGCCACATCACTTCATATAAAGGTCAGACTCAAGCAATAATTATGAAAGGACAGGTCATCTCCTAAGAAT
Source organism: Plecotus auritus (assembly GCF_963455305.1). Lineage (NCBI taxonomy): Eukaryota > Metazoa > Chordata > Mammalia > Chiroptera > Vespertilionidae > Plecotus > Plecotus auritus. The sequence goes on from NC_137770.1 coordinate 211,847,086, forward strand.
TAATGACTGGAGGAAAGGAATTGATGGTCTTTGGCTCTACCTTCAGCCATTAACCCCAGATGGCCATCAATCCTCAGCAAATGCCCTGTGCTGAGGATGTGATAAACTCTAAATGAAGAAAACTGCACAGGCTCAAACAGCAACACAAGGAATTTTACTTCGTGAATGATGCATTTTGAAAAGCATATGTAGGACAGGTCAGAGAAACGGTTAAGCTACAAGTGCTTCAGCCAGTTTGGATGCATCAGCTCCTTTCCATCAGGATATAACTGAAACCACGTGGTGCCAACACTAGGCTCAGAACTTAACAGATTTACATGTGAGCGCTATGATTGCTATTCCATTATTGTCAGTGTTCTTGATTAGTGCAATCTAATTACAAGGTTTATTGCTTATGTCAGTAAAATTACAAAGAGAAGATTAGCAGCTAGCCAAGGGTTGTGCAGACATTTCCAAAGGTCTGTCCACCCACTGACTAGTTGATGGAATTGGTATTTTGCTCCCCACCAAACTATTTGTAAAAGGGAGCTGGACTCTTCCACATGCCTTTCTGACATTTCCAGAACTATCATCCTTATGCCTGAGGTGATAATTCCCTAAATTAGTTTGTGTGCTGGGGAAAAAACAAACACAAAAAAAACCCAAAGCTAATCCTCATTGGCTTCTTGAAATGCCATCTCTGCGGGGACTTGTCTCAAAGCAATACTTCCAGAGTGACATGAAAGGATTACGAGTTACATAAAGGAATTGGGCACAGTCCAAAATCAATTCATTCAAACAGCTACTCATCAGAAAAACAAAAAGTAACACCACATTGGGATTAACCATGAGAAGTAAAATTAGTTGAGCCATAGTGAGAACAGTATTAAAAAACAGCAAAAAATATCCTGGACAAATGTAAGATGTTCACTGAGATGGGGAAACGTGTCAAAAGTAATTTTGTTTCCTAATAGACACCATTAGGTGATCTCTGCTAAGTGCTGATATGATTCATTACAAATCAATAAATTGGACGAGCACTACTCTCTCAGATAAAAACAGTAATGAGTCTCTATGTTAGAAACTCCTAGATAGGTAACGTCTAAATATTATAACATATTTTATATGGTGTTTTCTAAATTACTATAATTTCTAAACTTATGGAAAGAGACATGGTAGGCATTTTCACCTCAATTTTGAAGATGATGAAGCTATGACACAGTAATTGCTCAAGGCTGCATAGATAGAAAATGAAAAAAAATTGGATCTAGGGCTTTCTGACTGCCAAAGACCACGCTTCCCCCCCCCCCCCGCCCCCACTGTCTTTCTTTAGATGACACTGATGTATGATATTTAATCTTAGTCTATACTATAACTCTTCCTAACACAGCTCTGAAACACATCTGCAGCCTCACCTTCCAGGGCTCCCAGAACGTGCTCCAGACAAAATGAATGGATGCCATTCCTTGGCTGTACCCTGTGATTCTTCCCATACCGACTGCCATCACCTATGGAGAACTGACTCATTGTTCAGTGCCCATGTGCCTCCTTCTCCACAGAGCCTTTCCCAATATCCAGGCAAATGTCATCTTTTCATCATCTGACCACTCATGTAGCATTACTGAGGTGTTCATCTTTGACAAACTTTCTTGTATCATACTTATTTGTGTATGGAACATAATCACTATTAAATTGTAATAAATTACATTTCATCTTTACACTCCATCATTAAAACATCTTACAAAGAGCTTGATGAATGAATGCATGCTACCATCTCCTTACTTTCATCTGTAAGCCAAAGAAAGTCTCTACCTATAATTGCATATGCCCATTCCTATAAGATCTTTTTTTTTTTAATTTTTCTGATTAGATTATTTGGCCTGCATCCTCCTAGATAAGTCCTGACACTCTGACAGGCCTTGAGTTCCCTGAGACTTAATAGCAATGCGATCACTGGTGTAGTCAGTGATCTCAATAAAAAATGGTCCTACAGGAATAACAAGAAGTAAACTTCTGCCAAGAAGACTTCAGTAGGTGAATAACTAGATGAACCTATACATGTTGCAGCCTAATAGAACTGAGATCAGATTTGAGTCTAACACTGTTTTCATCTTTTTTCTTAAATTGTTGTCAACATAACACTCAATTGAGATCTCTGAACCCCACATATCCTGCAGACACACACCATCACCAATTAGTTCAACTGAAACTCATGTTATATAGTATGTGGGAATTCTCTAAATCATCCCACTTGTACCAAGGTTTGCCTTGGTGGCTAATGAGAGCCACTTGAAAAAGTACCTTGCAAACCTAAGGTGGGCCTTGTAAGAGTAAACCTATAATATTTTCTTTGAAGAAAGAAGCAGCTGCTCAAAGGTGCTTCATGAAATCACAATAGACTCAATCAGAGGCCCTATCTTTTGGTTTTATAGTGCAAGATCACAGGCCTTCTGACCCTTGAAACTATACACATGTACCTTCAATGTTAACTCTTTCAGAAGTTAAACGAGAAACACAGGGGCATCCATTTACCTCTCAAGGAGAAAAGAGAAGTTTTCATTGTGCTAGGCCAGCACAGCCAAGGGTTCGGGGAGCCTGAGTGAGGGCGGTGAAGGATTGAAGAAAAGGCAGACAAAGAGAATAAGCTGGGTCTCTGTGAATCTCCTGTGCGGGCTGAGGCCACAGAGAGATCCAGCCAGCAAGCTGAGCCTTTATTTTATAGTCAGAGGTAAACAAGGTGGTGGTCACCATAGTTACAACGTTCTTGTGAGTTTCACTTGTTTTGGCAGCACATGCTCCACCTCCCACAGCCCATTAGCTACCCAGGAAGGAGGGAGTGTCATAAGGTCAAGCTTAATTATACTAAGAGGGCTGTGCCCTCTAAACTGGGATTTGTTTGTGGCTTTGCCAATAGGTCAGTCCGAGGCTTAACCCTATAGCCGCTTCCTACATTTCATTGTTCTTTCTTCTACTTCATTATATATTTGTATGTGAAATTTTATCCCCTGATTTAGTAGTCACTTTCATGCTACCTTACATGCATGTAATTCTGCTAATGCTTACCCTGTAATAAATGTTTCGTTCTCTCTCTCTCACTCTCTCACACACACATCTATCCTGCTACAGAGAAATATTTTATTGGCAGGATAGCTATTTATCAAATAGTATAGACATAAGAAGGATAGGTGGGTCATAGAAGCACTTATCTAAGAGCACAGTAGCTTTATCATATGTTGTTTTTTTTTACAATGGAAGCACAGTTTTTAAGATGTAAGAGGTTCCCATTGATGTAGACAATTTAAACTAAGTATCAACAATTCAGAAAAAAATAAACTAAGCAGAAGTGGGAAAAGAGGAGGAAGAGATGGTGAGGAAAAAGTCTTTTAGGGGAATAGCAAAAGAACCTCCCTCATGTCCCCACCTTAAATTGTTTCATCTTCCTACACTAGGAGCTCCAGTCTTCAAATAACAATGTGAAGCAGCACCACCCTGCCCAGCATAGACCTCCCGCATTAACTGAAGGTTGGTATCCAGAGAAATAAGTCCTACTTCCTCTCTCATCCTGCTTCATAAATGGAAAGTGCAGAGATGCCTCTCCTGAAGTTTTCTTAGCCCAGCCCCTCCCAGCAAACAGTGGATGTGGTATGGTTCACTGCTTAACAAATAGCGTTTGTTAAGTTTGGCTCCATTTTCCTGTTGACTCCGTGTAAATCAAAATTGGGTTATAAGCACTATCTCCTACAAAAAGCAGTAGGTCAAGAAAACTATTTCATAACTTAATGCAAGAAATAGCCTCACGTTACCATGGCATTTATGAGAAAAGGGAAAAGAAAGAAAGCAGCACAGAAAGTGCAGGCAAGGTTCTTGTTAAAACAGAAGAAATTCTTGTGCTAACATGTTTTCATGGAAAAGGATTTGGTATTCGGGCTTTTGTCTAAGAGAAGGAAGCACTAGACCGCCAACCACCCCCACTAGGTGAATGCTTCCTGAGGGGAGGAAATGTCACCACTTGAGGCCAATCACAATTTACAGGGGCAAAACATTTTATCTGGGTGAAATGAGGTTAAAAATGAATATCTGCAGAAGCCTTGAAGAGTAAAGGGTATAAGAAAAGGCCTTTCCTTGCAGCTTGCAGAAGCAAACATATGCAATGCAATTAGAATACATTGGTGATTTTCAATTTTTTTCATCTCATTGCACACATAAACTAATTACTGACACACTGTAGCATACTAAAAAATGTAGGTTTTTGCTGATCTGACAAAAAATAGGTATAATTTTGACTCATTCACACTAGACAGCAACTGTTGTGTTGGCTGTTGTCATTGATTTAAAAATTTTATTTGATAATCTAAAGGAAAAGAGGTCAGGGCCCCCGACTAAATAATCAGGTACTGCATGTTTTAAAAATTCTTGCAGTACATCAGTGTGCCCTGGCACACCAGTTGAAAATCACTAGATAACATTAAGCTTTACAAGTTGATTAGATGCTTATAGGGGCCAAACAAGGGCCATTAATGAGTAATATAAATTGGGTAGGGAGTGTGGAGACTATGGCCCAAAAAAAGCAGAACGTGTGTCCAAATGCAACTTCATAAACCTACATGGGAGATGCCTCACGTGAGGCACTGGCTTAAGATCCCTGGTACATGACTTTCTGCAGAGGAGAATAAATGAGTTTGAACCGGGGGTCTTTAGAGAACAATCTAAGAGCAATCTACTTCTCTTTTACAGGGACCTTAATGAATGGTTTTCCATAAGGTCTGTGGCCCCTAAAATCCTGGGCCCCAGGGAACTGTTTGCAAGAAGTCTATATATGGGAATTGTCTGTGCCATTCTACACGTGCTACAAATACCCTAATCTTAAATACACTGGATACAAATATTCCATGGTCCAGTCCAGGAGGCCTGAGCCATTACCTCACTGTGCTCCCACAGGTGATCTCATCTCAGGGGACCATTTAAGTGTGTTCTCTGCTGTGAATAAGGCTCCTCTGGCACCAGCCAGCTGGCACATAAATGTGTGTGACTGGTCTCAGAAGGCTGGGGCAGAAAAGCATCTATGGGTCTCAGTGAACTTTATTTTATTTCTCATTCTAGACCCTTCGGCTATATTTTGCTTTTTATTACAGACCCCCTTTTAAAACATTGCTCTCTTTTGTTTTTGGTTTCTGAATTATTTTCTTACTTCTTGGTCCTTTTCTGAATCCCTCATGAGATGTTTTTTCTCCCCTACCTCTTAAACATTATGGTTTCCCCAGGGTTATAGCCTTAGTCCACAGATATTCTGCAGACTCTTCCTGCATAAGAGGAGGTAAAGAAATGATGAGTGTGTGTAAGAAAGGGGAAAAGATAGTTTCCAGGAAGGAAGTGAGAGGGCTAATAAGGACCAAATCTCATAATGAGAAATCTACCCCTAAAGGTGTGAGAATGAAAGACCTGAGCTTCTCAGAAGTAGCGCAGAAGACAATCAGGGACATGAAGGTTGTGCATTCCAACATCTATTAGAAAGTTATAGTTACAGTGTGATCATGGATTGAGTCATTACTTCATGCCAAGCAATCTGCATGCATTTTTCACGCATAATCACATCAGGTAACTATCAACTCAACTCTACCATACATTATCCCTGCTTTACTATGCAGAAGAACCTGAGACCCTTAACAGGTTAAGAAATTTCATCCCGGCCCCCTGTGTAGAGTGGATGAGGGGGATTCATGCCGTGGCCAGGCTAAACCCAAGCTGATGCTTCACATTACACCATGATGTTATCTCTGTTACTAAGAATGAATCTTTCTGCCTTAGCAGGTGAAATCTCTAGCAAATGATATCTTCGTGATTCTAGGGAACATGAGCACTCAGATTTGGGGGAATAGCATTAATAATTGTGAAAGGAAGCAAGTCTTTTCCTTCTCATACTTTTACCCATCTGTCCTCTCCTATCCATAGCAAAATGCCCTTACTCTATCCCAATGAATTGGTAATATTATTGGTCAAAACACTAAACTTCCATTGGACTAGGTTTGTAAAGTGATCTGGTTAAATCTGCTCTGCAATTTGATGAATTCTGATCATCTTTCTCTTTCGCATTCCTGCCTCCAAGTGATAGAATGGCTTGCTATTTAGATTTGGAGAAAGTTATGGAAAGCATGAGTCTAAGTAGGCAATGTTGGCAGATCCAAGATGTAACTTTGTCTGGACTTGGATATTGTTTTGCATACTTGTAGATTTTTGGTAGGAAACCTCCAAGAGAGATGAGAGGTGGTAAGATTTCCAAAGGCCTAAGAATGTGTAAGACTGTTAGTGCGATGTTAACACAGTTTTACATGGCAGCATGAGTTTATATACATGGGAAGAAAGCCAGAAAAAAGTGGGAAATGGAGAGCAATTCCAAGCTATTTTACTATGGATTCTCATATTTTAAATTTGACCCTGGATTTAGGAATAAATCAAGCTATGTAAGAGCACTTCACACCTCAATGTAGCCATGATTCTTCTACTTTCCATGAGCTCTTCCTCCTGTGGTGCCTTTTCTCATAGGAAATTGCTACTTGCTTCCCCTGCCATCAGAGAAGAAAGAAAGTTTGGCAAGTAGTGGAGGTTTTCACTGCCTTCCTCCAGCTGCTCCAGAGCCTGTGCAGGCTTCCTGCACAACATGGTAAAGGCCTGCAGAGCTTCCTGCACAACCACAAATTAGTATGGCCCAGCCTTGTGACAGGCTGAGATACAGGAAAACCTGGGAAAGAAGGCACAAATGTTTCTGCTGAAGGAACCAGGAGCTGTGGTTTAACTGTGGAGAGACTCTCTGAAGGGAAATGTTTAGGCCAGAGTGCATCCTCCTGGGACAAGGAGATGGCAGGTTACCATAAGTCCCTGGCAGTCTGCAGTCAGAGCACCAGGGCTGCATGGAGAAGTCAGGACAAACACCAAAGAAGAGAGTTCCTCTGAAGCATTATAATATGTACAACACTAAGATAAAGGCCTCTTTAAAACAGAATTCTGTAAGCACTCTTGTTGTCTTGTTTTATCTGCTTTAGTACTAGAGTTTTGATAAGGAAGTGAATTCATGCATTCCAGATATCTACATGTAATCCAGGATATTAAAACGGTAGTTTTAACAGACTAAGAGGCAACTGATATGAAATTCAATTTTAAAGTTATCAACCTAGAACTGGCTTGACAATTCTAGATGACATTTCAAGGGAAAAATAAACAACAGATGAATAAATAGTTGGGAAAGGAGAGATGGAAAAAGGATTTGGAGAGGAGTTCATAGGATGAAACTGTGCTGTGAACTCCACTCCGACATCCCAAGAAAATGGATTTGGTGAAGAGGGCTGTCTCTCCTTTTTCCTCAAGTTCGGTGAGATGATGTTCAAAGGAAACACTTGGAGAGTTTGAGATATGCTCCTGGGAGTGTGGGGCGTGCATTATGGTGTCAGATGCCAGCTTGGGGAATCCCTAGTAGAGAGGCTGGCTAAAGTAGCCAATGTTAGCAGAGTAGAAGGTTGTATCTGAGCAGTAACTGTACAAGACCTGATAATGTTCTGCTAAAATGTGTCTATTAATTTCCTAGGACTGTCATAATAAACTACTACAAGCTGGTTGCTTAAAACAACAGAGACTTATTCTCTCACATTCTGGAAGCCAGAAGTCTAAAATCAAGGTGTCAACAGAGTTGTATTCCCACCAAAGGCTCTACGGAGTATCTTCCTGAGCAGTCAGTGACTGGCTTAGATGTGGAGCTTCCCAAAAGAACCACCCAGAAGAAAAAGTGTCAACATGAAACATCAACCAGCCTGAAAGAACAAAGCCAGCTTATTAACCTCCTAGTCAAGAAGATGCTCTGGGATCCCCTATCTCTTTCTCCCTCCCCTGCTCCACACACTTCACCTTTTCCAAAGGCCATAGTCATCAACTGCAGCTGGCTCTCCCTGGGGAAGGGGCTCAAAAAAAAAAAAAAAAAGTCTTACCTTTGAATGAAGATTGAAGAGTTAATCAATATATATAGGATTAAAATTCTAATTTAGTTTTCTAAATTCTCATTTCTATGGCTGTGTTTTCCATCTTAAATTGATCATAGGATTTTATGTTATCTACAAATATTCAGAAACATTCTGGGACTGACTAACATTTCATTCAGAGGCCTAGCAAGACCTTTCCTCACAGAATACATTTTAACGAGCTAGGAGAAATTAAAACAAAAAAAATAAACAATTGAATTTTGACTATTTCTACAAGTTTCCATTGGTCAGAGTACTAGTTAACTCATAAGACAATATCTGTGAAAGGGTTCCTTGATTCATAACTTTATTAAGATGACAAATGATATTGATTTGCTATTTGTTCAGAATCACTGCCCCACAGTTTGGAAAAAGAAAATGAGAATTAGATTCAGTTTACTCTAAAGACCAATATACAAATGCGCTTGAAAGAATATTCAATGGGATCTTCTATCAACCTCCAATTCATCCTCATAGGGAAGATACACCTTAATCGATGTGTTGAAAGTTAGAGGTTGGCTTCCTTCTGGGACCTCTCCTCCGTGTCACAGTTTGATACTGCTCTCCAGTCCTGGAAGTACTCTACTGAAAGCTCTGCTTCTTGGTCCCTAAGTCTGCCTTCCTTTATATACCTGATTGAGCACATCTTTAAACAGTCTTTGTCAGACAATTTCGAAAGAATGCATTTTTTCTCCTCTAATACTCTGCAAGAATCCAATTAGGACCGCTGCTCTTGTAGCCCTGGGCAATCCGGGCTGCGTGCCACACGCATTTTCTCTGTGGTACTTTACCAGTGCAATCCCCTCTGCAGGGGCCAGTATCCTACGCATTGTAGTAATAGAAAGTGAGTTTATAATCACTTTTTATTTTGAATGAAATATTAAAATACATCTCCCATTATGCTCAAGTATGGATACCATGATAATTTCTACTCAATAAATATGCCCCTGGCAGAAGCTTAACCCAGAAGAAGCTCCTGAGAATCTTCCTGCAAAACTTTCTGCCCAGTGTGCTTAGAGCACACGTTCTTAAGTAATGGGCAATTCAAACAGCAAACAACTACATATATGTTCATGGATACAAACAAAAGACAAGATGTTTTCATTTCACAGAATACCCGGTACCAAAGACTTGCTGGAAGTTCAAAGTGGAGGATATAAAAATCTAAAATATAAACACATGAAAGTTTTATTTCAAGAAACATTTAGAAATATATTAAGAACTTTCTCTGACTATTAAAACATGGGTTCCTGGTAAGATTGTATTTTATGACATGTTAGCCAGTGACAGTCTGTACATTGCTGTCCAGAAAGAAGAGGAAAATACAGCTATTTCCCAACTGACTTATTATAACATGAAAAAGGAGAAGAATTTGGTCATTAATCAATAATTAATTTTAAAAAGTACCACCTATGCCAATGGGGCCTGTATACCAGCATCTATGGTGCTTTAGTTTAGTGCTCTGATAAGACTCTTGGTGTCCATACAAAGTCAACAAGATCCATTAATAATGTCCCCTTTCTCCCTCTAATAATTATATTGGCTAACAGCTCTGAAGCTTTACTCTGCATCAGGCACATGCTAAGTGCTTAAAATGTTGTTAATCTTCCCAATTACCCAAGGAAGTGAGACTCCCAAATCCACACCAGATAGAGGCAGAATTACAAAAGATTTCTCCTTTCCCTGTAAATCCTGGTCAAGGGCAGCCTAGTTCATTGCTCAATTTACTAAACCATTACCTCTTGGAAAAAGAGGGAGGCATTAATTTATTTTTAAGGAAAGTGATTATTTCTCCAAAGGAAAATTAATTACCCTCCAAGTACCACCATCTGTTTTAATGTTTTCAAGCCTAAACTTTGAAGAGAGACACGGTAACTTTAAAATGTCCCCAGTCGTGGGCCCAAATGACCTTTGTCATTAAGCAGGCATAGCAGACTCATCCTGCCTCAAGAAAGTGAGGATGAAGGTGATGTCAGGAAGCTGCCTCCAGAGCCTATGAAATGACATCCTGATACATAACATAGCTGCATTTATGTCTCGAGGAGGTCAAAATAATGCAGAATCAAATAGCCCACAAATACCATGACACTTTGAGATGCCACAATCAGACGAGAATAATCATAATGACAATGGATTATAGAAAAATAACTTGTGACCCTAGCCTGTTCGGTTCAGTGGATAGATGATCAACCTGCAGACTGAAGGTTCCTGGGTTTTATTCCAGTGAAGGGCATGTAACTCGATTGCAGACTCGATCCCCGGCCCTGGTTGGGGCACATGCGGGAGGCAACCAGTCAATGTATCTCTCTCTCTCTGTCTCTCTCCCTCCCTTCAACTCTCTCTGAAAATCAATGGAAAAATATCCTCGGGTGAGGATTAACAAAAAGAAAAAAAAAAGGAAAAGTAACTTGTGAGATATTTTCATTTCATATGGATAAAAGTTTATTTAGCAACAAACTTTCATAATATATTTACTATAGGCAGTCTTGCTGTTAGAGAGATACAATAGTGGACAAGAAAGCACGTTGGCCCTAAGAAACTCAATGGTTCCTGAGGGAGATGGGTAAATTAAACAATAAACTGTGGTAAATACTGGGATCCAGATGTGTATGTGACACATTGCGGCACCTTCCAACGAATAATAATAATAATATTGGCTATTGTTTATTGAACAGTTGCTATGTATCCAGTTCTTGGCTAAGCACTCTACATGGATTTTCTCCATTTAGCCCTCAAATCAATCTAATGAAATAAGGATGACTATTGTATTTCACATATGTGAAAGCAACGGCTCATAGAGCTTAATATGTTCAAGATATCCCAGCTTGTATGTGTCCTGCTATGCTTGATTTAAAACTGCTATTGCTATTTAAAAGGTGCAGAGAAGTATCTGAAAGCAGGTGATTATAACCTTTGTCAAAATCAGCCCCAATTATGGTTGCAAGTCTTGGACAGAGCTGATATTTCACTTTAGATGTATCTGATTCAGGCCCTGGGTTCTACACCAACCTCCAAAATCTATATGAACCTTTTATGTACCCAATTTTTTGAATAATTTTCATAAATCTTTTATTTGGAATAATTTTTTATTTACAAAATAGTTGCAAAAGTATACTCCTTACCTGCTTTCATTTTCTCTTAATGTTATAATTTCATATCTGACAAATCTAAGGAGCCACATTGGTACAGCATTATTAACTCAACCATAGACATTATTTAGATTTTACCAGTCTCTCCACTAATGTCCTTTTTCTGTTCCAGGATCCCACCCGGGACAACACACTGCATTTAGTCATCACGTGTCCTTTGTTTCCTCTGGGCTATGGCAGTTTCTCAGGCTTGCCTTATTTTTTGTAATTCCGACAGTTTTCAGTAGTATTGGTCAGGTATTTTGTAGAATGTCTCTCAATTCTGAAGATTGGTTTGATCTAGAATTCTGCACTAGCTCAATGTGAACCAATTTTGGGTATTCCCCAGATGCAAAGAATCTTTCCTGAGCAGGGAAGTGTGCTGAAATGTACTAAGAAATAAAGTTTACAGTGAGATTTTCTAGGGTGATGGGCATGTTCTGTACCTTGATAGTAGGTACATAGGTTTGTTTCTCAAGCGGTCCAGGTTAGTAATTCCAAAACTACATTCTGAAGAAATGAGTAAGTATACAGATGGGTTTTAGGTATGCAAAGGAGGTCGATTTGCAGAGAAGAGACTCGAGAGATGTGAACTGTGATGCACAATTGAATGAGAATTCCAAATTTGCAGGGGCAATCCAGAAGAGGGTGAGAAGCATCACAAAATGGTAAGAGTGGGACTATCAGCAGGCAATGTGGCCAGTAAGAATGCCCCACAGTGAATGAAGGTCAAACATGACTAATGTGGGCTTCTAACTTGCAACAATACACTTTCAGTAACTTAGTTCCGTCTTGTGTCCCTAGTTACTGTGAAAGGGAATAGAGAAGCATATGTGTACCCATTGAAATCAGTGGCAACAATGGCAGGTCAGAGATGAAGGCACAACTATAAGAGAGTCAACAAGAAGTCAGTACAACAATGAAATACTACGCTGCGGTAAAAAAGAAGGAATTCTTACCATTTGCAACAGCATGGATGGAACTGGAGAGCATTATGCTAAGCAAAATAAGTCAGTCAGAGAAAGATAAATATATCACATGACCTCACTCATTTGTGGAATATAATGAACAACATAAACTGATGAACAAAAACAGATCCAGAGGCAGAGAAACATCGATCAGACCATCAAACCTCAGAGGGAAGGTAGGGAAGGGTGGGGGTAAGGGAGAAAGATCAACCAAAGGACTTGTATGCATGCATATAAGCCTAACCAATGGACACAGACACCAGGGTGGGTGAGTGCATGAGTGGGGATGGGGTAGGGGGGTTGGGGGGTAAAGACATATATGTAATACCTTAATCAATAAAGAAAAATTAAATTAAAAAATTGGATGAAAATAAAAGAGGAAGAAGTCCGTACAGCCCTGGCTGCATGGCTTAGCTGGTTGGAGTGTCATCCTGTACACGAAAAGGTCGGTTCGATTCCCAGGTTTGGTCCAGGTGCCTCGGGGAGGCAACCAACCAATCAATGTTTTTCTCTCACATTGATGCTTCTCTCTCTCTCTCTCTCTCTTCCTCTTCCTTTCTAAAAATCAGTGAAAATAGATTCTTGGGTCAAGATATTTCTTAAAAAGTCAACATAAGCAGAATGTTAAAGACAGGTGACTATGAAAGCATAAGCCTTTTGGGAATTGACAGAAATCTTAGGAAAAGTGATGGACTTGCCATAAGACGAAGTATGAGGAAATAAGCCAGTCTTACCTATATCCTAAGGGACAAGGTGACCCCAGCTCACATCTCAGTTACAAATGCATTGCTCATGCTATGTAACTGGCATAGACAAAGACTTATGAGCCTTATCAATACTTGAAATTTTCTATAGTTCTAACCATCTGCTTTCAAACATCTCTGTGCACCCTCCTATTTATAAGTTTGAGTGGTTTGAAATCAATAGTAAATCTCTAATGATCTACCACATTTATATTATCATCTAGCCCATCCAATCACTTTAATATGAACCCCGAATTAAGTCTCAAGAGGCTCATATTAATGCAAGTAAGTACTTTTTCTAGGATGTGAACAGCTGTGGCCATTGATATTTGAATGGTCCTCATACTTCAGTGTCCAGGAAAAATCAAAGCAGTAATATCTAAAAATTGCAAAGGAACCAAAAACTGAAAGCACAGGAAAAAAATGCCACCAGCTGTAGACAGTAAAATCTATTCTACCTGACTAGCTACATGTCAAAGAATCAATGCCTATCCCAAGAGATGGACATGAACTAGTGTGTGAAGAGCTGAGTGTTCAAGATTATTAAGATTGCTAAGTGATAATTCACGAGACACTGAACTCAGAGTTACAGTCTTGCTTCCCTCCCAACATTCAATTCATGGAAAGGGACTTTGTCCTTGATCACAAGTTCATATTTCTATTTCTATGCTCTGTACTTGTATCTAGCAGTAGTTCATTTTTCTAACAAATGTATTTGGTCAATGAATAGGTACAGAATATCTATCATGAGACAGTCACTCTGCTAAGATACAATAATAATGGAATGCAGAACATTACCCTTGCCTTCAAGGAGCTTACGGACTAGTGGTAAACAGGGTGGTACAGTTCAGTGTGGTCTGATAGCAACAGAGGAAGGAAGGTCATGTCAGAAAAAGAGATTAATACTGAGGAACATTTCAGTATGATTCATGCATCCTGAGCATTAAGAACAAAGGCAATAGCAGGATATAAAGCTGGAGAGGCAGCCTTGAAATTGATAATAAAGAGTTCTGAATTAAAATATATTGGGCTTTCTTGTGAATCTAAAGAATATTTCTCTGACAAGAAATTCATTTAGGATGGCATGGATAGAATCAGAAAGACCAGCCACAAGGTGATCCAAAAAAAAAAAAAAAACAACTTCAGAGGGCAGGGAGGGGAGATTAATGTGTTAGAATGGCAATGGACATAAAGGAACAGATAGCAGGATCTGACTAATTGGATGGGAAGAGTAAAAACTAATGACCAACTCAGTGGCTTGTCTAAGTAAAGATGCCATTGACTGAGCCATGCAAGGAGAAGCAAGCTCAGAGGGGAGGATGCGGTGGGGGTCGAGGAGAGAATTAGAGGAACATGATATAAAAGGTCCAATAGGTAGCAGGGTGTTTTATTATTTTTGTTGTTGTTGTTAAAATTGAAAGATTTCCATCAAGCTAGCTTTAGCAAAGGTCAGACTTTATTATAAAAGTACTGGGATAAGTTGTCTCCTGATGGCCCCTCTGCGACTGTGCCTGTCTTAGGTTGTTCCTTCCCTGAGGAATCTTACCCATCTCTGGCTAACCAGTCATCCTCCGGGGCCAAACAGGGTGATGTGAGGTTCAGTTCTGTCTCCTTGGTAGCCTATGCCTCCGTGGCCTCCACGCCCAGCACCTGCCTTGGGATCCCCTGGCCTGCTGGCGGGGTCCCAGAACTGATCAGGAGACAACTTGGGGATCATCAGAGGTGGGGCACAGACCCCCCACCCTCCCAACCTTGCAGGGGCCTGAACCCTCGCCCCGTCTGAGGGAGGTGTCCTGCTCCCATGGCTGCTTTGCTTCCCACGCCCAGCTCAGATCGGGACACAGGTGACAGACAGTGTGACTTGGCCCAGCTCAGATTGGGACCCAGGTAACAGACAGAGACTTGGCTGACAGCAGCTGCCCTATATCTAAATCCAGCCTAGCACCAGGAATGCTCAGGGCCTACTCAAGAATGCAAATAATCCTTTCCACTAATATTTACAGGGTAAACTAAGATTGTTGGTAGAGTATTAAATTTGACAGTAAAATAATAATCAAGTTTTCAGATTAAATTAAATAGGCTAATTCAAATAAGTGAATATTCAAGAAAATTTAATTGTACTGGACAAAAAGCTGTTCCTAAAGTGTTAACTAAAATTTCTATTGGTAGTTCATCTCATGGTAAAATTCCTGAACATGCAATGAAACTAAAGCAGTCATATTTTTGTCAAAAAATTAAAATTTAAAGTTATCAAGACTGCATTATAAAATTTATAAAAGCCTCCATTAATCAAAAAAGGGGGGATAGTAGGGTAATATCATGTAAGGAAAAATATCCTATAAGTAAATTACATCTAGAAAATTTTTACTTTACAAAATTAATTTTTATTTGTAATGCTAACAGCAAGACACCCATGAAAAACACACATGGTGTCTAAATAAGACAAAGGAAAATCGTTTGGGCAAAAATAAAAAGGATCCCAAATCAATTATATAGAAAAGATTCCTTTATTAACTTTTGGTCGAGAATATGTTTGTATATTTTCAGGAAACAACTCCAAGACCATGTGGATTCCTGCAACAGAGAGGAATTGACAGGTCTGCTCCAACCACGAAGACAAGAGGAGAAACAGTCCAGAGATGGAAGACGCTGACGACGCCTTGCCACGCTAGCAGTCAGAAGCTGTGCGATGCAGCAGCTTGCCTAGGACCAAACCAGAGAGGGTTGGACCTGCATTGCCACCATGTGCCCACCATCCAGATATCATTGCTGACATGTACACATAAGGAACTGTTTGACATTGAAACGGGGACTCAGAACTGTTGGACATTGAAATTGGGACTCAAACATTTTTTGTTATTATATGTTTATTTCTAGTCTGCAGAGGCAAGATTTTTTAAAGGAAAGAAAAGGGGAAAAAATAGATACAGAAGCAAAGTAGCATTGAACAGACTGTCAAACTACAGTGGGAAGGCAGAGGAGGTTTTGGGGGGGGGGGGCGCTGTAAGAGATCAACTGAAGGACTTGTACGCATGCATATAAGCATAACCAATGGATAAAAGACACTGGGGGGGGGGGGCAGGTAAAGGCATGTACTGGGGGGAAGGGGAGGCTGGGGGAGGTCAATGGGGGAAAAAAAGAGACATATGTACTACTATTTGTAATACTTCCAACAATTAAAAAAAAAATTTTAAAGAAAAAAAAAATAAAAGCTCTGATTGAGTTTGGATGTTTCAAAAAAAAAAAAAAAAAAAAGTACTGGGATAAGGATGTAACTGTACTTAGGAGCCAGAGGATTCGGGACCTAATGCCTTCAGGACTCTGTTGGCATTTCTCAGCTTGCCCCACTTTATAAAAATTATTATTATTATAATTAACACATAATAAATTTCACCACCTCTGATTTACAGACTGTTCTTCTCTACATGAGAGTACACATGGTTGTCTGCAAGTCCCAGCGTTGTACCCTACAATTAGAAGTGATGTCTAAAATATTTAACAAACAACCAGAATTGATGGAACCCTTACATGACACTAATGCATTCAACCACCCTGATTCCAGCCCAGGATCTCAGAGAGGTTGTCCTGACACCCAGTCTCAACCCAAAAATCTCAGGACACAAATTTATTGGCCAACTTTGGATCAAGCACCCACCCTCCACAAACTGTGGTATAGCAAAGGATCACATGATAGCATGACATCCACATATGGGTAGAAAGGGAGGCCATTCCCAGAAAATAGGCCCTCATCAGATAATCCATTACATGTTTATTCAAGACATCTAAGTCTGAGCTCAGGAGAGAGTTCAGGCGTGGCAACCATCAGCTCATGGATGGTAATGATGCCATGGGTGGCAATGGAGATCATTTAGGGAAAATGTGTAGAGATGGAAGAGAAGGCCAAAGAAAAAGAGCTTTAATGTCTAACATGAACGACAAAACAAAAAGTGGTCTTGATGACGACTGAAAAAGAACCACCAAAGGGATAGGAGGCAGGTGAAAATAAAAATAAATGAGGACATTCATAGGAGAATATGTTGTGGTGAAGCCTGGGGAAAAAAAGGGGTTCAAGATGAGGCTATGTGTAAAATGGTGCAGAGAAGTCAAACATCTTGGAATGCGCAAGAGGAGATGTCTGGAACCTAAAACAAGAGCAATGTCACTCAATCGCAGGGACACAAGCGAGACTGTTGAGGGTGGAGGCGAGAGTGGAAAGTGAGAAAGTGGTGACAGCATATTACTGTCAAACCTCAGATGAAACTGGAAAATCCTCGAATGCACATAATATCATTTTCGTGTATGTAGATGTATGACTAGTGAAATTTGCCACAGCTCTCTGTGATTGTTTTTATTTACAATCTTTGACACCTTGAATCATGAGTTCTAGTTCTATACCATGTTTTATGCAAATAAGAACCTCCTGGGCTTATGTTCAGCATAAATATAGATTCTTTTCTACCAAGGCAATAGAAACTATGAGAAAAGTATAGTACCACTATGCATAGTAAAATCATAAATGTCCATTAAAAGAATCATATTTCAAATTACTATAGTGTGTTACAATTCTCAAAGCATTTTGACTTTTATATGTCATTTCATGAACTGTTTCAAAGTGGACAAGAACTTGTACCTTCTAAGCAACCTAAATTACCCACATACCATGAGGTATTCCTCTGACATTTAACCCACTGACAAGATAAAGCCCCTCAATACACACCAGCTATTGAAAGGTAAACAGAGTTTGTTATAAACTGCTTATTCAAATGAGTCTGACATTTTCTAAAGTAACAAACTTCTGTTTCTATGCAACAAGTCAAATAGATCAAAATAATGCTTTGGGGTTTTTAAAATTCAGAATTTGACTCCTCAAATTGTTTATGGCCTTGTGATTGTAAATCACCTTTCACTTTCTCATGACTGCAGAATTAAATTTCTTTG
Organism: Plecotus auritus; assembly: GCF_963455305.1. Lineage (NCBI taxonomy): Eukaryota > Metazoa > Chordata > Mammalia > Chiroptera > Vespertilionidae > Plecotus > Plecotus auritus. The sequence goes on from NC_137770.1 coordinate 211,864,845, forward strand.
ATCATTTTCAGCTAAAATGATATGCGTATGAAATAAGTAGGAACCAAGTTGAGAAAATAATTCTCCCCAATGCACCAAGGAAAGTCCAGTTCACCCAAACTCAGAATATCCAAATCTCCTCATGTAAACCTGAAAAAATTCTGAAACTTGCAGTCTGCAAGTTATGAATAATTGGGGGGAAATGCCTTCTCTAAAGTCACGAAAAATCCTATCAACTCAGTGCAATTCACTTATCCTTTTAGTGCAAGCCTAACAAGCGAATGCTCAGCAGCTCATTTTTTCACTGCTCCAAAGGCGATGGAATCCACTGTAATGGAAACTTCTGCCTGGATCAAGTTATTTCCATAGTAGCTAACTGTGCTAGATTACCAAGTTAACCCTAGCATAACAGGTTGGAGATATTTTTACTTAACACTAAAAATAACATTATCTTATACTAGTGGCCCAGTGCACAAAATTCGTGCGGGGTAGGGGGGGAGGTGGTGAGTACCTCAGCCCAGCCTGCATCCTTTCTAATCGGGAACCCCTTGGGGGATGTCTGACTGCTGGTTTAGGCCCAATCCCACAGCGGGCCTAAACCAGCGGTTGGACATCCCTCTCACAATCTGGGACCGCTGGCTCCTAACCACTCACCTGCCTGCCTGCCTGATGGCCCCTAGCTGCCTCTGCCTGCCTGCCTGATATTGCCCCAACTGCTCTCCCCTGCCAGCCTGGTCTCACCCCCAACTGCCACTGCCTGCCTAATCACCCCTAACTGCCCTCCCTTGCCAGCCTGATCTCGCCCCCAACTGTCCTCTTGTGCCAGCCTGATCTTGCCCCCAACTTCCCCCCCTGCTGGCCTGATCTCACCCCTAACTGCCCTCCCCTGCCAGCCTGATCGCCCCTAACAGCCTCTGCCTCAGCCCCCACCACCGGAAGGAAGGAAGTCAGACGTCCGAAAGATGGCCGGTCGACCCGGTCTAATTAGCATATTACCCTTTTAGTAGTATAGATAGATTATATAGGATAGGATGGCTTAAATGGGGGTGGGGGGAGCTTATTTCAGCAGGAGGAGATGCTCTTGGCAGACAAAAATACATAATCCCTGTATCTGGACTGATAGCCAGCCATATGCACTATACTGCCAAACCAGTCATTAAAAAATTGAACTACTTTCTATACACCTTACACCAAACAGCTGTTGCCCTTAAAACCCCTCCTTAGCCCGCACCTTAGGTTCTGCCTTCACAGTTCATCCAGATTAGGTTCTGATTTGTCATTTTCTATGCCAGTCAGCATCAAAAGCTCTGCCTCCTAGGCAGCCATTGGCTCCTCGCACTTCACCCAGATTTAGTTCTGATTGGTCGGTTTCTATGCCAGTCAGGGTCAAAAGCTCCGCCTCCTAGGCAGCCATTGGCTCCTCACACTTCACCCAGATTTGGCTCTGATTGGTTGGTTTCTATGCCAGTCATTGTCTCTGGGCCTATCTCTGGGCCTGATCAGAAAGACGTGGCTGAGCAGCAGCCCCAGCAGAGGCCAGAGAGAAAGAGAGGTACGGCTGCTGGCCAGGCCCAGAGTGAAAGAGAGAGGCAAGTGCTGAACAACAACTGCCATGGAGGTTATGAGTCAGACCCTGCTTCTCTCTCCCCACTTTCTCTCTCTGGACCTGATCTGCAGCCGCCTTGGCAGTCAGTGCTGGGTCCAGGCTCCCGAAGGCAAGGCAGTCAGTGCTGGGTCGCCACAACCCAGCACTGACTTCCAGTTGGTCAAGCCTCCAGTCCTGGTAGATGTTATGGACCCTGGATTTTTATATATTAGGATAGTCTCCTATGAAGTAATAACTGCTTTACATCCAAGTTAATTATCCTGAGATCAATCTTGTCTGAGGAATTAGATTTATCATCCTCAAACTAGTTAAGTCACTTGAGGTGGACAGTATCAATAATGTGTCACTAGGGTAACAGGGAAATATTTCCAGTCTTTAGATGCAGAGGGTTAAGTATGTAAGATGTCCCCAAAAATGTATACACACACTTAGAATAATTATAAAGGCAGTGTTTATTAAAAATACATTTCATTTTCAGCCTGGCCAGTGTTGCTCAGTGGTTAAGCATCAACCTATCAACCAGAAGGTCATGGTTCAATTCCAGCAGGGTACATGCCCAGGTTTCTGACTTGGTCCCCACTGTGGGGCATGCAGGAGGCAGCTGATCAATGATTCTCTCTCATCATTGATGTTTCTATGTCTCCCTCTCCCTACCCTTTTGAAATGCATAAAAATACTTTTTAAAAAATAACATACATTTCATTTTCAAAATTGAGCTATTAACTGTTAAAGTGTGTATACCTTTTTGGGGGAACACCATGTCTATTCAACAGGTAAGACTGAGATTTGGGCATAAGCAAACTATGGTGCAGAGACAGTTATTTTCCCCTTAGAGAAACAAATTATCGAAAGGCAGTTGAACACAAGGCTGCTGGACATTTGTGGATCTGAAGTTAATCTAACATTGAGTCAAAGTGACATGATGCACTGAAGTAAACAGTCCTTTCCCTCCCCCCCCACCCCCCGTGAATGGTAGGCATGCTTCTGATCTCTGCAGATACTCAACATCCCTCTGTTCTCTAGACTGTGTCCCAGTGGCATAAACAATTCAGGAAAATTAGTTCATTTATGTCTAAGATAACAACCACTGTAGATTTCTTATCTTAGCAGTGATGATAATTGCATCTCAATTTATTTTCAGGCTAGTATTCCTGAGAACTTGTATAGTTTGCAGCAGAGAATTTCCATCTCTGCATTCCTTTGGTATTGTTACTCGTGTGAGTACTTAACACTTGACACATACCAACAGGGTTCTAAGCAATGCAACAATACTCAGTCCTGTAGAGAAGAAACAGTGACATGAGTGCACGGTAGTTAAGTCTTTCCTACCAAACACTCAGAGGATTAAACACAGGCAGCAATCCTGAATTCCTGCATGAAAAACCAGGCTACGGCATAGACTGATAGTTGGAGGTAAAGAGGGGGGAAGAAGAGAAGGAAAGAGACAAGGAAAGGGATCCCCTCCAAGAGTGGCCTGGAGTAGCTCTTTAAATACATAATTAGAAGTCTGAACTGAGTTAACCATCAGGATGATTCATAGACCTGTATTTGCATCAATGGAACAGATAAGCAAGGACATAGAAGAGGGAAATTTCAGAAAAGAGGTAGTAGTCTAGATGGGTGGCTGTGGAAAGAACATAAAGTATCTTCTCAGTGGATAATAAGCAAATCCTCACCAGATTTCAAAGATCCTAATCATAATTCATAATCAGTGGGTAGCCAATGAATATTTTTGTGCAGAAGATTAACAGAATCGTATAGCTCAGTTCCAAGAGGGTCCTGGATGATAAGTTATCCTGGAAGGAGCCCTTTGAAGATGAAAAGAAGTTTACTTTAGGACATGCTAAATTAAGGATGGTTTTTAAGGGAGTTTACATCCCCTCAAAAATATGACTTTATGAAAAAAGTTCTGATCAAGGGTTTCTAAGGCTCTCACCTGGGCAGATTGGAAACTCTGGTTTGGTCTATTTGAAACCTAGTTCTTCAGTCTGCTCAGACAAAACAAAACAAAACAAAAAACTCAAATGAAAGTGGGGGGCCGGGGAGATAAACTGGCTACTTGGCTGAATTGACCAATCAATTAATTCAAAACAGTCAACTATTCAATCTAGAAGCATATCTCTTCAAGACTGCCAAAGAAGAAGAGTCAAGACCTCTTCCCTCAAGGTTACAATTCTAAAGGATGAAATAATGTTTTTATCAAACAATTAGATCTCTCAGCAAAATCAATTACTGATTGTATTCAAGATTCCTGGGAGAAACACATCATAAAAAGCGGTCCTTTGTAAGCAGTCAAGGGCAAAGACACAGTGGTTTGAATTCTTTTTTTATAATCACAGTGGTCATTAATGCATGCTTTACTAAATGAAATGCTTTGATCTGTATATTTTCTTAAAAAATAAAATTTTATAGCAGAGATAGTTTGATTTCTTAAGATACATGCATTCATTTAATGATTCAGAAAGATTTTTATATTTCTCAAAAGATTTGGTATCATGAGTGGCTCGTCTGTCTCATATTTTCTGTCTCATATAAGCAAAAAGGTTTTAAAAAAATCACATTTCCAAATACAAAATTCTTAATGCCAGGTGGAAGAAGCACCGTTATCTGAGATTTTAGAAAGACCCTGGTCATTTAAAGTAGAATACATAAAAATCCAACTTAATAATAAGGAAATAATTTTTCCCCATAAATATAAAAACCATGCTCTCTGCCCTAGCCGATTTGGCACTTGGATAGAGCTTTGGCCTACAGACTGGGTTCAATTCCAGTCAAGGGCATAGACTTCGGTGGCAGGCTCAATCCCCAACTCCAGTGGGGGCATGTGTGGGAGGCAACCAATCGATGTGTCTCTCACATTGATGTTTCCCTCTCTCTGTCTCTGTTTGGTTTGAAAATGTGCATTGTTTATTAATAATTTTTAAGAACACAGATTATGGAAATTTGGATCCTATAGTTTAAGATAGTTTATATGCAGCATACTGAATATACTTTGGAGAACTAAATATTTTCTCATTTTAGAGGCACACCGTGAAATTCTTCTGGGTGAAATAAACTATTAGGAAATTATAATTTAATGTGCTTTTCCAACAATAGATCAATGTAAATTACATTCCCATAGCAGAAGAAGAGACCACCAAATACTTACCAATATTTCCCATACATGACATAAAAGAATAATGTAAACTATTTCACACTGTATATTAAAGAAATAAAAAAACTCTGGTCATCTTTTACCATATACATATTCATGTAAGAAAACTACTAATACCATAGGCTTTGCTTACCTTATTTCTTAATTATGTCTTTTTAAGCAGAGCAAGTAAAAACTTTTTCATGGAAAAGTGTAATTTCAGTAGGTATGTATATCAATAGAAATTTCCAGAGACAAACATGTACAGTGACACAATTTTAAAATTTTTTTTATTTAATAAAACCCTTCCATTTTCTTAACAATCATATTAACTGATTTCATGCATTTGATCTTGACAAATTATATTTTAAGAGCCTAATATTTAGTATCTTAACACTGATCACACATAAATTAGAAAATATTCACAGTTACAAAGAAAACATGGGATAGAATCATCCATGCGACCAGTGGGAGTCTCCCTAGCTGATAAAGCATTGCTTACCAAAAGTCCATTATTAACACTGAAACAATTAAATTTCAAAAATAACAACCAAACAGCAAACTAAAGCACTTCACACAAGAAGCCACTAATTACTTATTTTCTTTGTTACAACCTATAGAACAAGACTGAAATACACAAAGCAGTTGTGCTGGAGATGTACCCATTGTCTCTATAATTGAAGTTCCAGGCAGCGCCTCTCAGCAGCATATTTATGACACAATCCTACTGATCCACAGACTCAGTACAGTGAACCAAATTGCACACCCAGTTGTTCTCTTTTGGCATTAACTTTCCTCTTACTTCTTGATTTGATAAAGGGCTGATGGTCTCCTGGCTGAACATGGTAAATGCCTGAATGCTGTAAGACAACGGGAACCCATTTATCACTGGGCAGAAGCATCTTTGCTAATGGAAATGGCAGATGTCCAGGCCTACCCTTCCAGTAATATGAGTAGCTACTTTTTGTCAGCTTCAAGGTGTTGAGCACGATAGTATTGTTTAGACTTGTTTGCTTTAATAGCAGCTCCTTCTCTATTGTGCTAATATACTACAACAACTCTCCTGCGAAATGATAACTGCAAAAAGTTTCTGGGGAAAAAAATAAAAGGAGGAGCACATCTTTCAGAGTAATGAATGGGGGAGATGCACAAAGGGAATCCAAATATAGAGAAGAATCTCATGAATTTAAAAAGTAAATAGGAAGGATAAATCTCTGTAGTCTGATTTACCATGGTTTGAGAACCCTGCCACTTTCTAATTATATAAATTTGGGCAAGTTATTGAAACTCTGAGTCTCAGGGGATTTTTTAAAAAAATTGTTTCTTTGTTTTAGTTTAATCTTGTAAACTGTAAAACAAAGCAGACTGTTAAATTAAGTGACACGTAGCATAATGCCTATATATATTTTGTACCTAATGATCAAGAGGACCCCCCCCCACAGCCACTTCAAATAGGTCTACTGTCTGCTTCAACTTAATATATTATTTGATGCTTCCCAGGTTTCCTGGGGAGAGGAAGCAAACACTGACCCTACTTTTCCTTCTGAGAATGGTGTGCAAATATGCAGCAGAAGGAAATTCTCTGGTCCATGCAAACCAACGGGCTTGAGCTAAGCTTTTGTCCTCTGCTGAGAGTCAGATATATCTGGGCATGTCTAGTGGACCAGAAAGGTGGCCCAACCAAGATATGTTTGTTTGAATCCTAGTAGCTTCACTGCTGAGGCCTCATGAGACTGGGGATAAGCATGCATTGTGACTTAGCAAATGAGGGCTCTTCAAGTCAACTTGCATGGAAGCTGAAGGAAGTCACAACTGGGAAATGAAGAGAGCACATAGAACTGACCTGGTAACAAAGCCAGGGATGGGAGTGTTGATTCACTATCAATCCAACTTACCTATGGATTGGACCCATGGACATGTCTGGGTTCTAGTTCACAGAGATAAAAACCTATAAGCAAATCTTGCAAGAGTTTATTCACATCGTAAAATATTGATGAACAATAGCACGATACTGAAACCTCTGAAACAGTCTAACAAAGAAGAGGGAGACATTCCCTCCTATTTCACCATGGACCCTGCCCAATTTGGTCTCTTTGAGGCCTGTAGTGCATCCGTCACAGTGCCTTACCCGGCGGTGGCAGCACCTCCCGAGACCCTAGGGTCAGAAAGGCAGCAGAGCTGGACAGGAGGGCAGTGATGCCAGCTAAGGACTTCGCCTTTGCCTGGAGCTTCTATATTAGAAGGAAGGGCAGAGGAAGAAATAATGACATTCTGCCTATCATGGTTGTTATTGTGGCCCCCTCACTATCCCCAGGTGGTGAAGTTCAAGGAAACATGGTTATATTTTCCAGTACACTTCAAGGTTGATATTATATCCACTGTCATTTCTCCTTCTTTTCACTCACTCTAATTCTTCCCCCAAGGGGTCAGCGGGGGGGGGGGGGGGGGGGGGGAGCGGGCATTCAGAGGAAACCTGAAGTAGTTGAGGTTTCCTTTTTCTTTCATTTTTTGAGTTCTTATTTACATGGCTAATTAAATGTCTAGACTTCCATCTAAATTAACCCAAACTCAGTTGTGATTATTTCTCATCATCGAATTTTGTTTCTTTTAAAAAGTCAGGTATTCACTGTCTACTTTATTCAGCAAAGAATCTGAATGATCAAGAAATGGAGTGGCTTGCAAAATATTTTACTAGTGAGAAGAGCATAACCCACACTTTTCTGATGATCATTCAGCAAGCTGTCAACTGAACAGCACAGCATTTCAAAATGGGTATTTTTAGGCAGGAGCCTAAAACTCAGCAATTAGCTCTTCCTGGTGGGATTTTGTTTGTTGACTTTGAGGGTGCAATCTCTGGTAATTTATTACCTTTTACATTAGAATTATTTTACAGTTCCATGCATGTGCTCTAACAAATCTTGAATATGAAGGAGGTAAGAGCACAAGTACCTCAGGCAGCCTTCGGACTTCTCCTGCCTTATGTTTTATTCAGTACATCAACATGGCTGCCATTCTGCATTCCTAAAATACAAAGGTGTACAACAATCCTGCAGGCAGCAAAGACAGACACACACCCTCCCAGCTCCAGGATGTATCAGGGAGGAATTGACTCCAACCAGGAAGCCTCAGAGCCTTTAAGTCCTTAAAGGCATAGGGTGACATTTCTCATAGTGTCAGGAGCCCTTAGAACATGCTGAATTAGCAGTACAGCTTAATGAGGATCAGTCTAATTCGACAGAAGGTGTAGGACACCTTCTCCATACCTCCTCACTTTCATTTTAATCTGATAACCAGTAGCTAAAGGTGAAGGAGTGAGTGACCTCTGCCAGTAACTTTGAGACTCTAAGTTGACAGAGCAGAATTGCTCTTCTTCAGATGTCAGGGTAACCAGGATGCATGATGTTGATAGGGGTCAGATCGCCTAAGATATATATTTTCATTCACTTCCTTAGGGATTGGACCTGACAAAACCGTAATAGCTTATTGAGTTCCAAATGACAATGACATACTGGGTATTTTCAAGCACTTTTATTTTTCTTACTTCCTGTGACTGGTTAGAAAAGAAAGCTGTTATCCCACAAGATAATAATCCTGCAACATTTCAAAATAATTTTTTCACAGCACATAATTTTATTTTTTTCACCATTAACTTTTTAGAGAGAATGATAGGGAGAGGGAGAGACAGAGAGAGAAACAGCAATGTGAGAGAGACACATCGACTGGTTGCCTCTAGCCTGCAATCAAGGTGCACTTGACTGGAATTGAACCCTATACCCTTCAGCCCGCATGCTGGTGCTCTAACCACTGATCAAACCAGCTAGGGCAGCCATAATTTTACATTTGAGCTGTGTGCCTCCCTCTACATTGGATGTGCATAGAACATTGTTGCCAACCAGTGTATAAAGTTTATGGAGCTAGAATTAACTAGAACTTATCTGGAGCTCTTTCTATATAACAAGCATCATGCAAGGACCAGCGAACTTCTTCTGTAAAGGATCAGAGAGCAGAAAGTGTCAGCTTTGCAGGCCATAATGTCACTGCTTCAACCACTCAGATCTGCTCTGTAGCATAAAAATAGTCCTGGACATTATGTAAATAAATAGGTATGTCTATGTTCCAATAAACTTTATAGACACTCAAATTTCATTTTATGTAATATTCATGTGTCATGAAATATTCTTCTTTTGATTTTTTTCAACCATTTCTTAACTCAGGCTGAACAAAAACAGGATGTGGGCCATGCACTAAGAGGTCACCAGTTCGATACCCGGTCAGGGCACATGCCCGGGTTGTGGGCTCAATCCCTAATAGAGGGTGTATAGGAGGCAGCAAATAAATGATTCTGTCTTATGATTGATGTTTCTATTTTTTTATCCCTCTTTCTCCCCTTGTCTCTAAAATCAATAAAAACATATTTTTAAAAAAAATACAGTGGAGGAAAGAAAGCCTCTGCAATAAATGGTGCTGGAAACCATGCAAAACAATGAAACTAGACTGCTATTTGACACCATACACAAAAATTAACTCAAAGTGGATCAAAGACCTAAATATAAGACCTGAAACAATAAAATACATAGAAGAAAGCATAGGTACTAAACTTATATACCTAGGTCTCAAAGAGGATTTTATAAATTTGACCCCAAGGCCAGGGAAGTAAAAGTAAAAAAAAAAAAAAAAAAAAAGGAGGGGGGGGACTATAGCAAACTAAAAAGCTTCTACACAGCAAAAGAAAACATCCACAAAACAAAAAACAATCAACCAAATGGGAGGATATTTACAAACAATACTTCTGATAAGGGACTAATATCCAAAATATATAAAGAACATGCACAACTCAACATCAACAAAATAAACAAGCCAATTAAAAAATGGGCAGAGGACCTGAACAGACACTTTTCCCAAGAAGACATACAAACAGCAAATTGATATGTGAAAGGACGCTGAACTTCACTAGCTCTAAGGGAAGTGCAAATCAAAACCAGAATGAGATACCACCTCATACCTGTTAGAATGGCTATTATAAAAAAGACAAGAAACAAGTGTTGAAGAGGTTGTAGAGAAATAATACAAACAAACAATAACTCATAGACACAGACTACATGAGACTGTAGTCTCACAGACTAATGGTTACCAGAGAAGAAGGAGATGGGAGAAGAATGAAGAAGGTAGTGGGGTCAAATATATGGTGACAGAAGAAAGCCAGACTTTGTGTAGTGAGCACACAATGCAATAACAGATGATGTATTACAGAATTGTGCACTTGAAACTTATATAATCTTATTAATGAATGTCACCCCAATAAGTTCAAATTAATAAATAAATAAGATATTCTGAACCATTATCTTGTTTCAAACTCTCCACACTTTAGATAATATTAAATGATACTGGAAGCTGAGTGTTTATAGATTTGGTTAGCTTACTGACATCTAGAGCCTGGAGGAACACTAGATATGTCTCAGCTTGAATCACCCAGGTGCTCTCCTTAAAATGCAGATTCTGATTCAGTATGTCTGGGTGAGACCTAGATTCTGCATTTCTAACAAGTTTCCTGAGTGATGCCCATGCTGTGGTCTGTGATCCACACTTTGGGTGGCAAGGCTTAGAGAATGAACAATTAAAATTCAACCAAATATTCTAAGGTAAGGCAATTTATTCAAATAATAAGTATTTATTGAGGGTCTACTACATGGTCACTTCTGAGCTAGGTGCCAAGGGAGAGACAGAAATATATTAAAATAAAATCCTTTCCAATGTGGAGCTGCTTACAGTCAAGATAAACACCCATGAAACAAGAATAAATAAAAAGGGCTAACTAAAGAGACATTAAGTAATAAGAGAGTTCACAAAAACAGAATAATGAAATCCGGCAAGCATGGGAGAATAGACGGATAACCCTGGACTTGAACCACAAAGAATAAATGAGAGAAGAAAGACTCAAGACATTAGCAAAGCTATGGAAGCAGAAATGCAGTGGTGGTTCTAGAGATTTTAGCAAAAAAGTAGGTGCAGGAAGCCATCTGATTGGAAGGAGTGGCATCTGAAGTTATTACTTATGTGATACGTTTATTTTGAGTGGTTTGGGGAACCATTAATGGAAATGAAGGGGAGATTCAGGAAACCTCTAAATAAGACATCTTTTCGTGCCTCTCCATAGGTACTTCATAGCAACTCTCCCAGAGGTTTGGCTTCTTTTAAAGAGTGTTCCTTTAGGAACACATTTAGTTATCCTACATTATTATGGTTGAGTTGGAACAGAAACCAATAGCTTCAGCAGTTTACTATGGGAAATGACATGCTTCAAGTTTTCAGTGTTAAGCATATTTATTTGGGTTGTCTTTCCTAATAAGATGCGATTTAATTGTTACTCTCTGTCAGTTAAGCAAATTTTTGCCTAAAATCCCACTTTGTGAAGCAACTTATTTTAGATTAAGACCATGCTTCTCAAACTTAGAATACTAGTACATGGCATTTTCAGAGTCTGCCAATGGGGGAGAAAAATGGTGCATTGTCCTGGAGCCTCAATTTTATTGATTTAGTGAAAATAAAAATTAAACAATTTAACAATTTAATCCAAAATGTAATTTTATAATAGAGAGGCACGGATATATTATGAGACAAAATGCAAATGCCACATGATTTCTTTTTAAATGATAAATCAAATTATTTCAAAGAAATATGGACTTAACCCTAGGCAGTGGTCGGCAAACTGCGGCTCTGTTGACTAATGAGTTTGCCAACCATTGGGATAGGGGCTTAATCACAAGGAACAACAACAGCCTGTAATTATTGGAATCGAGAGTCTAGGACAGTGGTCAGCAAACTCATTAGTCAACAGAGCGGCAGCTTGCCGACCACTGGGTTAAGTCAACATAGATCATCAAGCTTTTCTTTTGAAATCAATGTATCTATATCATAAAAGGCCGTAATGGCGTCACGACCAAAGACTGGTCACCAGGAGGCTGCATGCACGGGGAGGCATGTGCGGGTGGGCAAGGTTGCGTGCATGAAGAGGCGCACGCGGGTGGGCAGGGACTTGACTCGGGGTCCTGCGTCCCGCCCAGTGCGGCAGGAGTCAGTCTGGGTCTCGCCAGTGCGGCAGGTCTGGGTCTCACGCAATATTATGCACTGGGCCTCTAGTCTTTGTATATTTGCCATTAAATCTTCATTAATTATCAGAGCAAGTTGTGAAAATCTGACAATATAGCAACGGTGGGGGGGGGTGAGAAAAAGAGAGGAAAAAAAGAGGGGAAAAAAATAACTAGAATTTATTTTGTACTTAAAATTGTCCAGGTATTTTGGGCTTTCACATGCATGAACTGAGGTAAATATTATTATTAGCCCTAGTTGACAGATGAGGAAACTGAGACCTGGAGAGGTCAAGGAAGGAAGCTGAAGTTTACCCAGCTTGTGAGAACCAGATACTTTTAGACTTTGATGTATCCACCCCTTGATCCAGACTCCTAACCACTACTGTACATTGCTTAGCATGAGAAGTATCTGAGGGTAGATCAGGATTCACTAGCATAGAAATACTGATCTAATGTAGGGAGAGGATTGCTAAAGGGGGAGATAGAAGGGAGGTAGGAGGAGACGTGGGAAGATACTGAAATTATACCTTTCACAAGTTTGTCCTTGACCAGCCTTAAAGTTTATGATTGTTTTTCAATTTCAGTTATAATTATCTACAGTTCCTTGTGAACAAAATCTTTATTTCTTCAACACATTTGTGCCAAACATTTTTATAGCAAGTGGGGTCGGGGAGGGGTGGGGGAGGAGGAGGTTGAATTTGAGACAATTTGATAAAAAGTTTGGCCATTTAATTTTTTAAAAATGGCTTGTTCTTACTGTTTTCCTAAGTACTTTTTAAGAATAAGTACTTGAACCTATCATTAGACAGCCTATAGTTTTTACAATGACTCCTTAAGAAACCTTGAAAAATAGTTTAGTGTCCACACTACAGTTCCTTACAATTCTTAAAAAGGAAAATATAATTACTTATTAAGATAGGATAAGGATCAAGGAGTTAGTGTTTGTATGGTACTTGGACAGAGCAAATCACTGTATAAGTGTTAGCAATCTCTGTGGAGAGCTCCCATGGCATTTTGTTCTCTCCCACTCTAATTATGCCAACCTCAACCTCTGACATGGAATTTCAGCTCCTTGATCATGATGACAGTCACCTGTGTGGAGCTACCTGAGAGACTGGACAAGGTCGCTCTTCAGTTTTCTGAGAGAATAAATAGTGTTTTCAATGCTTTTGATGTAGCTTCAGTTACAAGGCGATGGCATGCTATTCAGCAGAACACTGAGCAGGTAAGTGAGGCATGTGTTTCCATATCCAGTTTATACCTTACCGCTCTGTTTATCCATGTTAATAATTGTATCACTTGATCATTATAAAGAATCGTTTATTGAAATCTCTCCTGCGTGCTTTTCAAACAATTTTGGCTTCTATGTGGGAATTTTTCTTTGTCATTGTTGTTTCTTTTGTTTGTTTGTTTGTTTTTAGTGAGTACCATTTGATATCCAATGCCACGTGGGATTTTTTTTGTAATTCTTTTGAAAAATAAACTTTAATGGCACATATTGCCTGGAATAAATTATATCAAACACCCAAACATTCAAGAATTGCTAATAATATCTAATTTAGAAAGGCTAACTTTCTAAATTTGAGGAAGGACAACCTCTACTAAAGGACAAAGGAAGAGTAGCAAATACTCTTTTTTTGTTTAAAATATTTATCACAAATTTTACAAAAGCATACTTATTGAAATTCCTATGCTACTAAAAATACAATGAACATTTAAAAGTCTTTAATAGGTAACAGTTGCATCATAATATTATCTAATATTTACTTAAGGAAAAACTGACTTATTAAAGACATGGATTAAAGGCCAGCATATACTTGGGGAAAAAGGTTGTTTTTTTAATGACATTTATGGTAAAAATAATATTTTGTGGATTGGATTACATAGAATATTAACATTCAGCCTTTAACAAGGGAAAAAATGGCAAGTATATTTTTAATAGGCATTTGTGAAGTATGCATTACTTCTGTTAAATGTGAAGTGAACAGAACTAATCATAATTAAAGTTTTACATCTGGCTAATCTGAGAACATTACTCTGAAACCACAATCAGTAGTTCATCTGTCTATCTTACGCTTCCCCAACATCTTGTACTTCTCAATATCACAAGTGCTCTAAGTTGAACAGAATGTTAAGCTATTGCCACAGATTGCCATTTATGCGTTAAACATCTACGCACATAAAATAATTCTCCCATTATTTCTTATTATTTCTGTAGTTATTCAACTGCACATATCAATTGCTTTCCTTTATTGCTTTTTGTTTAGTTTCCAGGATATTTTTTAAAGCTATTCTTAATCTGAAGTAATATTCTATATAATAAAAGCCAAATATGGTAAGTGTCCAGTTGTCCAGTTGGCCGTTCAACCAATCAAAGGGTAATATGCTAATGATATGGTAAGGTTGCTCAACCACTCGCTATGACGTACACTGACCACAGGGGGCAGATGCTGCAACTGGTAGGTTTGGCTGCTGGGGTCGGGCCAATTGGGACTGAACAAGATGGGCCGGACATGCCCTGGAGCCCACCCACGGTCCCTCCCTGGCTGGCCAACCTTCTGCATCCCTCCCCGGCCCCAATTGTGCACCAGTGGGGTCCCTCGGCCTGGCCTGCACCATCTCGCAATCCCAGACCCCTGGGGGGATGTTGGAGAGCTGGTTTCGGTCTGATCTGGCAGGCCAGGCCGAGGGACCCCACTGGTGCACAAATTCATGCACCGGGCCTCTAGTTTTAAAATGTTTGTCATCTAAAATAGCTCTTATTTTTTACTTGTCTAACATTTAAAAGCACAAAGAAGTTTCAACATATTAACTAAACATGTGGTTTTAATAGATTTAATTAAAAGAAATATTCCTTGGGAATTTAATCATTCACTCATCCATTCATCTATTCAACAAAAGTTTTTGAGCAATTACTCTGACACCATAGTAGGACAATAAAACATGGTTCCTCCCCTTAAGGATTTCCAAATCTAATAGAAAAAAGTAAATGAACAATAATTACAACAAAGTCTGAGAAGTTTTGTAATATATTTGCACATAGCAAAGAAAATGGGAATGAAAATCCCACCAGTGTTAAGAAGAATGATACAGAGGTTTTTAGATATAACAACTCACCCTATATATAGGGTGTCCCAAAAAAGTATATATACACTTTAACAGCTGCTAACTCACTTAATTTTTACTCCTTTTCAGGTTTAACTGATTTGAAATAATGAGTGAAGCCAGACTAAGTTTTGAACAAAGAAAATGCATCTTAAAGTGCCACTACACCTCTTTGTATGGGGATACATAAAAGGTAAAGTTTATAGTACAAAACCAGCAACTGTCAATGAATTGAGGGCAAACAAATACCGAACGAAATGATTCTTGATGTTTGTGACTCCGTTGCTTCATGTTATCAGCAGTGCCTGGATCAGAACGGTCATCTGTTTGAAAACAGGCATTGACAAAAAATATTCACTTCTAAATTTTGAAAATGAACTTTATGTTAATAAACACTGACTTTATAATCATTCAAAGTGCTTATACATTTTTTGAGACACCCTGTATGTAGTGTTTTTTTCTTAGGATAAAAAAAAATCTGTTTTTCATCTTATCACTTAAGGTTCAACTCTGACTTTAGAAAATGAGATTTTAGAAGAGAAAATTAAAAGGACAATTGTAGTACCCCCTAAAGAGATCTTCTCTCAAGGAGATATTAAAATTGACCATTACATTTTTGTTGCTATTTTTAACTTATTTTTTATTGTTGATAGTGTTAGAGATGTCCCTCATTTCCAATCCCTGTTGACCGCCCCCCTCCACCCAGCCCCTGCCCCACCTCGGCCTTCACTAGACTATTGTCTGTATCCATGGACTATGCATATATGCATATACTAGTAAATATCTTGGTTAATCTTTTTCCATCCCCCCATCACCCTCCCCTCTGAGATATGTCAGTCTGTTCCATTTATCCATGCTTCTGGACTTATTTTGTTCATCAGTTTATTTTGTTCATTAGATTCCACATATAAGTGAGATCATGTGATATTTGTCTTTCTCAGACTGGTTTATTTCACTTAGCATAATAATCTCCAGGTACATCCATGTTGTTGCAAAAGTTAAGAGATCCTTCTTGTTTATAGCTGCATAGTATTCCATTGTGTAAATCAGACCATTACATTTTATGTTTTTGAGAGCCCAAAATAGTTTTTTCCATTAATTTTGAGGTAAAGAAAATATCCCCTGCCTTTAAAAAACTCAAAATTTAGCTGGAGAGAGATTTCTACACAACTAATCATGATATAATTATAAAATCATATAAATAAAAACACAGGGAAGGAATATGACACTTTTTAAGGATAAAAAGGTAAATGTGAATAATCTGGTAAGGCCAGACTTCTCTAGAGATATGTTGTGAATCCCAACCTCTTCTCACATCTTAGAAAAGATCTAAAGGGAACTTATAAAAATACTAGAGGCCTGGTGCACCGGTGGGGACCCTTGGCCTGGCCTGCGGAGATCTGGCCGAAACCAGCTCTCTGACATTGTCTAGGGGTCCCAAACTGAAAGAGAGCGGTTCTCGGGTGATGCACCCCAGAATCCGGCTCCTTCCTCTCTGATTACAGGTGCGCCACCTGAGAACCGTAGCTGCCAAGTCACTGCAGCTCATCAGCTCCTGCATTGAATGTTTGAGGATGGCTCAGGTTAAAGATAATGACAGTTGGGACTAGGATGGTATCAATGGGCACAGTGAGAAGTGATAACAGAAATGATGTGAAGTAGTCAGAATGTGGATATATGTTGAAGATAAAGCTAAAGGACATGCTGATTGATCAAATGAATGGTGTGATGTTTGTGATATTCTTTAATAAAGAATTCTAAATGGGATGAGTAGTATTACTCTTCAATGAGTAATATGAGTCTAACTAAGAATTAGCACATATGAAGATCCTTAGGTAGACTAATAACCTTAGCTAATAATAATATGCATAGCAATTAATACTTTCATAGTAATTTTATAGGTTAGAGCACCATTCATAAATCCTCTCATTTGGTCTCTGAAATAACTTTGTCTATGCTCATTAAATTGATGACAAATAAATGAAATTTAGTATTTTATAGAGGCAGAGAAAATAATGAACAATTTTCCTTTCTCTCTGCCATCTCTGGACATTATATTATTTTCCCATAGATTGAATCTCTCTTTCTTGTTTGTCACCTTGCTCCAAAGAAAGCTTTCTGGACTTTGGTAGTCGTTAGCATTTCTCACAAAATCATTCTGGACTTTAGCCTTCCTGACCCTGTTCTTTAGATATGTGCCACTCTTTTTTGTTTGTCTGTGACATGTGCCTCTTTTGTACATGAACTTTTTATGTCTGAGCTCAAAGATCTCTCTGTTATAGACACTTTGTTCTCTTGCAATGTTTTCTCAGCTGCCTTCCTGAGATGGTCTATGAATTGTGCATTCAAAAATCTGATTTAGAATCTTTCATTTCTATTTATTATATCAGCCCATAAACACCTTCCAATATTTTCTCCAAGTTTTTGGAAACTGCTTTAAAGTTGTAGAGTATTTTCAGTTTATTTATTCATCACTCAGTTAGGAAAGATATTGTTAATTCTTCTCAAAGTTACGTTTCTATAAATATAAATTCTATAAGTAAAAAAACAAAATTATCTCTATTGATTACATAAATATTTCTTTTTTTTTTTTAGCTATTTCACTGTTTTATCATTTCTAACAGGGATTATGTTTGCTACAAAGGCCTATAATTGGATTTTAGTGATAACTGGTCAACCACACTCCTATGTTCATTGCAGCATCATTTATAATATTCAAGATTTGGAAGCAGCCCAAGTGCCCTTTAGTAGATGAGTGAATAAAATCACTGTGGTACATTTACACAATGGATTACTACTTGGTTGTTAAAAAAAAAAAAAAAAAAAAAGGAAGGAAATCTTACATTTTGCAACAACATGGATAACCCTGGAGAGTATTATACTAAATGATACTCAATAAGCCAGTCAGAGAAAGACAAATACCATATGATTTCATTTACATGTGAAATCTAATAAACAAAATAAGGTAACAAACAACATGGAAATAGACTCATAGATACAGAGAACAGACTGACAGCTGTAAGATGGGAGAGGGGTTGAGGAGTTGGGTGAAAAAGTGAAGGGATTAAACAAAAAAAAAACCCTCACAGACACAGACATCTGTATGGTAATTACCAGAAGGAAAGAGGGGTGGGGAAGTTAGAAGAGGGTAAAGTGGAGAACACAAAACAATATACAGATGATGTGTTATAGAATTGTACACCTGAAACCTATATAATTTTATTAGCCAATGTCATCCCAATAAATTCAATAAACATTTTTAATGATGATGTTTTACAAAATTATATTATACACCTTCATTTTCCTTATCTTCTACTCAAATAAAACACTTAAGACATCTTCATCACATGCTATTTTTCCAGATTTTACTTCCTATATTTGTTTGTATTCCTTTTGTTCTTTTTAAATTTTAATTTTTCCTATGCTCTGTAAGAGTCACATGGTTATTAATTTCTCCACACATAAAAAATTTTTTCTAATTGAACTTTCAGGTTCAAGAATTTGAGATGTCAAACCAATAAGAGAAAAGAAATACGTTCATTTTTCAGACCTTTCTTTTTTATTTTCTCAAAAAGACAGAAAAGGTCATTGTAAGTTTCTGTACTTTCCTTAAGCAGAGCTCCAAAAGAAAATAATGTCACCTAAAACATGCCTAATTTTTAAATTCATGGTTCAATATGCTATATGTATACATATATGTGTATATATGTGTATACTTAGCATATTGCAGCTTTGAGTTTCCAATATTTAGTAGTAACATATTTTGCCATATTTTCCTTTCATTTATTTTAAGATACAGTAAAAATAATTTGACAGAATGACTAAATGACTTTTTAAAAATACCTCCTACTTTCATGGTTGCCTTGAAAATGAGCAGGTTATAGACAGGCAAAGCTTAATAATCAATAACTCAGGATTTCTGTTCCCTCTCTGAAGCACAACTGTCATAAAAATATACTCTCCACTTAGGGTTACTGTGAGTAATCTATTATAAATGACAAAGGGGGAAATGGATATACTCCCTAGCCAAACATTTTCATCATTAACAATAATAGAACTGTTGCTTCCAACAAGCGCTTGGGTATTGCTAGTTCTCAGAACCTGAAAGTAATTGCTCATAGATGGGGCTGGCCTTGCAGGAAAACCTCTAGGACATTTTTTTTTCTTCTTAAATGATTACATAAAAATGGTTCAAATATTACTTAATAAAATGTTTGTGAAAAGACCAGGTATATTTCCTGTTCAGAGAAACTACCTCAGGAGACAAGCTGCTGTTTCAGGAGGGCGTGGGAAAGAGTATTCTGTTTAGAATTCCATGGTGTAAACTCTTTGGGGCTGGTAACTGTTCTAGAAAGGTGGTACCTTAGACTTACTTCATGGCAGCATACGATATTCTATGGGTGAGCTACTTGATATTCTGATTTCCACAGAGTCCATTTTTTAACGGGACACACTCATCTCTGACAGAAAAGAGAGTTGGGAAGAGCAGAAATTACACCCTCAAACGTATAAGGTGAGTTTCCAGCAAGCTGTCTACCTGAAACATTCCTCTGCTAACTCGACCCTGGCAACTTTCTGATCCCCACTATCTTCCTGAGACCCAAATAGTGACACCAAGGGAAATGGGGTCATGGTATTTCTCTTCTAAATGGAAGCATGAGTAAGATAAAAGCCTGGAGTGGAAATAGTGCTCTCACATAACTCTACTTTCTCCATATCGCCTTTTTGTTCAGGACTTCTTTATATTCTTAAAAACTATAATAAACCCATTGCATATCAATATGTTCCATATTTTTATGAAAAAATAATGTCTCCCCCCCCCAAAATACTTAAAAGAGTAGTATTGGTTTACATTTTTGCAAATTTCTTTAATGTCCGGTTTAATAAAGGACAGTTGGATCCTTAAATGTGTTTCTGCATTCCATCTGTTGTGATATCAAATGCATAAAAAAATGAGAGTGAAACGAGCAAATAAGGTCTTAGTGTTATTATAAATATAGTTTTGACATCGTAAACCCTCTGCAGGGATCTCTGGGACCGTCAATGTTCACTGAACCACTTGGAGAACCACTGCTTCACACAAAATTCAGTACCATGGAATTAAGATTGAGAATTCAAATTGCCTATCATAGAACAAGGAAGTCAGAGACAAACTATCTTTTCAGTTGAAAGGTACATGGGAAAAATTTAAAAGTACCTGCAGGAATACAAGTTGACAGATAACTTTTTTAAGTGTAGTGGATAATGATTTACTGCTCATAAAGGACCTGAAATTTAACTTCACTTAACAGTGGAGATTTGCTTCAAATTAACAAACACAAGGTTTCACCAGCTTATTGGGAGATCAGTTATTCAGATTGTAAAACATAAGAACATCCAAGTTACGAGGGGCTGTAGAGGTCATTTTTTACATCTTTAATATTTTCAATCTACATTTCATAGTATTGGGGACCAATCAGATTAGGAACTTTAAGAAGGCAACAGAACTTAGGTTTCCTAGATCCCTAAATCTTTACTTCATACAATTCTAAAAACTAAAAAATAACATTTCAAATATGCCCAGCCCTGGCTAATCTAATTATTTTTAACATTTAGAGAAAGGATAGTTAGTGACCTATTTAAATATTTAATGAAATCTAAGAGTCTATTCCCCAGAAAATTATATGCACACATATACCTAAGTCCCTGAAGCCCAACTATGATACCTCAGGCATAGTATAGCCCAGTTAAAAACCTCCAGATAAATTTTAAAACACATACAATACTGGAATCCATACATTTGGGAAATAAAAAATTGGGGAACAGTATTTAATGAAAAGTTATAGGAGCTGTTATATATATTTTATTAAATTTTTAATTTAACCCAGATTAATACAGTATCAAAATAACATCATAATAAACCACTTCCAAAGTATGATTTATTCATTCATTCACAAATACTTTGAGAGCCTACTGATTGTCAGCCAGGTCAATTTCTGCGAGGTCCTGAGGATAAAGGGTGAGCATATGTGACATATTCTGTACTCTCAGCTACTGCAGCTTCTCCCAAGTTGCATCCTAAAAAGCTCATACCACACCAGCACCACCTCAAACACCATCCTCCCTACACCAGGGTGATAAAGACACTATTTAGCCAAAGTAGGTTCAGAAATTATCCCAAAGAGAGGGAAACTTACTTCTTTAAGCCATTTGGTCTCTGTGTATTTTATGTACCTGCATCACCAGAAGTGTTTATCCTGTGAGCTTGTTTCAGAAAAACTGAATAACGGAAATCAGGAAGAAGTCTGTAATGAGCAGAAAGAACTACTTGGATCACCAGTATCACGGCAAACCTAACATACAGTTCACTGGAGGCTGGATGACCCTCCTTTGAAATGACCTGAGATGTGTGAACAATGGCATCATCTCTTCAGGTCAAGGCAAGGAAAAAGTGAACAAAACAATCATAAAGAACCGCATGATATAAGAATTAAGAAAAGAATGGTCAGAGAGGGAAGGAATACAAAGAAATTTTCTTGACCTGATGCCTTGGGAGGAAGCAATCTACCCTGATGTTGGCTACTTCTCTTCCTACTCACTTTGATTTGGAGGTTTCTAGCATTTACATAGGACCAGATGTCAGGCGGATCCTTCTTCAGTTGTAAAATATACATCCAAGGTTTGACCACCTGTAATCTGGCAGTGGTGTCGGTGGTGAAAAGTACTTGGTATGGGGGAAACAGTAAAGAGTAAAGGGGGTCAAATACATGGTGACAGAAGATTTGACTTTGGGTGGTAAACACATAATGCAATAGGCAAATGGTGTATTATAGAATTGTACACTTGAAACCTATGTAATTTTATTAACCAATATCACCCCAATAAATATAATGTAAAAAGTAAAAATGCAAATTAAAAATCCTTTCAAAAATGAAAGTAGCAAAAAGGCAAAATATCTGGAATAAATGTTTGAAGTTTAATACACATAGTGAAGCACAGGAATATATCTAGATGTCTATTCACATCCTGCTAGATATACAGCATGGGGGAAAAGTAGGTTTACAGTTCTGAGTACATGAAACACAGAGTTTGTTCTTTTGTTATTATTTATTAATTAATGTATTATTTTCCATATGAACAACTGTAAACCTATTTTTGGCCCACCCTGAATATGCATGCTTCCCAATGTTAGAATTACTTTAATATCTACTTGAAAGAGCTACAGGAATTCCAGGAGAATGTCCCAAAATAAAATTTATAATGAATTCTCCCTGCCCTGTAGGAGTACTAGGAAGATGGTTTTTAGGTAAAATAAATGTTTTAGATATGAAAAAAAAAGAGAGTATCATTAGGGTCCTTGCATTGAATCTCACTTTTGCAAAAGCATCAGAGTAAAACACTAACTGTATATAAATAACAAAAGACTTAAAATACCCCATGGTAAAGATCTGATGAGAGTTCATTCTAATGGAATTGATAAGAAAACTGGTTATTTCTGTGACATAAAACTTTTAAGATAATAATTGGAAATATTACTAATAATATTATACCAGGGCATACAGATTTCTAAAAAGTGTATGAAATTCCTAGAAATCTGTTATGCCCTGGTATAATGTTATTAGTCATATTAATAACATGCATTCACACAAATATAACCAAACATGACTCAGGATCGCTACAAATTTGATAACTAGAGGCCCGGTGCACGGATTTGTGCACTGGTGGGGTCCTGCGGCCTGGCCCGAGGCCCTCTTGCAATCTGGGACCCTTAAGGGGATATCGGTTTGGACCCTATTTCCCACAGGCCCAATTCACACAGGAGGGAACCCAATCCTGTGTGTTGAGTGTCTGTCCCCTGGTGGTCAGTGCATATCATAGCGACTGATCAATCAGTTGTTCAGTCCTTTGGCTGCTTAGGCTTTTATATATATACTAGGGCCTTAGTACACGAATTCGTGCACCTTGAGAGGAACTGTGGGCCGCAAGGCTGTGGTGGGCAGGGGGGCAGGTCTCAGCCCATCCTCCATGTCCCCGCCCAGCCCCTCCCTGCACAGCCCCCTGTCCCTGTCTGCCAGCAGCCCTGCTCCTGCTGCCACCATTCCCATGTGCTGATGGCACCAGTCCCACTCACACCCGCTGACAGTGCAGAGCAATTGGGGCCATCAGTGGGTGTGAGCAGAGGCTGCTGGCTGATCACTCTCAGGAGCAGGGGGAAGTGGAGAAGCACTCAGGGGTGATCGGGGCCAGCAGCTGCTGCTCACACCCACTGATGGTGCCAAATGATTGGGACCGGCGCAGGGTGCCGACAGCGGGTGCGAGTGGCAGCTCCAGCGCCAATGCAGGTGTGAGCAAGGCCGGCGCCAGCAGTGGGTGCAAGTGGGGCCGTCGCCAGCAGTGGGTACAAGCGGCAGCTGCTGGCTGATTGCCCCTCAGGAGCAGGGGGAGGTAGAGAAGCCCTGAGGGGCGATCAGGACCAGCAGCTGCCGCTCACACCCGGTGATGGCACCAAGTGATTGGGGCCAGCACCGGGCACCAGCAGTGGGTGTGAGCACGGGGCGGGACTGCGGTGCGCAGGAGCAAATAATTTTCAGTAACCACCAGAGGCTCGCCTCAATGACAGCAACCGGCACCCCACCTTGGTCGGGTGCCCCCGCTCACCTGTTCCACCATGCCACTTCAGCTGATGCCCGCCATGTTCCACATGTGCCCCCTGGTGGTCAGCGCATGTCATAGCAACCGGTTGTTTGGTTGTTTGGTTGTTCTGTCGTTTGGTCTATTTGTACATTAGCCTTTTATTATATAGGACTAGAGGTTCAATCCACGAAATTCATGCAAGAGTAGGCCTTCCTTCCCCAGCTGCCGGCACCAGCTTCCCTCTGGTACCCAGGATGCAGGCTGCCCTCAGGCTGCCGGCAGGCACCAAAGGACCCGGGCTTCCCTCGCAGCCCCGGCTTGGTCCAGAAGGTCATCTGGAAGGACTTCCGGTCTAATTAGCATATTATGCTTTTATTATTATAGATAGATGCTTCCCATATAATTTCACATACCAAATATCCCTAATTAGTTTAACATCTTACCAGGCGAGAGAGAAATCCTTTGAGATTTTCTAAGGCCCCATGGGAAATTTCAGTTAATTTGAAGTCATAAAGACTCTCTTTAGAGTTTGATTTTAGAAAACTGTCAAAAGTTTAGGCATTTTATTAAATAAGATCACAAATCATGATGAAATAATATTTAATCATGTATTTAACCATAGTGACAGCAGAAGGTTTTAAAGGCAAATGCAGAAGTTTACATAGTTGTGAACAAACTTTGACCTTTTAATATTAAAAACATTATGTTTTCCCCAGGAATAAAAGTCCTAATAATGACAGTGTGAAGCATAATAAATTGTAAATTACCCAAAAGGTGAAACAAACAAACAAAACAAAACCTTTCACAATCTCTTTTCAAGAGCAGACCAATAGTCCAAGAAAAATTTGTCCTTTTAACAGAGAGAAAAATAAATTCTAATTTTGCCTCAGTATACTTTTGATATTAAAACTTAAAAAAAACTTAAAAGAATATATTCTAATCTTAGCCAGCTTGACATAATAATAAACCTCTTCCAAAGTGAAATTATTTTCCCAAGGTTCCTTTTCCACAATCCTTCCATGACTATTTTATATCCATTTAGATTTTATCCTATTTATTTTTATCATTCTCATTCTGGTACAATCACTTATTTTCACTCTCTTTTCTATTAACAAAATAACTTTTCTTACTAAAAATACATCCTACTTTCTTTGCATAGAGATATGTCCCTTATTATTTCTAGCAATTTCAATTATATGTATTAATTAGTTTCTTAACCCTTAGAATCCTTAATTTCTAGTGAAAACTAAGTAAGAAGTAAGAAATTATAGACTATTACACTAGCATTCTGTGGATTGGAAAACTTGTAAGTACAATTCATAATTTCTAGAAGTATATTATTCCTTGTAGCAAATTTTTTAATGTTGCACAAACATGTTTACTCATAGATCCAAATATCTTTAGTTCCTTTGTAAAAGGAAGACAAAATGGATAAACCTATGTTTAGTAATAATATTTCAGTATTTTATCTTATTCAGAAATATCCTAAATATTTGATGAATATCTATCTTTTAAATTATTTCAGCATAACTTTAAGGTTTCAATTACCAAAAAGATTTTAGAAACTAAACAGAAGTACTATAAAGCATAATTATTGTTGAAAATTGCATTTATAAACTTCTACTTTACATCTATTAATTTACTTGTTCTTAAAAATTATTCTTGTATTACTCATGAAAAATATTTGAGATATTAAACAGATAACCATCATCTTATCACTCTTAATAAAAAATTCTGTGACATAAATAACATGAGCTTATTTGACTTTTAGTAAACGTAAACTAGAATAAAATTATTATATTTAACTAGAGGCTCGATGCACAATTCGTGCACAGGGGTGTGTGTCCCTCAGCCCAGCCTGCACCCTCTCCAATCTGGGACCCCTCCAGGGATGTCCGACTGCCCGTTTAGGCCCGATCCCAGATCGGGCCTAAACGGGCAATCGGACATCCCTCTCACCATCCAGGACTGCTGGCTCCCAACTGCTCGCCTGCATGCCTTCCTGATTTCCCCTAACCTCTTCTGCCTGCCAGCCTGATCACCCCCTAACCACTCCCCTTCCAGCCTCATCGATGCCTAACTGCTCCCCTGCCAGCCTGTTTTCCCCTAACTGCCCTCCCCTGCAGGCCTGGTCACCCCTAACTGCCCTCCCCTGCAGGCCTGGTCACCCCTAACTGCCCTCCCCTGTAGGCCTGGTCTCCCCCAACTGCTCTCCCCTGCAGGCCTGGGTCCCCCCCAACTGCCCTCCCCTGCAGGCCTGGTCACCCCTAACTGCCCTCCCCTGCAGGCCTGGTCCCCCCCAACTGCTCTCCCCTGCAGGCCTGGGTCCCTCCCAACTGCTTTTCCCTGCAGGCCTGGTTGCCCCCAACTTTCCTCCTCTGCTGGCTTGGTCACCCCTAACTGCCTTCCCCTGCAGGCTTGTTTGCCCCAACTGCCCTCCCTTTCAGGCCTGGTCCCTCCCAACTACCCTCCCCTGCTGGCCTGATCGCCCACAACTGCCCTCCGTTGCAGGCCTGGTCCCTCCCAACTGCCCTCTCCTGCTGGCCATCTGGTGGTGGCCATCTTGTGTCCACATGGGGGCAGCCATCTTTAACCACATGGGGGCAGCCATCTTGTGTGTTGGAGTGATGGTCAATCTGCATATTACTCTTTTATTAGATAGGATGCTTATTCTAGATTATGTGAACTTAAAAAACATTTGGGTTCATTTCTATAATTCTGAGAACATACTTGATTTATATAAATGTTTCATTTTGCATATACATATATATGTTAATGAAGTTTGTTTTGATTGGAGAGCTGCCCACATGGAGCAAAGCTCACATATGATAGGACTCACCCTACAGCCCTTGAATAATGAGAGGAACAGTGCATTCATAGCTCCAGCAGACTCCTGGGCTGTGTGATTCTTTGTTCTGCAGGCCATTGAGTAGTCAGCTTTGGGACCCACTCCTCTTTGCCAGAAACTGTTAAAAATTAAAGAAAACAATTTAGTGATACAAACAAACTTTATTTATTATTTCATAAAACAGAGTCTCCATTGAGAGAACTATAAAACAGAGTGGAAGGCAAGAACCTTTTATGAGATAAAGAATTATTAAAAT
The DNA here is from genome assembly GCF_963455305.1 of Plecotus auritus. Lineage (NCBI taxonomy): Eukaryota > Metazoa > Chordata > Mammalia > Chiroptera > Vespertilionidae > Plecotus > Plecotus auritus. Next base: position 211,891,473 of record NC_137770.1, read on the forward strand.
GCTGCTATTTGTAACAACATGGATGGATCTTGAGAATATCATGTTAAGTGAAATAAGTCAAACAGAAAAGTCAAGAACCATATGATTTCATTCATATGTGGGATATAAAACTGAAAGCAACAGCCCTGGCTGGTGTGGCTCAGTTGGTTGGATATTGTCCAGTGCACCAAAAGGTTGTAGGTTCAATTCCCCATCAGGGCACATGCTAGATTGTGGCCTTAATCTCCAGTACAGGGTATGCAGGAGGCAGCCAATGGATGTTTCACTCACATCGGTGTTTTTCTCTCTCTCCTGCTCCCTTCCTCTCTCTCTAAAAAATAAATTAAAAATCTTTAAAAAGAAAAAAAAAATTAAAAAACTGAAAGCAAAAAATGAACAAAAAACAACCAAAAACTCATAGACACAGACAGCAGTATGGTGGTTACCACAGGGAAGAGGGTTAGGAGAATATAAAGGTTAAGGGGCGGTCAAATATATAGTAATAAAAGGATATTTGACTTGGGTGGTAAACACACAATATAGATTATATATTATAGAATTTTACACTTATAACCTAATTTTATTAACCAATGTCACCCTAATATATTTAATTAAAAAAACATTTAAAGAATAAGGAAGCAAAATTAGAAAATAATCTGAGGCTACATAGTGGTGAGAGGAACAAGGAAGTAAGTATAAAGCCCAGAGTTGGCTTGGCATTTGGGGATTGGCTGACTGGATATACTGCATTTGTGGTCAAGCAGAGCATTTACAAGGACATGAAAGCTGTCTAAGTTTCTGTTTGCTGATGTAGCACCCCAGGCAGGAGCAGCTCCATCTTGAGCTTAGTAAGTTATTCTGACATAGGCAAATTCTACTAATGGACAACAGCTATGAAGATAATGAAAGTAGATGATGGTTTTAACTGCAGCAATACCATCCACTGGATGCATTTCCTCTAGTTCAAAGTAATTCAATTCAGCCGATGTTTATTGAGTCTACATTGTAGGCAAACCACTCACACACTTCAGTAAAATAATTCATTTGAATCACAATATTTAAGATGAAAATAGTTATCTAATCTAACCTTCTTTTCCAGATAAGAAAACAGAAACAAGTGTGTTTAGTGATGTTTTGCATGAGGTCAGCCTAATTATTAAAAATTGGTGGCAACACCAAAAAGAACTAGGCCAAGTATTCTGACCATGGTGCATGCCCGCCAATATTTTTCACCCTTTCTGGGAAACCTTCCCTGTCTGTTCGAGTAAATCTGATCATTTATCTTTTGTACTACAATTGGGCCAAGTACATGGATCTATCGTTGTAATTAATTATAAGATTACAATGATATCCATTTATCTGGTGTATGGGCACTGGGGCTCCAATACGAACAACTGACAAGCTGTATATTGGTGGGGGGGGGGGGGTGGAAGGGTTGTTATCTTCAAGGTTCAGTTTCTGAATCTGCAATAAGGGGATAATTTGATACCCAACTCAGAGGTTTAATAATGAGATGTGAGAAAATCATTTTAATTTTTAGCACAGGGCCTATCACATAGTAAGTGCTAAAAAAAAAATTAGCTGCTGTTATTTTTATTGTTATTATTTTTAAAGTATTTATTGAGTACCAACAATATCTCTAGTACCAAAAATATCTGGCCTGTTCAGTCAAAAAAATGTATTGAGTACCTTATATATATCATATGCTATTTCCAAGCACTGGACTTTCAAACATTAGTAAAATTAATAATCAGTGTGATAATAATTACAATTGAAATGAATTAACATCATAATAGTAAACACAGTAAAAAAAAAATTGGTTAAATGCGGCTAGGAACATAGTGGAGGGCAGACAAACTTCACAGGGAAGGAAAAATACTTCCTGCAATACCTCCCTCTTCTTCATTTCTTTTTATTGTGTCAGGGAAAACTGAAAATTTTCCTGTACCTCTATGAAACCTGGAGAGAGGTCTGGGGCAAAGAAAAGCTATATGGGCATAGTGGTATGTGCTGTCGGCTAATGTAGGTGACCTTGGTAATGTAACACTAAGCAAGAAGGGGCAAATTTACCATTAACATAAGAACAGGAACAGTGTTTCATAAGATAAGGGGTCTAGGTCAGGTAATCAGAACACAAATTACTCATGTAAATGAGAGAGAATGGTTTTTTGGGGGAAATGATAATCCTCATTAATCATTTATGTCCTCTTTCAGGAGGAAACTAAATAAAACCCACTGGTAGGACCCACCATTTTCCTTCCCTCCACACATACATCTATCTCCACCTACAGATTTCTCATCTCTTCTGCCCCATGTACTCCCTCTCCCAGAGCCATTAGACAGTGAGTGCTACCATAACTACATCTGCCCTCAGCCACCTGGGTTACATTACTATGAAAAGATAACTTCTGTGATTTTACTACAATTCTGTTAGAGCTCTATCCCCTTAACATGGCTAAAGTATAATTATAGCATACAAAAAAATTGGTGGAAGCAATTATAAATAACTGCATGACAACATGAACGTCACGCTAATCATCAATAATCACATCCAAACATAAGTCACACAGAATTCTTAACCAAGATACTAGGTGTACCAGTTAATAATGCAGATTTTTTTCAATAGATGGAGTTACACATATGTTGATATATATGTGATTTGATATATATGCTATTTTGTTATATTGACAGCAAGCTTCAAAACTTCATATGTCAAAATTGCTAAAGGTGTTAACATCATAGATATTTTTGCCCAAAAAAAAGAGCATTTGCAGGAAGTTTTAATTCATTATTTTGAAGAAAAAGTTATCGTATAGTTCGGGAAGCTTATGGTGAACATGCTCCATCTCAAGATACTTGTGAACGCTGGTTTAAATGCTTTAAAAGTGATGATTTCAATGTGAAAGACAAAGAACGTCCAGTCAACCAAAAAGTTTGAAGACCAACAATTACAAGTATTATTGGATGAAAATGCGTGTCAAACTCAAAAACAACTTGAAGATTAAACGTTGCTCAGAAAACAATTTCCAATTGTTTACAAGCAATGGGAAAGATTTAAAAGGAAGGAAAATGGGTGCCACATCAACTGAACAAAAGACAAATGGAAAGCCAAAGAGTCATGAAGACAGAAGAGAAACAGTCCAGAGATGGAAGTCGCTGAAGACACCTTGCCATACTAGCAGTCAGCAGCTGTGCGTCGCTGCAGGTTGCCCAGGACCAAACCAGAGAGGGTCGGGCCTGCATTACCACCATTTGTCCACCATCCAGAACTGAAATATCATTGCTGACATGTACACATAAGGAACTGTTTGACATTGAAATTGGGACTCAAAAGAACTGTTGGCCCAGAAAGAAACTCACTACAGACTGATTCATTTGCCTCCCAGCATAACCATTATTGCTTGTCTCATTTTCAGTTCTTATAAGTGTATTTCTAGTATTCCGTGATCTCACTCATCTGGGGGAAATAATGAATAACATAAACTGATAAACAAAAACGGACCCGGAAACAGGGAAGCATCGATCAGACTGTCAAACCTCAGAGGGAAGGTAGGGGAGGGTGGGGGTAAAGGGGAGAGATCAACCAAAGGACTTGTATGCATGCATATAAGCCTAACCAATGGTCACAGACAACAGGGGGGTGGGGGCATGCGTGGGGAGGGGTTTGGGATGGGAATGGGGGGATGAGGACAAATATGTGATTCCTTAATCAATAAAGAAATTAAAAAAAAAAAAGAGTCATCAGTAAAATGTTGCTTCAACAACACAAAAGAAAGTCTTTTTTGCATTGAATTGTGACTGGTGATGAAAAGTGGATTTATTTTGAGAATCCCAAGTGCACAAAATCATTGATTGATCCAGGTCAACCACCAATATTGACTGTAAAGCCAAATCGCTTTGGAAAGAAGACAATGCTTTGTCTTTGGTGGGATCAGGAAGGTGTGGTGTATTATGAGCTTCTAAAACCAGGTGAAACAGTTCATACTGATAGCTACCGACAACAAATAATCAATTTGAACCACGCTTTGATCATGAAACGACCAGAATGTGCCAGAAAGCACAGCAAAGTAATTTTGCTTCACGATGATGCACCATCACACACTTCAAAACCAGTTAAAGACACATTACAAGATCTTGCCTGGGAAGTATTAACCCACCCGCCGTATTCACCAGACCTTGCTCCTTCAGATTACCACTTGTTCCGATCGATGGCACACGCACTTTCTGAGCAGCACTTCCAAACATACGAAGAAGTGGAAAATTGGGTCTGTGAATGGTTTGCCTCAAAACAAGGAAAGTTCTATTGGGATGGTATCTACAAATTACCTGAAAGAGGGGGGAAATGTGTAGCTAGCAATGGACATTACTTTGAATAAGGCACTTCTGATGTTTCTCTTGAAATTATTGTGCTTTCTTTAATTACAAAATCTGCCATTATTAACTGGTACACCTAGTACTTGGTATTTAACACTGGAAAAAAATACAGTGGTAGATTTTATATGTGTATCTGCTCAGTTGAAGGTGAAAAAATGCAATTAACTCCTTTTTATAGGCTAGTGTATTATTCCCATGACCATTACTTAGCTAAGCTACTTAAGGATAAGTGTCCTTTAGAGAAAGGACTCTGCTTCTCATTAACTAGATTTCTGACCCATAGAGGAGTTTTAGCATTTATTTTCAGGTGCTTTAATTTTTTTTCCATTAAGCACTTCATCAAAATTTTAGCAAGTAGTATGATTTAATATTGTTTGGTCAAAGGTCCTTATTTAATAAATCAAATCAGACTATTGGCTTAACTCCAAAAAATAAAGGTCAAGCATCTTGACATAACTATTTTTGAAAAATTTATAGCTAGGCAGATTATTAGCTGAGATACTCTAAAGTAGATTTGCTTTGAGAGATTTGCTTTTGAGAGATTTGCTTATCCTCTTTCAAATTTAGAAAACCAAAATAACCAATAATCATTCTAGTCTCTGAGAGATAAGCAAAAAAAAAAAAAAAAAATTCAGTTGAGGTCACATACACATGTCACAGAGACAGTTAATAATCCAACGTGAAAGAGAACCAGAGATAAAGAACACATCAATTATCCTAGATAATGGACCTGTAATAAAAATAAAGGGTACTGTATTTGAGATAATCAAAGAGTGGGTTAATAAGGAATGACTGGCACTTACATGTTCTGTTCCTTCAGAGAGATTATAGTGATTACAGTCTTGCTAAAACCCTTTGTAAAGTGGCATTAGAATTTATTAGCACAATATTTTCAAAATAAGAAATACAGATTCAAGACATGTCATATTTTTCCTATAAGTAAAAACATTTAATAAACTGAAATTATGTATTTTTGTAAGAAAAGGGGTCTAGGTCAGGCTCTTCCATAATTACCGTAACATTTATTAGTAGTCTTAAAGTTCAAATGTTACTACCTCAGGTGATTGGATGCCCACATCCACACCAAAAGGGTAGGGAAAACAAGAAGAGAAAAATGGTCTCTGTGTATACTCTTTAGAAAGGAGTGCTCGCTTCGGCAGCACATATACTAAAATTGCAATGATACAGAGAAGATTAGCATGGCCCCTGGGCAAGAATGACACGCAAATTCATGAAGCATTCCATATTTTTAAAAAATGAGAATGCTACAAGTAACTTATTGTATTTTGCTTGTTTCCACAGGTTTCCAAGTCTTAAGTAATGAAGCCACTACTAAGTCCCTGTCTAATCAGAAAGAAAAGGATCAGAGGAACATTTGCAAAGGTGAGAGAGGCGGAGCCTTGCCATGTTCCAGGACTGCCTGCTGCTCAGCATGCAGGGCCTGTGTGTGGAAAAGAGGGCGGCCACAGGAGAAGCCAGGGGCATTACGAGCATCCCAAGCAGCCTCTGAGGCTTGGACTTTATACTAAAGCAACGGAGAGCCATTGAAGAGTTTTCACTAAGGGACTAATTCAATCAGCTCCATGCTCTAGAAAGATCCCTCAGGCTGCAGAGTAAACACACAAGGTATAAGGAGCAATATTGGAGGAAGGAAGACCAATTGGGAGGCAATTGCACTAATCTAGGGGAAGATGAAGTTGTTATGAACAGAGTTGATGGCAGTGAGGATAGAGAGAAGCAGCTGCTGGCTGTGAAAGAGATGAAGGAGGTAGAAGCTGCCAGACTTGGTGATTGATTGGGCAACAGTGAGGTTGAGGCACTAGAATGACAGGCAAATATCTCCCTCAGGTAACAGGATAAATAATGGTGCCTGAGTTTCCTTTGGAACATCCACGGGTGATAGCCACTAAGCAGATTGATGTATAGGTCAAGAGCTCAGCAGAAAGACCTGGACTGAGATAGAGACCCCTGTCACAGATGCATTTCTCCTGCACGTCTACAGCAAGCTGCACCATGTCTATCGTCATATCAGTCGCATTATTGAAATTATAGGGTTACGCTCCATCTCCTCTACTATGCTGCACATTCACTGAGGACAGGCATCATTTGTATTCATCCTTCTATTTCTAGTACTCAACAAATAATTATAAGAATATTCACCAGGTACTGTTTTTACAGGCATAAATTTATTTAATGCTAACAACCTTTTGAGGCAGTAGTAGTATTATCAGATGAGGAAACTGAAGCTGAGAATCAGTAAAGGAATTTACCAAAATCCTGCCACTAGTGAAACAGACACTGAACATGGATTGTTACATTAGGCAATAGTAGTTTTTTAACATCTGTTAAATAAATTGGCCTGAGGACTATATAGAAAATAAGTTACCTAGACAAATGGAGGAAAGGGGATAGGAGAGCATGAGGCCCCTAACCGAGAAGAAAGGAGGTGATGGGGAAAGACGTTCGGTCTGGTGCATGGAAAGTCCTCAAAAACACATTCTGTCTGACTTCAGCTTTCTTTCTTGGTTAGGCTTCTGGAATTCCACAGGGCCAGGCCACACCAGTTACATCTTATATTTCTCAGCCTTGGCACTATTGACATTTTGAACTGGGTAATTCCTTGCTGTTGGGGGCTGCCCTGTGCATTGTAGAATGTTTAGCAGCATTGCTGACCTCTACCCACTAAAAGCCAGTAGCACAGATCCCCCAAGTCATGAAATTTTTATGTCTCCAGTCATTGACAGATGTCTTCTAGGGGGAGGAGAGGAGCTAAATTACACCAGGAAAACAACTGTCTCAGGAGCTGCAGTGAGAGAGGGCAAAGAAAAGGAAGAAGATTCACCTTTGGAGGGAAAAAATCCTCCCTCAGTGACTCCTGATGTCCAGGCCATTCACAAATTGGTGATTGGTTATTTTCCTTGACCTGGAATCCTCTTGAATCTTTTCTTCTAAATGTATTCGTGTTTCAATTCCTCCTGTGCCAAACCTTTGACTTTCCTCAATGTTTACACTATAACCTCAAACCACTGTACTGACTTATGTATTGATCAAATGGCAATCTCTCCTCTCTCTCTCTCTCTCTCTCTCTCTCTCTCTCTCTCTCTCTCTCTTTCTCTCTCTCTCTCTCTCTCTTTCTTGTTTCCCCCCAGGTTACTGGTTAGTAACATTATCTAGGGTTTTTTTTTTTCTTGAGTCTGCAAATCCTCATATTAGTTAGCTAATGTCACATAATTGTCACATCATAAACTACACAAAAAATCAGTGGTTGAAAACAGCAATCATTTGTTGTCATGGATCTGAGGATCACCAGAGGATTGCTGCTCTGGGTGGGGCTTGTCAGGATTCATTGATCTGTGATTACATCTGCCTCTCATCCTGCCAAGACTACAGAACTAAGCAAGACATGTTATAATTGAGAAAATATTTTTTAAGTCTTCACGGTTATGTCACACCTGCTAACATGCCATTGACAAAAGCAAATCAGGTGGGCAAAGTCACATAAGGGTGAAAAGGCAAAGGGTATGGTTACAAAGAGGAATAAGGAAGTGGAGCCATTGTAATCTACTTCATGCCCCATTTAAATTATCACTACTGCCAATTTTTTTCTTAGTCCCCTGAGTCTCACAGATGTGCTTTTAAGAGTAGGTCTGATATCTGGTATTGAGATCCCTCCTACTATGTCCTTCTTTCTCAGGATTGCTGCAGCTATTCGGGGTCTTTTTATGCCAGATGAAATTTTGGAGAGTTCGTTCTAGATCTGTGAAATATGCTGTTGGTATTTTAATGGGGAGTGCATTGAATCTATAGATTGCATTGGGTAGTATGGACATTTTGATGATGTTGAGTCTACCAATCCATGAACACGGTATGTTCTTCCATCTGTTTATGTCTTCCTCTATCTCTTTTTTCAGTGTCCTATAGTTTTCCAAGTACAGGTTTTTTACGTCCTTAGTTAAGTTTATTCCTAGGAATCTTAATTTTTTTGGTGTGATGATAAATGGCATTGATTTTTAATCTCTCTGTAAGTTCATTATTGGTATATAAAAATTCCATAGATTTCTGGGCATTAATTTTGTATCCTGCTAGACTGCCAAATTCATTTATTAAGTCTAATAATTTTTTTGATGGAGTCTTTAGGGTTTTCTGTGTACAGTATCATGTCATCTGCAAATAATGACAGTTTTACATCTTCTTTTTTGATTTGGATACTTTTTATTTCTTCTTCTCGTCTAATTGCAATGGCTAGCACTTCCAGTACTGTGTCGAACATGAGTGGTGAAAGTGGGCATCCCTGTCTCGTTCCTGTTCTTAGGTGAAATGGTTTTAGTTTTTGCCCATTGAGTATGATGTTGGCTGTATGTTTGTAATAAGGCTTTTATTATGTTGAGGTATGATCTCTCTATTCCCATTTTGCTGAGAGTTTTTATCAAGAAAGGGTGTTGGATTTTGTTAAATGCTTTTTCTGCATCAATTGATATGACTATGTGATTTTTATCTCTCAATTTATGTGATGTATCACATTATTGTTCTCAAAACTGCCTGGTACTGGCACAAGAACAGACATATAGACCAATGGAATAGAATAGAGAACCCAAAAATCGACCCAAACCACTATGCTCAATTAATATTTGACAAAGGAGGCAAGAGCATACAATGGAGTCAAGACAGTCTCTTCAATAAGTGGTGTTGGGAAAATTGGACAGATACATGCAAAAAATGAAACTAGACCACCAATTTACAACATACACAAAAATAAACTCAAAATGGATAAAGGACTTAAACATAAGACAGGAAACCATAAAAATACCAGAGGAATCCACAGGCAGCAAAATCTCAGACATATGCTGAAGTAATATCTTCACCGATACAGCTCCTAGGACAAAGGAAACTAAAGAGAAAATAAACAAATGGGACTACATCAAAATAAAAAGCTTCTGTGCAGCAAAAGAAACCATCAACAAAACAACAAGAAAGCCCACTGCATGGGAGAACATATTTGCCAATGTCATCACCGATAAGGGTTTAATCTCCAACATTTACAGGGAACTCATATAACTTAACAAAAGGAAGATAAACAAACCAATCAAAAAATGGGCAACAGACCTAAATAGATACTTTTCGAAAGAGGACTTAAGGAAGGCCAAGAGACATATGAAAACATGCTCAAAATCACTAACCATCCGAGAGATGCAAATCAAAATGACAATGCGGTACCATCTCACACCTGTCACAATGGCTATCATCAACAAATCGACAAACTACAAGGGCTGACGAGGATGAGGAGAAAAAGGAACCCTCATGCACAGCTGGTGGGAATGCAGACTGGTGCAGCCACTGTGGAGAACAGTATAGAGTTTCCTCAAACTAAAAATGGAACTCCCATTTGACCCAGGGATCCCACTTCCAGGAATATATCCCAAGAAGCTAGAAACATCAATCAGAAAGGATATATGCACCCCTATGTTCATAGCAACACAATTTGCAATAGCTAAGATTTGGAAACAGCCTAAGTGCCCATCAACAGATGAATAGATTAAAAAACTGTGGTACATCTACACAATGGAATACTATGCTGCGGTAAAAAGAAGGAATTCTTACCATTTGCAACAGCATGGTTGGAACTGGAGAGCTAAGCAAAATAAGCCAGGCAGAGAAAGATAAGTATCACATGATCTCACTCATTTATGGAATATAATGAACAACATAAACTGATGAACAAAAACAGATCCGGAGACAGAGAAACATCAATCAGACCATCAAACCTCAGAGGGAAGGTAGGGGAGGTTGGGGGTAAAGGGGAGAGATCAACCAAAGGACTTGTATGCATGCATATAAGCCTAACCAATGGACAGAGACACCAGAGGGGTGAGGGCATGAGTGGGTGCGGGGGGGGGGGGGCAATTGGGGGATAAGGACACATATGTAATACCTTAATCAATAAAGAAAAAATAAAAAAGAGTAGGTCTGCTTTTGCCAGGAAATGCGGTAATACAATAATGGCCTAGTGCTCAGACACTAAGCCTTACTTATTAATATTCAATGCAGGTGCTAAAGGCCTACCTATCAACTTTTGATTTATAAACAGGACAGATTTGTCCCCTGATACTGCTGTGTAATTTCACTCAATTTTCAGAATAGATAGTGCTTTACTCCTACACAAGAGGAGTAATTATCACCATTTTTAAAGCTTTGATTGCACATTTTACTTTCTCAAATTAGTCACTTCCTACAAATGTAAAGACTAGGAATAGCCAAATATATAATATTAATCAAACACATAAAGACCAGAGTGTTTCATCTCCAATACTCTTTTATTATAATTCAGAGGTTTACAATACATATGGCAAAGAAAGGAAGCATAAAAGCACAAGAAATCCCTTTTGAAGATTGGTAAGACATACTCATGCCACATAATGATGTGTAGGACATAATGTGCCTAAATGTTAATTCTATTATGACCATTAAATCAAAATAGCTTATTTCTTTCCAGGTTAAGCTCTTGTGCCACTGGAATTCCAGATTATCCAAGTTAAAATTTCCATCTGTCGTCCTGGATTTTGAAGTTGGAGGTGGAAAAACCAGCTGGTTAGGCCAATCCACAGTCTAGTGGTCACTGTGTGTGATCAGGCAAGTACATGATAACTCAGTCACCCATCAGCCCAGACAAGAGCAATGGAAGGGTTGAAATCATCAATCTTTAGGGCTCCAGCCCTCCTTGTGGATACTGGGTTTTCCTTAGGCTTTCTAAAGTTCATCAAGCTGTCCAAGGGATATACTGGCTCTCTGGGAACCTGGAACATTATAGAATTAATCCAGACACAAATCCTGCTTCCTAATATCTCCACTTACACATATCTTAGACACACACAAAAATGTTCTTATTCAAACCAAACTCATGATCTTCCCAGTAAACTTGCTCTTCCTTTTGTGTTACCTGAGCAAATAGGTCTGCCTACCATTTAGTTACTCAAGAGTAACATTTTTAAGTAACTCCTTTTCCCTTAAGCCCCTTCTATATCCAAGCTATTTCCAAATACGTTTGATTATATTTTCTAAATATTTCCTGATCACCCTTTTCTCTACATCCCACGGCCATCACCTTAGTCCAAATCAATATAAACTTTCCCTGGGAAACTACAATACCTTCTCTCTTGTCTCCTTGCATTAAAATTTGTATATTCTCCATTCCAGAGGTTGCATGGGGAATGGACAAGGATACAGTTCAAAATCTTCCATCTAAACTTTAGGTGTATTTCATAATGTAACTGTGGTAATAGTGAAACAAAGCAGTTTATTAATGAAATTATGGTGGCATAAATGGCTCCATTGGTCCCAAAATCAATCAAAAGCTCACTATCCCAAGTTGTCCACCTCTCCTCAGAGGAAAGGGCTGCTTTTGAGGCTGTCTCCCAAATAACTACTGATGGGCAGAAAAGGTATTCGGAGTCCCCAGGATACTAAAAGAGATAGATACACAGATCCTCCTACTATTACAGTCCTCAACATATAAACAGTATCCAATAAATATTTGTTTAATTAATTAAAAGTGCTGTAACAATTAGTATCCTTACATTATGGAAAAGGAAATTAAGGTCAGTTAAGAGACTCCCCAAAGACTAGAGAGCCTGCACATGGCTGAGCCAGGTTTGCATCCTGCTCTGTCTGTCTGCAGGTCTCAGAGGCAGCATCTGCAAGGTTCAATGAGTCTATAAAAACATGCATCCTCCAGCTCCAATCTCCTTTAGGTGCCCCAGAGAAAGTGGGAAGATGGAATCGGCAAGAGGGTTGTATTCAGATATCATGGAACTAATAGTATTTGAAGTTAGGAAATATTGGGGGATTCAAAAAGTAACTTCAAAGAAACAAACTTGAAGATATTCTGATTCAATTCAACAAACATCTGCTAGTCAGGAATACCAAGTTGAGGAAGACAGTGGTCTAGGCACTCAAGAGCTCACGTTCTCTTGTCTACTGAAGAAGACAAGCTTGTAAACAAATGACTATGATAAAATACTATGATGCAGTAATATAATGAACAGCCATATAACCCACATCTCTATCCTCTGGGGGTTGGGAGAACTTTACAAATATGACCCACAAATATCAGAAACTTTATAGCTTTCATAGGTAGTATTTCTCCCAAATCAGACCAATCTTAAGTTGTGAGATATTAAAAAGCAGTGAATAATTAACTCAACCCCCATTTCAACCTGGCAAGATAGCTTGGTAATTTAGCACATGGATTCTGTTCTACCACTTACACTAGATATACAACTTTGAATAAGGACACTTTTTAAGCCTCAGTATATGGGGGAAATAATGATAAATAACTCATATAATTTTTGAAAGAATTAAACTATAATAATAGAGTTGTCATGGTATGCTAGGCAGTTTTTGGTACTTCTATTACCTCATTTAATCCTTGCAAAAACTATATATGATAAGTATTACTATTAGCCTCACTTTGCAGATGAGAAAACTGAGGTACACTGATTAAGTGATTTGTCCAAGTTATATAACTAGTAGGTGGCATGGCCAAGAATTCAACATAGTAGTTTGGTTCCAAAGCCTGCATTCTTTAATTAGCTTTCCATTTTTAACTTACCTCTCAAGTTAGATGATGTTTCTAAAGCTTTCAGCATAGGGCTCGTCACATTAATTGAATCAGCGTGGCTTTATAATAGAAATTAAATGTAAAGTACTGAGCCCACATATCTTTCACCTCCTCCTACAAGTATATGGTCAACAAATAGTAAGGAAGTGGAGAGGGTGAACAGCCTCCTGGAAAATAAAGGCTAATTCTCTCCAGGACAGAAGAGGAAGTGGGTATAAGTGGGAAAGGAGACAAATGTGAGAACAGAACCCATCCTATCTAATAAAAGGGTAATATGCAAATTAACCATCACTCCATCACAAAAATGGCGGTGCCCATAGCAGCAAGATGGCGGTGCCCAGTCCTCTCAGCCCCGCCAGAGTCACCCAGTCCCAGGGGGGCGACCTGGCAGAATGCTTGCTTTGTCCTTCCACCCTGGCCGCAGAGGGCCTCTGGGCAGTGGGTACAGAGCGGCGGAGGAGGGGGACACACTTGCGTCATCATGTCACTTGGTGATGAGGCAAGCATTCCACGTCCGGCCGCAGATGGGCCTCTGGGCCGCGGAGCCTCTGGGCAGTAGGTGCAGAGTGGCCAAGGCTCCACAGAGAGCTACTGGCACAAGGATTCGTGCACATGGCTACTAGTTCTAGGATGAAAGCCATGTTTGAAGGGGCAAAATAATATTATAGAATTTGAGTAAAAGGTTGAAAACAGCAGCTTGCTCTGCTCCTGTCTGAGACTCTGGGGTGAGACTGTCATTGGGTAGAATAGAAATGGCTAATGGTTCTGCTAAGGCTGAGGAAGGGTCCAAATTCATGTTCTGGGCCTTCTACTTGGTATGGAAGGAATCCTAGGTTCTACATGCCCCATGGGCAAGTGAAATTCAAATTTAACTAGGCCTCCCATATGTTATCTGCCAAAACTAGTCTCCGTGTAAATTATTGAGGGGAAACTATTCCTTGTATAGAGCAAGTTACACCTTTATAAAGGAATATTTGAAGTAAAAATGATCCCCCATGGAGTCTTTTGTTTTTTCATTCATGGAGACAAAACATAGGACAAGAAACAGTAACTTCAGGTTAGAGAGGAAAATGGTTAGATAAATCATGCTACACTATTTTCAAAGACTGCAAACAAGTATCATAAATATAGCCTGACAAAGTTTCAGATCAAAATCACAGCCTCCTTAGCAAAGCAAAAGATGAAAAGATGAAATATGGCATCATATAAAAGACTATACAAACTTTTTAAAGCAAAAAGTCAAAAATCCTTAGATAAGCTATATGGGTGTTGCTTTTATTACTGCCATTTTCCATAAAAGTCAGATACTCAGTAATAGGGTTTCCTTGAATTTATTATCCTAAAGTACAAATAAGTTAATATTAACACAAACATTATTGAAGACAATATAATATAGTGGTTAAGAACACAGATTTTGGAATGAGGCTTGATTTTTATCTTGGTTCTTCCATGTTGCCATGGACTTTTTGGAAAGCTTCTGCATGTTTTCAAACTTGGTTTTAACCTTAGAATTAAATAATTCCTAATTCACATGGTTATTTTGAGGAATAAATGAGCTACTATAGGTATACTAATATACAGTAAGTGCTCAATAATGTCTATATCTACATTTATATCTGTATCTATAAATGATGGTTTGCTATATAGACATACACATAAATGTAGATTTAGATATAGATATGCAAGTGTGTATATAATTTTTACATATACTTGCATACACTTGATCATTTTGTAAGGGTCTAATGCTGGTTGTTTTGGTCACTTCATTGACCAATTGCAGAAAAAGATCAATCCAGGAAGTTGTTAAATGAGATCCAGGGGGAAGGTAATGAGCAGGTCCCAACATACTATCCTTAGAAAGTGCCTGAGCTCTGGATTATTGGTGAGTAAATTGGTCCCTGCGAGCCATTCCCATACAGAGAAGAGCTGGTTCTGATCTAAATGCAGAGTCACTGTGCTCATCTCTATTTCAGTCTTTATCTTTTATCTTAATGCTCAGTCACTGGAACTCTGTCACAGAATTATAGAGGTGAGAAAGTTGAGAGAGGAACCTACAATCACACCTCACTTCCAGAGATAGGACAACTGAGACCCAGAATGGAAAGGAGTCCCCTCCTCTAGGTCCCATAAGGAAGCTATTAATTGAGCAAGAAAGAGATCTCAGCATTTTAAAGCCAATCCAGTAGCCTTTCCAACTTATCCTGCTACTTCCCCAAAGGCACAGGGTCAGTGTGTGGAAGGGTGACCTGCGTGACATGTCTCCTCTCAAGGGATCAAGGTCATCCTTACATTATCGCTCTCTGCTTCCCCCTCCACACATTCTCAATGAGAGAGCTCATTAACCCTCATCTCTACAGTGATAGTTCCCACACAGTGTCTCTAGCTCAGATCTTCCTACTAAGCTCCACTCTGATATATCCAGGTGGATGCCACATGGACAAGAAAACTACACTCCAAGTGAAAATTATAATCTTCCCCCACATTCTTCCTTCCTTTCTTTTGTTCACTACCTTGGTGTAAGGCAGCAGCATCCATCCTGTGTGGCATTCTGACATAACCCATATTAAAACTAGATTGACTCTTTCTAAAATTCAAATTGACTATATTACACATCAGGGGAAAAAATCCTTCAATGATTCCTTTTTATTTTGATACATATTCCAGACTCCTTAGGATCCCTGGCTCTCCTTCCACCACTACCTGCATGCCCTAGATAGTTCCCTCCACTCACTCCCACTGTCTCCTTTGAATGGCTCCATCCAAGCAGTACACCATAGTTCTGAGGCCATCTACTTATTTGGCAACTTCATCAGTGCTAGGAATAGTGCTTAGCACATGTTTAGGGACAATAGTTATTTATTAATTGAATCAACAACTAAGTGAATAAAAGTCAAAGTTTTAGGATCACTGTTTACTAACTGCAAAATCTTGGACAATGTAATCATTTCTCTACCTTAAGTCCTTCATTTCCTAAGTAAGAATTTAAATAAAGTAATATCTTACCAAGCAATTGTGAGCATTAAAAGAGGTCATATATGTGAATGGACTTTGTAACAAATAAAGTACAATTTATTGACAAAATATATTTTCAATTTTTATTTTGGTACTTTATAAACTTCTTCAATTTTAAGACTGGTAAGAAAGATATTGTCCCAGTATCTAGTTAACCTTGAGAATAAGCCCTTGAAAATATCTTATTGAACAAAATTTTAAGATAAAGTAAGCACTAGTGTCATCAGTATCCTTAATTATGGAGGTGTAAGAATTGGATGAATTCTCAAGGTTATAAGAGCCAATTTCTCCCCACTCCACCACTTCATTTACAGAGCAGAGCTCTCGTGTACTTGTAGTGTGGTAGGGGGAGAGAAGTGGAAGATGATACAAGGTATTATAACAAAGTCCACTTTTAAGTAATAACTTAAGCTAATTACATTGACATTTCTCAGCAAGGATTAAATAAGCCAGAAATGAAAAAGGGGGGGGGGGCATATGAGGAAAATAAAAAGCAAGGTTGGACTACAAGAGCATCTCTTTTGCTTTCATTCAGGAGTGTAATTAAATTAAGTAGGATTGATTGAGTGTCAAACATCCGTGGGAGTCATTTCCTAACTTCATTAATGCTATTGTGTCTGAAGAAGCCTCAGTGGTAATTTCCCTCACAAGTATCTAATGAGAGTCCAGTGATGTGATATGAAAGCATGACATGGAGCTGCTGTGCCCTGCACCGCTGTCTGTCTGTATGTGAAGACCTTATTTGAAATGCTGGCCTGGCAACAGGAAAGCTACATTATCCACCTCAGCGGTGGGAGTGGGACAGCAGGCAGCAGCAAGCTGGGGTAATGGAGTCATAAAGTTGAGAGTTTAGACAGCAAGCATTAACGGAATAAAAACAGGACTGCTAAGGAGAACTAAATGGTCATAAAATAGATCATATATAATGAGGTACAGCAGATAATGAGGTGCATTTATATGGAAAACACTAAATAAAAATCATGACCATTTCCTCTTTAACCCCATACCCATCAGAGCTTCTCCCAGCAACTGGATTTGCAAGGTAAACTAGGGAGGGTGAATTAATTTAAAGGAAAAATATATATATTGGCCAGTTTACTTCATTATTATGGGCATTGCTGATTATACAGAGGACTCCAGTGGAATAATTGGCTCTGGGCAAAACATTATAAAAGATCTATAATTCCTATCATTTTTGTAGAATTATGGTTTAAATGGTTATTAATACTGTTATAGTTATAAAATAATTAAATGGGGATAAACGTAAGGTTAGTTATGTTTTATTCATTTTATCATTGTGATTAGAATTTTCCTGCTCCTAAGCTTTGTTCATTCATTCATTTATCAATTAACTAGAGGCCCAGTGCACAGATTCTTGCACTGGTAGGGTCTCTCAGCCTGGCCTGCGCCCTCTTGCAACCCGGAACTCCTCAGGGAATGCCAGACTGCTGGTTTCGGCCTGGTCCCTGTAGGCAGGCCGAGGGACCCCACCGGTGCACAAATCCATGCACCAGGCCTCTAGTATGCATATTAGATCTTTGTTTAATCTCATCCCACCCTATCCCGTCCCCTTTCCCTCTGAGATTCATCAGTCTGTTCCATGTTTCCATGCCTGTGCACTGAGCGTCTGCCCCCTGGTGGTCAGTGCATGTCATAGCTATTGTAGAATGGTTGAAGGGTCACTTAGGCTTTTATATATATAGACTACAGGCCCGGTGCATGAAATTCATGCACTGGGGTGGGGGGAGTCCTTCAGCCTGGCCTGCCCCTTCTCACAGTCCGGGATCCCTCAGGGGATGTCCCACAGGGAGCGGGCTTAAGCTGCAGTCTGGCCTCCCTCTGCTGGAGGGAACCAACCAATCAGGGGAAGGCACCGCACCCATCACCCCTTCGCTGTCGCTACCTCTGGCCTCCCTCTGCGGGAGGCAACCCTGCGATCAGGGGAAAGCAATGCCCTCGTCATGCCTCTGCTGCTGCCACTGCTGGCCACGAGGCTGCCTGAGCCTCTACCATCACAGCCACTGCAGCTTGCCTGAGCCTCGCCTGGCCCTCATTGTCTGAGCCTCAGGCCCTCGAAGTGGCAGCGGCCATTGGTGGCTTGACAGAGCCCCAGGCTGGCCCTGGGCAAGCGGCAGCGGCCATCGGGAGTGCTCACAGCCACCTCCACCATGTGGGGAGTACAGGCGGTCCTCCGCCGGCCCGCCTCCCCCATCCCAACACTGCAAGTCCCCACCCACCAGTGTCTGCTGCGCATGTAGCCTGCTGATCGTCATTACATGAACAGCGTCCTGACCAATTTTCATATTACCCTATTATTTGATAGATGGGAGCCATGGCCAGCTCTAAGGATGCCAAGTTGCATAAGAACAGTCTCTGCCTTTGAGGAGCTTTTCATCTGGTACAGAAAACTTACAAGCAATGAAATCACCAAAGTAAAAATTTAAGTGGAAAGACAGAGATACTGGTAAGCACTGAGTCTCATGGGCACACAGAGGACATAGCACTGGGCAGGGCTCAAAGTACTAAAAATGAACAAAAATCAAGCTGATTTGGGGTGCCAAGGTAGATAAAGGAGAGGAGAAGAGGAGAATGATAGAGTTTCAATTTGAGCAAACTCCATTTACAAAGTCACCAGGTGTGTGATAAGACAGATTTTAAGGAAGGACTAAGAAAAGAAGGCTGATGTAAAGGAGAGGCTGGACTTTGGGCCATGATGTGGGACTAAGATTTTATTCTGCACTGGGCAATGGGAGCCACTGAGGATGGTTGTGTGCTCATTCATTATTGTCGCAAGCACAACACTTGAATATAACTTTCCACTACTTAATTCTCTCTCCCCTATGATTCAGTGGGGTCTTGCTGAGAAAACTAAGTCTGGAAGACACAATATATAATTTACTGAAATAACTTAAATTTACACAGCTAATTTCTCATTGCACTTGACGCCCATCTCCATCATATCATCTGCCCCTGTGGCAAGGAAGTTCATACTTGACAGACCTAAGACTGAAAATTGATCATGGGATCCTCAGTAATCTCTAGAAATGTAATCCCATTTGAGATCATCACTGTAATGAGCAAAGCTACTCTGAAGGTTTATGAAGCTGTCCTCATTTATCACTTTATCCTACATGTAAATGAGACATTTTATCCAAAGACCATATTGTAATCTGAAATTAATTTATCATGAGACAATTATTTTAAAGTAATTTAATAATCATATTAATATCTAAAGCACCTTGGACATTTAGTGGCATCATATTCTTCTGTTGAGGGACAGTGTTGTTATTTCTAGTAATTATTTTATGTCACACTTTCACTGTAAGTAGTTGTTAGCATCTGGAGACTTGGTATGAGCTATGATATAACCAACCCTCCATTTTGTAACAGGGTTTATAATCCATTTTGTAACAGGGTTTTATTGGGAGGATTTGTCCTGATGTAGTTGCACAGCAAAATTT
The DNA here is from genome assembly GCF_963455305.1 of Plecotus auritus. Taxonomy (NCBI): domain Eukaryota; kingdom Metazoa; phylum Chordata; class Mammalia; order Chiroptera; family Vespertilionidae; genus Plecotus; species Plecotus auritus. The sequence goes on from NC_137770.1 coordinate 211,910,913, forward strand.
ACCATCTTGAAAAAACAACATATGGTCAACTGAATCAGACTGTGAGCATCTTGAGAGAAATTACCACTCTCATCTTTGTCTGGCTTGCTAGAGGCTCAGCAAATATGTCAGAGTGTTGACAACTTGATGTTATTGTCAACCCCATCTATATTATTCTCTGCACTGCAGGGGTGGGGGGCTGAGACAAAATTTCCCAGAATTCCTTTCCCCATATTGTTCTGGCTAAAATCGACCAGAGAGGAATTCGCAAATATCTTGTCAAACTAAGTCATTATTCTGGCATCTTAGTGAGGAACCTGCTTGAGAATCTTCTACTTTGGTAATAGATTCTCTGACCTTTATTCACCCCCCTACTCATCCAAAAATTCTGAAAGCCTCTTTTCCTATATTAAAACCCTTCCTTCCTATTTGGAACATTTAAAGCTACTTCTGTTTTCCTCATCTTAGTCTGCCTGGAATGAGCACTGTAGTGGAAAGAAGAAAGGAAGACAGGAAATAAAGGAGGAAAGGAAGAAGAGAGGGAGAAAGAGAGAGAGATATGAAATTGGCTCCTTAGTTTTACTAGTATACAGCTAAGTAGAACCAGGGGTAAACCTCATTCTTAATTCTATGTGCATTCTACATCCTCAGAGGAGTGTGAGTTCTCCCATCCTTTGGAAATATTAAAATGTCAGGAACTGTGACTCAAAGTCAGTCTTCCTCAGTATCCATGGATGCCAATAATGTAAATCATTGAAGATAGGCATCACAGGAAATTGTTGCTAATTCTCTAAATTAGAAAATGTGAACATGTTGGCAGATCAGTAATTGGAACCAAAAGAATAGTTGAGTCACTCAGAGGAAAGACTGGTAGAGCAGTGAGAACATCCACACAAGGAACTTAAGAGCAATGGCATGGATCTGCCAAAAAAATGAAAAGACACTGTGCTTTTGAATATTTTATATTCTGAAAAAAAGAATAAGTGATATAGGTCAGCAAACTTAAGCAATGACACCACTATGAATCAAATCTCTAACTTCTTTGTTTTACTATTTATAAACCACATGTTATGGGAATAAAAAGCAAGATACGTTTGAGGCATATGTTAAGCAAAGGTTTTAAACCATATGGATTTTGACATATTTAAATCTGAACTAAAACAATTACTGTTTATAATATACATCCAATTTCTGGAACTACTAAATTCAGTACCACAATTTCTGTGTGTATGTATATTCATCTTCCATAATATCAAAAATTTTTAGCTATTCAAACATTTTTACTAATCTATAAAATCCTTCCATGTCCACTGCTGTCAAAGAAATGACAAAGACCAATAGAAGCAACTGTTAGTAATTTAAGTCATAGAGTAACAGTTTTTAAAATCATCTTTAGACAGTGTTTCCTAAGAGCAATAATTTTTAGCTGAATCTCTTGGAACTCAAGTCCGTTGTCCCATACTCATTTACTTGGCTGTGTACATGTTTCTCAACCCAAACTTCTTTCCAAAAACTAACACCTTCTGATTCCCTATTACCATTCTTTTCCATCACCTGGGCTTCAAATCTTTGAGTTCTTGTTGATTCTTTCCTTTATTTTGTACATTCAATCTAAAGCAGAAGACTGTGGGGATTTTCTAGGACCTTTTCATTCTCTTCTCATTTCTGCAATACTTTACTCACTGAACTTCCTCTTCATTCTACTAAATAGAGAAATTATTTAACAAACCTCTAGAAAGTATCTGACATGAAATTCAGTAATGTTAGTTCCCTTATCCTGCTTTCCTTTCATCTTTATGGCCTAAATTCTATACCACCTAAAGCACAATTCTGACCAGAATATCCCCTTGCTCAAAACCTCCACAGAACCTCTTTTCTAAAATGTAGATCATTCAGCCCCACATTCCCAAGTCTCTAGTTTCCAATCACCTCTTCAATTTTCTCTCACTCCTGTCTTATATACAACCTTTATGCTGAGCCAAAGTAAACCATCGCCTAACAGCATACACCAGTGGTCAGCAAACTCATTAGTCAACAGAGCCAAATATCAACAGTACAATGATTGAAATTTCTTTTGAGAGTCAAATTTTTAAAACTTAAACTATATAGGTAGGTACATTGTTATTAACTTAATTAGGGTGCTCCTTCAATCACACTGTACGTGCATGCCCACACGTGGTATTTTGTGGAAGAGCCACACTCAGGGGCCAAAGAGCCGCATGTGGCTCGCGAGCCACAGTTTGCCAACCACTGGCATACACAAATACACCAGAGCTCTAGCCCCAAGCCACGTAAGGAACCAATTAGTTAATTGCAAAAAATTGGAGATTGAACCTAGTTATTTTAAAATCGAGTGCATTTTTTTTTACCTCTAAGAGAAAAATATCAACAATGAATATATTACATATTCATTCCCCAATAAGACAGAGTACTTATTATCTGTACTGTGACTCAGCAAATTATAGCCCACAGATCAAATCTGGATCATGCTGTTTTTGTATAGTCTGCAAGCTATGAATGGGTTTTAAATTGTTGGGGAAAAGATAAAATGAAGCATAATATGTCATGGCACATGAACATTGTGTAAATTTCAAACTCCAGTGTTGGTAAATAAAGTTTTATTGGAACACAACCATGCTCATTCATTTACAGAGCTGCTTTTGTGCTACAACAATAGAATAGAATAGTTACAACAGAGACTGTATGGCCCACAAAGCCTAAATTACTTACTATCTGGTCTTTAAAAAAGCATTCGTTGACCTTTGAACAGTATACCATGAATTAGGTATTTAACTCATTCTGCTTAGTACTAATATTTCTGCTTTATTTATATTTCCTATTTTCCCAACTTTTTTAAAGCCCCTCGAAAATAGAATACTATCTGCTGCTTTTTAGTGCTCTGGACTACCATGGCTGATTTATTACATAGTTAATACAGAGTAGATGTTTGTTAGTGATTCTGATGCTACCTCTATAAATAGGTATAGATGAACACATGTATTCTCCTGGGCCAACTGGGGAAATAAACAACATATTATACCCATGTTTCCCCGAAAATAAGACAGTGTCTTATATTAATTTTTGCCCCCAAAGACACGCTAGGTCTTATTTTCAGGGGATGTCTTATTTTTCCATGAAGAAGAATACGGTACACATTTATTGTTAAATGAAAATAAAGGAAATTTATTACCTGTATACAGTACGGTAGTACAGTAGTTGTCAACACAAACCAGACAAACTGTGAATCCTACAGTATCAAGAATTTACTCATTTATTCAATGACAATCATGTCATCATCTTCTGGAACATCATCATAACAATCCAATTCCTGAATTTCCTGGTGAATTTCTTGTGACTCCATTTCTTTCAGAATCAGTGGACCAAATCTCTCATGTTTAGCAATAGCACTGTCTTTAAATGAGTACTTCTTGTCAAGGTAGCCTGCTTGCAGTGCATTTGCAATGCAACTGTCAGTGATTTTCTCCCATGAATTCTTCACCCAAGTCACAACTTCTTGCAGTTTAGGTTTCACAAAGTTTCCACGCTGATTTCTCTCCATTCTATTTTCAATGTAGTCATTAATTTCCATGCGCAAATTGTCTTTGAATGGCTTTTTTATTGCAATATCAAGAGTCTGGAGATAGGCCGTCATTCCTGCGGGAATCATTATCTGATCTATTTTTCTTTCATGAAGAAATGTCTTCATGTCTTTAGCGCGGTGAGTGCTGGCTGCATCCCAGACTAGCAGACCTCTTTGGCTCCCTCACACAACAAGCGGCAGCATTATATCGACCCACTTCCTTATAACTGCTTGTGTGGCCCAGGCTTTTTCAGTTTCAAGAATAAAAACGCCCAAAACACATTCAATCTTTTCCTTCTTGCCCTTAGAAATGATTAAAGGTGGGATTTTAGTGCCATCCAGACGAATTGCCAAAATACAGGAAACACGTGCACTTTAGTAAGCAGTGGAGGGAATGTACGCTAAGGAGGCACCCCACTGTTCAATTGTTGTTTGAGATGATTGGCCCATAAACACTGCAGTTTCATCCATAGCAATCATGTTGGAAAGATTGTATTTAGAGAAGTCAGCATCATCAATAAAGGACTTGAATGCAAGTGCTCGCTTAATAACTTGAGTATCTTCCAACCTAAACAATGTTGTAGATCTTCTTAAAGACAGTTCACTTCACTGAAGGAAATTATCCAGCCAGTGTTGTGATGCTTTGAAGTCTTCGGGGGCTATGTCAAACTGTGGTGCCATTGCAAGGGCAAATTCTTGAACCTGAGCCCTATTCACAACCAAAGCCTTTGCTCACCTGTCAATAACCCATTCACAGATCAGGTCTTCCAGCTCAGAAAATAATGGTTGCCTACCTGATCCACACTTGCGCTTTTTAGCATTTCCCTTGTCCACTTGTTCAATGAGGTTACCATACTCTGCTCGCCATTTTCAGACCAATCGGATACTCAACATCTTCTCTTTGCAGAAAGCAGTATGATTTTGGCCCCAAGAGTCTTCCACGGTTCCTTTCTTGTACTCCACGGAGTAGCTTTTTCTTTTTGCGCTCATTTCTAGGGGTAAAAAAAAAAGGAATTGGGGTATCAAGGTGGGGGGAGGGGGATCACTCAAAATGACACAGTGGGGATCAGAGGGGGGGATCAAAATGGCACAGGAGAATCAGAGGGGGGATTACCATTTTAGTAACCCCTTTTGATCCTCCTGTGTCATTTTAAGTGATCCCCTCCCCCCACCCCTGTGCCACTGAACACCTTCACCAGACATCCCCCCTACCCCTTTATCAGACATTTACCCCCTGGGGCCTGCCTGGGGACTGTCACTGGGCTTGCTGGGGCCTGGATCTGGGCTGGAGCAGGGTCTGCCACTGACTGAGAACCTTCAGTCATCACGAAGGCGGCCGCAAACATCAGGTAGTGTCACCAGAGGCAGACCAGCACTCACCACCTTCGCCGCGTCCCGTTGCTCTAATCCTCCTGTTCTTCTACACGCATCTGCGAAAGTCTCCTCCTCTCTCCCGCCCCGCGCTCACTGCTCACTCCGACCTCCACTCCGCCTCCACACAGCAGTGACGTCAGGACTCCACGTAACGTCACTGGTTGCTAGACGCCAGTCGGGGCGGCCCTAGCAACCAGTTTACGGTAAATTAATTTTCATTCTGAGACAGAGCCTGGGCCTTATTTTCGGGGGATGCCTTATATTTCACTCAGAAGGAAACCTGTAAGTAGGTCTTATTTTCAGAGGGTGTTTTATTTTCGGGGAAACACGGTATTAACTACAATTTTAACTGCAGGAAAATGTTATTTGCTCTTTCATTTAAAAAAATAGTTGGCCATTCCCAGCTGGATGGCTCAGTTGTTAAGTGTGGACCCATGAAATAAGAGGTCACTGTTTGGATTCCTGGTCAGGGCACATACCAGGGTTGAAGGCTCCATCCCCAGTAGGGGGCATGCAGGAGGCAGCCCATCAATGTTTCTCTCTCTCTATTCCTCTCCCTTCCCCTCTCTGTAAAGTCAATAAAAACGTATTTTAATAAATAAATAATAATTGGTCATATGTTCATACCTACTTGAGTATTTTCCAGAAGTGCTTTTCCATCTCCCTTGTACCCTTGCACTTAAGGTACCACAATGCTATGATGTCTTGGCTTGAAATCACTTTTACTAAATTTGCCCCAACTATCCCTAATAAGAACTGTAAATATGAGAAAGTGTTCTTTAAATGGTGTAAGTATCAACCCAATTTCATAGAAAATGAGTATGGTGTCCCTCTAGATGAGACCAAATAACTGGCCAATTAGGTTGTTTCAGGCAATAGCACAGTGATTCTGTGGGTTAAAAAATAAAACTGATCATTTGGCTGAATTAACTTAATTCTATCCAAATACTCTACACAGAAGTACTATGTAGAAAGTATATATACTGATTATTCAAATGTTAATGCCCCTCCATCAAGCACATATGCCCTCCACACATGTACATATGTGTATCCTACTTAAATGACTAAATAAAAAAAATTTAATCCAAACATCACCATGAAATAAATGCACACTTTTGAACCCATTTTGCCAATGATTTTCTATTCCTTTTTCTCTCTGAATCTTTAAGGCTTGTCTGAGCTGTCAGCAATGCTATGCTGATTGTTTACAAAACATATCTTATTCACAGGGAAGATAAAAGCCTGATCTAATACTCAGAGAAGTTGAGAAAGAAAAGAACAAAGGATGAAACCTGACAGTTAAGATTTTTATTTAAGATAGAAAAAAACAAAAGAATAAATAAGATGTCAACAGAATCTACCATTTATCTCTCTCACTCTCTTTTTTGGGGGGGCTCTAGGCTTGTATTAAGAAATAATATCACAATATTCTTTAGGCATGAAAAAAATTAATAGCAGGATTCTCAGGATAAGACAAAGTGGGGGGTGAGGGCATGAGTGGGGTTAAGGGTGGGGGGGTGGGAGGATAAGGACACATATGTAATTCCTTAATCAATAAAGAAAAAAAAATTGTATATTTCCCAACATTTTAGAGAAGAAAACTCCTTTCTGAATAGCTCACCAGAAAGATTTTGGGAGTTGGGGCTTGGGGATATGTGTGCAGAAAGCAAATGTTTTATTTTGGCCCACCTCGCTCCATTGTGGGAGTCCCAGCAAAGTTCCCAGAAGAAAGACAGCACGTGGTGCCAAGGAAGGGCCGTGACAACCAGCAGGAGTGGAGAGACAGCCTGCAGCCACTGGGCTCCTTGGAGGCTCCACTGACGCTATGAGGCCACTAAAGGAGGAGCTGTCCTCACTGTCCTTTCAAGCACAAGCATGAAAAACTTTACAAAGTGATTTGAAGAGAACTCTGTTTTCAATTCACGCTTATAAAGTTCCCACCCAGCTCTACCGAAACCTGTCTCCCAAAATCACACTTAATTTCAATAGCTACTACATCCAAAGATGCTTCAGAAAACTGTGGAATGCAATTTGAAAAACACCTTTCCTGCCCACATGGCCATTGAATGAACAGAGAAGATGGAATGTGCTTTCTGGTGATTCAATGTGGTTGAGGATGAAGACTTTTCTTTTGCCCACATACACACCATGCACTCTTAAGCCTGTCCAATCCTATAGACAGGCAAATATGTGAAACATTTGCTTTTTAAAAATACATTCACTTTTTCCGTTTTAAACCAATTTTTCCTCAGCTATATGTATTAATATATTTATATTTTTGGGTTAATTTTTAAAGGAGCATTCTTTACCATTTCAAAATAGATTAATGCCCTCATTTCACACATTACACTTTTTTAATTATGTACTATTTTATTAAGCTATAATTATGAAGATGTAAAAGATATTTCTGAAGAAAGTAAAATATTTTCACTCATGACAGGAATCTCAAGCCTGTAATTAAACACCAGTATAAACAAGCACATTTAATTTAAATCTTTAGGCCATCTGAAAATAGTTTTGAAAATGGAGCAAAATAACTACAATTTACTGTTTTGAGTAAAAATAAGTTAGTATATTAAAATATACTGAAGTCCACTCAACTGGGAGATTAAACTTGGAAAAGATGCAGATGTTACAGAGATAGTGTATCTCTACAATATATAAAAGAAACCTGAGATACACAATGTTATAGATTATATATAAATATAGTGTGTATGTATATTTTATGTGAAATCAATATGACAAGATTATTTTAAGACAGGGACTTGCATTTTACATCCACTATGTATCCCTCATTTTTAAAGTTTTGTCAGCACTATTAAAAACACAGAACATACAAAGCCAAAGAACAAAAACCCACCAGATGTCAACTGTTAAAACTTCCCCATCTTAGGAAACTTAACATGTTTCTACTGCCAATTTACACTTTACTTCACAGTTAAATGTACCTTAAAAGTGTTAAAGATAACAGTAATTTTATAATCAGATCAAATAGAAAAGGGCACTGTCTTCCTATCCTTTTGCACAGAGAAAGTTGAGAAAGGCATTTCAAACTGAGAGTATTTTTAATAAAAAAAAAAAAGAATTTACTCTATCACTGACTTCCATTTGCATAAATTGCAAAGACAGCCATGTTTAAGTGATGACTGAAATACAACTGTCTGCAAAGGACTGAGCATAGTGCTCATCACATGTCAATCATTAGAGACTCCAGTCATTAGAGACACATCATGATCCAGTGCCACCTAAGACAACTCGTCAACAAATTCCAGCTCTCAACATCTTGTCTTCCCAAGCTGCAGAGAGGCTGTGAGAACTTCTGGGGTATTTAAATGATTACCGACTCCCATGGAAAATTCCCTTCTTGCATTTCTAGACCTAAAATGCAAGTGCTTAAGGTTGATGCTGTGGAAGGAAGACTAAGAATTAGAAAAATGGACCCCAGGACCACATAACTTACTCACCATCTCTTTTACACATTGTTTTACATCCATAGGCAAATATCAAACAAAAACATTATGTGGCCTGAGATTGCTCAAGGTAAAAATTTCTGGAGAGTGTTCCAAATATTCTTTATTACTATTATTTTCCTTCTTTAAGATAATTCTAGTTTTTTTATTATTGTAATTCAAATGTAAGTTTTAGAAACTGTACATTGGTCTTCTTATCCTACATCCTATTTAAACACTTCCCTTCTCTTCTGCCATTACCTCCTCCACTCTTCCCCTCAAATATTATAACACTATCATTTTCAAATTCTGTCAGGACTCTAAGTTTTTAAGTTTAAAGTTATTGTCAGCTGCTCTTTTCACTCTTCTTCATACAACCTCCAACAAACACTGAAATTCTGTCATTTGAATCTACCCTCTCCTCTCTGCCCCCATAGCCACCCAGTCCAGGGTCCTCAACAGCACATATCAGGGTTATTGCGATGGCTTCTAAGCAGAGCTCTCTGCTTCCAGTCTCTTTTCCTCAGATTTTACCTCCTCCCAGACACTGCAGTGATTTTCCTCTAACTTCATTTTCCTCGGGTCCTTTGGCTGCTCAGCAGTCTCCAGTGCTTCAGTGTCACTTATTTATGCACAACTCAAGCCCTCTCTGGCTTTCTGGCCTTTGAGGCTTTCCACTAATATTACACGCCCCCCAGGACCCCATCCCACCTTCCTTTCTCATTACCTCTCACTGCAGCCTCTCGGCTCTAACCAGCAGTATCTGTCTGCCATCTTCCTTATGTGATTTGCTCATTTTCATCTCTGTATCTTTCTTGATACAAATCCCCCTTCTGCTCCCCACTGACCTACAAATTCATTTCTGCTCCTCCCATCAATATCATGTTTCTCTTCAGAATTCTGTTCATTACTCATTTCTTCAGAAATTCCTTCTTACTTAATTGCAACCAAGTATGAGATCCTTCTTGTCCTTTATCCTCTAGAGTGGTTAAGAGTGGAGAGTTAGGGACATAAAGAGGTTCAGGGCAATGCATGTTATTTGGGAACCAAATTCACAAATAGCTTGATCCAAATTAATAATAAAGAAAATACCTTGCAAATAAAAGAAACTATAAAAAGTCTAAATAAACAAAGTTCCCTTACTCATTTTATATGGGAAATATTCATGTGTAATAACAACAGCTACCATTTACTAAGGACCTTATTTTATTTTTGCAAAAAACTTTATAAATACTATTCATTTCATTTATATTATAAACAAGGTAAGTACTGTCACACTCATGTTACAAAGAAGAAAACTGATTGTCAAAGAAGTAAAATAAGTTGCCTGAGGTAACTCAGCTAGGAATATATAGATTTTGAACCCAAGTTTGTCCTTACTCCAAAATCTATGTCTTAAACTACCAAGTTACTGTCACTAATTCCTAACAGCATTTATAACATTTGGGTCTAGTTGTTCCTGGGGGGAAATAATTCCACACCTGGGCTGATAAATTTCATTTTATCAATTGGTATTTGATACATCCTGTGGATGAAAGGGGCCACATGCTAACCTGACAAGCTCAGGGGAGGTCTGCATGGCAATCTTGCAAACTCAGAGACCTAAAGTAACCACAAAGGATGGTCTGAAATCAAACTTTAACTAAAGCAGTTATGGTGGGCAGTTACATCCTAGGCTGGTATCTTCACTGACAAGGTCAACCTTTACCTTAACTGAGCCTATCTGTCTTTTTGCATCTATGATAACATACCCTTGAAGTGTCTGAGTAACTTGTAACTTCCGTTTTTCTGGACCCCCTGGAGCACAACCAAATGTGCTTGGTGCCAGGACAGGCTAGAGAGAGGCCCAGTGCACAAAATTCATGCACAGGTGGGGGGGATCCCCTCAGCCCAGCCTGCGCCCTCTCACAGTTCAGGACCCTTCGGAGGATGTCCAACTGCCAGCTTAGGCAGATCCCCCAAAACCATCCCCCGAAACCGGCTCTCCAACATCCCTGGAGGGTTCCCAAATTGCGAGAGGGTGCAGGCCAGGCCAAGGGATCCTATCAGTGCATGATCTGGGCAGGGGAGAGACGCAGGAGGTTGGCCAACCGGGAAGGGACTGAGGGAGGGCTCCAGTGCCAGACCCTAGTAGCAAGCTAACCTACTGGTTGGAGTGTCTGCCCCCTGGTGGTCAGTGCACATCATAGCGACTTGTCGACTGGTCAACTGTCTGCCCTCTGGTGGTCAGTGCACATCATTTCAAGCAGTTGAGCAGCCTTAGCATATCATTAGCATATTATGCTTTGATTGCTTGAATGGCCAACTGGTAGACCGGATACTTAGCATATTAGTATATTAGGCTTTTATTATATAGGATACCACAAATTCCTTCATTATCATGATAATTGTTCCTACACCCACCTAAGTATGTGTCCATCATTTTACTTTTTATCCAATCCAAGGATGCCCCCCACCCCCCGCCTCTCTAATCTATCATCAATGGATTTCATGTAACCCACCTACGTCCCTTCCTTTGATTGCAATGTATAAATACAGATGTAACCTGCCATTCTCCGGAGCATTATCTCAATTCGTTGAGGTTCTGCTTCCCAGCATATGTCCACAGTTTGGCTCAAATAAACTCACAAAAATTCTTTACAGGTTTCAATGGTTTTTTATATTAACACACCACATATTTTTCACTCTTTCATACAATGCTTCCTCTTCCTTCCATACTATTTCCTAGTGAAGCTGCCTGCATGTTACTACAACTAGAAAATCAGAGTCATTATATACAAAGCCTTCCTATTCTCAAAACTCATCCTAAAAGCTAATTGAACTTGACCCTTCTCTTCTCTCCCATTATAGTGTCCCTCTCCCTCAAAAAGGTCAATCCATTCCATGTGCTTTGGTACCAATCCCCTCTTCTCAAAACGTTAATTCATTATTTAACTTCCAATTTCCTGCACCATCCATCTTTTTCTTTCTACTGTTGCATTTTCATTATTTACAAATAGGCTATAGTAACTACCATGAATGTTTAAATAAATAATTTATAATAAATAATTCATTTGTTTAATTCCCATAACACCATATACTGCTTTAGTTAGCTATGGCCTCGATTTTTTGCTCCTCTCCATGATCAAACTCCCCAATGGGTTGTCTTTACAACATTCCCCACTTCCTCACTTCTTGTTCATCAAGTCCTCTACAAACGGGTTTCTTCCTCTTATTGCACATGAACTGTTGTTCTATTCAAGTCTCCAAGGTCAAATCCATGTTGCCAGATTCAACAGGAATGTTCTTTCCTTATCTCTCACTTGATTTCTCAGAAGCTTTCAATAAATTTGACCACTCCTCTCTGGAAACACTCTTCTTTTTTTCCTCTTAACCTTAGTGATACCACTGGTTGTGCATTTATCTCTACTATTCTCTCTCAGTTTTGTTGGCTGACTTATACTCTTCTTCTGATATCTAAATGTTAAGGTCTCTTAGGAGTGGGTTTCTTATCTTCTCTCTGTACTGTTTCTAAGTGATCTTATGAAATGCCATGGTTTAAATGAAATTATTATGTCTGTGATTCCCAAATTCATGTCCCCTGCCAAGATCTCTCCTCTGTGTTCTGGACTCCTATATCTGGCCTCTTCCTTGACACCTCAAACTGATATATGCAAAGGAAAACTTTTTATTTCTTCCACAACTTGTTTCTACACAACCCCACCAAACCTATTGTTCCCATCTTGGTAAAAGGCTGACAAAACTCTCAATTACTAAAGCTAAAATTTTAAGAGTCATCCTCGCCTCTATTATTTTCCTGAATCCTTTATATCCAATTCAAAAGTAAGTCTTGTGTAATCAATTGTTGGACTTGCCACAATCATTTCTCATCTAAGCTACAGTAAGTAACTCCTAAAACAGCCCTATCCTTCCATTCTTATCCCTCCCCAATCTTATTTATCACAGGGATTTTCTTAAGATATACTAGTACATCAGAATAATCTTATTTTCTTGCTTAAAACTCATTGATAGCTTCTCATTGTTCTTAGATTGAAATCCAAAATATCTCCATGTTTTATATCAGAGATAGACATTTTTTCTATAAAAAAAACACAGTGATTAAATATTATAGGCTTTGTGAGCTATATGGTCTCAATTTAGCATGAAAGAAAACATAAAAACATTTAAAGAAATGAGCATGGCTGTGTTTCAATAAAACTATTTACAAGAAGCTAACAGAATTTGGTCAAATTTAGCCACTGGCAGTAATTTCACAATCCCTCTAATATGGTGCTGCATGATCTTATCCCTGTGTGCTCCTATAACTGTATTTGTAATATTTTTCCCCTTAATCATGTTGTCTCAGTCACTTTTGTCCTCAATTCCAAGAATAAACCTATGCATATACTACTCTTACTGCCTGGAATCCTCTTCTGAACCTTATCCTTCACTTAACCATTAGTTTCATCATAGATGTCACTTCTTCAAGGAGGATTTTTCCTGACTACCCTGCATAAAATAAGTATACAACCTCACCATCATTTTCTATTCTCAGCTCCTTACTTGATTTCCCATAAAAATTATCCACTAACAACCATTATAGTTACTTCTTTACTTATTCTTATCTGTGTTACCTATAGAATGTAGATTCTATAAAGACATGGGTCCATATATGTTTGCTATATTCTCCCTCGCCACTGTATGTCCATGTTTCTTTACAAGTAATACATAAACTATAGCACTGATATATGATGGTATAAAACACCTACCAAAATATCATGAGCTAAAATAACATTAGCTGCTAATATGAGAGAGAGAGAAAGAGAGGGAATATGAGGGAAAAAATGAAAAAGGAACAGAAGTTTATTCCTCATATAAATTCCAAAAGAAATATTACTGATCGCTGATCTATAACAACTGTCTCATAAGCGGCCCCACTATCACCATGCTTACATAATCAAACCAGCAGAGGGGGTAAGGAATTTTACTTGGTTGCACAAGTGAGCTTTTATGGGTCAGGTCTGGAAATAGAATACCTCACTCAGCTCACATACTGGTAGCTGAAACCAGTCATGTGGGTGCTAACTGCAAGGGACTTTGGGAAATGTAGTCAATGGCAGGGGAAAAACAGCTAACCAATGGCTGCCATATTCTTGTCAATGGAACTTTTTTTTTCTCCTTCCATCTTGTGTATCCACTGGAGGAGCCACAGCCCACTTTGGAAATTACTGGGCTAGATATTATAATGCAGCATCTGTAAATGGTATTTTGACTGAGAGGCAATGTCCACTAAGAAAGTAAAGTTACACTTCAGCAAATGGCAATTCTTTAAAGGTGTCCACCAGCCAACAAAGACCCTACACTATTTGCCTTTTCCTCCAGGTATTCTGTCCTCAGCCTGAACTCCCTTTATTCACTGTTATTGAGTGCTTGAATAAATCTGACACTTTCAACCATAGTTGAACACTTTACCAGAAATTATTCTTAACATGAGTATCATTTTGCTTAATAGTCCTGAAAACAGAAAGAAATGACAATAAATATTTGAGTTGAAGAGGTGACCACATTCTTATTGGAAATGATCTCTTAAAAATCTTTTATTTTTTTTCTAAAAAGAAGTGACCACATTCTTATTGGAAATGATCTCTTTTTTTATTAATTTCTTTATTGATTAAGGAATTACATATGTGTACTCATCCCTCCACTAACCCCCCCCAACCCCCTCCGACTCATGCCCTCACCCCCCTGGTGTTCATGTCCATTGGTTAGGATTATTTACATGCATACAAGTCTTTTGGTTGATCTCTCCTCCTTTTTCCCACCCTCCCCTACCTTCCCTCTGAGGTTTGATGGTCTGATCAATGATTCTCTGTCTCTGGATCTGTTTTTGTTCATTAGTTTATGTTGTTCATTATATTTCATAAATGAGTGAGATCATGTGGTATTTATCTTTCTCTGACTTATTTTGCTTAGCATAATGCTTTCCAATTCCATCAATGCTGTTGCAAATGGTAAAAATTCCTTCTTTTTTACCGCAGCATAGTATTCCATTGTGTAGATGTACCACTGTTTTTTAATCCACTCATCTGCTGATGGGCACTTAGGCTGTTTCCAAATCTTAGCTAAGTTAAATTGTGCTGCTATGAACATAGGGGTGCATATATCCTTTCTGATTGGTGTTTCTAGTTTCTTGGGATATATTCCTAGAAGTGGGATCACTGGGTCAAATGGGAGTTCCATTTTTAGTTTTTTGAGGAAACTCCATACTGTTATCCACAGAGGATGAGCCAGTCTGCATTCCCACCAGCAGTGAACAAGGGTTCCTTTTTCTCTGCATCCTCTCCAGCACTTGTCATTTGTTGATTTGTTGATGATAGCCATTCTGACAGGTGTGAGATGGAACCTCATTGTTGTTTTGATTTGCATCTCTCCAATAATTAGTGACTTTGAGCAGGTTTTCATATGTCTCTTAGCCTTCCTCTGTCCTCCTTCAAAACGTGTCTATTTAGGTCCATTGCCCATTTTTTGATTGGATTGTTTATCTTCCTTTTGTTATGTTGTATGAGTTCCCTGTAAATGTTGGAGATTAAACCCTCATCGGTGATGACATTGGCAAATATGTTCTCCCATGCAGTGGGCTTTCTTGTTGTTTTGTTGATGGTTTCTTTTGCTGTGCAAAAGCTTTTTATTTTGATGTAGTCCCATTTGTTTATTTTCTCTTTATTTTCCCTTGCCCTACGAGCAGTATCAGTGAAGAATTTCCTTCGGCATATGTCTGAGATTTTGCTGCCTGTGGATTCCTCTAGTATTTTTATGGTTTCCTGTCTTATGTTTAAGTCCTTTATCCATTTTGAGTTTATTTTTGTGTATGGTGTAAGTTGGTGATCTAGCTTCATTTTTTTGCATGTATCTGCCCAATTTTCCCAACACCATTTATTGAAGAGACTGTCTTGACTCCATTGTATGTTCATGCCTCCTTTGTCAAATATTAATTGGGCACAGTGGTTTGGGTCAATTTCTGGGTTCTCTATTCTATTCCATTGATCTATATGTCTGTTCTTGTGCCAGTACCAGGCTGTTTTAAGAACAGTAGCTTTGTAATACAGCTTGATATCTGGTATTGTGATCCCCTCTACTTTGTTCTTCTTTCTCAGGATTGCTGCAGCTATTCGGGGTCTTTTTTTATTCCAGATGAATTTTTGGAAAGTTCGTTGTAGGTCTGTGAAATATATCGTTGGTATTTTAATGGGGATTGCATTGAATCTGTAGATTGTTTTGGGTAGTATGGACATTTTGATGATGTTGATTCTACCAATCCATGAACACGGTATGTTCTTCCATCTATTTATGTCTTCCTCTATCTCTTTTTTCAGTGTCCTGTAGTTTTTCGCATATAGGTCTTTTACCTCCTTAGTTAAGTTTATTCCTAGGTATCTTAATTTTTTTGGTGCGATGGTAAATGGGATTGCATTTTAGTCTCTCTTTCTATAAGTTTACTATTGGTGTAAAGAAATGCCATAGATTTCTTGGCATTAATTTTTATCCTGCTACATTGCCAAATTCATTTATTAAGTCTAAAAATTTTTTATGGAGTTTTTAGGGTTTTCTATGTACAATATCATGTCATCTGCAAATAAGGACAGTTTTACTTCTTTTAAAATTTGGATGCCTTTTATTTCTTCTTCTTGTCTGATCACAGTGGCTAGTACTTCCAGTACTATGTTGAACAGGAGTGGTGAGAGTGGGCATCCCTGTCTTGTTCCTGTTCTTAGGGGAAATGGTTTTAGTTTTTGTCCACTTAGTATGATGTTGGCTGTGGGTTTTTCATATATGGCTTTTATTATGTTGAGGTATGATCCTTCTATTCCCAACTTGCTGAGTGTTTTTTTTTTTAATATATTTTTTATTGATTTTTTACAGAGAGGAAGAGAGAGGGATAGAGAGTTAGAAACATTGATGAGAGAGAAACATCGATCAGCTGCCTCCTGCACACCACCTACTGGGGATGTGCCCGCAACTAAGGTACATGCCCTTGACCAGAATCGAACCTGGGACCTTTCAGTCCGCAGGCTGACGTTCTATCCACTGAGCCAAACCGGTTAGGGCTGCTGAGTGTTTTGATCAAGAAGGGGTGTTGGATTTTGTCAAATGCTTCTTCTGCATCAATTTATATGATTATGTGATTTTTATCTCTCAATTTGTTTATGTGATGTATCACGTTTATTGATTTGCGGATACTGTACCATCTCTGCATCCCTGGGATAAATCCTACTTGGTCATGGTGTATGATTTTTCTGATGTATTGCTGGATCCAATTTGCTATAATTTTGTTGAGGATTTTGGCATCTATGTTCATGAGGGATATTGGCCTATAATTCTCTTTCATTGTGTTGTCTTTATCTGGTTTTGGTATTAGGGTGATGCTGGCTTCATAGAATGAGCTTGGAAGTGTTCCTTCCTCTTGAATATTTGGAATAGTCTGAGGAAGATAGGTTTTAGTTCTTCCTTGAATGTTTGGTATAACTCCCCTGTGAAGCCATCTGGCCCCGGGCTTTTGTGTGCTGGGAGCTTTTTGATGACTGCTTCAATTTCTTCCATAGTTATCAGCCTATTGAGATTATTAGAATCTTCCTGATTGAGTTTTGGAAGGTTGTATTTTTCTAGGAATATGTCCATTTCCTCTAGGTTGTCTAGTTTGTTGGAGTAGAGTTGTTCACAGTATTTTTTAACAATCCTTTTTATTTCTGTGGGGTCTGTTGTTATTTCACCTCTCTCATTTCTGATTTTGTTAATTTCAGTCCTCTCTCTTTGCTTCTTGGTGAGTCTGGCTAGAGGTTCATCAATCTTGTTTATCCTTTCAAAGAATCAGCTCTTGGTTTCATTGATCTTTTGTATTGTTTTTTTGGTCTCTATGTCATTTATTTCTGCTCTGATCTTTATTATCTCCTTCCTTCTGCTCACTCTGGGTTTTTCTTGTTGATCTCTTTCTAATTCTTTGAGTTGTAGAGTTAGATGATTTACTACCATTTTTTCTTGTTTTTTGAGGTAGGCTTGTAGAGCTATAAACTTCCCTCTCAGGACTGCTTTCATTGTGTCCCATAGATTTTGGATTGTTGTGTTTTTGTTGTCATTAGTTTCCAGGATGCTTTTAATTTCTTCTTTGATCTCTTTGGTATCCCAGTCATTTTTTAATAGCATGCTATTCAGCTTCCAAGTGTTAGAGATTTTTGGATTGTTTTTATTGTAGTTTATTTCTAATTTTAGGGCATTGTGGTCTGAGAAGATGCTTGATATGACTTCAATCTTCTTGAATTTGGGGAGACTTTGCTTGTGACCCAATATGTGGTCTATTTTTGAAAATGTCCCATGTGCACTTGAGAAGAACGTATATTCTGTGGCTTTGGGGTGAAATGTTCTGAAGATGTCAGTTAAGTCCATCTGATCTAGTGAGTCATTTAGGATTGCTGTGTCTTTGCTGATTTTTTGTCTAGAGGATTATCCAGTGATGTCAGTGGAATATTAAAGTCCCCTACTATGATTGTATTGTTGTCGATCTCTCCCTTGATATCCTCCAGGAGTTTTGTTATGTATTTGTGTGCTCCTGCGTAGGGTGCATATATGTTTATCAGGGTTATATCCTCTTGTTGTATCGATCCCTTTAGTATTATGAAGTGGCCTTCCTTATCTCTTGTTATGGCATTTACTTTGAGGTCTATTTTGTCAGATATAAGTATTGCTACCCCAGCTTTTTTTTCATTTCCATTTGACTGAAAGATATTTTTCCATCCCTTCACTTTCAATCTGTGTGAGTCTCTTGTTCTGAGGTGGGTCTCTTGTAGACAGCATATATATGGGTTGTGTTTCTTTATCCATTCAGCCACTCAATATCTTTTGATTGGAGCATTTAGTCCATTTACGTTTAAAGTTATTACTGAAAGGTATTTGTTTGTAGTCATATCTATTTTTGTGTCTGTGTTCCTTCTTACCTGTTTATTTCTTCTTATTACAGTATTCCCTTTAGCATTTCTTGCATTGCTGGTTTGGTGGTGATAAACTCCCTTAGCCTTTTTTGTCTGCAAAGCTCCTGATTTCTCCTTCAATTTTGATTGATAATCTTGCTGGATAGAGTATTCTTGGATTCAGTCCTTTGCTTTGCAACACTTTGTATACCTCCTTCCATTCCCTTCTAGGTTGATGTGTTTCTGTTGAGAAATCATTTGATAATCTGATGGGGGTTCCTTTGTAGGTAACTCTGTCTCTCTCTTGCCGTCTTTAAGATTCTCTCTTTGTCGATGATATTTGCCATTGAAATTATGACGTGTCTTGGTGTGGGTCTTTTGGGGTTGATCCTGCTTGGGACTCTCTGTACTTGTGTAACTTTTTTCTTCCCCATATCCGGGAAGTTTTCTGTCATTATTTCTTCAAATAGATTTTCTAATCCTTGCTGCTCTTCTTGTCCTTCTGGCAGCCCTATTATATATATGTTACTTCGTTTCATGTTGTCCCAAATCTCCCTTAGGCTTTCCTCCTGCTTTTTAATTTTTTTCTCCAATTGCTGTTCAGATTGAGCTTGTTTCTATACCTGATCTTCTAACTCACTAATTCGGTCCTCTGCTTCTTCTAGTCTACTGTTGAAGCTTTCCATGGTGTTTTTTATTGTAGCTATATCACTTTTTATTTCTTCCTGATTCTTGCATAGGTTGTTGATTTTCTCATCCATCCGATGTATGAATTCCACAACCATTACTCTGAACTCTTTTTCGGTCATGTTGCATGCTTCAATTTCACTAATTTCCTTTCTTGGTGACTCCTCATTTTCTTTCCTCTGGGGATGGTGTCATCTCCCCATTCTGACTATCACCAGAAGGTTCAAACTTCAAGTTGCATGGACCTGGGCTGTGTGCCATTGCAACTTCGCACCACCCGACTTTCACTGAAGTGCTCCGACACTAGGACGTGTGGCTGCTGTTGTTTGGTGGGAACCAGGCTTGCCCAGGGTCAGTGTTCCCAGTGTTCAGTGTGGTCTCCTGTGCGCACCTAGAATCAGGGACCCTGCCTGCACCGCACTGTTGGCGTGTGCCAAAAATGCATCCCCTAGAGCGTGCCAGAAGTCAGTTTCCCTGTGTCTGCATCAGGAATCAAGTATCAGAGTCTTTGTTGCCTCGTGCGGCTTCTCGCTGAGAATCAGGGTCCCCGTGTGCACATGCACCAAGAATTGGAGTCACTGGCTCTTAGTGTGAATGCGCTGAGAGTCAGGGATCCCAGGAGCACACGGTAAGAAACAGAGTCAAGTCGGTGGTGCTCAGTGCTGCCTCTTGCCAGGAGAATTTGGGTCCAGGTCACCATGGGGGACTGGGTTGCACAATAGCTCTGTGGCGTGCCTGCGCTGCGGAAAACTGACTTCCGTGTGCGCTTGCCCAGAATCAAAGTCAGGTGGCACTGCCGCCCTGCGTGGGCTTCAGGTTTGTTCACCTGATTGCGTTGCGGGGAGCAGATTCCAGTCTCTCAAATTCCAGTAGCAGCGCTGCGGTCTGCAAGTGCTCTCTCAAGCTCAATTTCCTCATAGGGGCACTGTGTCCCACGTGTGCACTCTCAAGCTCAAATTCCCTGTAGGGGAGCTGTGTCCCGCGCGCGCGCTCTCAAGCTCAATTTCCCATAGGGGCAGTGCAGCTCAAGTGAGGGGCGGGTCTATCAGTTACTATGGCGCTATCCCTGTGCCTGCGGGGAGGGGGATAGGCTCTTTGACTCATAGAAATCTGCTGCCAGGCAGTCTGGATTCTTGTTGTCTGTTGGTCTGAAACTGTGGTCACCGTTCTCTGTCCCCAATGGCTGCAGGGTCCTGATTTGTGTCTGAGACCAGGATCCTAGTCTCAAGCAGCTGTTTCTCAAGATGGCGTGGTCTCTGTGCCCTCACCGGCTGCCCAGAAGTGTCCACTTCGTGCGCGGGGCTCCGCCGTCTAAGACTGCCTGGTTTGGCAGCCCCTTGGAGGGCCTACAGAATCTAACTGTCCCTAACTCATACACACACACACCACACACGTCTATACTCTCCTCTATGGGTTCCTCACTCTCTCACACTCTCTCCCTCCCTACCTTCCTGCCAGTTGCCATCTTCCCAATCCCTGGAAATGATCTCTTAAAAAGCTTTTTTTTTTTTTTTCTAAAAAGAGATTATCGAAAACACTACATTATCAAATTTATTTCTTCCATAAGTTATAATGACATTAACATGTTTCCATTTCCAGGAAACAACTGGAAATGCTTCTGTATGGATGGAATGTTTGCGTCCCTTCAAAATTTATATGTTGAAAGCCCTAACTTAAAATGTGATGGCATTTGAGAGTGAGGCCTTTGGGAGGTGATTACTTCATAAGGGTGAGTTTAATACCATCCTCATAAATGGGATTAGTATCCTTATAAGAAGAGTCAGAGAGATGATCTCTCCACCATGTAAGGATACAGCTTAGAGGCAGTCCTCTGCAATAGAACCCTCAGCAGCAACTGAACCAGCTTTCACCTTGTGGACTTCCCAGTTCCCAGGACTGTAAGAAATACATGTCTGCTTTTAAGCCACCCAGTCTATGGTAGCCCAGCCAACGTAAACAGCTTCCATCCTCAATCTCATTCATGGTTCCTAAAGACTATATGTTGGATATTTTCCATTACAGAGCTGATGTAATGCCTTTGTTTAATTTCATGTCATCTCAGATTTTATCTCTAGATCTAGAATATGTCCTTGGCTTCTATTTCTGTAGACACAATCTCTCCATTACCTTATATCAATAGGTGTTGCAAAATCCAGCACCTTCTCAAGCCTCTTCAAAAAATGCACTTACGCTAAGCATTTGTGGGGCTCACAAGGATTGGTCAGACCATGTAACACACAGCATTCAGACAGCTTCTGTGTTCTCATCTTATTACTTCCCTCCCTAACTACTTCTTTTTCTGGAAGCAATGCAAATTGTTATTCTTATCTCATTCCCAGAAGATTAGGGACCATTTTTTATTATTTGCACAAGCTCTTGTGGTGTCACTAAATACCATAATTGTTTTACCAAAATACTTTTTTCAGATAATGCTTGTCCCAAAAGAAATTTTAATAAATAAATTTTCTTCAAATCCTTACATGATAATAAAAGTATATTTGCATTTGTATTTTGTCCTTACTATTTGGACCTGCCTATCCCTATTGAAAATAAGAAAACTATACCCACTTATGTTTATTAACAAAGCAGGTAGTTTTAAAAGCCCTATGTTTTGCCCTGGCTCATTTGGCTCAGTGGATAGAGCATCAGTCTGTGGACAAAAGGTCCCAGGTTCAATTAGGAATGTACTCTGGCTGCCGGCTCACCATGGCCCAGGCCCTAATCAGGGCTCATGCAGGAGACAACCAATCAATGTTTCTCTCTGTCTCTTCCTCTCTCTCCCACTCTCCCTAAAAAATCAATGGGAAAAGATAAAATTCAGCTAACTAAAATATTATAGGAAAATAGCAGGGAAAGAATAGGGGTGAGATTAAATGTATTTAATATTCAATATAGTCAATATATTTAAGGCACATCCTATATAATAAAAGAGTAATATGCAAATTAACCATCACTCCTCTATACCCACAAGCCACGCCCACCAGCCAATCAGGAGCGAATATGCAAATAAACCCAACCAAGATGGCTACAGCCACAGAGAGCAGGAGGGAGACTTGGGTTTCCCTGGCAATAGAGGAAGCCAAGCTTTCTGCCTGCCCTTGCCGGCCTAGGCCTCCACTCAAGGCTACAAAGTTTCAATGATAGAAGATACATAAACCCAAACAGAAATGGCGGCAGCCACGGAGCTGGAAAGAGCAGGAGGCTAGGGTTGCCCATGGTGATGGAGGAAGCCAAGCTTTCTGCATACCCTGGCCGGCCCAGGCCTTTGCTTAAGGCTACAAAGTTTCAATTATAGAAGATACATAAATCCCCCCAAAAATGGCTGCTGCCACGGAGCAAGCAGAAGGCTTGGCTCTGCTCCAGGCTACAAAGTTTCAATTGTAGAAGATAAATAAACCCCAGATACCAGGGCCTCCGCTTGGGTTGCCAGGGGGCGTGGCCGCCCGCAAACCACCACAGGACCCTCACCCAGGCTGCCCCATGCCCCAAGGGAACCCCCACCCTGATCTGGGACACCCTTCAGGGCAAACCAGCTGGCCCCAACCCATGCACCAGGCCTCTATCCTATCTAATAAAAGAGTAATATGCAGATTGACCATCACTCCAACACACAAGATGGCTGCCCCCATGTGGTCAAAGATCCTGCCCCTATGTGGACACAAGATGGCCACCACAAGATGGCCTGCAAGGGAGGGCAGTTGGGAGGGACCAGGCCTGCAAGGGAGGGCAGTTGGAGGCGATCAAGCCAGCATAGGAGGGAAGTTGGGGCGACCAGGCCTGCAGGGAAAGGCAGTTGGGAGGGACCCAGGCCTGCAGGGGAAGGCAGTTAGGGGTGACCAGGCCTGCAGGGGAGGGCAGTTAGGGGTGAACAGGCTGGCAGGGGAGCAGTTAGGCATCTATCAGGCTGGCAGGGGAGTGGTTAGGGGATGATCAGGCTGTCAAGCAGAAGCGGTTAGGGGCAATCAGGAAGGCAGGCAGGCGAGCAGTTGGGAGCCAGCAGTCCTGGATTGTGAGAGGGATGTCCGACTGCCTGTTTAGGCCCGATCCCCGTGGGATCGGGCCTAAACAGGCAGTCAGACATCCCTTGATGGGTCCCAGATTGGAGAGGGTGCAGGCTGGGCTGAGGGACACCCCCCTCCCCTGTGCACGAATTTCGTGCACCAGACCTCTAGTCTAAGATAAGAGCAAACAGCTAAACGTGATAAAATGAAAAAATATAATGTAGTTTGAAAAGTACAAATAATATTAAAAATAGCACTAAAAGGGGGATAAATGTGCAAGTAGACTAAGTCCACCATTGCTTTACTTAGAATAGCTAACAATTATATTATACTATTTAAAACTGGCAAATCTCAAAAATCTTAAGCATGCCTCTGATTGCCTATCCAGTTAAACTGTTGTTTTTGTGGGAAGAAGGAAGGACTTGAAGATGTTTATATTGGGCTTGATCTGTAGATAAGCACTCAACAGAATAAGCAATATAATGGGACCATTTACATATAAAAAATTATAATAATCAATAGAAAAATATCCTCTGGTGAGAATTAACAACAACAAAAAGCCTATATTTTGACCAGTCTGAGGATGGACAGGCATTGACAGTTCTATAAAGCAATTATACTTGTTAAGAGATTAAAAATAAATTCTTAAGGATGTTTTGAAATTACTCCCTAATGAGAGTAGAAATCACATTTTTTAATGATAGAGGTAAATTTAGTATTTCTGAAATAGCTAGTATGATATTGCTGGCAGAGACAGAGATATTCAAAGGAAATGATTCTAAAGTTCACAAGAATTTTTTTTTTTTCTGATAAAACAACTCCAATATTCTTGGAATAGAATATTCTAACTATTCTGTAAGGAAGTGCCTTTCAGATGTCTGATGGAGTATTTTAGCCACTATTAAGAAAGCTTACACTGTTTATTTATACTCTAGTGATTATATCTTTAAATACAAAGCATTAATCCATTAATATTAAAGATTTATGAAGGGACAAGTTCATAATTTTCCACTCAATTCCTTCCTACTAATTAAAGATTTTTCACCATTAATCTCTATCCTTTAGCATTTAATCTACAGTAATGTTTGTCCTTTAGCTTTAGAATTAATTTTAAATAACATCTTTAATTTTTATATAGAGAACTATTTTCACAATTGCTTGTCAGATTAAATTAAGTAATCTCTAAAAGTCTCCTACTTAACTTTATATTATAAAATGTCATTTGCATTAATCTGATGATTTTAAACTACACATTTGGCCCACAATGTTTAATTAATTTGGCAAGAGAATTATGGAAATAATAAAATTACTTCCAAATTTCAAGGAACACTTCATTTTTAAATGCCTAATTAAATATATCTTTGTAATAAAAGAAATCATTCTGAAGAAATGTAGTAGTATTTTAATTTCCAAGCAAGAGGTATGCTGAATATTAATTTTCCCTATATTGGGCATCCACAGGAGACAAAAGCATTGTCTCATCAGTGCCAAAGCAAGCAGCACATTCACCCAAAATGAAAAATAAAAGCAAATCAAAGTTGTTTGTCAAATATTGCAAAGGGATGAATTGAAAATTTGAGTGTTTCATTTTAAAAAATTAAAAACTTAATTGTCATAGTATTATTATTTTTTATTTTTCTTGCATTTCAATCAAGAGACCTGTGAAGAACAGTGATATTAAAAAATTCAGCATTTAGTTACTTGTTTCTTTACTTATTCATTTTGTGATGTTTCTGATGGGTGCTGCTTCTTACTGACCTCAAGAATAGCCACAAAATCTTCTAAATCTTCCATATTAGCAGTAGAGTCAGATAAAGAAAAAAAGTTGAAAACTTGACAGCCACATGCAAAGGAATGAAAATAGGTGTGAGAATAAAACTATCTCTACCATACAGAAAAATTAACTCAAAATGAATTAAAGAATCAAATGTAAGATCTGAAATCATAAAACTCCAAGAAGAAAACATAAGTGGCAAGCTCCTTGACATCAGTCTTGACAATGATTTTTTTTGGATCTGACTCCAAAAGCACAGGCACCGAAAGCAAAAATAAACAAGTGGAACTATAGAAAGCTCAAAAGCTCTGCACAGCAAAGGACAGCATCAACAAAACGAAAAGGCAGCCTACTCAATGGGAGAAAATATTTTCAAATCATGCATCTGATAAGGGGTTAATTTCCAAAATATATAAAGAACTCTTACAATCAATAGCAAAAAATATTTTTTCAACTAAAAAAAACAAAATGGGCTGACAATATAAATAGACAGTTTCCAAAGACTTACAAATGGCCCACAAGCACATGAAAAGGTGCTCACATTGCTAATTATCAGGGAAATTGTGGGAAGCCACCCACTGCCAATACTATCATGAAAGTGCACCAAGGAAAGGCAGAAGGCCAATGGGCAATGGGTGTTGTCAGGGCTGACTCCACGCACCTATTGTTCATATTGAGATAGTGGTGGCTCAAGGCAAATTCCCTAACCTGATAATCCTTTTACTGTTTACCAAACTTTACCTTTGATATGCCTGTATGCATTGCTAAAGGGAAAATGTGTATTCAAGTAAATAAAAAGCAGACCAGCCAGAGGTCAGTGTGCTCTTCACAAAAGAGACACCACCTGGTCCCCACCCCTTAATAATTCATATTTCTTATCTAGTGTTTTCATTTGTGCGTAGGCTCCTACTTCAGGTCCTGAACCCTGCTGTGCAGGTCGTGGCAGGAAATGCAAGTCAAACCACAATGAGATATCACTTCACACCTGTTAGAATGCTATTATCAAAATTTTTCAAGAATGTGGAGCATTGTGGTGGTAATTTAAACTGTGCAGTCACTATGGAAAATACTATGGAGATTGGTCAAAAAATTAAAAATAGAACTACCATATGACCCAGCAATTCTACTTCTGGGTATTTATGTGAAGAAAAATAAAACACTAATTTAAAAAGAGATATGCACTCACATGTTCACTACAGCATTATTTGCAATAACCAAGATATAGAAACAAACTAAATACCTGTGCATTGTGTGGGTGTATGTGTACAGTGAAATACTATTCAGCCACACAAAAAAGAATGGAATACTGCCTTTTACAACAACATGGATGGACCTTGAGAGCATTATGCTAAGTAAAATAAGTCAGACAGAGAATGACAAATACCATATGACCTTGAATATATGTAGAAGGTAAGAAACAAGACAAACAAAACAACCATACTTATAATAGACAGAACAGTAGTTGCCACATGAGGAGGTGGGGTGGGTGGTGAGAAAAATGGGTAAAGGGTCAAAAGGTACAAATTTCCAATCATAAAATAAGTAAGGGGATGTAATATACAGCATGGTGACTATCCTATCTAATATAAGAGTAATATGTAAATTGACCATCACTCCAACACACAGATGGCCACCCCCATGTTGTCAAAGATGGCTGCCCCCATGTGGACATAAGATGGCCACCACAAGATGGCCAGCAGGGGAGGGCAGTTGTGGGTGATCAGACCAGCAAAGGAGGGCAGTTGGGAGGGACCAGGCCTACAAGGGAGGGCAGTTGGGGGTGATCAGGCCTGCAGGGGAAGGTAGATAGGGGTGACCAGGCTAGCAGGGGAGGGCAGTTGGGGGGGACCAGGCCTGCAGGGGAGGGCAGTTAAGGGCAATTGGGCCAGCAGGGGAGCAGTTAGGCATCAATGAGGCTGGCAGGAGAGTGGTTAGGGGGTGATCAGGCTGGCGGGCAGAAGCGGTTAGGGGCAATCAGCCAGGCAGGCAGGCAAGCGGTTGCGAGCCAGCAGTCCTGGATTGTGAGAGGGATGTCCAACTGCCCGTTTAGGCCCGATCCCGATAGGATCGGGCCTAAACGGGCAGTTGGACATCCCTCGAGGGGTCCCAGATTGGAGTGGGTGCAGGCTGGGCTGAGGGACACCCCCCCCATGCATGAATTTCATGCACCGGGCCTCTAGTTGTTAATAATACTGTATTGCATATTTGAAAGTTGCTATGAGACTAAATCTTAAAAGTTCTCATCACAAGAAAAAATGTGTAACTATGTATGGTGACAGATGGTAACTAGCCTAATTGTGGTTATTATTGCCCAATGTACACAAATATTGAATCATTATGTTGTACACCTGAAACTCGTGTTATATGTCAATTATATCTCAATAAAGAAATATTACATCAAATGCCTTATTAAACCCTTTTGAAATAACAGTTGACATAAAATAATATGTTAGTTTCAGGTGTATACCATAGTGCAGTGGTCAGCAAACCACAGCTCTGTTGACTAATGAGTTTGCCGACCACTGACCTAAGCATTTAAAAGAGGAACACTGTGGCTCAGTAGTTGAACTTCAACCTATGAACTAGGACAGTGGTCGGCAAACTCATTAGTCAACAGAGCGGCAAACCGCGGCTCACGAGCAGCACGTGGCTCGCGAGCCGCGGTTTGCCGACCATTGCCATAGTGGTTAGATATTTATATAACTACAAAGTGATAACCCTAATAAATCTAATAACTATCTGACACTATACCTATTTATTACAAGATTATTAACTATATTTCTTTTGCTGTACTTTACATCCTCATTACTGTTCTTATAACTAGAAATTTGTATGTCTTAGGGGCTTAATCACAAGGAACAACAACTGCCTGTAATTATTGGAATCGAGAGTAATCCTTCCCTTTTTTCTTTACTCTTGATATAAATGGATAACTTCAATTATAGTTACTTGGTATAAATTAATAACTTCAATTATTGTACCTTATTTATTCTATAATTGGAAATTTATATAACTTCAACTATAGACACTGTATACGTATATACAGTAAAATGTAATTTTAATACCAAGGGGTTCAAAGTTAGACACTTCTAGATTAAGACTAAAACAGATGTTTATATTAGTAAACTTTATAATAATAATTCTAAAGTATATGAAATTATTAGAAGAAAAATCAATATATAAGTATACTAAATAAATGCACCCATTAACATACTAGATATCTGGAAAGAATTTATCTAAAAGTCAGTATTGTCATATTTTACATTCAGGTATAAACATTGTGGCTTACGTTTCAAATTTCACTCTTCTTCAGAACAGAAAGGAAACATTCAAACACCTGAAATTGCATCAAACCATGTCCTTCAGAAACATCTTCATCTCTGTGGCTTATCAGGGGACTTCGTCCCCCTTGCCTTGCCTCAAAAGCTCTGAGTATCACCGGTTAATATTAGGTTTCAGGCTCCTGCAGTTTTCCGAGTAAATGAAAGGTCAGTAATGCATGCTACCTGCTGGCTCCAGGCTGGCAGCTTTGCCTACCAATTCAGCACTGCCCATCCTGCCTCTGCTGTAGTGGCTAACCCAGGGGCACTTCCAGCTCCTTCCTTAATCATTCTAGCATAATCCTCTCACTTGCTGACCATTAACAGTGTAATTAATGAGCATTTTCTAATCGATATACCCTTGCAGATAAGTGTTATAATAAAAGGTGATTACAGTGAAGAATAATATAGTTGAAAATCAGTACCTAGTCACCACTCATTGGCAATGCCATAACAGAGGCAGACAGTGAGACCAGACTGCATAGAAATTATATCAAATAAAGTAATTCTTTCAATTTATTGCACTTTTAATTATGCCATCTTTAATTTAAAGAACTACCTTGCCCCATACAACGTAATCTCCGAGCTAAAGGGAATTAATCTAAGGCTAACTAATAGTCACTCCCCCAGCACATTTGAAATCAATTTTACTTTAAGCAAAATGTTTTATGGGTCTTAAGTTTACCCTGGGCATTATGCATCTTCATAATTTTCTAATGAGTTTAAGATATCCATGAGCAGAAGTCATGAATCATATTTTGGTAGCCCTGAAAAACAATTTTTTTCCAATCTACTGTAAATTAAAAGAGAGATGAGAAAATGAGAATAAAATCTCATTACCACTGATAACCTCGCAGTTCAATAAACCTGTTTTAAATCTTATTAAATGGTCAGTTATTTGTCATTTTTAGTAACCTTTATCATCATAGCCAATACCATGCCATCTGATCTTCCTTTAAAATACCAGGGCACTGAGGGCCCACAAAGAAGAGGGGCCCTGAAAATCATCCTGGGAGTGAGTGTAAGAAACTAAAGCTCTTTCCAGATGTTTCAATGTAAATACTGCCACGCACTGAAGGGTCAGGGACAAAGGTCCAATGAACAAAACCCGAGAAGACCCTGCCACCCTCTGTGGTTTCCTGAAGACCAGGATCAGAGGTGATAGGATGGTCATTTCACAGGGTAAGCCACAAGGAATACATAAGCAAGATGAAACTTAATTATTGCTTATTGGAAAAATAAAGATAAAGGGGGAAAAGGGGAAATCAGATCTCAAGTTTCTACAGGCTTTATATAGAACCGATTTCCTACATGCAAATTAAGCTTATTGTGGTTTCTCCCAGGCTGAATTTTAATAACAGATCAGCTTCTATTATTGGCCAGCTGATTTTTTTCCCCTGTCCTGGGTCTAGTCATGGGAAGACAGAATTTTAATACAATCTAAACAAGTTGGATGAAAAAGATATGCAACCAAAAATAAAGTTAACAAATAGTAATTCAAACAAATTACAAGTCATTTCTCAAAATTCTGTGGTTGGTTTTGGAGGGACACTCATTCTTTTTCATTTGGTAAGTAATGAAGGTGGTCATAAATAGAGGAGAGCCCTGACTGGTTTGGCTCAGTGGATAGAGCGTTGGCCTGCAGACTGAAGGGTCCCAGGTCAATTCCAGTCAAGGGCATGTACCTTGGTTGCAGGCACATCCCCAGTAGGAGGTGTGCAGGAGGCAGCTGATTGATGTTTCTCTCTCAGCAATGTTTCTAACTCTCTATCCCTCTCCCTTTCTCTCTGTAAAAAAGTCAATAAAGCCCTGACCGGTTTGGCTCAGTGGATAGAGCATCGGCCTGCAGACTGAAGAGTCCCCGGTTCGATTCCGGTCAAGGGCATGTACCTTGGTTGCGGGCACATCCCCAGTAGGAGGTGTGCAGGAGGCAGCTGATCGATGTTTCTCTCTCATCGATGTTTCTAACTCTCTATCCCTCTCCCTTCCTCTCTGTAAAAAATCAATAAAATATATTTTTTAAAAAAAGTCAATAAAATATATTTATAAATAAATAAATAAATAAATAAATAAATAAAGGAGAGGTTCTTGCTTTAAAATCCAGTAGATGTTTTTTTATCTCTGCTTGTGAGCTGCTGGCAGGAATTAAATGGAGAAATTTAAATGAGGAAAGTTCTGTGGCCTAGAAGGACTGTCAAAGGGTATTCTCTGGTTCGTAAACTGAGTAGGCAGAACTCCCCACAAAATTGCTATACAAGCACCACTTGTTCTCACTGTTCTTTAGTTTTTCCCCCTCGACGGTACATCTGATGTAACTACATTTATCCTCATCTAAAATTCACAGGTTTGAAATAAGAGGAAGGAAGTTAATAACAAAATCAAAGGCAATGAACACTTACAATTTTACTTACAGTCCATTAGATGTAATTATTAATTCTCCCAGCAGCTTGCTACTCTGATTTCATTCATTTTGAGAACATTGATCAGAGCCTGCATTTTATCCTTAATGATTTTGAATGATTGGTAGTAAGACCTCTCTCATCCTGGCATAGCTTACCTTTGAGGACATTCTGTTGTCAACAAAGCTCACTATAGATCTGTGCATTGATTTCCCTGAGACTTTATGTATTAGTCCGCTCAGGTTGCCATAACAAAATACCACAGACTGGGTGGTTTAAACAACATAAATTTATTTTCTCACAGTTCTGGAGGCTGATCTAGAGGTCAGGGTGCCAGCATGATCAGTTTCTGGTTAGGTCTCACTCCCTGGCTTGAATAAGGCCACCTTCTTGTTGTGCCCTTACATGGCAGAGAAAGATTGGGGTTAGGGCCCCACCCTGTGATCTCATTTAACCTTGATCACCTCTTCATAGTCCTTACCTCCAAATATAGTCACATGGAGGGTCTGGCTTCAACATATGGATTTTGGAGGGACACAATTTAATCCATAACTCTTTATATGACAAAAATGTCAAATTTTATTTAATGTCATATCAGGCTGTGTCTGTAAGTCACCGAAGCAATCAGCTAACATACAAAGAAGAAAGGAGTTAAACTGGATGTTTTGAATAATATACGCAGTGGACACACCACTCAAGCTGTAATTTCCTTTTCCTCTTTTAATATCTGCTCATTTCTGTATGCATTTCTGTCTGACAGCACAAGGGCACTTCTAGGATTTTCCCCTGCCCTCCGCTTCCATGGAGCAGCATGACCATTCTGCCAAAATCTAGGCAGGACCAAGGCATCAGGGAGTCTGGGTGGAGGCGTCTGATTCCAGGTCAATCTGCACCTCCTCTCAGGTTCTCGGCCCTGATGCAAACCTCTCTTGGACTCAGGCTTGAAGAGGAAAGGAGGAAAAGAGGAAATATGGAAGAAAACATAATTTAATATCTCAAATAGTACTGCATAAAGCAGAGGTGATGTTTGACCCTTTTCATCCATCAAATGTCAGAATTGGAAAGGCTCATAGAACTTACTACTTCATTGTCATACTTTTGTGTATGAAGACAGTAAGACCCAGAGAGGTGACAACTCATGGCAGGTCCCATAACAACTTAATGGTGGGTCTCAAGCTAAAAGCCAATTATTCTCATGAGACCTTGCTGCCTCTTAGGAATGTAATTCAACTCAACCAACACCATATGTATGTCTACGAAGCATAAGAACTATGCTAGGCCCACAGTACCCTGAGAGGAGTAAAAAGAAAGAAAAAGCATAACTGAAGTTTAAAATAGCCCTGGGGACTTAATGAATGGGAATCTCCTGGTGTTGCTATTGCTTTTTGCTGCCCTGTTTTCAGAAATGTGTACTGAGGAGCAAAATGAAAGACAACTTTGGTAACCCAAAGATACCCTAAAAGCTTTGTTGTTGAAACATTTTTTTTTGCACATGCTAATGTTTGTTCTTTTTTTATTGCTTTGTTTTCTTTCGTTTTGAATTTAAATTCTTTATTGTTGAAAGTATTACATATGTCTCTTTTCCCCCCATTGACCTCTCCCTGCCCACTCCCGCCCCCAGCAGAGGCCCTCACCCCTCTACTATCTGTGTCCATTGGTTATGGTCATATGCATGCATATAAAGTCCTTTGGTTGATCTTTTACCCTCCACCTCCCACGCACCCCCCCCCCATGCCTTCCCTCTGAGGTTGGACAGTCTGTTCAATGCTTCTATGTTTCTGAATCTATTTTTGCTCATCAGTTTATATTGTTCATTATATTCCACAAATGAGTGAGATCATGTGATCTTTATCTTTCTCGGATTGGCTTATTTCCCTTAGCATAATGCTCTCCAGGTCCATCCATTGATTAATCAAAAAATATACATATTTTCTTCCCTGTTTCAAGTCACCTAGGGTGAAAAAGCACGTCTGGACACTACTATGAAATCTCTTTAAACACTAGTCTGTCAGCTCTGCTAACATTAGGCCGGCCTAAGAATCACTTTGAAATGAAAGGAGAGGGATCTCTTCATCACTTTAATGAGAAAAATCTTGTCAAGAGCTCCATTTTTAAGATGAGGGTTTCCCTTATTTGATTTTTTTTTAATTAAACAAAATAACTAATACATAGAGTATAGACTAAGTGCTTAATAACAAAAAAAACACATTAATTCCTTTAGACAATTAATTCCCTCTTATAAAAACAGGGTTATTATGGCTCTAGAACAGTGAAAAATGACACATTTTCTCTCTGTCATAGTAGAAAATAACCACTAACTTGCAATTTACAAGATTCCATAAAAAGTCAAATTATTTTGACAGAAGAAAAGTTTTTTTAATTATGGTAATTTTCAAACATAAGGATATAAAGTAAATGTTAAAATGTTAAAAGGAACCCCATCATACTGTTTCAACAATTATCAAATAATACCTATTTTGTTTTGTTCTATACCCTCATCTACTACCTCTCCACACACAAATTATTCTGAAGAAAATTACAGACATTATCATATACATTTCAGTATGTATCTTTTCAAAATATAAATGAAGTAAACAAAATTATTACATTCAAAATATTAAAAATTATTTTATAATTTTATAAATATTCAACTATATTCCAAGTTTGTTTTATTTTGCTTTTTATAGTTTTTTGTTATTGCTGTTGTTATCCAATAACAATTCAAATAGGCTTATTTAATGAGTAGATAAAAAAGTTGTGGTACATACCGTGTTTCCCCGAAAATAGGACATCCTCTGAAAATAAGACCTACTTACAGGTTTCCTTCTGGGCGAAATATAATGCATCCCCAGAAAATAAGGCCTCCAGGCTCTGTCTCAGAATGAAAATTAATTTACCATAAACTGCACGCTAGGACCGCCCCGATTGGCGTCTAGCAACCAGTGACGTTACGCGGAGTCCTGACGTCACTGCTGTGTGGAGGCAGAGCAGAGGTCGGAGTGAGTGGTGAGCGCGGGGCGGGAGAGAGGAGGAGACTTTCGAGATGCGTGTAGAAGAACAGGAGGATTAGAGCGGATGGGACGCGGTGAAGGTGGTGAGTGCTGGTCTGTCTCTGGTGACGCTACCTGATGCTCGTGGCCGCCTTCATGATGACTGAAGGTTCTCAGTCAGTGGCAGACCCTGCTCCAGCCCAGATCCAGGCCCCAGCAAGCCCAGTGACAGTCCCCAGGCAGGCCCCAGGGGGTAAATGTCTGATAAAGGGGTAGGGGGGATGTCTGGTGAAGGTGTTCAGTGGCACAGGGGTGGGGGGAGGGGATCACTTAAAATGACACAGGAGGATCAGAGGGGGCAATCAAAATGACACAGGAGGATCAAAAGGGGTTACTAAAATGGTAATCCCCCCTCTGATTCTCCTGTGCCATTTTGATTCCCCCCTCTAATCCCCCCTGTGTCATTTTGAGTGATCCCCCTCCCCCCATCTTGATACCCCAATTCCTTTTTTTTTACCCCTAGAAATGAGCGCAAAAAAAAAAGCTACTCCGTGGAGTACAAGAAAGGAATCATGGAAGACTCTGGGGGCCAAAATCCTACTGCTTTCTGCAAAGAGAAGATGTTGAGTATCCGATTGGTCCGAAAATGGCGAGCAGAGTATGGTAACCTCATTGAACAAGTGGACAAGGGAAATGCTAAAAAGTGCAAGTGTGGATCAGGTCGGCAACCATTATTTTCCGAGCTGGAAGACCTGATCTGTGAATGGGTTGTTGACAGGAGAGCAAAGGCTTTGGTTGTGAATAGGGCTCAGATTCAAGAATTTGCCCTTGCAATGGCACCACAGTTTGACATAGCCCCCGAAGACTTCAAAGCATCACAACACTGGCTGGATAATTTCCTTCAGCGAAGTGAACTGTCTTTAAGAAGATCTACAACATTGTTTAGGTTGGAAGACACTCAAGTTATTAAGCGAGCACTTGCATTCAAGTCCTTTATTGATGATGCTGACTTCTCTAAATACAATCTTTCCAACATGATTGCTATGGATGAAACTGCAGTGTTTATGGGCCAATCATCTCAAACAACAATTGAACAGCAGGGTGCCTCCTTAGCGTACATTCCCTCCATTGCTTACGAAAGTGCACGTGTTTCCTGTATTTTGGCAATTCGTCTGGATGGCACTAAAATCCCACCTTTAATCATTTCTAAGGGCAAGAAGGAAAAGATTGAATGTGTTTTGGGCGTTTTTATTCTTGAAACTGAAAAAGCCTGGGCCACACAAGCAGTTATAAGGAAGTGGGTCGATTTAATGCTGCCGCTTTTTATGCGAGGGAGCCAAAGAGGTCTGCTAGTCTGGGATGCAGCCAGCACTCACTGCGCTAAAGACATGAAGACATTTCTTCATGAAAGAAAAATAGATCAGATAATGATTCCCGCAGGAATGACGGCCTATCTCCAGACTCTTGATATTGCAATAAACAAGCCATTCAAAGACAATTTGCGCATGGAAATTAATGACTACATTGAAAATAGAATGGAGAGAAATCAGCGTGGAAACTTTGTGAAACCTAAACTGCAAGAAGTTGTGACTTGGGTGAAGAATTCATGGGAGAAAATCACTGACAGTTGCATTGCAAATGCACTGCGAGCAGGCTACCTTGACAAGAAGTACTCATTTAAAGACAGTGCTATTGCTAAACATGAGAGATTTGGTCCACTGATTCTGAAAGAAATGGAGTCACAAGAAATTCACCAGGAAATTCAGGAATTGGATTGTTATGATGATGTTCCAGAAGATGATGACATGATTGTCATTGAATAAATGAGTAAATTCTTGATACTGTAGGATTCACAGTTTGTCTGGTTTGTGTTGACAACTACTGTACTACCGTACCGTATACAGGTAATAAATTTCCTTTATTTTCATTTAACAATAAATGTGTACCATATTCTTCTTCATGGAAAAATAAGACATCCCCTGAAAATAAGGCCTAGCGTGTCTTTGGGGGCAACAATTATAAGACACTGTCTTATTTTTGGGGAAGCATGGTATATACAATGGAATATTATTCGGCCATAAATAAGAATAAAATCTTACCACTTGCAAAGGCATGCATGTACCTAGAGGGTATTATGCTAAGTGAAATAAGTCAGACAGAGGAAGATAAATGCCTTATGGATTTCACGTATATGTGGAATCTAAAGAGCAAAATAAATGAACAAACAAAATAGAAACAGACTCATAGATACAGAGAACAGACTGACAGCTGTCAGAGGGGCAGGGATTGGGGAACTGGGTGAAAGAGGTGAAGGGATTAAAAATTTTGGTAGTCATGAAATAGTCATGAGAATGTAGTGTACAGCATAGGGAATGTAGTCAATAATCTATCTATACTAATAAAAGGGTAATATGCTAATTAGACTGGGAGACCTTCCGGGAGACTGGCAGGGGAGGGCAGTTGGGGGCCATGAGGCTGGCAGGAGAGGGCAGTTGGGGGTGATCAGGCTGGCAAAAGGGGGGGAGTTGGGGGCGAGCAGGCAGGCAGGCAGAGTGGTTAGGAGCAATCAGGCATGCAGGCAGGTGAGTGGTTAGGAGCCAGCGGTCCCAGATGGCGAGAGGGATGTCCCAGATTGGAGAGGGTGCAGGCCAGGCTGAGGGATACCCACCCGTGCACGAATTTCCTGCACTGGGCCACTAGTATATATATGAAAGGCTAATAATATTCTAAGTGTCTCTCTGCCTGTCTGACCGGTCGCTATGATGTGCACTGACCACCAGGGGGCAGACGCCCAGCAGGAGCTCCATGATGTGCACTGGACATTTACAGAGAAACGGCAGCACGGACCTGGCACCCACAAAGCAACACTTGGCTTCCCCCAGGTGGGACACAGGCCCTGCCACCACCCCAGAGTGACAGCTCACCAAATCACAGCCAATGATGCGGAGACCCCCATGGCACAAAATGCGGCCCACAGCCCAGCCCAGCCCGGAAACGATGGCTGTGGGCTCCTGGTAATGACATCACGTAGCAACACCCAGCTTTCTTTCCCTAGTGATTAGCCTCCTTGCATTTTCTTCAGCCAAGGAATACAACTTGCTTTATAGCCAGGTGGAAACATTTACACTTTAATCAAATGTCTGTGAAGCGTTTTCCCGTGCCTCATCTCATTTGATTCTCACAGAAGTACTAGAGTAGGTAGATAGGAGACTCGGTGGAATCCTATTTTCTTTTCGTTAGCCAGAAAACAGAGATTTAGAAAGTTTAGAAACTTGACCCAACTGAAAAGAAGTAAGAAATGGTGGACCTTGAAAATGACTTCAGGTTTTCTCACTGTGCAGAATATAGTCAAACACTGCCACAGTTAAATATTTTACCCTTTGTTTTCCCTGCATGATCTACAATAATAATGTGCTTCATGTTGATATTTACTGCTGTGTTGCTGACAATTACCTGAAAGAGAAGTTGGGGTGCTTCACTGGGCTGGAAAAAGTTTAGCTAAATCAGAAAGCAAGTCTAATTAAGCAAGTTTATTCTATATATACTAGAGGCCTTGTGCATGAAATTTGTGTGTGTGGGGTCCCTCAGCCCAGCCTGCACCCTCTCCAACCTGGGACCCCTTGGGGGATGTTCGACTGCCTGTGGAATCGGGCCTAAATCAGCAGTGGGACATCCCTCTCACAATCTGGGACTACTGGCTCATAACTGCTTGCCTGCCTGCCTGCCTGCCTGATTGCCCTTAACCACTTTTGCCTGTCAGCCTGATCACCCCCTAACCGCTCCCCTACCAACCTGATTGCCTCCAACTGGCCTCCCCTGCTGGCCTGATTGCCCCCAACTGCCCTCCCCTGCAGGCCTGATCTTGCCCCCAACTGCCCTCCCCTGCAGGCCTGGTTTCCCCAACTGCCCTCCCCTTCCAGCCTGGTCCCCCCCCCAACTGCCCTCCCCTGCTGGCCTGTTCACCCCCAACTGCCCTCCCCTACTGGCCTGATTGCTCACAACTGCCCTCCCCTGCTGGCCTGTTCACCCCCAACTGCCCTCCCCTACTGGCCTGATTGCCCACAACTGCCCTCCCCTGCTTGCCATCTTGTAGCAGCCATCTTGTGGTGGCCATATTGTGGCAGCCATCTTGTGATGGCCATCTAGTGACCACGTGAGGGCAGCCATCTTGTGACGGCCATCTTGTGGTGACGTTGCACGAGGGCATCGCGCGAACACCACCTAGGCTTTTATTATATAGGATAAAAGGCTAAGTTGACTTGCACATACACAATACATATAAAGCTCTCACTGGCACCAATCACATGGGTGTGTTTCAATTTGTCATCTTCTATCATGAGTTTGGTTGACCCTTCTATTATAGAGAAAGGGCGAATAGTGATATTAAAATAATTCTTCTAATTAATCTCCTTTCAACGTGCAGGAATCCATGCACTGGGCCACTAGAATTGTAATAACTATGTATGGTGCCAGGTGAGTACTGGAACTATCAGAGGGAACACTTTGTAAAGTATATAATTGTCTAACCTCTATCCTGTACGTATTAAACTAATACAAATTAATATTAAGTATAAACTTTTATTGCAAAAATATAATTTAAGAAAATAAGGCCTACCCTAGCTGGTTTGGCTTAGTGGATAAGAGTGTCGGCCTGTGAACTGAAGAGTCCCAGGTTCAATTCCAGTCAAGGGCACAGACCTCAGCTGCAGGCTCCTCCTCTGCCTGGGCCCTGGTCAGGGCTCATACAGGAGGCAACCAATCGATATTTTTCTCTCACATCGATATTTCTCTCTGTCTTTCACTCTCTCTTTCACTCTCTAAAAATCAATGAAAAAATATCCTCGGATGAGGATTAAAAAATAAATAAATAAGGCCTATTTATTGCACTTGGTCCATATGTCTCTGGAGTTTCTAGTTTCTTCCTTCATCTCTTTTATTTTTATTATTTATTTATTGAAAAATCTGGATCATTTGTCCTGAAGTTTTTCAAACTCTGGATTTTGCTGACTTTATGGTTTTAGTTTCCTTTAACATTTTTCTTGGCCCTTGGATTTTCTGTAAATTGGTAGTTAAATCTAGAAGCTTCATCAGATTCACAGATTTTTTTCAAAAAAAATTTAGGTTATCCTTTTATATACAATTTTATATTATACTAGAGGCCCGGTGCATGAAATTTGTGCACTCGGGGGGGTGTCCCTCAGCCCAGCCTGCACCCTCTCAAATCTGGGAGCCCTCAGGGGATGTCTGACTGACGGTTTCAGACCAGCAGTCAGACATCCCTCTCGCAGTCTGGGACTGTTGGCTCCTAACCACTCACCTGCCTGGCTGCCTGATTGCCCCTAACCACTCTGCCTGTCAGCCTGATAGCCCCCTAACTGCTCCCCTGCCGGCCTGATTGACACCCAACCACTCCCTTGCCAGCATGATCGATGCCTAACTGCTCCCCTGCCGGCCCAATTGCCCCCAACTGCCATCTCCTGCCAGCCCAATCGCCCCCAACTGCCCTCCCCTGCCAGCCTAGTTGCCCCTAACTGCCCTCCCCTGCAGGCCCAGTCCTCCCCAACTGCCCTCCCCTGCCGGCCCAGTAACCCAAAACTGCCCTCCCCTGCTGGCCTGGTTGCTCACAACTGCCCTCCCCTGCCGGCCATCTTGTGGCAGCCATATTTTGATGACATGGGGCAGCTATCTTGTGACTACATGGCACAGCCATCTTGTGACCACTTGGGGGCAACCATCTTATGATGACATGGGCACGGCCATCTTGTGACCACATGGGGGCGGCCATCTTGTGACCACATGAGGGTGGCTATCTTGTGACCACATAAGGGAGGCCATCTTGTGACCACATGGGGGTGGCCATCTTGTGCAAGGGCATGATGGCCAATTTGCATATTACCTCTTTATTATATAGGATGTAATATATATGTATATATATGATGTTGCTTCAGAAGAGTCAAGAAGTACATAATATTTTTCTTTTTTGATGTTAGCAGACATCAATAAATATTTTTTATATCCATTACATCATTACTAGAGGCCCAGTGCACGAATTCGTGCATGGGTGGGGTCCGGCCAGCCCAGCCCAAATCAGGGAAGATCAGGGCTGGGCCTGTTGGGAGGAGGAGATGGCGGGAGGTTGGCCGGCTGGCCTGCCTGGATCAAGGCCCAATCAGGGCCACTGCTCAGGGCTGGGCTGGCTGGGGGAAGGGGCCACAGGTGATTGACCGGCAGGCCCTGCCCCCAATTGGGGTTGGGAGGCCAATTGGGGATAGGGCTGGCCATGGGGAAGGGCTGTGGGTGGTGGGCCAGCCAGCCCCTCCCCTGAATGGGGTGGGTGGGTGGTGCCAATTGGGGGCCAGCAGCCTGGGGGAGGGGCCATGGTGGTTGGCCAGCTGGCCCTACCCCTGATCAGGGTCGGGGGGTGATATGGGGTGTGCCTGAGCATGGGGAGGGGCTGCCGGAGATTGGCCGTCCAGCCCCACCCCCTATTGTGATGAGGGGAGTGAGCAGGAGTGGGGACAGCTGGGGGGAGGGTCTGCAGGCCGATCAGGATGGTGGTGGGTCATCGGGGGTGTGGCTGGCTGTGAGGAGGGGCTGCAGGAGGT
Organism: Plecotus auritus; assembly: GCF_963455305.1. Classification (NCBI taxonomy): domain Eukaryota; kingdom Metazoa; phylum Chordata; class Mammalia; order Chiroptera; family Vespertilionidae; genus Plecotus; species Plecotus auritus. The sequence goes on from NC_137770.1 coordinate 211,951,009, forward strand.
TGGCCAGCCAGCCCCGCCCCCTATTGAGGTTGGGGGTGCGATCAGGGGCAGCAGGCTTGGGGGAGGGTACGGGCCTATCGTGATGGAGTGGGCTGATGGGGCGTGGCTGGCAAGGGGGGTAGGGAGGGGTACTTGGCTGGCAGGCCTGGCTCTTTTTTTTTTTTTTTTTTTTATTTATTTTTTTTTTTTTAGTTATTTTCTTTATTTTTTTTATTTTTTTTTATTTATTTATTTTTTATTTTTTTTTACATTTTTTAATTGTTTGAAGTATTAAAAATAGTAGTACATATGTCTCTTTTTTTCCCCCATTGACCTCCCCCCACCCTCCCCTTCCCCCCAGTACATGCCTTTACCTGCCCCCCCCCCCCCAGTGTCTTTTATCCATTGGTTATGCTTATATGCATGCGTACAAGTCCTTCGGTTGATCTCTTACAGCCCCCCTCCCCCCCAAAACCTCCTCTGCCTTCCCACTGTAGTTTGACAGTCTGTTCAATGCTTCTTTGCTTCTGTATCTATTTTTCCCCCCTTTCTTCCCTTTAAAAAATCTTGCCTCTGCAGACTAGAAATAGACATAAAATAACAAATAAATGTTTGAGTCCCAATTTCAATGTCCAACAGTTCTGATTCCCCGTTTCAATGTCAAACAGTTCCTTATGTGTACATGTCAGCAATGATATCTGGATGGTGGGCACATGGTGGCAATGCAGGTCCAACCCTCTCTGGTTTGGTCCAAGGCAAGTGCTGCGTCGCACAGCTTCTGACTGCTAGCGTGGCAAGGCGTCATCAGCGTCTCCCATCTCTGGACTGTTTCTCCTCTTGTCTTCATGGTTGGAGCAGACCTGTCAATTCCTCTCTGTTGCAGGAATCCACATGGTCTTGGAGTTGTTTTCTGAAAATATACAAACATATTCTCGACCAAAAGTTAATAAAGGAATCTTTTCTATATAATTGATTTGGGATCCTTTTTATTTTTGCCCAGAGGATTTTCCTTTGTCTTATTTAGACACCATGTGTGTTTTGCTGTTAGCATTACAAATAGAAATTAATTTTGTAAAGTAAAAATTTTCTAGATGTAATTTACTTATAGGATATTTTTCCTTACATGATATTACCCTACTATCCCCCCTTTTTTGATTAATGGAGGCTTTTGTAAATTTTATAATGCAGTCTTGATAACTTTAAATTTTAACTTTTTGCACAAAAATATGACTGCTTTAGTTTCATTGCATGTTCAGGAATTTTACCATGAGATGAACTACCAATAGAAATTTTAGTTAACACTTTAGGAACAGCTTTTTGTCCAGTACAATTAAATTTTCTTGAATATTCACTTATTTGAATTAGCCTATTTAAATTAATCTGAAAACTTGATTATTATTTTACTGTCAAATTTAATACTCTACCAACAATCTTAGTTTACCCTGTAAATATTAGTGGAAAGGATTATTTGCATTCTTGAGTAGGCCCTGAGCATTCTTGGTGCTAGGCTGGATTTAGATATAGGGCAGCTGCTGTCAGCCAAGTCTCTGTCTGTTACCTGGGTCCCAATCTGAGCTGGGCCAAGTCACACTGTCTGTCACCTGTGTCCCGATCTGAGCTGGGCGTGGGAAGCAAAGCAGCCATGGGAGCAGGAGACCTCCCTCAGATGGGGCGAGGGTTCAGGCCCCTGCAAGGTTGGGAGGGTGGGGGTCTGTGCCCCACCTCTGATGATCCCCAAGTTCTCTCCTGATGGCCCCACTGCGACTGTGCCTGTCTTAGGTTGTTCCTTCCCTGAGGAATCTTACCCGTCTCTGGCTAACCAGTCATCCTCCGGGGCCAAGCAGGGTGATGTGAGGTTCAGTTCTGTCTCCTTGGTAGCCTATGCCTCCGTGGCCTCCACGCCCAGCACCTGCCTAGGGATCCCCTGGCCTGCTGGCGGGGCCCCAGAACTGATCACATATCTCGGGGAACTCAGGTTTCTTCTCCAGGGAGGGCCCAGCTCACACAATTGGGCGAGAGACAGATCCATGGTACCAGCCACCACGAGGCTTCAAGCTCAGCATGAACAGAAAGCTCAGGCAACAGCTGAGGGCAACTGGATTGTGAGAAGAGGGTCCCTCTTGGCCCAAAAAGCAAGAGGGGCCAATATAGAATGCTCAAGTGCCTTCCCAGTGCCTTAATTCCTTCTGAAAGGGATTAAATCCTTTCATGTCCTCTCTTTTTTTTTTTTTTTTTAAATTGCTGCCAAACATTCCAAGAATTAGTTTGTAAGTTTGTTTGGGATAATTGTACAGTATGCTGTTGTAAAATATCTAAAATTATAATGACATTGTAGAATAATATCATGTAAGGATATTCTTTGCTCTAGGCCATGGCAATTCAATTTCAAACTGGCTGACAATTTCTTTTTGTAACTTTATATAAACTTTGTCAGGGAGGCAAAAACACAAATTATTCCCCCATAACCCCCCACCCCCCACTTATGCCCCACCCCCTTGTTGTCTGTGTCCATTGATTGGGCTCATATGCTTGCACACAAGTCCCTTGGTTGATCTCTCCCCCTTATCCCCACCCTCCCCTACCTACCCTGAGGTATGACGTGCTGTTCGACGTTTCTCAGTCTCTGGATCTGTTCTTGATCAAGGTGGGAGAGTCTGATCAGGGGCAGGCTGGCAGGGGGAGGGGCCACAAGGTTGGCCGCCAGCCCCACCCTGATTTGGCCGGTTCACTGGCTACAGAGGGCATCATAGCGACCGGTTGTTAGGTCATTATGGCTGAGAGGTGCCCCATGCACCTCCTGGTGACCGGTTGTTTGGTCGTTTTGGTCGTGACGCCTCTTGGCCTTTTATTAGTATGATGGGTAGTAAAGTGATAAAAATGTTAATTCTGTGCAATCCCTTTTCATATAGTAGATGGAAGTCTTCTACGAAAAGAAGCTTTATCTCACCAATCACATATTTGGTCATCCATGGGAACAATAAAAAGAAATCTTTCATTTTCCTACTGTTTATTTCTTGTAAGATGGAGCAGTAGGAAATCTTTCATTTTCCTATTGTTTCCTGTAGGATGTCCGCTCTGTGAATCTGCTATAGTTGTGCACTTGCCTCCCAATACTGATGTGTTTCTTATTCCCTGAGCTCCTCCACCTCACATTGTTTCAGGAGAGTACAGTTCTCCATTAAGGCAGTCAAGCTCATGAGTGTAACTTTCAAGGGTGCAATATAGCAAAGTGGTACAGTGTTGAAGTCTGCAATTACAAATAACTTTTCAAGCAGGAGACTCTAACTTTTCTAAAATACAGTTGTTGTTTTCCTCTATAGCAAGGGAATAATACCAATACTTACCTGTGCCAATTATCACTCTATTGCTCCAAATCCACCTTTTTATGCACACTTTGTGAGATTGTAATGACACGTGTAAGCATTTCTCCTTTGCCAAGCTGATGCCATGTTAGAGGGACATTGCAAGAGAAAGGAACTTCCATCCTAATTCCAGCCTTGGCTTCTGCTCCCTCCTGTGTCACAGTTACCAGTAGTGCTTGGGAGGCCCTAGTGGCTCTCACTGTCCAGGAAGTTTTATGTGTACCACAGAGCAACACTCTGAAAATCAGCTCTGAACTCTTGAAACTCCAGAAAACTTCTACAGTTATTTCCTATGGAGAAATCCCAGCCTACCCACACCTCTTAGCAGGTCTCTTGGCACTCAGCAGGCTTCTCCTACAAAACCAAAACCAGCATTGAGCGTCTGCCCCCCTGGTGGTCAGTGCATGTCATAGCGACCAGTTGTTCTGCCAGTCATTCTGCTTTTCAGTTGATTTGCATATTAGGGCTTTATTATATAGGATAAGTAGAAGAGCCAATATTCAAGCTCAGGTAGTCTGGTTCAGTGTCCTTATGCTTAACTACCAAACCATAATGCAATTAGGAAGTGAAATAGGGTCCAGTAAAAAGAATGAGGTCAGGGGGGTTGGTGGCCCAAGCACCTTAGATAAGAGTTATATATTTGCCAGAACACTCTCAGTGTAAGGAAAGGAAACCAAATAAAAATTGTTTAACAACAACAAAAAACAAAAATAGATGAATTAATTCATGTAACTAATAAGTTCAGAGGTTGCTAGATTGAGACACTATTGGATCAAGTAATATAAAATAAACTATGTAATTAGTTCTCTCTCCTCTGTCCTCCCCCCTCCTCCCCTCCACTCTCCTCCCCTCTTCCTATCCCCTTGTCTCTCTCCTTCCCTGTCTCTCAGCTTTTATTTTCTCTGTGTACTATTATAATTCTTACTAGAGGCCTGGTGCACAAAATTCGTGGATGGGGGGGTCCCCTCAGCCCAGCCTGCACCCTCTCCAATCTGGGACCCCTCAGGGGATGTCCGACTGCCAGTAGGGATTGGGCCTAAACCGGCAGTTGGACATCCCTCTCACAATCTGGGACCACTGGCTCCTAACTGCTCACCTGCCTGCCTGATCACCCCCAACTGCCCCTCCCCCTCCTCCCCCCACTGGCCTGGTCGCCCCTCACTGCCCCCCTCTGCTGGCCTGGTCATCCCACACAGCCTGCTGTTTGGTCGTTTGGTCACCCTTCACTGTCCCCCCTGCCGGCCTGGTTGCCCCACACAGCCCACTGTTCAGTCATTTGGTCGTCCTTCACTAACCCCCCCGCTGGCCTGGTCGACCCATGCAACCTGCTGCTCAGTCATTTGGTCGGCCCTCACTAACCCCCCTGCCAGCCTGGTCACCCCACGCAGCCAGTTTGGTCATCCATTTGGTTGTTTCGTTTGCGACGGTCACTAAGGCTTTTATATATGTAGATTACAAAATTATCTATGGATTTCCTTAATGCAGGCAAGAAAATTGGCCAGGGGCTACTCAAAACACCCATCAAATGTCAATAGTGCCCCAATTGAAAAACCTATAGAGGAGAATGTCTCTTTCCAACAACCATATACATCTCAGGAAGGATTATAAATGTCTCTGCCTGGATCCCCTCAAACAAATTACTCTGACCAGAAAAATGAAGAATCAAGTTTGGCCAGGCCTCTGTTACACTTTCAGCCAGAGGTGGGGGTCTATTTAAAAAGGAAGGAAAAGTTAACCAAATAACTTCTATGCATACTAGGGGCCCAGTGCATGAATTCATGCACCTTGAAAGGAACTGTGGGCCACAAGGCTGTGGTGGGCACAGGGGCAGGTCTCGGCCCATCCTCTGCGCCCCCACCCAGACCCTCCCACTGAAGCCCCTGGTCCCCTGTCTGCCAGCAGCCCCGCTCCCGCTGCCACCACTCCCACACGCTGACAGCTCCGGCCCCACTTGCACCCGCTGATGGTGCAGAGTGATTGGGGCTGGCAGCAGTAGTGGGTGGGGACGCGGCCAGCACCATCAGCAGATGTGAGCAGCAGCTGCTGCCCCGATCGCCCCTCAGGAGCAGGGAGAGGTGGAGAAGCCCTGAGGGGCAATCAGGGCCAGCAGCTGCTGCTCACATCCACTGACGATGCTGAGTGATCAGGACCAGTGCCAGGTGCCAGCTGCTGGTGCGAGGGTGGCTCCAGTGCTGGCTGCAGGTGCGAGTGGGGCTGGCACCAGCAGCAGGTGGGAGTGAGGCCATCACTGGCAGCAAGTGCAAGAGGTGGCTGCTGGCCCCAATCACCCCTCAGGAGCAACAGGAGGTTGGGAAGCCATGAGCAGCAATCGGGGCCGACAGCTGCTGCTTGCACCCACTGACAGCACCAAGTGATCGGGGCCGGTGCCGGGTGCTGGCAGCGGGTGCAAGCAGCGGCTCTAGCACTGGCATCGAGTGCAAGTGGTGGCTCCAGTGCTGGCAGCGGGTGTGAGCACCAGGCAGGACCACGGCACACGGGAGCAAAGAATTTTCAGTAACCACCAGAGGTTTTCCCTAATGACAGCGACTGGCGTCCCGCCTTGGTCTGGCGCCCCCACTCACCTGCTCCCCCACCCCACCGCGGCCGACACCTGCCATGTTTCACGCTCTGCCGCCTGCTGTTGATGCCCACCATGTTCTGCACATGCCCCCTGGTGGTCAGCGCACATCATGGTGACCAGTTGTTAGGTTGTTTGGTTGTTCCACCGTTCGGTCTATTTGGATATTAGGGTTTTATATATAAAGATATGCATAACTCATGGGCACAGATAATAATGTGGTGAAGGCCTTGTGGGAAGGGGCAACTGCAGGGTGAAGGGGGTTAATGGGGGAAAAAGGGGATATCTGTAATACTTTCAACAATAAAGGTACATAAAAAATAAAATAAAAAGGAGAAGGGAAGAGGAGAGATAAGAGGAAAAGCAACTCCATTAGCTAGAAACAACAGCTACTAGAATCTATTCCAAATGACATATGGGACTTGTTTGTCTTCAGTCATGGAACAACATGGCAGACCTAGTAGTTTGGCTGAGCTAAGACAGGTCCTAATAACAATCACAATGATTTCAAGAGCCAACAATTATGCACCACTTACAATTGAAAAAACATATTTCACACATTACTTCCTTTATAAAATGATTCTTTTTCCTTTCAGTTGCCAGAAGATAGCCTCTCACTTGCTGTCATCTCTTCAAAGATTTACTCTAAGAAATATTGATTAGAGTGTTTCACTTCTCCAAAACCAGTTTTATAGGATATGGGTAATATGAACACTCCAGAAGCTACACAGTGTAGCCTTGATCTCAGCAACTGCCTTTTAACACAATACTACAGACCTCTCACATCTAAAGCTACTCTCTCAGAGCCACTGGTCAACGTTTAAGAAGACACTGGGGCAAAACCCTAGTGATAAAGCTTAAGTACAATTTTTTAAATGTCTGAAATGGGACCCATTAGTCCCAGCATATAAGCTCATGCATGCTATAAATGTAAGGTTGAGGCCATAAAAAAAAAAGTGATGTCAAAACTGTTTTAAATTTATGTTTACATGAACTATCTCAACACAGAAAATTAAAATAAACCGCAGGAATAGATGCCAGCAACATGTTCAGGATGTTTGGGGTAATTTATACAGATTAACAGATTGAATAAAATTATATATTTAATTAGTTTAATAACAAATATTTTTGAGTGCCTGCCAGGAAACAGGCACTGTGCTTGTCACTAACCACAAAATGATATAATCTCTGTACTTGAGGCACTAATATTTAGAGAAGAACAACATTCATAGTGGCAATATAATAGGGCATTTGTTGAGCTAGAGGTGTATTTCAGGTACTTAAAGAGAATCAGGGTACTAAGGGACAGAGAAAAGAAAATTTATCCAGTTTGCAGGTTAAGCATTGGATTCCTGAAAATTATAATGCCCGAATTAAGTTCTAAAAAAGAGGTAAGAGTATCCATATGAAGGAAAGTAGGACAGACATTCACGGCAGAAGGAAAAACAAATGAAACAGCATGAGGTATGTTGAGACAAATGCACAGTTCCAAATGTCCTAAGTGTAAATCATAAGGCATGAAGTTAGGGGAGATATGGTATCATGAAGAGATGGTATCATGGACTGAATTTCATGTCCCCCTGAAATTTATATGTTGAAGCCCTAAGCCCTAATGTGATGGTATTAGGGTGTGGAGCCTTCCAGGGGTAATTAGGTTTAGGTGAGGTCATCAGGGTACAGCCGTTGGCTCAGATTAGTGCCCATATAAGTAGAGGAAGAGACACCAGAGCTTCCCCTCTTCAACATGTGAGAACACAGCAAAAAGATGGCCATCTGCAAGCAGGAAGAGGCCTCTCACAAGGAGTCATATGTGCTAGCATCCTAATCTTGGAATTTTCAGCCTCCAGAACTGTGAGAAATAAATGTCTGTTGTTTAAGCCACCAAGTCTATGGTATTTTGTTATAGTAACCCAGGTGGGACTGAGAAAAGAAGTAGGAATGATTTCATGAAAGGCCCTAAATGTCTTGAGGAACTTTCATTTTATTTTGTAAGTCATTGAAGGCTGTAAGCAAAGATCAAGGTTAGAGTTCTATTTAGATAAGTAACTCTGGCAACTTTGCTGAGAGCAAGCAGTGGTCATACAGCAGAGCCACCCATGAAGAGGCTGTTGCACTTAGTCAAGGAGAGAGGTGTCTACAGCTTGTGGTAATATAAACTAGAGGAGACAAAAATTAAACAAATTTGTAGAAAGAGATAAAAATAATCAGATTGTAGTGATTATTGTGCATGCAATGAAGGGGCTACAGAGGAATCTAGCATGAAAACTGAATACTAGACCTAGAGCAATGGGTACATGGCTGTAAAAATAGAGGGCATCAGGAATACAGGAAGAAAAGATAGGATGGGGAGAAAAGAGAAGACGAAGAAGACACGCCTTTGACATGTAATGTTTAACCTGCCTGTGGAACATCCTTGAATGGCCAACAAAAATGTTTTTGTTTTTTTGTTTTTTGGCCTCATTCTTAGTGAGGAGTAGGAAATGCAAATTTGTATAACGTGATGGACAAAGAGATTTTAAAAGCTTCTAGAGAAGAAAGAAAAAAGCTCTTAAGTAAATAATTAGGAATCATAATGGTTTTAGACATCTTACAAACATCACTGAAAGTCTAAAGACAACCTTAAGGCTGTGATCCCACACAAGCTTGACTGGACAGTACCTGTTAAATCTAGGAGAGGCATGTCTGAAAAATAATTATGGTTGTAGCTTGTGTCATATGGATTAAAATGAAATCAAATACATGAAAATCCAGTTGAGTATTTATGAAAGCTGAATTGGCAAGATGCTCGCTCACCACCTAGACTAAAAAGGAGTGAGGCTCTTCAAGATATAACAACTCAGGGCCCCCGGCTTTGTAGAGGTAAGAAACAAGCTGAGAAGCTTTTCAGACACCAAAACTGGCATATTCTATTACTCTCTTCAGAAATAGCCAAGGATAGAAATGAAAAAAGAATAATGACTCAGAAGTTAGAGAAAATCTCATAGAAGTATAATAACAAAAATTTTTAAATAAGAGGGAGAAATATTAGAAAATTAGAGAACAAGTATACCGTAATAAAAGTTCCAAACAAGGGAAATTAAAAAAAAAATGGAGAGGAGAAAAATCATTAAATAAATATTCAAGAACATTTCTCAAAAGTCAAGGACATGAATCCCCAGACTTTAAGGTCCCATAATATACACTGAATCACTCTGAGAGACATCATCATGCAATTTCAAAACATGGAGAAATGAGAAGATTCTACAAGCTTTCTGAGAGGAAAGTACAACTTATGTGAAAAGGATAGAAAGCAAAATACCTCAGACTTCTCACAACAATACTGGAAACTAGAAAATAATGGGAAAATGTCTTTAAGATTATGAAAGAAAATTATTTCCAATCTATAGTTCTATACCTAGGCAAACTATCAGTCAAATGAGATTATAGAATAAGATTATTTTTAGATATTCAAGGTCTGAAAAAATATTTACTTCCCATGCACTACTTCTCAGAAAGCTACTAGATGATACTCCACCAAACAGAGGGAGTAATCCAAGAAAATGGAAGTTATGGGATACAGGAAATAGAAAACAACACCAAAGAGAGGCAAAGGGAATCCCCGGGTAATGGTGAATGAAGACCCCAGGAAGACAGCAGCATACTAGCTGTGTAGAGGGCAACCTATCCAGGCTTGAGGAGTGTACTCCAAAGTTAACCTTGCTGAGCGTTGTGCTGTCATTACCAAGAGAACATAAATGAACCATGTTCTGAGGACACTCAGTGCACCCTCAGAGAAGTTCTGCTTTTGGAAACTGAGAGCTGGATAAGGTAAACATGGAATCAGAAAATTCATTATCAGCCCATTAGCAGGACCATATTCCTATTAAATAACCAGTACTGGGCTCAATACAACCCTGCTGATAGCCCATTATGGTGAGCCTTTCAACTCCAAAGATTAATTCACGGTTTGCCCCATTATCTTCTCCAGGAATATCTATAAATTCTCAGGGAAGCAGATGCCAGACCATGAGCTAGAAACTCTATTCAGCGTCGTTGGGTTTTTTGGAGGTTTTGTTTTGTTTTGTTTTGTTATTGTTTCTGAACGCCCACATCTGTCAGTGTCAGTATTATCCTCTCCTTCGTGGCTGGGTTTGTAGGCACTACTCTTTTTTTATATTATTACCTTTCACATTCTTTTTCTATGGAAACAATCATTGATAAAAAATACAATATTAAATTGAGAATAAAGAGAAAAGGAAAACATCTGTAGGGATATAGATCAATCTGATCATAGTGGTACATCTATCAGAGTACAGTCAGCAAAATAGAAAACCAATTCAATACATTGTAAACAGAGAAATTATTTAACACAAGACTTAGAAGTCTAAGAAAATCCAGAGGAAACACTAAAGGAAGCCGGAGATAATAAATGCAAGAAAGCACTACCATCCTCCGTCTGGGAAAACAAAAAAAGAGACAGGGTTATAAGAATCCAGACACATAAAGGAGGGGCCTGGAGAAATGTGCTCAGACATTGTGGGAACCCCATCTGTCCCACTGTACTTCTGAGGAGTCCCTGAGGCTGGTTCCAGAGTTGCCAAAAGAACATGGAGACTGGGGCAAATTGCCACTGATGGGACTGATACTGAGTGGAATGAGGAAAACAGAGAAGTCCCTCCTCCCGCCTCCTGGATAAAACCTTCCAGGAAGCCATCTGGTAGAGCAGTGTGGGAGATATTGGCAGAGTCACAGCCCCAGCTGCAGCATCACAAACAGAGTAAGGGGAGGCAAATTAGCTGCTAAAGAATCTGGAGAATAACTAGCTCAGGTGGCTACATCTGGAGAAGGAACTGAAAACAGGGGAGAGCTTTGCTTTTTCTGTCATTTGATGATGTTACAGGAATATACCTGCATTTTACTTGAAATTTTATAATTAAAGAAAAAAAGTAAGAGAGGCTCTAGTTTGCTTATCAAATGAAATAACTTTATATTTGGCATATACTTTCATGAAAGAAATAAAATTTTTTCTTAACAAAGTACTATTCTCTTTCAAATCATGTAGTGTCTAGCAGTGTTATACAGCAAGAAGAAATTTCTAAATAATTCTAATTTAAAACATAAACTTTTATATCCAAATATGTTTCATAGTGAATAATTAAAAATAGGAAATACAAAGTCCGTATTGTAGAAGTTTGTCAAAGGATTGGATATTTGCTATACACTGGTCATAAGGCAACGAGGCCAAGACACTGAGCCCAAGAGAACTGGCCCTAAAATTCTGCTCCAGCACTTACTGGTTGGGCAAGTTGCTTCATCTTTCAAAGACTCAGTTTCCTCATCTATAAAATGGGAAAAAGATTTCTAGAAGAAAATCTGACATCTTAAGTGAGACTACATTAAATGGTTGTCATTAAAGAGAGCAACATATATCAGGATTTTAGAAATAATTGCTTGAAAAGGTTGAAAATTATTCAGAGAGGAATTTCACCTATGATGTGTAGTTCTCTGGGTTGATGTTTAAACTTTTCCTACATTGAGTACACAAGTAGTGGCAGTAGGGCCTTCGTTCGTTAGAGGTTTGATGCTGTTATTTGAATATGTTTAGTTTATGAAAAGCCTAATAGGCTGGATGCCATGCAAATCTCTGAGAAAAGCCTAGCTGGTAGACTCAAACAATCATAAACCCAAGGCACCACTGGCACACACACAAGCGAAGTGTGTTCTTGGCTTTGGAGCTGCCATTGCTATTTGCAGAGACTGGTGATGTTTGCCTGATTCCAAGACAACAGAAATTACTCAGGCTTTGTTCAAATTTCAGCTTGGATTGCTGTACATGAATCAAGTCTTCTGGTTTGCAGACATTGATTTCCAGCCCTCATTTTGTCCTCAGATTTCTCTTCCACTTTGTAGATACTCCAATGCCTGGCTTAGTTATGGTGTACATTCTTAAATATCACTAGAAATGTTGGTAAACCTCGGCACTGGTTTTTGTCATTCACTCATTCATTCTTTAATTCCAACACTTAACTTCCTTCTTATTTTGGAGCCCCGTGCTTGATGCTGTAGATACAAAACTAATTAAGGCCAGATATTTGCCCTGAAAGATGTCTTGAAAAGGAAACAGTCACAGAAACAAGAAAATAAAATACAGAAAACAAGGTTTTAAAGCAAAGAGCATTCATGGAAGGAAGGAGGAAGGACAGACAGACCTAGAGGAACTCAATTTTATATTCATAACAAATACAAGAATTTTAGCAGTATAAGTGTTAGGTGCTATCTACTCCAGGATCTGAAGACATATCTTGCTGATTTCACATTCTCCCTAAAAGCCTCATCCAAACCCCATTGGCTTTTGTGTATGGCTATGTATTTATGTGTATAGGTGTCTGCTTATAAGTTGTTGTTGTTGTATTATTGATATTGTATTATTTTTGTTACTATTTTTCTTTTTGTTCTTTGCTACATAGATACATGAAGTTGGTAACAGCTATTCACCATGTACTTTCCAAGAAATCCTCGGTTATATGAAAAATTCCCCATGAATCAGACCTTAGTCACTAATTTACAATCAACATTCTATTACTAACTTTCTGAGACAAATAGTTTAAAAATAAACTGAATTTGAAATATAAAGAGGTTTAATAACCAAAATCTCAAGCTCAACACCATTGAAATTTTGGGCCAGGTAATTGTGGGAGCTGTCCTGTGCAGGATATTTAGCAGCAGCTCTGGCTTCTACCCATGTATACCAGCAGCATTGTGCCCTTCAAGTGGTGTCTATCAAAAAGTCTCCAGATATTGACATAGGCATATGTGTCAGTAACTCTCAAAACTGTGACTTGCAGATTATAGAGATATTTGAGTAGTTCTGGCATTATTTGCTAGGACTTTTCAATTCTTGATAAGTCATGAATGCATCTGAGATGAGGAACATGCAAGTAATGAATGATTATAAATTAAAGCAATCAATTATTGAATATCTGAAATTTGGCAGGAAGAGCAGCAGCTGATTTAGATTGTAGTGGTACACTCTGAGAAATTACCATGTGTCCAGTAAATAAGTATTTTACATTCATTATCTCATTTAATTCTCCCAACAACCCTACAGTGTAGACATTATATTTATTCTAGTGTTGCAGATAAGGAAACTGAGGAAGTTTAGAAAAGTTAAATTGGAACTTCTAATCAAAACAGTAGGCAAACTACCATAGGAAATCAATGCTATCTATTAAAAAACATGAAAATGCTAGGTTTAGGGGGAAAAAAACAGTTTTTACCTTAATAGTAAAAATTCAAAGCAATAAATGTAATTCTGAAAGTGCCAGAAATGAAAAGGGAATACATAGTGGTAACAGGATATTGTAATAAAATGGTTGTGATGGAATCCTTGGGGTCTGAGGCATCAATACTCCAATAGGAAACAAGAAACTGAAATTAGAGTCTCTAAATAGAGTCAGAAGTCAGAAAAACCCCTTTGTCAAAGCCCCACCTACTCAGGACATGACATGAATATGAGCCATTTTCCCTAAATCTTGATTGGAAAAATTCTACCTCAAGAAATTTGATGCCTCAGCCTACATCTAGCAAATGTGTGAGAGCAAAGGTCTGTCATTACTTATATGGAGTCCTCAAGCTAAACACACACACGCGCGCACACACACACACACACACACACACACACACGCCCAGAATGAGTGAACATATAGGACTACATCAGTGGCAACCATGAAGTTATCAATAGGTTCACATCCATGAATCAAAGGAAAGATGAAACCCCAATAATATATAGTTCCATCAAAAGTGAGCTGACAAAATTTATAAAGTGTATAAGAAAATACATTGTCACACGAGTGGTCAACAGAGGCTGAAGAATCATCAGCAACAGAGCAAACAAAAAGACTAAAATAATAACCTAGTTATTTTATAATATCCAATAAAGAGAAAAAAGAAATAAAACTATAAAGAAAAAAGAGTATTATTAAAGGTGGATATGTAAAACAGAAAAATTTTTAATGAAAAGTATGGTCAGTAAAATTAATTTTAAAAACTCAGCTGAGATAAACAAAAGATTTCCCTGGGAAGATAAACCCTGAGTAGAATATAGCTCTGTAGTAATCATCCAGAACATAGTTCAGAGAATACGGAGAGAGAAATCTGAGAGGTTAAATATGTGGAAGATCAAAAAAGAAATTTTGACATTCATTTAGTAGACATACTAGAGGGAGAAAAATGAGAGCACATTAACAGAGTAAATATTTGAAAAGATGTTGGTTGAGAAATTTTCAGAACTAAAAAAAAGTCGTGGGAAAGCAAGGGTCATCAGAGAATTTAAATAACCAAACCTGAAGCTAACCATTATGTTATATACTAGAGGCCCAGTGCACAGAATTCGTGCACGGGGGTGGGAGGAAAGAAGGTCCCCTCAGCCCAGCCTGCACCCTCTCCAATCCAGGACCCCTTGGGGGATGTTCAACTGCCGGTTTAGGCCCGGGCCTAAACTGGCAATCCGATGTTCCTCTCACAATCCTGGACCACTGGCTCCTAATCACTCACTTGCCTGCCTGCCTGGTCACCCCTTACTGCCTCCCCCTGCCAGGCGACTGCCCTCCTCTGCCAGCCTGGTTGCCCCCAACTGCCCCCCTGCTGGTCTGATTGCCCCCAACTGCCCCCCCTGCCAGCCTGGTCACCCCTCACGGTCCCCCCACCGGCCTGGTTGCCCCACGCAGCCTGCTGTTCAGTCGTTTGGTCGTCCCTCACTAACCCCTCTGCCGGCCTGGTCACCCCACGCAGCCTGCTGTTCAGTCGTTTGGTCATCCCTCACTAACCCCTGTGCCAGCCTGGTTGTAGGCAGCCATCTTTTGAGGGCATGGGGGTCAATTTGCATATTACCTCTTTATTATATAGGACTGCATCCTCACAGAAACTTTAATGAATGTATCCCTTATTCGTTATTTATCATTTACTATTAGAAGATCACTTACCTCAATGCTTCTCAACTGGTGACAATTTTGACTCCCAGGAGACATTTAGCAATGTCTGGAGACCATTTTTTGGTTGCAACAAGTAGGGGATGAGGGTGGCGGAGAGAAGGGTTGCTACTGGCATCAGTGGGCAGAAGCCACGTATACTATCCTACCATGCATAGGACAGCCTTCCCAAAGAAGAATTATATGGCGCAAAATGTCAACAGTGCCAAGGCTGAGAAACGCTGCTTTACAGATACTGACAGTGATACCATCCAACACTAGGTATTTTTCCTAGTGAAGAAACTGAGATAAAAGCATTTAAATAACTTGCCCAAGCCCATGCATCTAGTAGAGTAGAGCTGGGATTCAAATCCATGTTGCTCTCACTCCAAACCCATGGCCTTCAAATTGTAGTTTGTTTTTACAAGAGTCCAAATCAGTCCATCTGGGTGTGGCTCAGCAGCTGAGCATCGACCCAAGGAACCAAGATTTTGCCAGTTTGATTACTGATCGGGGCATATGCCCGGATTGAGGGCTCTGTCCTTAATAGGGGGCATGATTCTCTCTCATCATTGCTGTTTCCATATCTCTCTCCCTCTCTTTTCCTTTCTGAAATAAATTAAGAAAAAAAAATTTTAAGAGTCCAAATCAACAGACTGTTGTTGTGAATGTGTAAAGTAGGTGCCACAGCATAGAATGTGCAGGAACTGACTGCTGTGCTCAAACAACTGCTCTCTGAAATGGTAGCCCTGGGATTAGCCCACCGGACTTGTTTCTCTTATGTGTCATCTGCTCCAGTTTTGTGTCTATTCATATCCCACAATGGGAGAGAGGTGGAGGTAGTTTTGTGCTCCTTTAAAATGCCAATGCCTTTAATGAATGCTCACTACCACTCCAGTGCCCCTGCTAGTGTGCTTACTGCTGGTAGCCAAAAACTGGAAACATACTGTGCATTTTAAGGACTTTCTGGGCCACCTAAACTTAAATCCACTTCTCAGCAGGACTACATTGGATTGTGAATATTTTGTGCTCACACTCTTACATCTGAGGTTCCCTCCAGATGGTCTATTTCTTATTGGCTCAGCCCAAACACACATGCATAAATCAGAAACAAATTTGGTAATAGGACTCAACATTTGGAATCAAAATGATCCACTGATGTGACCATGCTGTTTCCTGGCCATGCTTTGATCTTCTAAATCAGCGAAACTCACTTCAAAATAAAAATAAGTCTGTATATGCCATTCTAATCATATTCTAAACATTAGATTCATAAACACTTGTCAATCAAACCAGTATTTTATTATTCTGTGTAGAAAGCGCATGTGCTATTGTCATTATGGATAGTTCATGATTCTCACAAAAAAATATATGTTCATCCTAAAGTAATTCTTTAAAATTAGAAATGTTCTTAATTGATGGGGCTGCTGTACTCTTTTCAAATATTTTTTAAAATGCATTTTATCTTATTCCATAATTTTTCTTATTACTATTTTAAGATATGGGTTTCCTTGGAAACTGGACTTCTAATGGATTTTAGCCATAAGTGGGCTAAAAATGCCTTTATTCATTTATCATTTCATTATAATTAAATCTCCTATATGATGTGGCCTGTTCGCATATATGATATCCTGTTTCCATGGCAACTGAAATTTTGTACTATCCATAGTTCAAAATGCCTTCACAGTATTTCTTGATTAACTTGTGAGACCAAAATTGTATTTTGTAAACTTACGTGTAGTGAAACTTATAAAGAAAAGGCTGCAAAAAAAATTATCTTGTTTTATATTTCTGTGAAATTTGCTTTTGTTTTTATGATTCTTTTTCCTGATATGCTGCCCTCCTAGAGCAACATAATTTTGTGCTGCTAGGAAAGCAAAATGCATGACAAAATTTAGCAAACTCAATCATTTTTGTGCTTGGATTGCCATCTACAGTTCTTAACACCCAGTGGCTAGGAGAAAAAAAATCAACTATGATATTTCCATAAAATGGATAAAGCAAAAGTAAATTAAGCAGCAATTTTCATTCTTTATTTGCTAAGATTTTTAATAGCTTATGATACTCTAACAACAAAGGAAATAACACACCTACAGTTTTTGCTATCAACACAGGCCTTTGTTTATTCTAAAATTTCAGAACAATGCAGAACGGCTGTAGTTACTGATCATATCCAGAATATTTGAGCAAAACTGTGAATATGCAAATCCCACTGTTGTGTTAATGGCATTATAAAATTAACAAGGCTTTTATTTTTGCTATAGAGTAATAATTAATAATAATGAGCTATACTTAGAGCCAGTCAATTGTTCAATAAATATTTATCAGCCACTCACCATAGCCAATACTATCTTAATCCAGGCTCCAGCACATCTTAAATCCTAATAGCATCCCATTTGACAAGCTCATGATTTTATAGATTCTCTTAGCCTGGGGTGCTGTAAGAGCTAAGCCAAAGTAATATCTACATGAAAAAGTTATTTCTGAAACCATTGACTGAAGTGATTCAAAACTAATTATATTTTAAAAATTGGATAGACAGAAACCTGTCCAGGATTGGACTGTCCTACTAAGTCCCATTTCTGAGTACAGCAACAGAGCGCAAGCCATGGAGGATCATGTGCATGTTTTACATGCCTTCCCTTATTCTCTGAATATATGGATGTAACTAACATGTGCTTCAGAGTCATTAATAAAACTAGAAATCCCCAAGGCTCCTAACTGTAGAGTCAGATTGTGAGGAACCAAACTACTTATGGAAGACATACTCTTTGGGGAAGACATTTAATCTCTTTAAGTCTCAGTTTCATAACAGTAAAAAAAAAAAAAAAAAAAAAAGGTAACAGGCTTATAATATTATACCAAGCTGCCCTAAAGAATAATAAGGTAAAATAGGGAGATGGATTTTTATAAACTATAAAAATATAACACAAATGTTCAGTATTAATATTGTCCAGGTTATTGGTGACACATGGGGCAACCAGGATTTGAATCCACTTGGGATTTAATATGCGGAGCCAGGAGCTCTGCATTGAGGACTGAGGGAAGTCAGAACTCAGAGGCAAAAAAGCCAAGGTCCTGCCTGCTGTAATACCACGGCTCCAGCTATTGGTGTATCTCATTCTTTGGTAGAACCCTGGGAGATGCTTGAATCGCCTCTTCAAAGGTCCACTAATGCAATACTGCTCTCTCACTTCATTCTCTCCTGTGTGTCTGAGTGGACCTTAAAGTTTAATGTTGCTGATTGCAAACAAAATAAACCCAAAGGAAAAGATGGTGGAAATAGGTCCTCTCCAAATACTAAGCACTAGCATAAACCATGTGAATGAGAAAAATCTCCACCAATGGGCAAATGGAAAACTACGTTAACCTTTCATAGATAAAAGCAATATTTCAGAAATTCTTAAAAAATCTTCTACTTCTCTATTAATAACTAAATAAGAGACAACAAGAAATATTCAGCCCTAGAAATGCTTCCAGCATCTAAGTAACAAAAGTCACAATGCTCAGGGGCCATTTTCTACCCTATCTTTCCCGAGAAAAATGTAAAAGGGAATTTTTAAAGATAAAGCAATTCTGCAATGACAAAAAAATGGAAAAAAAATAGATAATAAAATTTTTAAACATTCAATCATTTTCATTTAAGAAAGAATAATTTCTGTTACCCCTCTGCAGAAGCAGGGATGGACCTACAGACTGGGAAGGGGATGGGGAATCCTTTCAGGGAGTGAGAAATAGTATACATTTTGGTCAGGGTGGGATTCAGGTTGTAAAAATTCATCAATCTGCACATCTAAAATTCAACTTTACCTAAGTTACATCTCAATTTCTCAAAAATGGAAAAAAATGATTTTTCCATTCAGAAACATGGAACATAAAACTGATCATATTGAGTCCATAATTTATCTCAACGATTTGTTTGAAGAAGCACTGAAATGTCTTACATTTCTAGAGAGGAAAATGTGCTAGAAATCTGTAACATCAGAACCTTTGATTTCCCACAACACAACTGAGGGAGCTACTCAATTTATTTGATCAAACCCATTCAAAGATACTTCATTACTGAGCTGATGTGTTTATCTCTTACTGCAACAATCAATTATCATATTTGGCTCTTCTTCTTCTCCAGAGATAATTTTTTTAAAAAAAATCAATGTGTATGGCTATCTATGTCTATGACTGAAACCAGAAAGCAACCACAAAGCCCCAAATACCTAGGCTTTGCAGGAATGATAATGACGGTTGGGGTGGTAGAAATGGACCTGAATAAAAAGGTTCAGTAATTGATGAATGTAGGTGGAAAATCAAGCCAGAGAAAAGGTGTGGGGGGAGGAGGAGTTGTTTACTAAAAAGGCAGAGCAATTCTAAGGAAAGACACCAAGTTCAAATGCTGTTGATGATAATTCCAACATGGTTTAAATAAACGTTATGGTCTTTTCTGAGCATGACTTGATCCTGAAGAATTTTATGTTGGCATAAACTAGATTAATAATGTTAGACTGATTTTAATATCAATAATCCATGCCTTAGACTTTGAAACAAAAAATTTAAAAACCCAGAAATATGTGCAAATATGAGGCACTAGAGAGAATATGTGTAAAGGCAAGTGAATTCCCAGAAAATGTCAGCACCTTGTATGATGAGCTCTGGCAGCCATCTCAGTGTCAACAATATGCTAGAGAGGCTCAGAACATAAATCAATCTACATTTGTTCTCACAGGGACTAGGAGCTGGAATTACTGTTTCTGAAACTTGAGCCAATATTGTCACAGCAATATAAATGATGGAAACTTTGCCACTGTAGTTTGCTTCACTCATTGCATGAACCTCCTGGCAAACAGCACCCTGGAATTTCATTAATTAGTGCTAACTATGATTGGCACTGCCTGAGAGAACAATAAAACAACCACAGTGTTTTTATGAACATATGGGTGGCAGAGTCTCTAGCTGGGTAATACAAGATTGGTTTCCAACTTATTACAGTTTATTTATACTGCATATAATTTACCTAATTTTGCCTTTTGAAACTAAGTTATTACAATTTTTTTTATTTTTACAGATTGAATTATTGAAGTATAAACTACTTAACTAATAGAAGTTATTATAATCTTTGTCTCAGTGAAAAACATGAGGTTTTTAAATTGGAAATTATCTAATTCAACACCTTATTTTACAAACAAAGAAACTCAATCCAAGAAAAATTAAATAATCTTTTCAACCTCACAAAGTCATAGTATAATTAAGGCTAAAACCTAGGTATTCTGAATTCAGAGTTTATCTCTCTATATCACATTGTCTCTTAATTGATCATTGTTTTCAGTAGATTGACACTGAGTTGACATGTTAGTTTTTGGTTGACATGTAGCTGCTTTCTTTATGCCTTTTAGCTAAACAAATTAAAGTTTTCCATTTTCATATAACATTCTTCCAAACAAGTTATTAAGATAGATTCCTTTATAGGTTGAAGGAAAATTTCCATTAACCTCATTCCAATCTACCGTCTTTGTCCCAGTTGGGATGACATTTGGAATTTTTCTTATTTAAGTCGGCTTTCTATTGGGGAAATCATTACCAGGGAAAAGCTATATTTTTCCTCTCTCCATGTCAGTAAGCAAAATGGAGTTTAGTGAACCTTTCTGGACAGGGTTCATAAAAGTTTCCTCCCAGACACTTATCTATCCCATTTGAGAAAAATAAAGATAAATCATAAAGTGCAAGACTTACAGAATTAGGAGTCTAAGAGAAGTAGATGGATGTCCAAATCATGCCCACTCTTTATATATTTCTTTAAAAATGAAACAATATATTAAAATTAGAATCACCAGAGCTTATTTCTCTAGCAATTTCATGCCACATCAGCTACATCTACCCTTCTTATTTAAAAAACAATAATAAATCCTTTACTTGCTTAAGCCTCTAAAGGTCATAGCAGCAAGAAATACCTTATGATGAGTCTTCCTCACCCTATCCCTTCTTCCTTGGACATACAGATATATAGCTTTGGCATTGTGTTTGGAAAAAGAGGAAACTGATAAAAGGACATTTAATTTGCTATTTTAATTTCGGAGGATATAAAAAAAGTCCTATTTTTGAATCATATTTGCCTAATACACTTTTAGATTCCATTGCATGGATGATGCCACACAGCCAACAGAATCTCTAAGTTGATGTCTATCTTAATTAAAACCAGACACTTTAGGGCCTGTATTAGCATTTACATGGTAATGCCAAACAATAGTAAAGTAATAAATGTTCCAGCCATTCAGAGCAATATAGGTTCTGACAGTCAACACAGAACTAGGTATTCAGTCCAAGCGGCCATCACGGAGTTACAAATTCAGAACACCTTGTTTTTATTCCACCTTAAAATTGCTTTTAATGAACAATACTATGTATCTTTATAACTTAAGACCACATTAAGGGACCCTATAGGAAACAGCTCTACAATTTGTTCACTATGGTCTTGTCCTCCCAGTAGTTGTCTGCTGTCTCACACAGTCTCCCCTTATGAAGATTGATCTAGGTCTCAGCTCAGGAAAACCAATTGCCCAGAAGCAATAGGTTTTGTTTTTCTCATGGGCATGTGAAACTATAGAAAGGTATATGGTTAAGAGAAGTTTGTTTGTTTAAAGTAGGATGGATTTGCTGAATGTCACATACTGAAGGAGAAAAACTAGATATAGGAGGAAAAAAAGGGAGTTGGGACATATCATCTAGGTGGAGAGAAAAGTGTTAAAAACTGAAGTTGTTTATATACTTTCTCCAACCAATCTTCCCACCTCTTGAGAGGTGATTTAGGATATTGTTTGGAGCTTGGATTTTGAAGCCAGGCATCTGAGCCAGACCAGATTTATCACTTATTAGATAAATGAACTTAGGTTAATTCGCCTCTGGTTTCTCATCTGTAAAATGAAGAAATAGTAACCTACTTTAAAGGCTAGTTGCTCAAATAAGTCAATATAAATATAATTGAAATAATACAGCATAGCAAACATTCAACAGTTTATCATCATCATCATTAGCATCTCTGCCTCAGT
This sequence comes from Plecotus auritus, assembly GCF_963455305.1. Taxonomy (NCBI): domain Eukaryota; kingdom Metazoa; phylum Chordata; class Mammalia; order Chiroptera; family Vespertilionidae; genus Plecotus; species Plecotus auritus. Next base: position 211,972,910 of record NC_137770.1, read on the forward strand.
TCTATCTTCTCAAAGAATGGGGTATGAGATTAAATTTAATTCAGCAAAATTACTAAACACATATTGGTACCAAGCACTATAATATGTGGTAAAAAAAAAAAAGACACAGATGAATCAATGCCTGCTCTCAAGGTGCTCTCAATAAGTAAATGAGTGCACTGCACATGTTAACATCAAAAACGGTAATACATGCATCCCAGTAACCAGGCTGTGCAGGACAAGCAGCATAAACTGGATGAGGAACTCCTGGAAAATCCCTTGTATGTTTTTGGAACCTTGAGGTCTCTCCCAAGAGGCTGGAAGAGCCAGACCTGAAGGAAACTTCCTCCCATCCCATCCTGGCCATAGAAAATGACCATCACTCCCTACCCCTCCGGAGCTATGATATGTGAGATTGGGAAGACAAGGAGGGAAGAGAGACAATGTTATAATTCTAAGACCCAGAAGATTAAGATTGCCTAATTTGCATATGTGAAAAATATGCAGCCAGATGAGTGGCAATAACAGAGCCAGCAAATGCACTAACCATATCTAGGCATCACCTACTAGGGTTCACCAAAACTATGAACCCTGGGTTTTCATGGATGTCTCTTCACTCTCTAAATGCTTGAAGGTCAAGTCTGTGGACAGAGGCTCTGAATCTCCTCTAAGAGTCTCTTAGGAGATTTCCTCCATTGTGATGTCCAAAGTACATGGCAACTAATGGACCCCTGCAAACACTCACCCACTTTCACAGGCGGTACCTTATCTTTAAACTGTCTTAATCCCAAAGAAATATGTCCCTGTATACAAGTGTTCAGTGTCAGCATGAACAGGAAGGTTTGGTTTAACTAGATTTTATGATTGTTATTGTAACATATTGCATTATGTTAACTAGTTCTATAATAAATATACTAGTAAGTAATTTGGAAAGGCTACCTATACTCTGCTTTTACTCACTAAGTAAAAACTAATGGAGTAAAGGCAATGCAGTTCACGGTAGGCCTTAGGACCATTTCCGATCAGCCAGGCTTTGACAGAGGTTATGTTCCTAGAAAGGATTTCCTCCAACTCTCTTCCCAACCCCAGTTGGGCACTGGCTTCTCCAAAGTTCTGGCTCCCCACCACCCACCCATGGCCCACACCTTACATAGCCAAATCTAACCATTTCCTCCACACGGAGGAAAAAAGAGGAATTTTTGTTGTGTACAGAGGTGTACAACAATGGAGGACCACATTAAATTTTGTGTCAGAACCATTTTTACTAGCTATACCACTGAATATTAGGGAACACAAATAAGTGAATAATTGAGGTTGTTGATACTTCTTTTGTTACTGTTGTTTTGTCATTGGAACTTTTTTTAGGTATATTTTTATTGATTTCAGAGAGGAAGGGAGAGGAAGAGAGAGAAAGATCAATGATGAGAGAGCATCATTGATTGGCTGCATCCTATACATCCCTTACTGGGGATCGAGCTTGCAACCTGGGCATGTGCCCATGACCAGAATCAAACTTGGGCCCCTTCAGTCCACAGGCCAATGCTCTCTCCACTGAGCCAAACCAACTAGGGTAGAACTTTTATTCTTAAGACCTTAGAAGCAGAGAGGGACAAAGAATTTCAAATTATATTTTATTCCATTATAAACATATGTTCATATTCCTTCTTTTCCTCTTATATAAATACATTGTTCAGCTGTGGACCATTTTGAAAACAAGGTAAGCTCAAGGCTTTCAGCTCTCCCAAATAAACTAATGATCCAGTTTGAAGGTATTGACCAAAGAGGAATTGCAAAGTGATATTCAAAGTCCTCAAGTATTGAGTTAATGGGTTACAGCAGAATGTTGACGGAATACCAAATCTTTCCAACAATAAACTTCAGCATTATCCCAGATCTTCTTATAGATGAGACATTTGGGTCAAGTCTAGTTGAGCTGAAATACCCTCTAAAGAGAAATGTACAAGCGTCTTACTCTCAGCTTCACCACCGGGGGGTGAGGGGGGGATGCTTTGGACTGGTTATTCTTCTTTATAGCAATAAAAATTTTAATTTCTCCTGAAACCACCCACTTTTCTGGATGTCATGTTTAAATCCATGATTTCTCCTACTATTGTCTTTCTCTTGTCTAATATGTTTTACTTATTGTACCCAAACAAAACAGCCAGAGTAAGAATTTGTGGTTATGCAGAGTTATCAAATTATAAACTGAACCAGTCATACAAAAATCAACTAGTTCTTTTTCTGCTTTTCCTGCTTCAGCCACCAGCTGAAATCTATGACATCAGGTTATGCTTCCCTTTTTCCAACCTCATCATTTACTGACATACACCCCCACACATGATCTCCTCACATTCTCTAAGGATCACAGTTATCTTTTCCACTCAATTGCCTGCTGTCACCCTGAGTGATTTCAACATGCATTTTGATGAACCATCAACAACCTGGCCCCATCATTGCATGATATCCTCCACTTCAAATCCTTACTTCTGCTCCAGAATCCATTCCCATTGATCTTGTAATCAATTCTTTCATCCCCACCAACCTTTAGAAACTCTGCTATTGATTTCATCAGGGTCTCTATTGACTTCCTACCTCATTTCCTCAAATCAGCTAGTCTCTTTACATCATTCACTTTCCTTCTTGTCCTCAAGGGCAACCATTTAAAATAAATATTCAGTATCACCTCAATTTCTCTATCTCCTTCTCCTGGACCCTTGTGCTGACCCACAATCATTTCTTGACTGTCCCTGCCCCTGGTTATCCAGAATATCATATGGTTTTGCCATTTGTGGCCTGCACAAGATTGTTCAGGTAAGGAGGTAAGAAAAGTTTTATTGGCCAAGCTCTAAGTGCTGCCTTCAACTGGAGGGAGGAGCTGGTTTGTCTAATGCACACAAAGGTAACTTGCTTCTAAAGCCCTTTTTCTATTTCACAGATATCAATAGTATGGCCATTGGGTAACTAAGCACAACGGGAAAAAAAATTAAGATGTTTTTATCCAATATGATTTCTTTGCAATATTTGTCCTTATTGCAATGTTCTTGGAACTCTTGTCTATTTTACCCTCCAAAACTACTTTATTCTGGCTCTTTAATTGCCCTTATGGCCTTTTTAAATTTTCTTCTTTGGTTCCTCTTCCTTGAATTTCCCAGGGTCCCTCCCTGATGCACTTTCTGTTTCCTCTCTACACCTTCTCTCTAGGTGGTTTCATTATGTCTCACTGTCTCAGTTGTATACTATGTAAGTGGCATCCAAATCTATTTCTCCCCCTCTGATTTCCCCTGGGTTCCAAATCCACTTTACATGTGCCTGCTGGACATTTTCACCTAACCACCCCATAAAAATAAAAATTTCATGTCCAAAACAGAATTCAACACTTCCCTAAGTCCCCATTTCCCTCTACTTATGTTAACCCTGTCTTCATGAACAACATGCACAACCATCCAAAACTCCAAGATAGAAACTTCCAGGTCATTTTGGATTCATTTTTTTTAACAACTTTCAACCAATCAGTGACCAAGCCCTACTGATTATTCCACTAAAATATTTTTCAAATCCATGCCCTCCCCTCACTTTACTGTGCCTTCATACTATCTTTTTTTTTTTCTCCTTTTTCTGGTCTTGAAAGAGAGAGGAAGAGGGACAGAAAGATAGAAACATCAATGAGAGAGAAACATCATTGATAGATTGCCTCCTGCACACTTCCTACTGGGGATCAAACCCACAACCTGGGCATATGCCCTGATCAGGAATTGAACCAGTGACCTCCTGGTTCCTGGGACTATTCTTGACCACTGAGCCACACCAGCTGGGATATTATCTTATCTAAGCTATAACAATAGCTTTTTAATCCATTTCCCTTTCTCCAGACTGCATCATCTCAGATATATCCTACTAGAGACCTGGTGCACGAAATTTGTGCATTTGGGGGGGGGGGGTATTCCCTCAGCCCGGCCTATGCCCTCTTGCAGTCCGGGAGCCCTCAGGGAATGTCCAACTGATGGCTTAGGCCAGCTCCCCGTGGGCCTAAGCCGGCAGTCAGACATCCTTAGCACTGCTGTGGAGGCAGGAGAGGCTCCCTCCACCACTGCTGTGCTCACCAGCCTCGAGCCCAGCTTCTGGCTGAGTGGAGCTACCCCTGTGGGAGCACACCGACCACCAGGGGGCAGCTCCTGCATTGAGCGTCTGCCCCCCGGTGGTCAGTGTGTGTCATAGCGACTGGTCGTTCCACCATTCAGTCGATTTGCATATTAGCTTTTTATTATATAGGATACTCTGCAGACACCAATCACAGAACTATTCTGCAACCCTTTGAGTGTTTAATGAAATCCAAAACCAACAGTATGACTTATTTACAAGCACCTTTTACAATATAACTCCAACTTACCTTCCAACTACATATCACTAGCCCCTTTATCTACTCATGTCCTCTACTCTAGTCACATTGACCTACTTAATTTTCCCAGAACATGTCATGAATGTTCACTAAATATTATCCCTATTTATTCTGGCCCATCTCCTAGGATGTCTATCACTTCTTTTCTTTCTCACAAAGAGAATCATACTCATTATTAAATGTCCAGCTCTAATATCCCCTTCTATGTAGAGTTTTTCCTTTTGTCCCTTCCTCAAGCTAAAAATTAACTGCTCCATCCATATATATAGCACTTTGGGCTTTTTTCAGCATTTATTGTCTTAGTCATAAACTACATGCTCCATAAGATGTGAGACTGAATTTTTCAGGGCTTGAGAATCAATTTTACCTGGTATATGGTGAACAAATCAGCCACTTCTACCTCCATTCTATGGTTTTTAGAATCTTTGTAAATTGCATACTATTGTGTTTTGAGAATTGTTTGCTTGCTAATTTAATGAGGGGGGATTGCCTTGGTAAGAGAGAGAGAAATTTTTGTCCACGTTGTTAACTTGATTTTTAGTTTTTGTTTCTGAGACACTGGTTCATTCTCTGGGCAATAAAACAAATCCATGGAGAAACACAGTCCTCATTATGCAAGAAGGTTAGTGTAGAACAGAACTGTGAGGTGGCAGCAGCAATTGCCTGAAGTGAAAGCAGGAGCTACCATCTCAGCAGGCAGAAAACAGAATCTTTCCACCTCGATGTTTTTTATTCCAATGGCCCTTTTCCCACTGGATCAACCTATTTTGGCTTGTCGGACATCACCATCCTGTATCAAACTCTTCTTGTCATGCACTGGGATATATCATATGTCTTATGTACAATGCATCCCAGCCCCACATCTTAAAAGCAGAGGAAAACATCCATCTGCACTTTTATTCTTGTATCTACTCCTTTTATCCTGCTTCACCACAGTGAAGCACTGTGATTGCCATTTCATCTTCCACATGCCACACCGATGACTGTTCCTCCACTCCTGCTCCCTTAACAGTTAATACACATTTGTTAAGAAACAAAAGAGCTATATCACAGGAAAAGTTTCAGTTCTGAGTGTAACTTATCAGTCACCTGAGAAGAAACACCATCTTGCCAGCTCTGTGAATATCCAAGATTTTTTTTCTAGTTATTACATTCTGGATAAAAATGAACACATGACCCCAGGAACTCTTTAGTAGGTTCCTGGTTTCCAAATAAAAGCTTTGATTCCCTCCAGGTCGGGCTCTCCTTCTTTAAAGAATCAGGGTCACCTGGGGGTAAAAAGGCTACAAGGGTTTCCTTTGAGCAGATAATTACACTCTCTTCTCCCATAGAAATTTTCACCACAAGTGACTACATATCAAAACTTACTCATTGGTTTTTTGTTTTGTTTTGGTTTTTTGTTGATTTCAGAGAGGGAGAGGAAGAGAGAGATAGAAACATCAATGATGAGAGAGAATCATTAATCAGCCACCTCCTGCATGCCCCCTACTAGGGATCGAGCCCACAGCCCAGGCACGTGCCCTTGACCGGAATCAAACCCAGGACCCTTCAGTCCACAGGCCGACGCTCTATCCACTGACCCAAACCGGCTAGGGCAAAACTTACTCATTGGTTTTTAAGCAACATTTGTAAGGTACTTCTTTATTTCAGGTGAACTTTGAGTTGGGGATGATATCTGAACTATACTGATTCCCAGGCCTTTCTACAAAGAATAAACTCCCACTACAGACTTCAACTACCTAGTTCATAGGTCAAAGTTCAACTACTGAGCCACAGTGTTCCTCTTTTAAATGCTAGGGAGCCAGAGCTGTGGAATGCTGGGAGAATACACTCTTCATTACTGTCAAATAAATTACTAGCTTTGTCATGTAATGGCATTCCCCAGATTTCATGCAAATGAGGGGGCTCTAATTTTCACAATGTTAATGCAATCTTTTCAGAAATCATATCTATGAGTTCATAATTTTATGTTATGACTATGTTGCATACAGATGAGGGATATGTTTTGCTTTTTGCCATTCCTACAAATATTCAGCATTTCTTCAACAAATAAAAACATTACCAAATTACGCAGCAGCTATATAAGCTGTTTTGTTCACTCAGAAAAAGAACACATAGAAATTCTGTTTTAAATCATAACCTTTGGTCCTTAGGTAGTTGATTTTGGAAGAATAACTCAACATGCTGAATTCTGTGACTGCACTTGCTCTTTGTTGGATAGAAAACACCACTTTGTGCCCACATTTCATTAAACTTGTGCATAACCAGAAGATGGCTTTTTATATTGGCAAAGATTCTGTTATATAGAAAATTACCGTTGCCACTCAACCATCAACCTCATGCTGATTCTTCTTCCTCTTCCTGATATTCTTAAACCATAATAAGCTGAAACTAAAAGATATATTTAAGAAGCGAGGTGCAATGAAACATTATAACCATGAAGAGAATTGTTCTTGCTGTAATTTGAACAATTGTATTGGCTTTATCTTTGAGAAACAATGTGGCATTTTATTTCAAGGGCCTACAGAGGTTCTGCTGATGAACCAACTGTACATACTTCCCAGAATTAATAAGCTTGATGAAAACCATTTGAATCTCTGCAGCCACTGATAATCATACCTAACATTTCTAAGTGGCAATTGTATGTCTAGTGCTTTATATATGCTGCCTCTTTGGATGCTGAAAACACCCCTGCCATGGGGCATTTTTGTAATCCCCACCGTACAGATGAGAACATTAAAGTTAAGGAAAGTGAATCAATTGGCTTGAGATTATGCAATTAGAACGTGATAGAATACATGCACCCCTGTGCTCATTGCTGCATTATTTACAACAGCCAAGATTTGAAAACAGCCCAAGTGCCCATCTATAGATGAGTGGATAAAAAAGCTGTGGTACATTTACACAATGGAATGCTGAGCTGTAATAAAAGAAGGAAATATTGCCTTTTGGAACAGCATAGATAGACCTGGAGAGTATTATGCTAAATGAAATAAGTCAGTCAGAGAAAGACAAATACCATATGATTTCACTTCTCCAAAAGACAAAATAAGCTAACAATAAAAACAGAAACAGACTCATAGATATAGAGAACAGACTGACAGCTGTTAGAGAGGAGGGGATTGGGGGGCTGAGTGAAAAATGTGAAGAGATTAAGAAAAAAACACACCAAGAAAACCCCTCATAGACAGACAATAATATGGTGATTACTGGAGGGAAAGGGGGTTGGGGGAAGGTAGAAGACGGTAAAGGGGGGATAAATGGTGACAGAAGGAGACTTGACAGTACAATATACACATGATGTAGTATAGAATTGTACACCTGAAACCTATATCATTTTATTAACCAATGTCATCCCAGTAAATTCAATTTAAAAAAAATTAAAGTGATAAAACTAGAAAATGGAGTTCTGATTATTTGCATCACCATACTAAATAATGACCTTGAGAGTAAGTTTTGTGGGAAGTTTCAGCTTCCTCTTACTTTCAGATTACAATATTAACTGACTAATCTTCCTCAGACCAATTTAATGCCCTAACCCTCCACAGGGCCAGGTGCATAATCACCACCGAGGAGGACCTGCAATGAATGAAAAGCACTTCCTGAAAGGACAGGGCCTCTCCTGTACTCTGTCTTTAACAAAGAGGAAGAAGATACTTGGTCAAAGTTCTGTCAAGAATTTCAGTTTAAGCCACTGCTGGTTACATTTTTGACTGAAGGCTAGATGGGTGTGCCAACTGAAAATTCCATTTAAAAAAAAAAGGCCAACTTCTTCTATTCAATGCTTACTAGAACCAACAAAAACTTTTATGTGAGAGAAGGACCTGGTTCAGTATTTCTGCACAAGACATTTTTTCCATTTTTTCTCATAGAGTTCATTCGTACTACAAAGTGTCTCATTTCTGAAGTCTTAGCTAACCTGTCATATTACAGCGGCACTTTGTCAAATTGGCCATTTGTTCAGTTTTGCAGGAAAACATCTTTTTACTTAGCAAGGCTAATTTCTTACTTCTTGATCGTGGGTAAAACTTGGGGATAATACGTTGTATAAGTTCAATTTCGTGACCTTAAATGCTGATGAAGAACCCCTCTACCAAGTCTCATTTTTTATTTCTTGATAGTGGGTAGAAATTGGGAAAGGTTCTCACATCCTTTAATATCTATATTATATCACATGATCTCACTCATTTATGGAATATAATGAACAACATAAACTGATGAACAAAAATAGATCCAGAGACAGAGAAACATGGATCAGACCATTAAACCTCAGAGGGAAGGTAGGGGAGGGTGGGGGTAAGGGGGAGAGATTAACCGAAGAACTTGTATGCATGCATATAAGCCTAACCAATGGACACAGACAACAGGGGGGTGAGTGCATGAGGGGGGATGGGGGGTAATGGGGGAATAAGGACACATATGTAACACCATAATCAATAAAGAAATTTAAAAAATAAATTAAAAAATATCTATATTATAAGCGGCTTCCGTGTACTTGCTCTAAAACAATTCTGTATATTGTGTATGGCCTTGCATTGTGGCTGCACAAGCTAAATCAGGAAAGCCCTCTCTGCATGTGCTTTCATAAATACACACAGAACAGTTAGTTAAACTCATTTGCATTCACAGAACTAAAGCAGAAGCTCTAAACTAACTCCCCTGAAACAGCTGGGAATAAAGTAACAAAAATGTTGTGCAAGAGGCAGATCTTTGCAAAGAACTGAACCGTGAAACAAACATGGTGAACACTACTTTCTATTACTAAAACCAAGACTTTACGGGTGTCACAATGGAAGGTAAAACTATAATCCAGTTAACTTCAACAGAAAATTATTGTCATTAAACCTTCTAATGAGCTATGGTTAAAGCAGGTTTTACATTAGCTTAAAGGGGAACATAAGTTATAACTGCCAGAAAACCAGCTGGAAGACCTCAAACCATAAATTTGATACTACTGGGCTATGTTTGTTTGTAAAGAATATAAAGTATACTTTCCACCCACGGTATTATACATATATGGATTCCTCAAACTCTCAAGTCAGTTAGGTGTCAACACTGAAGGTCAATACAAATAGCTTGGCAAATGCATGTAGACATATGACTGATATTTATAATCACAGGAATTTTGAAGATGAAAAAGACATTAAACATTATATGGTTAAAAGTTCCTGAAAATAGTTTCATAAATCACTAGTTTGCCATGGTGTTAAAATGTGTTATCCCCACCATTGTTCTCCAAAAGGTCATCTCTTGGTCAAAAGTTTAGGAAGAATTGGGTCAAGTAAAGTTCTGTGTCTTCACTGCAGGACTTTTTGGAACGCTGTACCTTTCTAAGACAGGAATGTACTTTGCAGCATCTCTTAAACATTTATTTTTATAGAACATGTCTAGGAACATTCTTTGTGGGATATCAATAAAATGCAATCCCTCCATTTAGTCATAAACCAAGGCAAAAGGCATGTTGATGGAGAGTCAGTATGAAAAACTCAGGTCAGTCAATGCCAAAAACTATCCTCTCAATACCAGAAAGCTGTCCTGAGTTATGCGGCTATGAAAGAGGATAGAGCATAGTATTTACAAGTGTGTATCTCAGAGCCTGGGTTGGACTCCCCCAGTTCAGTCACTTACCAGCTGTGGGCCTCAATAATTTCCTCTATAAAATGGAGCTAATGATAGAGTTACTGTGAACTTTAACGAGTTAGTACATGTAAAACATAACTTAGCACTATAGGAGTCTTAGCTATTTACCACTGTCACTATTGCTATTATTATATGAACAATCATCACCCCTGCTTAGGTGTAAGTAATCAGGGATAACAATTTCTAGAAACCTGTCCACAAGCTATGATACTTTCACTAGACTTTCAGCTTCCTAAGGAAATATGAGAAATGTTCCTCAAAGGTAACTGCCAAAAATTAAAAAACAAACAAACAAACAAATGAATCTCAGAGAAGCCTAATAAAATTTTGAGTTAAAGAATTTTTTAAAGAAATGCAGGTTTATTACACACAATAATGCAAAACTAACCAGTGTCGCCTTTAAAAAGGAAACTGTTTTAATCAGTAGTTAGTGGTGTCAAAGCATCAGTCTAATGAAACTAGGACATGATTATACCGTCAAGTTATCATTTTACATTTCTTGGATGCTATTAAGTACTTAGCTAGTCGTTTAGAAAATATATTGGCATTTATAGAAACAAAAATTGAAATTCATTTAATAAAAGTTATTATATAATTACTAATGCATTTTAACTAGCAAAAAACGTATCTATGAGCTCTTACAATGTGCTTCCACAGTCCCCTCCAATAATTGTCTTTCTTTATTGTCTGTCTTCCTTGTGAGGCCATAAGCTCCATGAGGATAAGGACTGTCTCTCCTGATCAGAGTTATATTTCCAGTATTTTGCTCAGAACCTGTCACATAATAAGTACTACATAATCATTTGTGGAAGAAAAGAAGGGAGAGAAGGGACAGAGGAGAGGAGGAAAGGAGGCTAGTGGGAAGGGAGGAAGGAAGGAAGGGAGGGAGGGAGGGAGGGAGGGAGGGAGGGAGGGAGGGAGGGAGGGAGGGAGGGAGGGAGGGAAGGAGGGGGCAGGCGGGAGGGAAGGGAGGGAGGGAGGCTGCCGGGAAGGAAGGAAGGAAGGAAGGAAGGAAGGAAGGAAGGAAGGAAGGAAGGAAGGAAGGAAGGAAGGAAGGAAGGAAGGAAGGAAGGGGAAAGGAAAACAAATCAAAGGAGGGAGGGCGAGAGGAAAGGAGGCAAGTGGTACAAAGTCAAGAGTAAGCTGTTGGCTAATAAACTAAATGAAGCTGAAGTAAGTCGCTCAGTATGGATTGGATTAAAGATGAAGTCAATGAGCACATACCATACTCAATAGATTTTCAATTTCAACCTTTTGATAAATTTATTAATGTATACATTGTTCTCATTATAAAGTTCTCCCCATCATGCCATGAGGCTCTTGTACCTTTACCCACTACTTCATTACTTCCCTTTATATTAATTGTCCACATACTGATGGCAGCATATTTTTAGGCAGTCAAGTTCTGAACTCCCAATGGCTCTAACCTTGATACTCATAATCAGATGTTGGCGAATGTCACCCTGCAGCAGAGGGCTCATGTGTGATAAACTAATGGGCCACATTACTTTGCAGATTAAGTGAGACCTATAATGACTAACTTCAATCTAACTGAAAGAATTTCTACATTCTGAATCACCTCTATAAAGTTTTAAGAAAAAAAAATTTAAGAACAAAATGGAGAGGATAGAGATATTTAAATGAGAGAAAAACAGGATATCACTTTCAGCCACAGGTGACACTCCCATTCTAAAAATAATCTAAACACCATGAGACTACAGCTCTATAAAAATGGAACAAGTCATGTGGAAAATGGCCAGAAGCAAGGAAATAGCAATGCAAACAGACAACCCAACAAAATGAAAGCTTGAATTATCCATGGCTCAGAAAGGACCAGGAGCTAAGTACAGGGCATAACCAAAGGTCGAAGGTCATTTTAATGACTGTGAAATCTCTTCTATAAATTCATATGGAAACTGAACTAGGAATGAAATGAGCGCTTCCTTGTATGAGCGCACTATGATATGTGGAGCTATCCCAAAGAGACCTGAGAGCCGATGCAGATGATAAAAAATAATTTGCTCCACCAGACACCCTAGTAAGAGGGAGGAACCATCCAAAACTGGGCCTGAGAATGAAAATCCTATGTATATTTTCTTCAAAAGGACAGAGACCTTGCATACGGTATCTTTTTCCCCAACATATCCCCAATATCTAGAACAGTGGTTGAAAAATTTCTGTAAAGGCTCACATATTAAATACCTTTGGCTTTGAGAACATACTATTTCTTTTTTTAAAATTAAAATTATTGGGGTGACATTGGTCAACATGAATATTTAGGTTTCAGGTCTGGGTTTCTATGTTATAAGATCTGTATATGGCACCATGTGCTCACCATTCAAAGTCAAATCTTTTCCTATCACCATATATTAGGACCTCCTTTCTCCCGCACCCCCTTCCCTCTGGCAACCACCACACTGCTATTTGTGTTCATGAGTTTCAGTTTTATATCCCACATGAGTGAAATCATATGGTTCTTAGCTTTTTCTGACGGACTTATTTCACTTAGCATAATGTTCTCCAAGTCCATTCACATTGTTGCAAATGGCACTATTTCATCCTTTCTTATGGCTGAGTAGTATTCCACCATGTATATGTACCACATCTTCTTTATTCAGTCCTCTATTGCAGGACACTTTGGTTGTTTCCATGTCTTGGCCACTGAGAATAATGCTGCAATGAACACATAGGTGCATATATCTTTGGGAATACATGACTTTGAGGTTTTCAGGTATATAACCATGAGAGGGATTGCTGGGTTGTATGGTAGCTCTATTCTAAATTTTTTGAGAAATTGCCAGACTGCTTTCCATAGTGGTTGTACCAGTCTACATTCCCATCAGCAGTGAATGAGAGTTCCCTTTTCTCCACAACCTCTCCAACACTTGTTATTGCTTGTCTTGTTGATAATGGCCACTCTAACAAGTGTGAGGTGGTACTAGATCACTGTAGTTTTTATTTGCATTTCCCTAATTGCCAGTGTGGTTGAACATCTTTTTTATATATCTGTAGGCTGTTCATATGTCTTTTTGGGAGAGGTGTATTTTCAGGTCCTCTGCCCACTTTGTGATTGGGTTGTTTGTTTGGTGTTGAGTTTTATGAGTTCTTTATATATTTTGGAAATTAAACTTAGTCAGAGTCACTGTTTGCAAATATCATCTCCAATCTTATTGGCTGCCTCTTTGTTCTGTTGTCAGTTTCTTTTGCTGTGCAGAAGCTTTTTAGTTTGATATAGTCCCATTCATTTATTTTTGTCTTTACCTCCCTTGCTTTTGGGGTCAAGTTCATAAAATGGAGAACATACTACTTCTGTCACAACTACTCAACTCTGCTGTTGTAGTACAAAAGCAGTAATAGACAGATGCAAACTAATGGGTGTGACTGTGTTTTGATAAAACTTTATTTACAAAATCAGGTGGCAGGTCAGATTTAGCCCTGGTCTAAAACATTGCCTGACACTTGGATGCTTAATGAATGAATACTATCCTTACCTAGAACCCATCCCTCCTCTCTAATTATGGCTTCCCTGGGCAATGGACCAGGGACAAAAAAGAAAAAAAAAAAAAAAACATTGTGTCTACTTGTTGGATAAATATTAATCTTGATGCTGAGGAAACATAGACACAGAGCCACTGATAACCATATATCCTGCTCTGTGTCCTGTAGCAGATTAGAGTGAAGCCCTTTGGGGAAGTGAAGGAGAGGCAAGTGGCAAAAATAGAACCTTGATTGTTCCAGGGTTGTTATGTTGTAAAGACTGTAATTTTTCCTTAATATCCTTTCTCCCATTCTTCCCTTTGGTAACAGAACCCTCTGGTTTTAGTGGAGTGCAGAATTTACCAGCTAAAGATTATATTTCTCAGCCTCTTCTGCAGCAACATGACTAAGTTCAGATAGACATGTGAGCAGAAGTGATGTGAGTAACCTCTGTATTATATTCTTAGAAGGAAGCAGCATGCTCTCCCCCATTTTTCCCAACCCTAGGGGCTGGAATTTAGACCCGACAGGACTTAATCCAGAATAAATTATTCAGAAAGTATAACAAATTTAGAGGTGGTAGAACAATCAGATAGAAAAAACCTTGGACTTTGAATGATATGAATCAGGTAACCTCCTCCCCCTAGACTATCTACTCACTCATGCTTTTATTTTATTTTTTAAATATAATTTATTGATTTTTTACAGAGAGGAAGGGAGAGGGATAGAGAGTTAGAAACATCGATGAGAGAGAAACATCCTGCATACCTCCCACTGGGAATGTGCCCACAACCAAGGTACATGCCCTTGACCAGAATCGAACCTGGGACCCTTCAGTCTGCAGGCCAACACTCTATCCACTGAGCCAAACCGGTTAGGGCCATGCTTTTATTTGAGCTAAATAAACCTTCCATCTTATTCCCATGGTACGAAAAGAGCTGAACTGATGACATAATTAATAAAATTCCTGAAGGAGTTTCTCAAATTTCTGCCTTCTAAACCTTGCTTATTCTTCAATTATAATAACTTCAGAATTTTATCACCATTTTTTAATAAATAATCAACTTGCTTAATTTAGTTCCACTTGGGTTTCTGTCAGTTGCAACCAAAAGATTCCTGAGTGCTATAAGATCTAACATCAATATCCAGTTGTTCTTCCCATAAAGAATTTTTTTTCTCCATTGTCAGGCTCACAAGTTTAAGCTTTTATTGTATGAATGATTGTGGAAATTTCCTAACAAAGATATTTAACAAACTAAGAATAATTTCCCAATTCTAATGGTAGACCCTGTCTACGCCAATTATCTCTTGAGAAGTAAATAATTCTAGAAGACTGTTAAATGAATACATATCCTAAAGCAACAATTTTCAAAGTATCCATGGACATTCTTCTAAGTGTATTCAATGAGTTTCTTCAAATAAAATAAGGCCATGATAGATGTATTTAATTTATATGTGCTTCATGACCTTTAGAAAATATCTATCACAAGATTATATCGGTAAATGGAGGTTGGAAACTCCACAAACACACTAACGCACAGAGAAATGAAGGCTGATTACATGGCCTCTTCTTCAGCTCCATAAACATTTAACTGTTTTATCATATACCTTGAAAAAATAAAAACAATGCATAATTGTTTCCTCAATAAACATTTGACACTGAGTGGAAACTAAAATTCTCCACTGAAAACAAAAGCTAAAGACAGATAAAATCTCTAATTTTTGATAGGGAGAAAATAAAGTCAGTAACAAGATGATTTGAGCCAAAGGTATCAAAAAGTGTAAAAAAAAAAAAAAAAAACGTTTAAAGAGTATGTCCAAAACACAAAACAACCAAGCCAAGAGAAAAAAGAGTAGTGCTCAATACGTAATAAAATTGGGATTGTTATTAGCGATGAGGTAGAGCATGAAGAAGTTACAGAAATCCAGACATTACCTGGATAGTGAGCCCCTTATTAAAATTTTGTAACCTCTACTCTCCTCTCAACACACATACAAAAAAAGAAAATGGACATGAACAACTTGTAAACTATTAAAATTCAGGTGAACTCAAAATTAGTCAGGAAAATTCTTATAACAATTATAAGTTGATGGATCAGCAAATCCTGATGATGTATAGCTTGTCCTGAGACAAAAATGTATATTATTAATCAATGCCTCCACATCATGTAGTATAATTCCTGGCACATTCTATGTACTGAATTCACATGAATGAATAATTAATGAATAAATAATATGATTCCAGAAAGCAACATGCATGTAAGATATTTATTAGTATCTTATTATAACTTTTTTATTTAAGCCCTTTCTTTTATATTCAACATCCCATGTTTTACCTGTGAGCTGCATAGACCAAAAATTATTATTTTCCATCACTTTTTAAGAAGAAAAAGCAAGTAAGTACCAGGCAGAGCCAGGAATAAAAATCCGTTTCCTGATTCCTGGCCTATCATTATAACTAGAGGCCCGGAGTACAGAATTCATACACTTGCTGGGGGAGGTCCCTCAGCCTGGCCTGCACCCTCTTGCAGTCCTGGAACCCTCACTCCTTACCGTCTGCCTGCTCGCTGCTCCTTACCACTCTGCTCACTGCTTCTTAGCGTTGCCGCAGAGGCAGGAAGGAGAGGCTTCCGCCACCACCGCTGTGCTCGCCAGCTGTGAGCCCAGCCTCTGGCTGAGTGGTGCTCCCCCGTGGGAGCACACTGACCACCAGGGGGCAGCTCCTGCATTGAGTGTCTGCCCCCTGGTGGTCAGTGTGCATCATAGTGACCAGTCGTTCTGGTCATTCCACCATAATGGTCGCTTAGGCTTTTATTATATAGATGAGTAGGGTAATATAAAGTAGCTATTTTATTCATAGATGCTATCATACCTATATTCTGCCACCCCCAAACTTGGGAAAGAAAACAAATCACAGAGCAAACTGTGACTGAAATAGAAATAGGTATTCTTGTTTTTAAAAAAAATTCTTTACAGGAGCAATTTAAAAAATAAATAGTCTAATAGAGGAAAATAGTCTAATAGACAATACCTATGGATAAGAAAAACTAAGATAGTTAAGAATACTTAGAAAGCTTTTTTCAATGACAACAATTACATTTTGCCAGGAAAGCAAACAAATATTCTTATGAGTAGCAGCACATAAAAAGAAAATAGTGTGGAACCTTTCTCTTTCTCCATAACTCGATTGAGAATATATATGAAATAACGCTGTTTACCATAGTCAATTCTTTTCTTGTACAATGAAATGAGAGATCAACACCTGTGTCTTAAATTTGATATGCATAACCTACTGCTTCCCTAATGTTGCACCCGCTCTCTCTTGCAGCTCCTCTGTTGAAGTTGCAATACAAGTCTTATATCAACGAGGAGCACAATTCAAGGAAAACTGGAGAAAGGGGTGGGACGAGGATGGAAGAAAGGAGGAAGAGAGAGGGAGAGTGAGAGGAGAGGGGAAGCAGGAAAGGAAAAAATATGTTTACTGGTTTTCTAAATCTCAGTTCTTATTTTCATAGAAATGTTAAAACTTAATTTTAATGTTTTTTGGTGAGAGAATCAAGAGTCAGCCCACCTTCTCCTTGAGAACACGCTGTTGCCATCATAATAAGACAACCAAGATAGGCAAGTTCATTATTGGAGCATTCTTGTCACCATCTCTCTAGAGAAAAAATAGTAAGTGCTGAATTGCCAAACCAGTGAATACCCCCACCAGAAAAGCACTGACTTTTAACCAACTGACTGCCAGTAATACAGAATTGAGTTAGAGAAATTTCAAAAGATAACAGAAGTGATTTTAATATTGATTTAAGAGAATAAAGAAGCCAAATGAACGCTTTATGTATAGATTCTTATAGTACTTTCCCCTACTATAGCACAAATAGGTTTCAAGTAGCAGAATACAAACTTTAATAAGCAATTGCTCCCACAACCACTCAATGCTCATAATGTGTTTGGAACCATCCCCTAGGGAGGAAAAAAACCTGAAGGGAGTACAACATTAGAAGGGAAGAGATTTATTTCTTTTCGGGTTTGGGAAGGTTAGCAACAAAGTAAAGTCCATCATTAAGGCGACTATTTCATGACGGCTATGAAAGTAGAATGGTGTAGTGGAAAGGCCCAGGAAAGCATAAAGTTTTGATTGAGATATCATGCAAAAACCAGGAATGGATCAGGAATTTTTATCTGCAACTTTTCTCATGTATAAGACCCAACTAATCCAATTTAGATAATTGTTTCATTCTTATATTTTCATATTTACATTTCTCCTTTTGTGGGACAATGGAAGCTTATGCTGACCAACAAGGATGAACTTGGCCATCATTTTTTAAGTACATTCTATGAGAATGTAAATCCACCATAGTGGTGGAGAGAGGATAATTAAAGTCAAGTTGAGGAAACACCATATTCAATATGCCCCTATTGGAGACCTAGAGTCCACAAGAGTATACTAGAGATTCTGAGAGGTCCTGCAGTCAAACCTTATTTAAATATGTTTGATCTAACACTTACTAAATTTTTTTATACAGAACCTCTTTTGTATATAAAATTTACATCTTATGGATCTAGTATTCCACAGCACACAGTTTGAGAAATACTGAACTAAAGCGTTTTGAGGTACAGAGCTTGCTAATGTTTGCAAGGAAGCATTTGTCTGGTTTTCACTCTTTCTGGTGTCTAGCTTCATGATTTTTATAGTTTCATAGACTTGAAAAAGTGAATGTCAATGTAATCAATTGCAAGGCATGTTAGAAACAAATTGTAACCTTTTTAATGCCCCCTGGATAATGTTAACTTGATTATAAAGCAATATAGCATTATAATATGAGAAAATGTAAGCTTACTTTATTATATGTGGAACCAACTATAGGAAATTTAGATTTTTACAAAAACGATGTTTGTTAATACAAAAATTTCATGAGAAGAAAGCAAAGGAATGGCACTTGCATCATCATTTATTAGTCTTGAGGCAATAGCATTTGAGGCCTCATTCACTAATGAGAAATTGATTGCAGTAAATTCACCACTATCCTCCTTTGGTTGCATTATACAGAACTTGGAGAAATCTAGAAAGTCCATATAACCTAACAGGAAGTGCAAGCCATTATGCCTGGGAATCTATATGGTAAGGTAAGGTAGTGACTCTGTTCTGGAGAAGTGGGTGATTATATAATGGCTGAAACTGGCACCATTAGCTGCCAATCTGGAAGACAATGGAGCTCAAACCCAATCCTCCATCCTGTACATAAACAAAAGCTTAATACAGTAAGTATCTAAATCTAAAAATGAAACAAAAAATTTAGAAGAAATTTTAGGATAATGCCTAAATAATCTTGGAAGAATTTCTTAAGTGCAAGAGAAAACCTAGAAGTCATAGAGGGAAAATGAAAACACTTGACTACATAAAGAATTTAGAATTTTACGTGGGAAAAATAGGCCAAAAAGACAATGATGAACTTAGGGAAACATTGGCACCACATAAAAGACACACAGGGCTTGTATCTCTTATTCATATATTTATATATTACATTATATGTATATATGCATATATGTAAAAGAAACTGAAAAAATACAACAAGAGTCTAGAGGAATAAAAATGGCTAATAAAAAGAAGTATTCCATCTCACTAGTAATTAGGAAAATGTAAATTATATTCAAAAATAGCACTTCTTTTTTCACAAGTAGCAATTTGTGAATTGTGGAAGATGGCTATCCAAGATGAAAAAAGAAATTCTACATTTTTGGTTAATATGTGGATGTGGTGCATCTAAGGATGCTACAAACTTTTGGAAAGTTATCTACAATGTTCATTAAAATTGAAAGCATGTGTTTATTTTCTCCCACATATTCTAGTTTTGAGAAATCTACCCTGACCCTATTAAAGAAAAAAGCACTGGTATATTAGAATACACACACACACACACACACACACACACACACACATATATATATATATATATATATATACATACATATATATATATATATATATATATATATATATATATATATGAAGATGCTTAATATAGCATTGTTGGCAATAACAATAAAAGTGGAAAATACATAAATGACTATCAGTGGGGGAAAAATTTACAAGATTGTAAAGCCATTTTTTAAATCAACTGGTTCTGTGTCTGTTTGCCTGAGGGATAGCCATGATTTACTAACATGTACGTTTTATGAGGTTAGTAGGTTATTCACCTCACTGACCGTCAGATTCCCAGGGTCTAGAACATTGCCTGGCACATAGAGATGTGCAATGACTACTTTTGAACAGATATATTTCAAACAAAATTAACTGTGAAAACAACATATATTACTTCAGTTTTGTAAAAATATTAAAACATGGATATACATATACATACATACATATATAAAGATATATGTATGTATCCATGGAATGTAAACATACATTCTTAACTATTAGCATTGGCATTCTATTTAAGGAGATGGGAAGCAGAGAGAATTATTAACTTTCCTTTACAAAGGCTTTTTTTCTTTATTGATTAAGGTATTACATAGGTGTCCTTATCCCCTCATTGCCCCCCAACCCCCTCCCAGCTCATGTCCTCACCCCCCTAGTGCCTGTCTTTTTTTTTTTACTTATAATGAGAAGAGTGCATTTACATTAGTAAGTTTTTTCCAATATAATAACAAATATATCTAACATCGTCACACACGCTAGTTTAAACAAAGAATGATCTGTACCCCAGAGCTGATTAGCAAATGTCTGGTTGCGACGACACAATTATCAGGGCACTTATTAAGGTAAGAAAATGAGCAAGAAAATAAAAATGTAGATTGTTCATTTTAGATAATACACAAAGAGAGCCACCAAGACTGTGCAAATGAATCCTTGTTCAATCTATTCACCTTTGCTGTTAATTACATGGCTGACAAGGATAGGAGATGAGTTGTTGGTATCTCTGTGCTGGCAGTACACTAGCCACTGTGGAGACAGGAAGCACACACACACCAAGACTACCTTAGCTCAGAGAAAGGGCATACGATGGGGGAGACTTTCTTGGCTGGTGATTTGTTGCTCGCTATAGAGATGAAAGACACAATTTTGGAAGAAAGTCAAAGAAAGGGATAAAAAATAAGCAACTCAATTAGAACGTCTTTAAAAAAAAAAAAGGATCTTGGTGACACTGTTCTTAGATACAATAGCAATTAAATAGGGAAATGTTACTTGTCCTATAGAATATTGAATCATTTAAAAAAAAACACTAAAAGTAATGCAACATATCCATCTCAGAAAGAATGTAGGTAGACTTTTAAGCATTTCAGAGACAATATCTTTGGGAGTCCAATTTTTTGTCTTCTTAATGCCAAAGGGATGGAATTAATCTGTCCTACTTAAAGATCTCCTCCAAAAGATCACCGCCACTTTACTTCAAATTTGTCATAAAAATACAAATTGCGTAAAAAGTTGAAGAGTGTTGTTTCCGTATAATGTTTTTTATTTTATCAATAAATTAATATTGTTAATGTCATTCATTTTCCAGGAAGATGACATGAGGATTTATGCTGCACTCTGAAACATTCTGCTTTCATCTTTGGAGGAAACCAGTTTACGCTTTGAAATATGTCGGCTTGGTCATGGGCTTCTAGCCAAGGTGCACCTAATTAATGGGAAGATCAAGTGTGTGCTCAGTGGGAGGCACAACTACAAAACCACAGGTGGTAGCCAGCGGCTCCATTTAATAAAGGTTGCACAAACAGAGTGCTGTGCTGGGCGCCTGTCACCTGCATGCGGTCTTCTGCCATTTTGTCATTGACATGAGAAAAGCTACTGTGTCATAAAAAGATCCCGAGCTTCTCTCCTTCCAGTGAAGTCTAACTCTCTACTCTTTAGAGCAATTCCATAGCATGTGGAGAAGATAAGACCTGTTTGTTTAGTTTTTTGTTGTGGTTGCTATTGTTGGATTCACTACTGGCTTATCCTGAGAACATGAACACCTATGATTCTGTTGGCTAGACAGATAGTGTTGGCAGGGAAGGGCACAGATTTCAGAGTGACATTGAACTAGAGTCCATAATAATAAATTAGCTCTGCTAATTGTTAGCTGTGTGGTATTAGAGAAGCCAGTCACTCTAAGCTTCTTTTTGTTCCTCTATAAAAGGGGAAGAATAAGATCTACCTTGAAGGTTGCTGAAAGGATTAGAGAGGATAGCCATATAGAAAGTTGTGTACAGAAAGCATTTAACAAATGGTCATGAAAAAAAAAATTGGAAATGGGGTGGTAAGGGGATGAGTCATGAATTTTCTGTAGATGAAGGTTTAAGAAAGTCCAAGAACTATCAACACGTTTTTACCGTGGATTGATTTCCCAAAATCATAATCCCCTAACAGTCCCGAAGGATCTGTTTCTCAATCCTAAATCCTAATGCATGGAAAGATTTGACAGATCTTGAAAAATAAGCAAGTACTTTTAAGTGATTACTCTTTCAGGTGTTTTGCTTTGGTGCACACTTATTGGATATCTATTTCCATTCAATTAAGAAGAGGTATAGAGAGGAGAAACAGAAATGAGAGAATGTGGATTGCCATCCACTATTGAAAACTGGTAAAAATATAATTGCTATAAAAAAAAAAAAAAGACAAAAGCCCTGACTGGTTTGGCTCAGTGGATAGAGCGTCGGCCTGCAGACTGAGGGGTCCCAGGTTCGATTCCGGTCAAGGGCATGTACCTTGGTTGCGGGCGCATCCCCAGTGGGAGGTGTGCAGGAGGCAGCTGATCAATGTTTCTCTCTCATCGATGTTTCTAACTCTCTATCCCTCTCCCTTCCTCTCTGTAAAAAAAAAAAAAAAAAAAAATCAATAAAATATAGTAAAAAAATTTAAAAAAAGACAAAAAATTCGACCTGGGTCATTGAGCTAAAAAAAAGAAAAGAAAAGATATGAAAACTAAACTTGTTCTTCTGAGTTGGCTATCAGAGGGCATAGTACTCTCTGTTTTTGCTCCATATGGTATGGAGTCAGAATAAGGAATACCCAGGGGGCAAATGCGGACTCCTTGAATGATACGGCCAAGCCATTTAACCTTTCTGTCCCTGTTTTCATACTGTGGAGGCAAAGCTTTAATAATACCTTCCTCATTTGAGTGGGCCATGGAATCTGCAAGTTTAGCGGTCTTCATGATTTTTACACGCACTGAAGTTTTAAAACCCACTGCTCTAACATAATGCTTTCAAGAATTGCAATAAAAGAGCAAATAAAATATCTCTAATACCTGAAGTGAGTGAGTTAATGTGCCTTTACTGAACCATTATCCTGGGTACACTTAGTAGCTAGATTCTTTATCGTAAATAGGAGAGCTCGGCGTATATACAATACGCTTTATAGGTATGTATGAAGAAAATAGGGAGGAAAGAAAGAAAACACCCACATGATTCAAAGTGGATTTTACCATTAAATGACTTGGGCTGTAACTGCATGATAAGACTTGTGAATATGATACTAATGATGCAGTTGCCTAATAGATTCGACACAAATAATGCAGAAAATTACAAATAATGCAGACTCAATTACCACTACATGCAGGCAGAAGGCAGTCAAAGATGTAACATGTTTCATTCTATGATATCCCGATTTCTTCTACTGAGTAAAGATGGGCTTAGAGCTAGAGAAATTCCCTTTTCTATTTTCTATGTCCTCTCAAAGGCATATCTCTCCCTCAGGTTCAACCGCTCAATATCAAGGCCAATAGTTATTTGTCTAACATCTTAAAGGAGACAAGACAACCATACTGGTTTGGGGGGAGGAAATTAACCTGTCCTGTATGCTTATTAGAGCTGAGATTCAGTAATAGGCATTTTTATACAGATTAACTCAGTTTATCTTTGGGACTACTCTATAAAGTAAGTAGTAATCTCTCCATTTAAAGATAGGAAGCTGGAAGCTCAAAATGTTTAAGATATCTGAACAATTTACTTAGGCTGGTAAATGATACAGTGGCATTCAAACCAGATTTGTCAGATTTCTAAAATTCATGTATTTCTTATCACCAGGAATAAAGCCATGCCTATTAATAGAGCAAAAGTTCCTGGTTCCAAGCTACAAACACCAGACTTGGCAGACAAAGTAGACCAGGACTATACTAGAAGACTACTGAGCAGCTCACAGAATCGCTGGGCAGGCTGGAGGACTACGCTGGAGCTTCGCAGACAGAGGCCGTGCCTCATCGTACCACAGAACTCATCCAGGGAGGAACCGCCACCACCGCCGCCACCACCGCCACCACCGCCACCACCGCCACCACCGCCACCGGCAGGGCCGCTAGAGACTGGGCTGACATCACTGCTGCAGATGTGCCAAGAACTCAGGCTCACGGCTGTCACCATTACTCCCAAAGGTGTTCCCCACAGTCCCTGCTTGTCTGCAAGATTAAGCTCCCAGTAATTTAGTCCTTGATTTACACATGGTCTCCTTTCATGTATTTTGTATGCATTACCACATTTAGTCCTCACAGGGGCTCTATGAACATGCACTCTTATTATCTTCAATTTCCAAACAAGGAGCTGAGGTTCAGACAGGGTCAGTGACTTGCCCAGGAGCAAAAAGCCAGTAGGTGGTGGAGCCACTTAACTCCCATTTGTTAATGACATACCTTATTTAAAGAGTCACTGTGGGTTTAGAAACACAAAAATCTAAGTTCATCTCCTGAATCTTCAAATCCCTACTCTGAGAAGAAAGAAATTAAAAAAAAAGAAAACCCTGGCACTATGCATCTAACTGGTGCCTAGGTCATGTGGTCATGACATGGGTTTGAGAGATGCTTGGAGAGCTATTATCTGTCATTTTTACTTTTCTTGGTGAGAGACTAGCTCTTTCTCTCAATTATGCCCATGGAAATTACAAAGAAAGTACACTCAGATGTGGACAACAGGAAAAAAAAGTAAATGTCTACCACAGTCTGCCTTTTTGGTTTCCCAACATATACCTTCCTTCCCATATTTATAAGTATACCTCCTAACACACTACAACTATTATATAACCAAAGAATAGCTGTGTCAGCTATCTACACCAACAGTATCAGTTACTGTATTCAGCATCCAGGCCAGAATCACTGGGTGAGATCCATTCCTCATCTAGGTATATTTGGTCCAGTTTTATTATTCTATAACCCATGAGCTTAACTGCATAGTTAACCACTACCAACACACTCCTTATAGAAGACTGGGAGAAAATGAGTGAGAAAGACAGGAAATTTTGTTAATATTAGTAAAAATATACTGTATAAGTCAGGAAAGCCTAGATTTCACTATAGTAAACCCCAAAACGTCAGTGGTAGCAACAACAAAGATTTAGTTCTCACTCTCAGTACCTGTCAATTGTGGGTCAGCCTCAACTCTCTCCAAATAGTCTGTACTTTGGAACTCATGTTAATAGAGCAACTTCTTCTTCTTTTTTTTTTTTTTATCCCTCCCTTTTCTTTTCTTTTTTTTTTTCTTGTTTTTTTTTTTTTATTCAGATTATTACAATTGTTACTCCTTTTTCCCCCCATAGCTCCCCTCCACCCGGTTCCCACCCCACCTTCTGCCCTTACCTCCCCCCCACTGTCCTCATCCATAGGTGTATGATTTTTGTACAGTCTCTTCCTGAACCCCCCCATACCCCTTTCCCCCTGAGAATTATCAGTCCACTCCCTTTCTATGCCCCTGATTCTATTATATTCACCAGATTATTCTGTTCCTCAGGTTTTTAATTCACTTGATTTTTAGGTTCACTTGTTGATAGTTATGTATTTGTTGTTCATAATTTTTCTCTTTACTTTCTTCTTCTTCCTCTTCTTTAAGAATACCTTTCAGCATTTCATATAATACTGGTTTGGAGGTGATGAACTCCTTTAGCTTTTTCTTATCTCTGAAGCTCTTTATCTGCCCTTCAATTCTGAATGATAGCTTTGCTGGGTAGAGTATTCTTGGTTGTAGGTTCTTGCTATTCATCACTTTGAAAATTTCTTGCCACTCCCGTCTGGCCTGCATAGTTTCTGTTGAGAAATCAGCTGACAATCGTATGGGTGCTCCCTTGTAGGTAACTAACTGTTTTTCTCTTGCTGCTTTTAAGATTCTCTCTTTGTCTTTTGCTCTTGGCATTTTAATTATGATGTGTCTTGGTTTGGTCCTCTTTGGATTCCTTTTGTTTGGGGTTCTGTGTGCTTCCTGGACTTGAAAGTCTATTTCTATCACCAGGTGGGGGAAGTTTTCAGTCATTATTTCTTCAAATAGGTTTTCAGTATCTTGCTCTCTCTCTTCTTCTGGCACCCCCATAATTCTGATGTTGGTACGCTTGAAGTTGTCCCAGAGTCTTCTTACACTATCTTCAACTTTTTGGATTTTTTTTTCTTTTTCGGTTGAGTGTTTTTTGTTTCTTTGTATTTTAATTCTTTGACTTGATTCTTGTGTTCCTCTAGTCTGTTGTTGGGTCTCTGTATAATATTTTTTATTTCAGTCAGTGTATGTTTAATTTCTAGTTGGTCCTTTTTCATATCTTCAAGGGTCTCGTTATATTTATCGGCCTTTTCTAGTATATTCTTGAAAAGCCTTATAACCGTGGTTTTGAATTCTATATCCAGTCGTTTGTTTTCCTCCATTTCTTTCATTTGTGATCTGTTTCTTTGACGCTGCCTTTTCACTGCTTCCCTGAGTTGGTAGGGTAAATTTGTGTGCTAGGTTTCCTATATGGCCCAGTGGGTCGGCCTCCCCAGTTAACCTGAGGTGGACACTCTTGGTGCACCCCTTTGTGGACTGTGTGTACAGCCTTGTTGTAGTTAAGTCTTGATTGTTGTTGGTATCACTGGGAGGAATTGACCTCCAGGCCAGTTGGCTGTAAGGATCAGCTGTGTCTATGCTGGGAGAAGTTCGGTGCTGGAGACAGCCTTATAGGATTAGACTTGCCAAATTACAATAGCCTCTGTGCTCAGCTTGGATGGGGTGGAGTCTGAGGGCAGAGCAGACAGCCTTGGCTTCCAGTCAGCCTTGCCCTTGCGCGCGTGCGCCTCCAGACCTCTGCCTTCCCCAGCTCCCGAGTCTCCGCCAGAGAGTCCAGATTCCCCCCACAAGAGCGTGGGTCCCCAGGGGCTCACCTGGAACTGGGGTTCAGTGCAGTCAGAACTGGGGCTCAGTGCAGTCAGGAGCTTCTGACTCCCTTCCACTAGGGAAAGCCTGTGGCAACCTCCGCAGCCTTTGTGTGCACTGGCATGCGCGCGCCTCCAGACCTCTGCCTTCCCCGGCTCCCGAGTCTCCGCCCGAGAGTCCAGATTCCCCCCCGTAAGAGCGTGGGTCCCCAGGGGCTCGCCTGGAACTGGGGTTCAGTGCAGTCAGAACTGGGGTTTAGTGCAGTCAGGAGCTTCCGACTTTCTTCTGCTAGGGAAAGCCTGTGGCAACCTCCGCAGCCTTGTGCACACTGGCGCGCACGCCTCCAGACCCCTGCCCGCCGGGGCGCCCCTGGGTCTCCCCCGGATCTCCGAGTCTCCGGGTGCCTTTCTCTCTAACTGACAGTCCAGACTCCCCCTGTATGAGCCTGGGTCCACGGGGTTTCTCCCGGGACTGGGGTTCAGTGCAGTCAGAACTGGAGTTCAGTGTGGTCGGGGGCTTCCTTCCCCCTTCCGCCAGAGAAAGTCAGCCAGGCTCTCAGCCACCCTTCCTCTTTGCACGCACAAAGACCCTTTGCCGTACCTCCAATTCTCTGTGAGCTTTTCTCTTTCCTTCTAGTTGTAGAATTTTCACTCAGCCAGCTTTCCTGTGGTTCTGGATGGTGTCCGTTCTGTCTTTTAGTTGTAGTTTTGAAATTGTTGTACAAGGCAGCAGTTTAGGTGCTTACCTATGCCGCCATCTTGGTTTCCCCTCAATAGAGCAACTTCTATCTGGAATATCACTGATCTCATGGCCAAACGAACAGAAAATACAAAGAACCATTCATTGACACTGACTTAAATTTCTGCTAGTATTAATTCACATCACTTCTGCTCACTCTTCACTGGTCAAAGATATTAATAGTTAAGTCTAACGATAGTGGGGTGGAAAATATATTTTCTCTCCATAGGGACAAGTAGCAAGTATTTGGGAACAACAATGCAATCTGCCATACCTACAATTTTAAATCCTGGTCACAGCAAGGAAGAGGAAATGGATGTTCCTGCATATGATCCTAAGACCATAATATGTATTTATTACTTCCTCTGCCCACTCCCTACTCCATCACTGCTTTGCCCATAACCAACACTTCAGATTATTAAGATTCTTTAAAGAACCCAGCAGATGGACAAAAAGCTGTTCCTAACGTGTTAACTAAAATTTCTATTGGTAATTCATCTCATGGTAAAATTCCTGAACATGCAATGAAACTAAAGCAGCCATATTTTTGTGCAAAAAATTAAAATTTAAAGTTATCAAGACTGCATTATAAAATTTACAAAAGCCTCCATTAATCAAAAAAGGGGGGATAGTAGGGTAATATCATGTAAGGAAAAATATCCTATAAGTAAATTACATCTAGAAAATTTTTACTTTACAAGATTAATTGTTATTTGTAATGACAACAGCAAAACACCCATGAAAAACACACATGGTGTCTAAATAAGACAAAGGAAAATCGTTTGGGCAAAAATAAAAAGGACCCCAAATCAATTATATAGAAAAGATTCCTTTATTAACTTTTGGTCGAGAATATGTTTGTATATTTTCAGAAAACAACTCCAAGACCATGTGGATTCCTGCAACAGAGAGGAATTGACAGGTTTGCTCCAACCAGGAAGATAAGAGGAGAAACAGTCCAGAAATGGGAGACGCTGATGACGCCTTGCCATGCTAGCAGTCAGAAGCTGTGCGACGCAGCAGGTTGCCTAGGACCAAACCAGAGAGGGTCGGACCTGCATTGCCACCATGTGCCCACCATCCAGATATCATTGCTGACATGTACACTTAAGGAACTGTTTGACATTGAAACGGGGACTCAGAACTGTTGGACATTGAAATTGGGACTCAAACATTTTTTGTAATTATATGTTTATTCCTAGTCTGCAGAGGCAAGATTCTTTAAAGGAAAGAAAAGGGGAAAAAATAGATACAGAAGCAAAGAAGCATTGAACAGACTGTCAGGCTACAGCGGGAAGGCAGAGGAGGTTTTTTTGGGGGGCGGGGGGGGGACTGTAGGAGATCAACTGAAGGACTTGTGTGCATGCATATAAGCATAACCAATGGATAAAAGACACTGGGGGGGGGGGGCAGGTAAGGCATGTACTGGGGGGAAGGGGAGGCTGTGGAGAGGTCAATGGAAAAAAAAATGAGACATATGTACTACTATTTGTAATACTTCAAACAATTAAAAAAATTTTTAAAGAAAAAAAAAATAAAGAACCCAGCAGAAAGTCTGAGTTCCTCCATTGTTCCCTTACTTCCACTGGGTAGCTTTAAACTTAACAATCAGAATCAATCATCACAGCCAACACTATGCCCCTTTTCTGTCTATTCACCAGTGGCACCAGTGGTTAATACCGTAGTTTTCAAAGTATTAAAACTACAGTAATAACCCCAAGTGGAAAGTTTCCCTATATGCTGTAGAAAATCTCTAAACCAATAAAATCCAAAGTTTCGGTGATAATTAGCACATTATTTATAAACTAGAGGCCTGGTGCACAAAATTCATGCACAGGCGTGGGGTGTCCCTCAGCCCAGCCTGCACCCTCTCCAATCTGGGACCCCTTGATCGGGCCTAAACGGGCAGTCGGACATCCCTCTCACAATCCAGGACTGCTGGCTCTCAACTGCTCGCCTGCCTGCCTTCCTGATTGCCCCTAACCGCTTCTGCCTGCCAGCCTGATCACCCCCTAACCACTCCCCTGCCAGCCTGATTGATTCCTAACTGCTCCCCTGCCAGCCTGATTGCCCCTAACTGTCCTCCCCTGCAGGCCTGGTCACTCCTAACTGCTCTCCCCTGTAGGCCTGGGTCCCACCCAACTGCCCTTCCTGTAGGCCTGGTCACCCCCAACTTCCCTCCCCTGCAGGCCTGGTCCCTCCCAACTGCTCTCCCCTTCTTGCCATCTTGTGGCAGCCATCTTGTGTCCACATGGGGGCAGCCATGTTTGACCACATGGGGGCAGCCAACTTATATGTTGGAGGATGGTCAATTTGCATATTACTCTTTTATTAGATAGGATGGATCAATAGCCATAATTGAAAGATGCACCCCTTCCCTCTTTTACTCCTTGTGTTTAGATCTGGGTATTCTGGCTACTGAAGAAAAAACTCCATGTTTGGTGGCTTCAGTGGACAAAGTACAATCTGTACAGAGTACCTTAAACTTATGTTATCTCCTAGATGGTGCTGTAACTGAGTCCCCAGTAGGTCATTTCATGGTTCTAGGTGATGGGAAAACATACTAAGACTACTAGTAATAAATATTACAGGCATTAATCTATTATCTTAGTTCTTTCACTGTGGATAATTACTGAAAAAAGCATGACTTTGTTCTTTCACTGTGATGGAGTTCTCTGGTGAGAAGCATTATTATTGTAATAATGTTGTATAAAGTTTTAAGAAAGTCTATGGGTGTTAGTTGGAAGAACATGTCATAATAGGAAGAAAAATAAAAATCCACATAATGTGTCTATTCCAAAAAAGACATATCTCTTCCCTTTAATGATATAGTAGGGCCACTGGGACATATCTTAAGTGACTCACAACTAAACTCTGACACAAGCAGTAAGAGTAGGCAAGTCAGATTTGATGAAGGGCAATCAATCTTGTTGATTTCAGCTCATGCATAGCTACTATCCTCTTCACTCATGGCAACTTTTTTCAAGAGCCCAATAAAAAAGTATATCAAAGTGGCTAGGGAAGAAGGCTGCTGACAGGCACAAGGTAAATCATTTTGCCTTGATTATTAAGAGCCCTCCTTTCAATGAAGTTCTTTTTATGAGCATGCATATGGGAGATTAGATCGGCAGATAGAAAGAAAGATAGATGATAGGCAGATAGATATATAGGTGATAGATAGATAGATAGATAGATAGATAGATAGATAGATAGAGATATTATAAACCAATTCCAAGAGGTTCATCTACATACTTCTTCAAATCTCCTTGTCACCAACCCTCCAGTTTCATTCCTTCTAAACCTCTGATCATTTAGCCAAACCATTTGCTGCTATCTATGAATGTACAAATTTATCTCAGGCCATCTGCCCTTTCAGATAAATTAGATAATGGTGTGCATTATTAAGTTCTATTCTCTAAGAAATTTCCCCTTTCACTGTCTTTCACTACTGCATGAAAATATCACTACACATGACTAGTGCCAGCATATTGATTAGAGTCATCTATAAATTAGGCTAAAATATTTCCTTTCTTAACCAGCTGGAACCCACAATGATGCTATAAATACAGATTGATAAAAAGGAGGCTGAGCTACCTGACAAGCACACTGGAAGTATAATCTACCTGATCATGCATCTTAGTTTTCTTTCACTACTTGCTGAGGCCCAGTTCTGTAGGCTGTGACTCAAGTAACACATAATTCACACGAGGCAGCTTGTATGGCTTGATCACCTTATATCTTTGGTCAGAATTTAGTCTTTATCAGGGTCCATTACCAAAGCAAGATATGTTTTTCAGAGAACAATTACTTACTGAAAAGAACCTGGCTTTGCTCCAAAACCCTAGTTATTTCCACTCTGATTCTCCTGTCTGCCACAGACTCCAACAAACATTTCCATTTATTTCAGATACTTGGACCACTAGTAATTGGATCACCAACTAGTAAGAGTTGAAAGAGTTGTTTTTACTACAGTTAAGACCAGCTGGAGAAGCATCTTTTGCTCTAAACACAATAGTTTTGTAAATGGATCACATGTGGTATGTACAGGGAAGGCAAAGTAGATTTACAGTTGTGGGTATACGAAACACAGAGTTTATTCTTGTATTATTATTTATTAACTAGAGGCCCAGTGCATGAAATTTGTGCATGAAATTTGTCCCTCAACCCGGCCTGCACCTTCTCCAATCTGGGATCCCTTTCACAATCCAGGACCACTGGCTTCTAACCACTCGCCTACCTGTCTGCCTGATTGCCCCTAACCGCTTCTGGCTGCCAGCCTGATCGCCCCCTAGCCACTCCCCTGCTTGCCTGATTGATGCCTAACTGCTCCCCTGATGGCCTGATGGCCCCCAACTGCCCTCCTCTGATGGCCTGATGACCCCCAATTGCCCTTCCCTGCCGGGGCCTGATCACTCCCAACTGCCCTCCCCTGCCAGCCTGATCACCCACAACTGCCCTCCCCTGCTGCAACCTGCTTCCTCCGCCAGGACCTGCATCCTCCGCATGAGGCAGCAGAGTTGCCGGGACTGGCCTCCTCTGCACTGTGCAGAGCTGCAGGACCCCCAGGCCTCACCGTGCAGAGCGGCCACTGGGCCCCACCTCTGCTGTGCATGTCGCCATCTTGTGGCGGCCATCTTGTGGAGGCCATCTTGTGACAGCATCGCACAAGGGTGTGACACCACCTACGCTTTTATTATATAGGATTATTGTATTATTTCCCAAATGAGTAACTATAATCCTACATTTTCCCACCCCTGTATTGATTCCAAAATGCAAAGAAGCCCTTCAAGCATTACCTCTACCCTATTGATAGAGAGAAAAAAGTCTAGTAGCTTGTCTTTCCAATTGCTTAGACCAGTGGAACTTCGAAAATTTCACTGAAATTGTAGAACCCTGTATTTTGAGAGATTTATTCCCCACCCTCTGGCAATTCTGTATCTTTAAAGGCATCTGCTCTACAGATCCTACCAGCATCATGCCATCAATATAGTTTAGCAACATGATTTCCCATGGGACAGTGGGATAATGCAAGTCCCTGCAAACTAGATTGTGGCAAAGAGCTGGAGAGTTGATATAACTATAGTAAAGGTGATGAGGGCCTATAGTTATTTCTACTGAGTAAAAGCACACTTCTTCTGGGTACTAATTTTGTATTAAGATACAGAAAACAGTCCAAGTAAAAACTTCCAACTCTTGCCATCCTCTCATACAGGCCAGACATCTGGTGTAAGGCAGCTAGAGTGGGAAGGAAAACATCTGATCTTTCACTTTTGTAACTCTAGCATACCTTGGAGACAGATGAAAACTTCTAAAAGTCCTCCTCCTTCTTCTAGGTTTAATCTCACACACAGCTGGGGCAGGGAGCAAAATGGGTGTAAACAGCAAATGCTCCTATGCTTCATCTCCTGTGGTTAGAGTCCTTCCCTTGGTGTCATAGCTCCCCTTAGTCAAGACCTCCATGTGGTAGGCATCCAGATACTGGTTCACTTGTGAAACACACCTAGACATTCTTCAGTGAGTCACCCAGGGCTGCCTCACCTCCCAGTTCCCTAGTGTGAGAGACCAGGGTCCCGTTTAATCTCTCCCACTCAACCTCAGCACCCTCCATTTGTGGTACAGTCCACCTTCACTTGCTGCGTGGCTCCCTTAAATGTGCTTCAGGCGGTTCAAGCTCAGGCATCTCCCACGTGATTTACTTGGTACATGGGAAACTGGAGTATCACTGCATCACCAAATTTGGGGAATGCAGTCCTCCTCAAAGTGCCTATGGGAACTCTGCCACCTCCCTTAATGCAGATGTTCTCAAATTCTGCAAGTGGTTCTCTTGGACCCCCTTCCCTTGACTTCTAGCAAATGTAAGCACTCCCACTGCAAACTCTGTCCCCAGGCTGACCCTGAAGCCTCTTTATTCCCTCTACAATATTTTTATATGGACTGAGAAAGGGATGATGGTAATGATGGCTCATTATAATTCTATACCCCTTACTAAAGCCTGTAGACATACGTGGGAGGGTTTTATTTCAATGTAGTATACTTAATACTTATTTTCTTCTATGGGTCCTAATGCAAATTCTTAGGCAACAGGAAATACCTTCCTACAGAGAAAAACAGACAAACTGGCAAACAGAAGAAAGAATTGTAAAAGTTTTATTGCAACACAGTGGCTAACTTCAACTAAATACCTAGATGAAGGTTGTTTGAAT
Organism: Plecotus auritus; assembly: GCF_963455305.1. NCBI lineage: Eukaryota > Metazoa > Chordata > Mammalia > Chiroptera > Vespertilionidae > Plecotus > Plecotus auritus. Next base: position 212,006,423 of record NC_137770.1, read on the forward strand.
TTGTATGATATTATTTTAGCACTGTTATTAACCAACATTTAACTTGTTCCAGACAACATTCTAATATCTTTAATACATCATTTCACTCCATCCAATTACATGCCATTAATTTTACTACCTCCATTTCACAGATGAGAAAACTGAGACTGAGAGAAATAAAAGTCATTTGCCTAACAGCAAATCATTTGCCAAGGTCAGACAGCCCCACCTAACAGCAATAACTCCATTACACTACCTACCAGTTGTCTTTGTTTATAACAATTCTTTAACTTGTTTACTAACATAGATATTTTAACTCCAAAGTCCAAAACACCATAGAAGCACTAGTGGGACAGGATTCCTAGCAATGCCCCAAGTTTTGGCTTATTCGTAATCTACAGTTTGAATACATTTTTCTCCTCTCCATTCGTAAACAAAAACACATATCTAAAGAATGTTTGTAATAAGAGAGAATTGGAAAGTTTTGAGACACGGGCTTATTGTGGACATATTTTCTTCCTCTTTATTTTCATATATTAATAAATCTGACCACACAGACTCAATTGCCTCTCTCTGCCAAGTGGAGAAAAGGGAGAGACAGGAATGAAGTGCCTTTGTATCCAGAACTCCCATTGTCTCCTTAACCAATAGCCTGAGACTAAACACTAAATAAACTTGACCTGATTTCCCTAGGGTTGTCATATTTCCCACAGCCTTTCTGGGTGAGAGAAGATGATGGCAGCGGCAAGTTCAATGACATGACATTTGGTACACATTCCAAAACGCTTTGATTGCCCAAGGGCATATGGCACAGCCTTGGATAAATGCAGATTGTACTAAGGACTGTACTTTCTTAGCTCCTTGCCAACATTCGCTGTCTTTTGAAAAAGATTGTAAATGTAGGAACTTGCAGTTGCTATTACCATTAAATCTTCCACAAAGAGTATCTTTAACTGAACGGCTTGCTCAGGATTTCATTTCTTAATAGTCTGATTGCCGATTTTGAAGGAGGAGAGAGGAAAAGTAGAATTGAGAATTGATGAGAAGATTCTGAGTGGGGAAAAGAAGAAAAGGAGGAGGAGAACCTGATGAGTAATGACATAATTAATACACTTCAGCTTCTGTTTTCTCCAGTGAAGATTCTATGTTCCCTGTTGTTTATCTTTGTGCATAATTTTAATTAAATGGAGCACAGTCTTTAACTACTGTAAGGGTTGCAATGAGCATAGTTCTGCCCCCAAAGTTCACACAGTGCAGACAGCTGGGTACTACTTTGAAAAGCATAAAAAATGTGGAGAATAAAACACTTAAAACCATCTATTTTGTTGATTCAAGCTTATTCAACCTTTTGCTAGTGGGAGCTTTTACTGTACACTTGAGTTGCTTACTTGATAGTATTTGCCTCCAGTGAAATACTGTTTGATAATTCATATTCTTTTATACGCTGAGGTCCAAACTGTTTTGTACAGGGCTAGCTTCATTAAAATGATTTCCTGCTGTCACACAGTGACCTAAATGACAACTGACTTCGGCCTTCCATTAGCAGAATGCATTCAGATTTCATTCTCATGTATGAATGGAATTCATGCTTCACATCATATTATTTTAAACAATACCACAATGTGGATTTATGAACAATGGTTTAAAATCTATTTCCACTGTTGGTATCTTTTAAAGGATAAATTATAAGGAGTTCTATGCCCTTATATGTTCCAATTCTGTGAAATGCATTGCAGCATTTAAAGGTGATTAGCCTGATACACACTTACTGCATGCACCATAAGCTTCTATGGGAATGTGTTTTATAATCAGAAACAAAGGCTCTCTCCCTCTCTGCCACTGCCAGGCATTATACAACACAGAGAAGCAAGAATTGAACTGGCATTAAAATGTCTTTCAAACACTGATTAAATAGCAGGAAATCTTTAAAATTATTTCCCAAAATTGTTACACAATCTGGTTCATCCTATCTCCTTTACTAATTAATAACAAAACAAAAAAACACTCAGATCAGCCAGATGGATGACCCTAAGATTAGTATGAAGTTTTACCTCAATTATGGAACTCGAAGATGGGTTTGGGAAATAAATAAGAAACATTCTTTGATTCTTCAGGTCCTTCATTTCTCCCCTTATTTTTTAATTCAGATTTTATTTCTTCACAGTTTTGAAACAGGACATGTTCCTGCTTCTGAACTCTTAATGAATACCAAAATACCCACAATGGGTGGTTTGGTGTGGTTTTTTTTATCTAACTAATGATTAATGTGGTGAATTGCATGTAGTCCCAACCTTTTAAATCTCTCTGAAGAATTACATTTCTGTCCACAGGCATGTCACCGTTAAAAAATGAGCCACCTAATAAAATAACACACAGTATATTAATATGTAATTTCTTTCCCAGTATGAATGCTAATTACTGACAGTGCAGACCTTATGCTTGCTCCTTGATATGGATTGACTCTCTTGGTTCGTGTCATTGCTCTTTCTACTCTCATTCACCCATTTTCATTTTAAAGGCTCCTGAAGATAGGCAGGGGGGCTACTTGGTGTTTTTTAGATAAAACCCAATTTAGCTTGAAAACTTGTAAAAGGGGGAGGGGGGAGAGTGTATCCTAATGTACTTCCAGAAATTAATTTGGTTTGCATGAAAAGAAATGTCATTATATTAAATAATTTCCTTCTTGAAAGTACTTTCTCAGTTGCTTTCTGGCAGTCTTATTAACCTGTAAAGATAATTCAGTTGCCTAATGTTTTTTTCCTTGTTAGCTTCCAATTGAGCATTATGTAAATGTAGGGTTTCTACAAATTATAGAACCTTCAAATGTTCATTTCCATAGTTGCGTTTGGTGTGGGGTTTTTTTAATACCAGTCTTGTAGGAGGAAATTATTCTCACAAGTGATATATACAACCTTTTTGTTTGATCTACCCTTATCTCTCTCTTCTTCATCAAGTCATTATATTTATTCCACATTATGTTTCCCACAAATGCTCATACCTCTCTGGGAAGAGCTTTTCATAATTATTTTAACCCTCAAAAAGCAAACTCTTGGCCATTTATTAGTCCTTTCGACTATTTTTTTAAATATATGTTTGTTGATTTCAGAGAGGAAAAGAGAGGGAGAGAGAGAGAGAAAAGCATCAATGATGACAGAGAATCAATGATCAGCTGTCTCCTGCATGTCCCACACTGGGGATCTAGCCCACAACCCAGACATGTACCCTGATGGGGAATCAAACCACGACCTCCTAGTTCATAGGTCAACGATCAACCAGTGAGCCACACTGGCCGGGCAGTCCTTTCAACTATTTGATATCAAAAACATATTCAAAGTTCTTTGAGAACTTATTTTGTTATACTTGAGTTAAATTCATTCTGCTCTTCCAGTGCCTAGCACAGTGTCTGAGGTATATACAAAGCTGCAATGACCTTGGCCTCCATCTCATCCAGCACTGAACTTAGAACTATTCAGAAATGCTTATGATCAAGTATATGACCATCAATTTAATGGATACTCAAGTTAAACTAGTTGTCCATTGTAAGTGGTTTAAAAATCAAACTTTCTACTGCCTTGACTAACATGTACCTTTTGGGGCAGAGAATGAAGCTGACCTCATCTATTTCTAAGATTAAGAAAAGCAATGACTATAACACCTTGACCTTTCAAAACCAAACTGTCAAGTTAATGGGACCAGAGTTCAGCAAATTATATCAGGCTTTTCTTTAAGGGTCAGAAGAAATGAGAACCCATTCCGAGGATGCCCACAATTTAAAGCAATACCAGTGAAGAATGAAAAGTAACAGCATGATACCCAGAAGCTGAGAAGCTATCCACGGTGCCTGTGTAAGGACACTCAGCAATACTTGACAGACAATGACACACTGAGAACAGAAAAACTGTGCAAACTACAGAAACTTGCCTTTGAGTAACTTCACGTTCCAAATAAGCAAGTAAGGAATTAAGCCCCTGAAAATGCCCACAGCAAGAGATAACAAAAGTCAGGTATTAATTGAAGTTACTTTCTGTGATTTGTTCAACTCTGTCCAAGGACCTCCACCCCAGGTGCCCATGCTGTATCCCCAGGATGCAGGACCGTGTCTGACACATGGTAGACAAACATGTGAAGGTTTGTTGTTGAATGAATGAGCCTGTTCTTATGTAACTAAACTAGCACCTGTCATATGTTAAGTTTAGATAATGTGCAAATTGCAGCCCTTAAAATACGAAAGGCTACTGGCCTTCCCTTGATTGTTAATCATGATAGGGAAGAACTCAAATATGGATATAAGCTATCAGAAGTTAATAGACTGGCTTCAGGGTTGGTTATTTATTTGTTTTCTTAATATTTTCAGGCAGTAGTTCAACTTCCAAGGGAGCTCTAAGCCTGCAAGCTTTCCCACTCTCTGTGTTCGCGTTTTTCCTGTGAGCACTGGTTGTGGGGATTCCCTGGGCCTCTGGATGCCAACACATCATGGCCCAGACTCCTGCCAGACTTACCCTCCCTGCGCTTTATAACAACCACAACTTCCCTCCCAGTCTTGGAGGTTATCTGAGTGGCTCTTTTCCTTGAAACCCAAAATTTCCTAACCATGATACATACAGAAAGCTTTATATTTTCAATTCGGATACGATTAAAAAAAAAGTAATAAGATGGTGTTTTATATCAATCATTGGTGTTCTGCCTTCCTTTATACAACTGAACATATTTTGATAAACACTGTCAGCCAAAAAATTTAATTCCTAAACTTCAACAGTTCACCAAGTAATAAGTATATACTGCTAATTCATTTTCCAGTATTGTCACATATGCATAATATAATAAAATTCTCCCCCTCAAATTATCCACTTGATATGTCGCAGTAATTGCCTTTGCAAACTCCCCTCGATCAACACATTTAAAGAACCAAATTACCCTGGTCTATCCAACACTGACCTAGCTTGACCCCCCAATTAGACCATTTCCCTTATTTCCTTTGCTTTACACTCACACAACAAAGGACTGTTCATTAAAGCAATATCTATTAATCTCTAACTCTGCTGCATGAAATCAAGAGAAAGTGGGGGGCCCTAGCCACTTTGGCTCAGTGAATAGAGCTTAAGCCTGCAGACTTAAGGGTCCCGGGTTTGATGGGTTGATTCCGGTTAAGGGCACATGCCTGGTTGTGGGCTCAATCCCCAGTGGCAGGTATAGGAGGCAGCCAACCAATGACCAATGATTCTCTCTCATCATTGATGTTTCTATCTCTCCCTCTCCCTTCCTCTCTGAACTCAATAAAAATATATAAAAGAGAGAGAGAGAGAGTGGGGGTGGGGGAGGGACAAACTTAGAAATGGGGAGAAAATGCACACGAACCAGAAATGGACATTTTGTAATAAAAAACTGGTTCCATTTCATCATTTTGCCATTCTATCTCTTTTCTTCAATATAAGACTTTACACATCCTCTTACAATTTTTACGAAGCATGCATGGTTACCTTCACATTCAGAAAGAAACTATTCTACCTGTAAGGATAGCCATGTTGTCTCCGAAGACCCTTACAGGTCTGTTTGTGTTTATTCTGTCAGCTGTAAAGGAGATAATATAGATATAGAGCATCAGTGAGCCATTGGTCTCCTAATATGTCTCTTTTTTTCCCTTAATTTGTGGCTAAAATATGTCCCTTTACCACTGTTTGGGTATAGAATCAAAGACTGTCTTCCACAAATAGTTTTTTTTATTATTTTACTTGCTGATTGGTTAATAATCTTGGCATAAAAGTGATTTTCATACTGTCTTTTGTTTTTACCTTAATAAACCTAAATGTCTATATATCTTGCCCTGCTTTGAGGTAACATTCTAGTAATTTTTAAAGATTATCTTAAACACATACACACACACACACACACACACATGCACACAAGTATATATGTATGTATTAACTGAAGTTACTTTCTGTAATTTGTTCAACTCTGCCCAAGATGTGTGTTTGTGTGTATATACAGCTATTTTCACTATTTGACCTATCCTATCTCTTAAACTCTGTTCATTTTATGGGTCTCTCCATGTCAAATTATTTCAAATAATTAAAGTCAAGATTTTTCTAAAAGCCTCAGTACACTCAAGTCTTGGTTATTTCCACAATTGGTTAGCCTTATCTATTAGGATGTAGTGATGCTAAACATGGGAGGAAATCCAAACACTCAGTTAAAATGTTTTACATTTGAAGACATTAGAAGATCTTTCTACTCCTCCAGCAAAGAGAACAGGTATAATCTCCAAAGAGCAACATTCACTGGCAGTGCACTTGCATCCTGGGAGGCATTCCCAATGATGAAATTATGTGCTGCCCTTTGTAGGTAGAATGCTGCACGCCTGGCTGGACTCTTAAGTGCAGAGAAGCCTGTTGTAGCACCTGTTACCAGCCAGCCTCCTGTCCACAGACCATAACCATCCACCCTGGAGCACGTGCCCCTGGCTCTGGGCTCTGGCTGGTGACTCAGTGACCATAGCACATCCAGGGGCCACTCTCTGGAGGTCATCAGAACATCTTTTAAAGACAGTAGCATCTTGTGCTACTTGGTTCTCTTTGGGTCTAATAAGTATGTTCTGTCTTTTAACGTTTTTCAATGACTAAGTTCTGTTCCCTAAATCATCTCAATTCTCTGAAAATAAAAATATGCACTTCTTATGCCATCTAATCTCTTTAAAACATTAGTGGAATCGCTCCTGCTAATGGTGTTTACTTCCCTCTTCACAGCCCCAAGTACCCAGTTGATGACAATACAACATTTCGAAGAAAGGGATAAAACTAGTTTTATTTGTTTGTCACACTGTCTACCATACACCCTCAGTGCTTTATACATAACACATTGTTTAACACAGAATGCTTAGGCACATGAAGTGAAACCTATTAAAAATAATTAGTTCAGATTTCATGGTAGGACAGAGCTTTTTGTTCCTTTTCAGCAACTGATTTGTTTCCATTATGTAAGACTGAGAATATCAAGTTTCTCTCTTTAGTTTGGCTACCAGGAAACTCAGAGTCAAATCTGTAGCCTAACCCAAGTGAATAATTTAGATTTCAGACCATTTATTATATACTAGAGGCCCGGTGCACAAAATTCGTGCATGGGGTGTGGGGGGGTGTCCCTCAGCCTGGCCTGCACCCTCTCCAATCCAGGACCCCTCAGGGGAACCAGCAGTCAGACATCCCTCTCACAATCCGGGACTGCTGGCTCCTAACTGCTCACCTGCCTGCCGGCCTGACCACCCCTAACCGCCTCTGCCTGCCAGCCTGATCACCCCTAACTGCCCACCCCTGCTGGCCTGATCGCCCCTAACTGCTCCCCCCTGCCATCCTGATCGCCCCCTAACTGTTCCCCCCTGCCGGCATGATCACCCCTAACTGCCTCTGCCTCGGCCCCTGCCACCATGGCTTTGTTTAGAAGGACTCCGGAAGATGTCCAGAAGATGTCTGGTCTAATTAGCATATTACCCTTTTATTAGTATAGATACTCTTTTTTCCAGGGATTTACCTTGTTATTCTACCATTAGTTTTTCTTCATTCTGACTTCACTTTTATTGCCCCTTGTAGATAAAATCTTGTGGCCCTATATACTCATGCACTTTAAGTTTGGATTTTTGTAATGAGGTAAGTTATGCATATAAAGCTATAAACATATATACATGCATATACATATTGGGGGAAGTTGCTCAGTGTTTGATGACACTCTTAATGTCTGTTTATAACACAATGGCACTCAAGTAAGGACAGACTCACAAACCAAAACAAGATTGTGTGCTCATGGCTGCAGGTGTGTTATTATGTGAGATAATATGGGAGGGGTGGGGGCTTGTGCAACACTCCTCTCTCTAGCACAGGATCCGGCCTGCAGGGATAGAGGGATAGTCACTGCCTGCAGTTGGGTTATCTCTGTTCATTTTGTCACTACAGCCTTGAGAGATTTCAGATGTTCCCAAACAATCAGTATAATAAAAAGAAGGATTAAAAAGGAGAGATAAACAGGGAAGGGACACTGAGACTAATAAGCATAAGCACCAATTGCCCAAATATTGACTTCCTACTGATTACATAATGATGAGTGAATTTTCACTTCTCTAGTGTTTCTGCATTGGAGTCCCCGCCCCCGCGCCCCCCCCCCCCCCCAAAGTTGTATGTTTCCCATGCATTCTCTAAAGGGCTAAAAGGATTTTGGGTTTTTCACTTTAAGCCTTATTTTTGTTTTCTCTTTGCTGGCATAATATGATATATGCTTTCCTCTTCTTCCCTTGAGTGACAGTGACTAATTCATCTGGCCCTCAAGCCATTATTAAAACAAATCACCCAGCACCACCAGTTCAGGAAGCATATCCCAGCCACCTTCCTAGTGGGTTAATGCAGAGGGAACTGGGTCTACTAAATTGAGGTGATTGCCCCTGGAAAACACTGAAGGACTGAATGGAGTCACTGTCGTTAGTATCATTTTCCTGGCAGTAGTAATTTTTACTTTGATTCTGCATGTCAGCTAGTGTGCCCAGCAACCACACGACAATGAAATAATGACATGGCAAAGGCTCCTCTGTCCAACCCATGGCCCAAGCCCTGTTCCTGGGAATCCTGCCAGCTACCTTTACTTGGCAGCTGCCTGCTTCATGCCAAGGAGGAGGGAGAAATATTTAAATGTCTTTTCACTACAAGATGCATTGTTTTTGTCTTTGCAGCACTGGTTGGGAAGGATTTGTATGGGATTTGCCACATGGCTTCAGTGAAACTTCAAATGAAGGACTTCCTCTTATGCATTCTTCATTTGAAGAGAATAAATGTTTTCAAAATTTGTCTACTCTAATGTTTTGAAGATGTGTTCTGGATAAGGCAGGAGAAATTATGGGAATTTTGTTGATAAATCAATACCTTAAATAAGCAGTTTATAGAGTGGGAAACGTTCATCCTCCCAGATTTTAATGACTCTAAAATCGTGAAAACAAAACTTGTTTAAGCACTCAAAGCAATTATCTCCTTTTTCATACTCAAAATTGTGTCCAATATCCCTTCAGTTAAAGAGTATTTAGAACCACATTTGGGCTTTCTGGAGAAAATAACCCATCAAGAACCTCAGACATCCTTCTGAGAAGGCAACAGAGGAAGAATGGAATCATGTGCATCATTCTAAAGGGCAAGTAGAAATTAGTGGAAAGGGAAAAGTTATAACTGGTCCTGGGATACTCAAAAGAACATCAGCTTATGACTTTGACTGTAGAATCATCTTTCCAAAGTAGTATAATTCCTTGGTAATTGTGGCCGACCTTGTGGCCTGAGCTCACTAGGTATAGATCCCTTGTCTGCTTTTTCATTAGATATCTATAAAAGCTAAATATTTACTTTTCCAGCCTCATTAACTGATAAAAGTGATCATTAGATGCATTCTAGACTATGAAACATAAGCCAATGCAGAAATAAAACAAAATAAACCTTGAGAGGAAATTGGGGGGAGGCAGGGGATGACCTGTGAGGGGGAAATTGTCTCTTTTCTCATAAAAGATGGCAGATACTGCTGGCCTAGTCCAGTTTCTCCATATCCCCTTCTTGCTACATCAAATGAAGTTTCCACATATGAAACTGTGGCAACCATCTTACAACCATGAAGCAATAAGCATGGGGATTAAAGCGAGCACACTAGGAATGTTAGAGTGGAAACAGAAAAGGAAGACTTGGGCCTCTCACCACATCATTGAGCAGTGGAACCAATGCCAGAAACTGTACAATTCTAGAGTTTTTCTCATGGTATAGTAATAAATACACATTTTGTTAAGCCACCCTTAGTTGGGTATGCTGCTAGTTACAGCCAAATATATTCCCAATTCTCCCATAAGCTTGAGCAAAGGTTTATGCATTTGCAAAGACCAATCTCACTGTAGACAAATGAGTGTATATCAATATAGACTTCTGAAGTCTGGAACTTGAGGAACACTAGGTGTACTGGTTAATAATGGCAGATTTTGTAATCAAAGAAAACACGATAATTTCAAGAGAAACATCAAAAGTGCTTTATTGAAAGTAATGTCCATCACTAGCTACATATTTCCCCCATCTTTCAAGTAATTTGTGGATACCGTCCCAATAGAACTTTTCTTGTTTTGCGGCAAACCATTCAGAGACCCAATTTTCCACTTCTTCATATGTTTTGAAGTGCTGCTCAGAAAGTGCGTGTGCCATTAATCGGAACCTGAAGGAGCAAGGTCCGGTGAATATGGCGGGTGGGTTAATACTTCCCAGGCAAGATCTTGTAACGTGTCTTTAACTGGTTTTGAAGTGTGTGATGATGCGTCATCATGAAGCAAAATTACTTTGCCTTGTCTTCTTGCATATTCTGGTCGTTTCACAATCAAAGCATGGTTCAAATTGATTATTTGTGGTCAGTAGCGATCAGTATTAATGGTTTCACCTGGTTTTAGAAGCTCATAATACACCACACCTTCCTGATCCAACCAAACGCAGAGCATTGTCTTCTTTCCGAAGCAATTTGGCCTTGCAGTCGATGTTGATGGTTGACCTGGATCAACCCATGATTTTGTGCATTTGGGATTCTCAAAATAAGTCCACTTTTCATCGCCAGTCACAATTTGATGCAAAAAAGACTTTCTTTCGTGCCGTTGAAGCAACATTTTACCAATGACTTTTCAGTTTTCCATTTGTCTTTCATTCAGTTGATGTGGCACCCATTTTCCTTCCTTTGAAATCTTTCCCATTGCTTGTAAACAATTGGAAATTGTTTGCTGAGCAATGTTTAATCTTTCTGCAAATTGTTTTTTAGTTTGACACGCATTTTCATCCAATAATGCTTGTAATTTTTGGTCTTCAAACTTTTTTGGTTGACCTGGATGTTCTTTGTCTTTCACATCGAAATCATCACTTTTAAAGCGTTTAAACCAGCGTTCACAAGTATCTTGAGATGGAGCATGTTCACCATAAGCTTCCCAAATTATATGATAACTTTTTCTTCAAAATAATGAATTAAAACTTCCCATAAATGCTCTTTTATTGGCACGAAATTTGATATTTTTAAGCGTAAAAATATCTATGATGTTAACACCTTCAGCAAAGTTGACATATGAAGTTTGGAAGCTTGCTGTCAATACAACAAAATAGCATACATATCAAATCACATATATATCAACATACGTGTAACTCCGTCTATTGAAAAAGATCCACATTTTTAACTGTACACCTAGTAAATAAATTCTGTTCTGCCCAATTCTCATCAGATCAAAGACCTTGAGTTAGGAAGGTAGGGCAAAATGTGAACAGCTAGCCCTCTCCCTTATTCACAACCTTCCCTAAGCTTTGGTTCTGAAGATCTGGGACAGAAAACCAAAATATTCGTAGGAAATAGCCCTCTACATTTAGACAGCTATGAGGCCAGAATGTATTTCTTGAACTTCGTATCCTGATAAAAATGTACCTAAGGTTCCACCAAACACCCCCAACACTTATCCATTCTTAGAAGGCCTGTACATTGTGAGCTATCATATTATACCATTGAAAATAAGCTCCTTGTTTTGGAGCTATGTAAAACAACTGAAATTTTCTACTTGGGCCAAAGGAAATGGTGCATATGAGAAAGGGAAAATCTGGCACTTAGCAGCATGAGTCATTGCTGACATTTTCCTTTGGTTGTTGTGGCAAGAAAATTCACAGCCAGTGGCTGTCAAATCCCAACACACAAGAGTTAACATGCTCTAGTAGTTGACAGATACTCATTTTAACCTTCGTAAAAGAAAATAAAGCAGGGTAGGGGATACAGAAAGTTCAGGAATGACCAAATCTAATTCTTCTTGACATCCATGGTTCTAAAGTTTGGAGCAAATGTGCATATTTACCCCTAAAGAAGCACAGACTTCAAAGAATGGGGAAAAGTCAAAAAGTACTGAAAGGGGTTCCCCTCTGTTCATTCCACTCCAACCTTTGCCTTTCACCTGTGCCAAGTCTTATCAGATAAGTGCTATAAATGCTATAAGCAATGTAATTTATGTAAATAGAATCCATTATGCAAATGCATCCAACTTGCTTGCTACTTAGAAATTTTGTTCTTTTATGTTTAAGAAATACAGCCTTTATCCCCCAGAATAGACAGATTGGTTATGTTTATGTTCTTAAAGCCTTCTGCTACTGTTCTGGGCTTTGAGGAAAAGTCATTTTTTATTTAAAAAAATGTTTTGCCTTGCCTCCCACCGCCTTCTGTAAAAATGGCCTCTTTGTTTAATTTGGTGCTTTGCACACTAGCTTGATGATTGCAATGATTGAATAGAACTGTAGTGAGAAGGGTGGTAGTGTACAGAAATGAATGCATAGATTATATACTCTACCCACAGGGGATCTGTTGTTTCCTTGGGTTGTATGAAACTGAATCATTCATTTAATTCAGAGATCTCTGTGAGCTTTATTCCCTGATTTGTTTCAGTCATAGTTTCAAACAGAAACTCGATGAAATTCTTGTTTGGAGCCATAAATAGGAAAGGAAAAGAAGTATATGCTCTTTGTGTTCATATTCTCTCCACACTTAAAATTACAAGGCAAATTATAATGAAATATAAGAAAGCATGCTCTACTCTACGCATGAAAATATTCAAACTGCTTTTCCTACTAACATAAACTGCATTTCATAATTTCTTATTTATATGTATGCACATTCATATATAAAATACAAAAAAAAGAGAGGGAAAAGGGCATAACGTCACAAAAGGAAAGAGTGTGAGAGAATATGGCTGTGTCTTAATAAATGAGCATTGCAAGAAATGAATTCTGAATTTAAAACTCTCCCCCCACCCTGAAGAAACCCATATTTCAAGTTGACGAGTCATTTTAACAGAACTGTAAGCTTCAAGTCATTTAAAAATACTGCTGTTTTAATAAAGAGAACACAACATACTAAAACCTCCAATATGACTGATGTTTATTTTGCTACTTGATAACCAACCCAATCCAACCATCCATGATTAAGCCCATTCACTCTTGGGCTGTTAAAATAAATGCCCCTCATTTCATTAGAACTAATCATTTCATCAAAACATCTTGCTCTCGGACACCGCACTATATTTTGCTCATTGTTTCTAAATGGCATCCGGTGAAGTGGTCTAACACTTTGTGACTGTGAAAATGAAGCTGATAGGACCTCTGGTGCTTTTCTTCAAATTTAACAAATATTTATTGAGCACTGAATGACAGGCATCATTCTAGGTTCCGGGATTGCAGCAATAACCAGGAAAGCCAAAGTCCCTGCTTTCATAAAGCATATGATCAGGTGGGAGAAGACAAACTATAAACAAAGTAAATAAACAGGTGAAGGAGATGATTCCAGATAACGCACTGAAAATCATGTGAGCACTGAGGGAAGGTGAGTGGAGATGCATGGGGTGAGGGGGGGGAGGATTGGGAAGGCTGGGTTAGAGCAGTGGTCGGAAAACCACGGCTCACGAGCCACATGCGGCTCTTTGGCCCCTTGAGTGTGGCTCTTCCACAAAATACCACGTGCGGGCACGCACATACAGTGCGATTGAAACTTCGTGGCCCATGCCCAAAAGTCGGTTTTCGGCCTGGGCGAGTCTATTTTGAAGAAGTGGCGTTAGAACACTCAAGGGCCGCATGTGGCTCACGAGCCACAGTTTGCCGACCACTGGGTTAGAGAAAACTGTCTGTCTGAGAAGGGGACATTGAATTGAAACGTAAGTCCTAAGTAAACGGTAATCACATGAAGGTCTGAGGGAAGGGTAGTCGGGTAGGGCAGACAATGGGGCAAAAGTCTTGAGCTAGGAATAAACGTTCCCTGTTTAACTACTATGGTCTAAGGCAGTGGTCGGCAAACTGCGGCTCGCGAGCCACATGCGGCTCTTTGGCCCCTTGAGTGTGGCTCTTCCACAAAATACCACAGCCTGGGCGAGTCTATTTAAGTTTAAAAAATTTGGCTCTCAAAAGAAATTTCAGTCGTTGTACTGTTGATATTTGGCTCTGTTGACTAATGAGTTTGCCGACCACTGGTCTAAGGGGTTAGCAGAAGGTAAGATCAGCAAGAAAATTTGAGACAAATCACTTAGGGCCTTCTGTGTTTTGGAAAAGACTTCAGATTTCACTTTAATTGGATTTGAGAGCCATTGAGGGGTTGAAGCAAGGAGTGATGTGACGTCAATAATGCTTTGAGCCCCATTACTCTGGCTGCTGAATAAAGAATAGAATGGAGGGGGGGCAGGGGGCAAGTGTGGATGCAGGGAAAATAATTAGGCGCCTGCAGTAGTAATCCAGGTAAGGAATTGCATTGCCTTTGGGCAATGTTTGAACTATGGAATTAGTGAGGAGCAGCAAAACATGGGATATATTTTAGAAGTAGGATTTACAGATCTGGTGATTGATAAAATGTAGGTAACAAGGGAAACATCTCCCATGGGAGCATTTCCCTTCTTCTTAGTGGCATTTCCTCTCATCCAACTGTATCGGTTTTTACAAACAAATCAGGTCAACATAAAACTACATATTCTGACTTAAATGTCTGTTTTTTCATTAAAACTATACCAACCCATAAGATCATTCGTGGGCAAACAATAAGTTTATTTCAATAAGAAATGTTTTTAAACGTATATGGTTTATATGTGGGGCAGTCTTAATAAAAACAGTGATTTGGGGTGAATAGTTTTAGAATCACTGTACAAACCACTGTGAAAATTCTGATGTTAGACACTCTTGCTTACCTTGCTTTCAAGCCAATTGCAAACACATGAGAAAGGGGTGGTCATAATTTAAACCTTACTGATAATTTACCTTAGAGTTAGTGAGTTTATCAGATCTTTATCTGTGGACGTGTGTGTGTTTAGGGAGAGAGAAGATAGAGCCAGTACTCCTGAGGGTAAGACAGGAAATGACTACCATGGGGGAAGTGCAAAAACTACAGCAGAACCTGAAGTTCCCAATATGAAACCTGTAATGGTCCACTCTGGCAGAGAGAAAGGAAGGAGGTAAACTCTATGTTAACTTTATAGCCTTTAGAAATAGATGGGATTTTCACTCCCTATTTTCCTTTCTTTTACACACTCAGGAACCACGCATGGGGGATGGAAGGATTGGCTTTGGCAAGGATCAGGTTCAGGTTCCCAGGAGGGGTGCCAGGGATCTGGCATTGGCTTTGGTGCTGCTGTGAATGCTCACAGTTAGCAGCAGCAGCAGCTCAAGATCAGAACACAGGCTGGGTCCCCAGCACATAGGTCCCCAAAAGTGATCTATCCACTTCCTCTGGCATCAATGATGACAGTGAAGAAAATGGTTCTAAGCACTCTCATTATGCCCAGATATTCTGGTGGCCCCTGTGTATCTAAGCTTAAAAGAGATGTGAAGAGAATACGCCTCTGAAACATTATTCCTTTTTAATATTTTGCTGGTAGCATCTTGTCTCTTGCCCTAACTCTTCTGATTTTCCACTTAAAAGCAACTGTTTCCACATTCCTCTTCAGTGAGCTCCCCAGTTTCCAATTTATGTGACATTCCTGTTTGTGTATCAGCTCATTAGGAAGCTCTGTGTTCAGCTAATTTGGCTTCTTCTCACCCTTCTTATTGTCTTATGTAAAAAGGTTATATTCCCTTTTTTCAGGCTAATTTTCAACTATAGTATTGTTCTTCCCTTATGTTGAATTATTAAAACCCTTGCTAGAATTTCCATACAGTTTGAGAAATATTAATGTGGAAAAAGAAACACAACTCTAAGGCAGTTTCTGCAACATGAAACAGAGGCCAGGGAAAGGCTCTGGGGGTTGATCGGTCTGCCACTATTATTCTTAAAGCAAACAACTGCTGGTTGTTTTATTTCTGGATCTTTCCTTCTGAATTTTAAATATAAAAGGAGTCTAATCATATTATATTAGTTGTGGGGGAAGAGAGGAGAGAATCACCCTTAATCTCATGACCTAAAATAACCATTACTGGTTTTGAGTCTTTTGTTCTTTTACTTCTTACTGGTTTAGCTGTTGTTCTTGTTATTTGAAAATAATATGATTAGGAGTGAATTCAACCATTTAGGTTTTACTGAGGAGAGTTTTCAAACCAGTTTATGTGGGAAGTCTCAAGAAAATATTTCCTGTAGTGGTGATAAATTATTTAACCATTATTAGATGCCAGAATGTAGTGTCGACGACACAAAGAACATTAAGGTGGCTGGAATCATCTTTATCCAGTCAGCGGCTAGCTTAAATTAAACTAACAAATCAGAAAGTAAAAATTATGGGGGAAATAAGTGCTACCTACAGTGGATAGTAGCAAAGTGTATGTCATAGTCAGCCATTTTCAGAGGGCCAAGGCAATACAAAAAGATTTTCCAGGGTATAAATGGTTTGAAAATAAACACCAAAGCGGACAGGAGAAAGAGAACTTGACAAGTTCACCCATGAGACATGCACAAAGATATATTATTCATGCATAATGTAAATACCTCATTTTTTTCAATACTTGCACAGTTGTCTGCATGTCTTTTTTTTTCATAACTGTCTGTGTCACATGTCATCTATCTTAGATGGTTAGTTCTTAAAGCAGTGACCCCCAACCATTAGAGAATTGAATATCCCAATTGTTTGTTATATGACAACTGCCTTACCCCAGCCTCTCATCTCATACACACACAAAAATAACCTCCCCCCCAAAAAATAAATAAAGAGGAAGATTGGCAAGTTTGAAATTATGTGAACTTTCATTTTACTTAAAATTATTCTGATTTAGAGGAATTTTACAATCCCAGCTGGGATAACCAGGGATTTCACTATATCTTCTTCCCACTATAGGTTATAAAGTCCAGGTTCCAAGCCATTGTCTCAGAAGAACAGTTGTGTCCAACAAAAACTTTACTTCTGAATTTTAAATATAAAAAGAGTCTAACCATATTATAGTGGGTTATAAGGGGGGGAAATCACCCAAAATCTTATAACCTACAATACCAAGTATTGTTTTTGAGTATTTTGCTCTTTTACTTCGCAATGTTTTACCTTTGTTCTTACATTATTTTTAACATTATACAAACAATACATTATTATAAGTTCATTGTTTTTAAAAAGTTCAATACAGAAGTGTCTAGAGAGTAATAAATGAAGTCCCCATCATTCTCCTCCCTCAGTCCTACTGCCACACCTTCCCAGAAGTCAGAACAATGAACATCTCAGTATGTGTTATCCTCACATTTATTCTACAGACTTATATATAGCCGTATGTTTGAACTATACATATATAGCTTATTTTGTTTTAATAAAATTATATCATATTGTATATATTATTTGGCAACTTAATTTTTAACTTAATCTATTTTAGGAATGTTTCCATACTAGCACATCGTTCTTTTGATTAGTTACATAATAGTCCAAAACACTAAAATAAAGAATTAATTTAACCACATCCTTATTGCTAGATATTTGGGCTGTTTCTGCTTTTTGCTTTAAAATCAATACTCCTACAAGCAGCATATATATTGTACATACATCTTTGTGCACATGCTCCATAGAACAGGATCTAGAAATGAAAGTAGTGGGCCAAGGGAACTTTTAAATTATGATGAAATACAGCCACATTACCTGTCAAAGCTAACTTTTTTTTTTTTTGCTATGTTAACTTAAAATTATGTATCCTGCCTTTAACACTGAGCACATAGGTAAAACACTTTATTTATTCAGCCATTTCTCTGTTGTTAAATTTTAGGTGGCTTCTAGTTTTCCACCAATAAGAAAAAATGCTGAATTAAAATACTCTGGGAATATGCGTTTTCAATGTTTAAATGACGATTTCTTCCCACGGTTTATCATTTGTGCTTACTTCTGAATTCTTTTCCAATTTTACTATAGTATTAACAATTATATTTTAATTTGTCCTATTTGTTAAATACATAGGTCTAGGGAGGTTGAATTTTTTTTTCTATGTGTTTTCTAGAATATCTTCTTTTGTAAATTATGTCCATGGGGTCTTTTACCCATTTATTTTATTATCTTTGTTGTTGTTGTTAATCCTCATCCGAGGATATTTTTCCATTGACTTTTAGAGAGAGTGGAAGGGAGGGGGAGAGACAGAGAGAGAGAAACATCAATGTAAAAGAGACACATCAATTGGTTGCCTCCCACACAAGCCCCAACCAGGGCCAGAGAGGAGAGCAAGCCTGCAACCAAGGTACGTGCCCTTGACCAGAATCAAAC
Organism: Plecotus auritus; assembly: GCF_963455305.1. Classification (NCBI taxonomy): domain Eukaryota; kingdom Metazoa; phylum Chordata; class Mammalia; order Chiroptera; family Vespertilionidae; genus Plecotus; species Plecotus auritus. The sequence goes on from NC_137770.1 coordinate 212,024,586, forward strand.
CCGGAACCCTTCAGTCTGCAGATCGATGCTCTATCCGCTGAGCCAAACTGGCTAGGGCTACCCACTTATTAATAATATGAACTCTTTAATGAAACTATTAACTTCATACTTTGTCATATTTTCTGTTTAAGAAAAGTTTCTCTAAATTGCTCTTTTTATTTTATTTTGGCTATACCCTAAGTACAGTGGTCAGCAAACTCATTAGTCAACAGAGCCAAATATCAATAGTACAACGATTGAAATTTCCTTTGAGAGACAAATTTTTTAAACTTAAACTTCTTCTAATGCCACTTCTTCAAAATAGATTCACCCAGGCCGTGGTATTTTGTGGAAGAGCCACACTCAAGGGGCCAAAGAGCCGCATGTGGCTCGCGAGCCGCAGTTTGCCAACCACAGCCCTAGTATAATAATAAAGTAATAATAATTAACATTTGGGATATTTACTCTGCGTCAACCATATTAACATTTTGCTGCTAAGGGAACTAAGGATTTTCTCAGATCAAATCTATAAGTCTGGTCCTTATAATTTCTTCTCTCACTTCAAAGCAGAGAAAGTAAATCTCTTTTTTTCAGATTTTAACAAATATCCAATTCTGCTCTTCTCTGCCTTTAAGTATTTGTCTTTGTAAACTCTATATATTTTATCTTGGTCTATAATGTTACTTTTCACATGAATAATTTCCCCCAAGTTGTTAGCTACTTTTCAGATCACCTGTCAAAATACTACAGAAAAGACCAGAATATAAGCAAGGAAGTGATGGTGATAAGAAGAATAAAAAAGGAAGAAGATAATATCGTTGCATCCATAAAAGATCCAAAGAAGATAATCAAATATGACAAAATAAATGTAAAACAATAGGTTGTAGAGATTTGTCTACATACTCGATAAAATTCTGCTCTTCATTACTGTATTTCTATTGATACTTAAGATTTTTGAGGCAGTGTGGTCTAAAAAATCAATGTACTTTTAAAAACCACAAGACAGCTCTCTGATGACCTAGTTTTCCCAAACCAAACTAGTTTACAAACTCTTTAGGAATATGATCGGTGCTTCTGTTTGTTTTAAATTTCCTACATGGCCCAGAATGCCATACAGGGCTTTCAGTGAATAGTGGTTAATAAGTGTAATGCAGCATTTCACTGACTCCTTCGATAAAAATTTCTGGAGCCTACAATGAGCAAGACACTGCTATAGATGCTGGGTTGTCAGTCTCTGCCCTCATGGAGCCTGTATTCTTATGAGAAAGACTGCGTTGTTTTTTTTAAATTTCTTTATTCATTAAGGTGTCACATATGTGTCCTTATTCCCCCATTAGCCCCCTAACCCCCCACTCATGCCCTCACCCCCCTGTTGTCTGTGTCCATTGGTTAGCCCATATGCATGCATACAAGTCCTTTGGTTGATCTCTCCCCCTTACCCCCACCCCCCACTACCTTCCCTCCAAGGTTTGATAGTCTGATCAATGTTTCTCTGTCTCTAGAACTGTTTTTGTTCATCAGTTTATGTTGTTCATTATATTCCACAAATAAGTGAGATCATGTGATACTTATTTTTCTCTAACTGGCTTATTTCACTTAGCATAATGCTCTCCAGTTCTATCCATGTTGTTGCAAATGGTAGGAATTCCTTCTTTTTTAGTGTAGCGTAGTATTCCATTGTGTAGATGTACCACAGTTTTTTAATCCACTCATTTGCTGATGGGCACTTAGGCTGTTTCCAAATCTTAGCTATGGTAAATTGTTATGAACATAGGGGTGCATATATCCTTTCTGACTGATGTTTCTAGCTTCTTGGGATATATTCCTAGAAGTGGTATTACTGGGACAAATGGGAGTTCCATTTTTAGTTTTTTGAGGAAACTCCATACTGTTCTCCACAGTGGCTGCACCAATCTGCATTCCCACCAGCAGTGCACCAGGGTTCGTTTTTCTCCGCATCCTCGCCAACATTTGTCATTTATTGATTTGTTGATGATAGCCATTCTGACAGGTGTGAGATGGTACCACATTGTCATTTTGATTTGCATCTCTCGGATAATTAGTGACTTTGAGGATGTTTTCATATGTCTCTTGGCCTTCCTTCTGACTTCTTTCAAAAAGTTTCTATGTAGGTCCATTGCCCATTTCTTGATTGGATTGTTTATCTTCCTTTTGTTGAGTTGTATGAGTTCCCTGTAAATGTTGGAGATTAAACCCTTATCAGTAATAACATTGGCAAATATGTTCTCCCATGTAGTGGTCTTTCTTATTGTTTTGTTAATGGTTTCTTTTGCTGTGCAAAAGCTTTTTATTTTGATGTAGTCCCATTTGTTTATTTTCTCTTTAGTTTCCATTGCCCTAGGAGCAGTATCAGTGAAGAAGTTCCTTCGGCATATGTCTGAGATTTTGCTGCCTGTGGATTCCTCTAGTATTTTTATGGTTTCTCATCTTATGTTTAAGTCCTGTATCCACTTTGAGTTTATTTTTGTGTGTGGTGTAAGTTGGTGGTCTAGTTTCATTTTTTTGCATGTATCTGTCCAATTTTCCCAACACCATTTATTGAAGAGACTGTCTTGACTCCATTTTATGTTCATTCCTCCTTTGTTAAATATTAATTGGGCATAGTGGTTTGGGTCGATTTCTGGGTTCTCTATTCTATTCCATTAATCTATATGTCTGTTCTTGTGCCAGTACCAGGCTGTTTTGAGAACAGTGGCTTTGTAATACAGCTTGATATCTGGTATTGAGATCCCACCTACTTTGTTCTTCTTTCTCAGGATTGCTGCAGCTATTCAGGGTCTTTTTTTTATTCCAGATGAATTTTTGGAGAGTTCGTTGTAGGTCTGTGAAATATGCCGTTGGTATTTTAATGGGGAGTGCATTGAATCTATAGATTGCTTTGGGTAGAATGGACATTTTGATGTTGTTGATTCTACCAATCCATGAACACAGTATGTTCTTCCATCTGTTTATGTCTTCCTCTATCTCTTTTTTCAGTGTCCTGTAGTTTTTTACATATAGGTCTTTTACCTCTTTAGTTAAGTTTATTCCTAGGTTATCTTAATTTTTTTGGTACAATGGTAAATGGGATTGCTTTTTAATCTCTCTTTCTGTAAGTTCACTCTTGGTGTATAGAAATGCCATAGATTTCTTGGCGTTAATTTTGTATCCTGCTACCTTGCCAAATTCATTTATTAAGTCTAATAATTTTTTGATGGAGTCTTTAGGGTTTTCTATGTACAGTATCATGTCGTCTGTGAATAAATAAGGACAGTTTTACTTCTTCTTTTCCAATTTGGATGCCTTTTATTCCTTCTTCTTGTCTGATAACAATGGCTAGTACTTCCAGTACTATGTCGAACAGGAGTGGTGAGAGTGGGCATCCCTGTCTTGTTCCTGTTCTTAGGGGAAATGGTTTTAGTTTTTGTCCATTGAGTGTGATGCTGGCTGTGGTTTATCATATATAGCTTTTATGATGTTGAGGTATGATCCTTCTATTCCCACCTTGCTGAGAGTTTTTGTTAAGAAAGGGTGTTGGATTTTGTCAAATGCTTTTTCTGCATCAATTGATATGACTGTGTGATTTTTTTCCCCTCAATTTGTTTATGTGATGTATCACATTTATTGATTTGCGGATATTGTACCATTCTTGCATCCCTGGTATAAATCCTGCTTGGTCATGGTGTATGATCTTTCTGATGTAATGCTGGATCCGATTTGCTAGGATTTTGTTGAGGATTTTGACTGTGTTTATTTTTAAAAATTATATATAGTAACCCTATATAATAAAGAGCTAATATGCTCATTAGACCGAACGGCGGAATGGCCTTCCAGAACAACCTTCCGGAATTACCTTCTGGAATGACCAGTGGGCAGGGCCATGAGGCAGCCAGGGCCACGATGGTTGAGCCCCTTGCACGAATTTTGTGCATTGGACCTCTAGTTATAAATATTCTGAAGGGAAAATACATGGTAGGTGGTGGAGATGTCAAAGAAGGCTTCCCTGAAGAACTAGCATTTGAAATGAGATCCAAAGCATGGGTAAGTGTTGATTAGGTGAAGAGGGAGATGGGTGAGCAGCTAAAAGAAAGTTTATAAAAAAGCCTTTATGTTTTCCAGAAACATATCTTTCAAATGATCATCTTGCTGCCTCCAAAAAGAGTCAAGAAAAAGAAATGAAGAAGTATGGGAGGGGTGGTGAGTGGAAAGGAATAATGATACAACTCCATAATACCAAAAAAATTAGCTGAAAAGAGATTAATTTATTACTAGTTACTCTATCCAAAAGGTACCAAGTAACTTCCTTATCTGTGTTCTTATTCTTAAGAGGCTGCCCAATCCTTGTCTTCAGGAACTTTAGCTATTCTGGAATCAGAGGGTACCTGAATGACTTGCCATTGATTAGCATCCCTTACTAACCCCAAGATGCCTGCTGACAACATGGGTGTGGGTAATACAGTGTCTTAGGCTCAGCCACAAGAGACCGTGACAGAGTTGCAGAGGTAAAACCCTTTCTCATATTTTCTCCGTTCCTTGTCCATTCAGCACTTTTACTGCTGTCACCATGTTGGCACATTTCCCAAAAAAATAGGGAAAGTATTTTTGTTTTTCACATAGGAAAAGGATGAAGAATGAGCTAAAGGAATGTTGCCTTCACCTAATAGGGAAGGGAGGATTCTTATCTCCAGAGGTGATGCTCATATCCCTGTCATTCTCTTATCGGCTCTGGGGATAATTGACATGTGGTACCTACACAGGAGCACTACAGAAGTCTCAGTGGATTCAGGAGCTCCTGAGAAGTTGATATCCTTAGATTTCAAGTGTTCTTCCCAATGCCCAATATCAATAATAAAAAGAGAATGTAAATTATCTAACTATTATATACTTATCACCAGATAGCTCTCTTTATTGATGAGAAGATAGAGCATATTAGAGAGAACTTACAGCATTGACCAGGGAGAAAAATGGAGAAGGAAATGTAGGCCAGGGAAGGTGGAAGCCATATCTCTGCTCCATTCAAGTATCTTTCTTTTCAGATCCACTTTCAATAGTGGTTGGGAAGAAGCCTGGTTATTTTTATTGTATTAAAATATCTGCGGTTGCTTTCATTTGTCAAAGTTCAAAATGAAATGATCTCTCCAAGTTTCTGATACATGTAACACCTGGGTTGCATTTCTTCTTGTGAAAAAATCAAAGCAACTTTCCCATGCCTGCTTTTCAGCTGTAATGAAAGCCTTTTTTGCAGTGAAAAGATGGATGGAACCCTTCACACAGAGGTGATGTGCCATCAGGCAGGCGCACTCTCATTGGAGTGGCATCTTCAGTCCCCAGCGGGGTGTTCAGTGTCAGAGGCTCCAGGCTTGATCAGCATCCTACACATTGTCTTGACAGATGGATGTCTTTGGCACCTCAGCTAGTAAACAACAGCACCAATGCCCATGATCACTTCCACGTCTCTCCTGCCAAGCTGTAAGAAAGAGGCTTCTTTGACCTTAAAAAATATTTAAACATTATTCCCTATTTTTAATGTTTCATGGTTCTAAAAGAGATGCAAAGAGACCATATTCAAGTTTTGATTCTTATTGTATTTGCTTTCATAAACATTGTGTAGAAAACATCCATAAAAGACTCAAAATCCACTAAGAAGGAAATAACGCTGTTTTAGATTTGCAAGTTGTGATCACTGAGTACATTCTGGGAAGCAGAGCCAGCAGAATGCCAGCATCTCTGCCTCCAAGAAAACCCAAGGATCACAGGTCAAGATTCTCACCTAGAGAAGGGCCTCTCAGAATTATTGAGGGAAATTTTCAAACCACCCATATGCACCCCCCAGATAATCCAGATGCATTCCTCTCTCCAGGAAGAATGACAGAGGTAGTCAGTGTGGTTTAATAGTAATAGCCAAAGTGACTTAAATAATAACTGATGCCACTCATTCATTATCTGTGATATCAGGCCAATAAATACCCTTTCTTTACCTCACTTCCTACTATATAAAATATAACACTGATATCTTATGGGATTATTGCAATATTAAATTAGATGTGAACTATACTTATGACATGCACATCATAATCCATAAATGCTATTTCTCTCTCTCCCTGTCACAGAAAATAAGAAAACATGGTGTCAGACAAAACTGACTTCCTATTCTTGCTAGTATATTGCATTAATATCATTCTCTTAAAATATTATCATCTGATACAACAAATACATTCATTTTTTACATGTATGAGTCAGATTTTTTATTTTAGACAAATGAGCAGTGATAAAAAGAGACAGAAGGAGAGATTATAGGGTGAGGAGAAGCAGGAAGATAAATAAAATTAAATTATCTTGGGCTAAACTGGGCTGAGTGCCTTCCCAATATTTCTATGCACTTAATTGTTCACATTCCTATGAGAAGTAAGTCTTGTTTTCCCTGGTTTAGAGATGAAGAACCTCAGACTCAGAGGGGTGAAGTGACAACCCAGTTCAGAGCCCAGCTGGGGCATGAGAAAACCCAGCCCTCTTCCTTCCAGATCCTTTCCGTACTTTCTCCACCACGGCGCACTGCCTGGTGCCTCTTCCCCTTGTAACTCTTCTCTTCGCCATTGGTGGTGATTGTTATTTGTTTCTTACTTACATTCAGCTGGTATCTACAATCTATTTCCTAAAATAACCTGAGAAACATTTGCATTACTTAAAGGAAAATTCATGTAAGCCGAAAGCAAGGCATCACAAGTAGATAATGAACATTACAATTCTGTAATAATTAATATTGTTGCTAAGGACTCAGGGGACTAAGGGTACAGAGAGTTATAGGAAATAAATCAACAATGAGTGTAACAAGTGTTATTTTGCCTGTCAACTATTCATAAGGTATATGGAAATTCACCCTAATAAAGTTGTTTTCTTTTAGCGGATTATTGATGTGATCCAAATATTGAAAATCAATGTTACATATGTCCATACTTTCAAAATATTTGATTTGCTAGCTCATTAGCACATTTAGTACAAGGTGCTTGGCAGGATGATTGATCACTGGCAATACACATGAATATATAAAATTATAGTAAAAAATAAGCCTTTAGAGTGACTGATAAATTTACTTTTGCGGGATTCTTAAACTATTCTTATTATAATCTCTATGAAAAATCCTATAACAAAAAAATCATATTGCCTTTGACATGTAAATATCCTTTTGCTCTTCAAAGAACTTCAAGAAGCTTCTAGAATAAGTCTGTGATATCAGAGATTGGCCAGATAAAATTTCAGGGACAGGGAATTTCATGGACAAGGTCTACAGGTTACCACAGCACCCAGAAATGCATAGAAGCTCAGTCCCCAATATCTCATTCTAGTTCCATATATGGCATGTTATGTAGAAGGGGCACTGTGTCCAGGGAAGAATTTCTCCCCTGAATCCTCTTGAGCATATCCAATTAGCCAGAGTACAGAAAAAAATTAGAAAAATACTTAAAAGAATAAAACCCACTCCCCCCAAAGTCATTGGTTTCCCACACTAGACAGCTTTAAGGATTATTCCCTATCAACACCATAGTGAGTAATAGTAATTTACAGGTGTTCCTCTTCCTCAGTATTCATGTCCTAATCAAACAAGTGGATGAAAGAAAGACTTATAATTATAATGGCACGTGACACTTCTTCAGCCTCATCTCCCTGGAGGATTATAGGCTTATTCCTAAATGTGCTAAATACTGAGGTGAATCTCAGAGGGAATGGGGTTAGTAGGGGGTGGTTGGTTGGAAGAGATTAACCAAAGAATTTACATACATATATGCATAACCCATGGACACAGACAATAGTGTAGTAAAGGGGATGGAAGGGATCAATGTGGCGGGGGGGAGGAGACATCTGTAATACTTTCAACAATAATGATAAATGTTTTTAAAGTATATACACAGACCACCAATATACAATATTTGAACCATGTCAAAAACATACTCGAATAAAATTACGATATAAAAATGAAATTTTGTATTCTAAATCAGTCTAATTACTTTCATCATAACCTCATTCAAACTGTTCACCACTTAAAATGCCCTTCATATGGCTCTCCACATATGGAAATCTTATTTACTCACATCAATGCCCAACTTAAAAAAAAAAAGTCTTTCTTTACCATCTGGTGCCATTTCTTTACCATTTAATAAATGCATTCATTTATTAAACAAGTAGTGTGTTGTTTTGTTTTGTTTTTTTGAATGATCAATTATTCCTATGGCTCCAATTTGTTATCAATTCAGTCAACAAACATTTAATTCACAACTATCAAGTGTAGCCACTGTGGTAAATGTAGACGGTACAAATATTAATTGTATGTCATGACCTCAATGTTTTAAATTTTAACAGGATCAAGTAGATTTTTAATTCTTAATTATACTATAATGAGCTGAATCATAGTATATGAATTTATAGATATACAAGTTTTCATAACATACTACCAAACTCAGAGGTAGTACACTAAATTGGCCTCAAGGGGTAAGGTCTAGGGACTCTTAATTTATAGGTTGCCTAACTTTGAGTTTAAACAGTTATTTATGCTGCTAGATGTTTTCACATGTGGTTTCATATTTCTCAATATTGGACACACACATATACGAAGTACCTCAAAATTATTCCTGGTAGATTGGTTAGTTTGTATATCTGATAACTAGAAGTAAGCTTCTGGAACTTTTAAAGCCAGAGGTTGTTAGCTACAAGGACTTAAGGCCAGTCTACAAGAATGTTTTGCCTATTTTTAACTTTTTAAAGCCATGGCCATTAATTCAGATTTTAAATAGTTCACATAAAAATCCAGATTTCTGCCCTGCCTTGAAAAATCAGACAGCCTGGCAGAACGCATACAAATTCTCTCATGGCAACAAATGACTGGCGTTAACAAAGAGCTGTCATGTCAGCTCTTAATCTCTCATTGTCTAAGTCACCTACCCAGCCACTTTTATTCATTTACATTACCTGTGTGGCCTCTGTATATATGCAGTTTGCAAACTGTTTTAAGCATTAAGCTCTTAATAAAAGATGTGTCAACTCCAAATTCCCATTTGTCCCTGAGTGGACACATACTTGCATTCTTCATGTCCTCGACCCTTTACACCAAATTTCAAGGCACTGCGATGGTCTTTATCATTTATGGGAAAAGAGGAAAAAGGACCTATGGTCTATCAAGATAGGCCATAGGTCCTGAGGGCACCCATGACTTAGGAAGAATTGTTTTGTTTATTTTCCAACTGAGAACTGGTCCACCTATGTTATGTTCTCAGAGGATGGGGGGACTCTCTAATTAGCAGCTGCTATTACACTGAATGCTTGACCTCATCTTGAGGCTCAAATATTTCATAGACTTTGCTGAGCTTTCTCATGGGAAGAAAACAAAATATATTAACCTGGCCTTTTGTTGTCAATGAAAAGTGGTATTAGTATACAATACTTATCCTTTAATCCTCAAAGAATCATGTCACCCATTAAACTATAATAATAGGAAGATGTTTCTCTAATAAAGCCTAAGGTATCTAATTCATCATCCATAAAAATACGCATCTTGTTGGGTAACTGAAAGGATAATAAACTGAAAGCTGAGATATCTAAGAAGGCACTCATTTCTCTGGGCCTCACATTCTTTACCCATTAAATAAAAAGAATTGAGTGATCTCTGAGGTTCCTTCCAACTTTAAGAGTCAGGATTTTTTCAAGGCACTGTCTTAGATACTACAGATTTAAAGAAACATAGATATTTCCCTATTCTTTAGGAGTTTCAGAGGAAAAAAGAGATTCACAGAGAAAAAGAATAAATCACATTACAAGCAGGATGTATTCCTCTCCCAATGAGAGAACAGACAAGAAGTAGAAAAATTCAAAGGAAGAGGCAATTTATGATAATGAAGGAGAAGGTCCACAAAAGCGGTGGGATTTGGGTTGGGCACTGAAATATGATTGCATACCAATAGGCACCAATGGGAGGAGGCTCATGGGCTGGCCCTTTCATCCAGGAGAATCGGGTGGGGTCCCTTCCTTGCTGTGGCTGCCACCATGGCAGAGATAATGCTTCTGATGAAAGCCCTGCTCTTTTCCATTCTCTCCCACCCACTTCTCACACTGCTGATCCTTCTAAAATATAAAACCATCTAATTTGCCTGTTTTAATCCTCAGTGACTTTTACCTACAGGATAGAATGCACACTCCCAAAACAGCCCCTGAGAGCTTCTGGGATCAGACCGTGCCGAGCATTCCTGCCCTGTGTCCTGCACCTCCCTGACTTATTGTCACACTCCAGTGACACACAAACACCGAAGGCCTCAACAGGACAACAGGATCATACGTATTTTTGCTGAATAAATTCAGCATCAATCTACTCGCTGAAGCTGCCCTCAACCCTTGAAATGCCTCCTCTGTACTCCTCAACTGGCTAACTTCCACTCACTCATTAAGGCTCGGCTCACCCTGTCTTGCTTCCCAAACTTCACTTACTGTACCTGTAATTACTTGATCAGTGTCTGTTTTCCCCACTAGATGGTAAAGTCAGAGAATAAATCTCTCTTACTTGCCCCTGTATCTCCAGCACCTATTAAAATGCCTAGCACATAGCTGTCTCTCAAGAAATATGTATTCCAGGAATGAATGAATGGGTTAGGAAATAGCAAAAGGAATAATGGGGCAGCCAAGCAAAGAGGGCAAATGGTACTGGGACTCAAGAGTTCAGGATAAACATGAGCACCTTACTAAACCGTTGCCACCTAACCTTAAGGAGTACATTGGCATAAGGCAACTATACATAACTCCTTTGGGTCTGAGACACAGCAGTCAGGAAGGATGGCATGCTGCACAGTATCACACAGCATGCTCCCTCTCCACTGCATTAGAGCTGAAGTGCCTGGGGAACGACATGTGAATGCTTTCAGGTTCAGACCTCACGAGAAAGCCCAAACATGTAGCTATGGAAAAACAAGGCCCACTTTTGCTCTCACCACGTAAAACTTGAATCTCTTATTATGATACTTTAGCTATAATGGAAAATCAGGCTTAGACAAATAACTCATAATTATGGCAGGGGCACGGACAATGAGCTAAGAATTCAGTATTTTAAATGCCAGAGCGTCTTTTATTCTACCATAAATCATTGTCAGTTCTGTTTTTAAAGGAGAATGAGAGCATATTCCAGGTGATGGGCACTTACAGAGAGAATACAGATTGCCTTAAATATCTTAGACTGGCTGGCTTAAAATGTTTTTGACTTTTGTTTGCTCCTTCCCTTGCTGGAATTGGAACAGAGGCTCAAAATTCCCTCTAATGCCAAACAGCTGCTCCTTTGCTTTGTTTCAATTAAAGCGGAATGTAGCTGCCCCAGATGCCCTGCCCATGTGGAGCTGCATGAGATGTCACTGAGCATCACCACAAAGCCCTGGAAAATGGTATTATGCATGTATGCTAATGAGCCATGGGGTATCTGGGGAGCAGCAGGGAGAAGAGGGGGATTCTGACATTTGTTATACTACAGCACCAATGTTCTCTAGTCCCCCCCTTATCTGGGTTTTGCTTTTCACAGTTTCGGTTATGCGTGGTCAACCATGGTCCAAAAATATTAAATAAAATATTCCAGAAATAAACAATTCAAACGTATTAAATTATGTGCTGTACTGAGTAGCATGGCGAAATTTCTTACATCCCTGGCCCCGTCCCACCCAGATACGAATCATCCCTTTGTCCAGCATGTTCACACTGTATATGCCACCTGCCTGTCAGTCCCTTAGAAGTTGTCTCAGTATCAGATGGACTGTGGTGGTATCGTAGTGCTGTGTTCAAGTAACCCTTATTTTACTTAATAATGCCACATCCACACAACTTTTATTACAGTATATTGTTATAACTGTTCTACTTTATTACTAGCTAATGCTTATTGCTTATGGTGCTTAATTTAAATCAAGCTTTGTCATAGGTATGTATGTATAGAAGAAAACAGTGTACTTGCAGGGTTTGGTGCTATCTTCAATTTCAGGCATCCACTGGGCTTCTCAGAATGTATCCCCTCCAAGGATAAGGGGAGAATTACTGTTAGGCAATAAGCACATTACCAGTAAGTCCTAACCTTTTGTGACTTGGAATCTAATATTTAGAGTTAAAATAACTTAGATATCATTTGGTCAGATACTTTTTCATGATTAAAAAAATGAACCCAGAGAATCTTATTGACTTGTTGTTCACATATCTGATCCAAAACAAGGCTTCACTCTTCTCCCCTGACAATGCACCCAGCACTCGGCATCATGAAAGCACTTTGTTTTTTTTCAATATATTTTATTGATTTTTTACAGAGAGGAAGGGAGAGGGATAGAAAGTTAGAAACATCGATGAGAGAGAAACATAGATTCAGCTGCCTCCTGCACACGGCCTACTGGGGATGTGCCCGCAACCAAGGTACATGCCCTTGACTGGAATCAAACCTGGGACCCTTAAGTCCGCAGGCCAACGCTCTATCCACTGAGCCAAACCAGTTAGGGCGTAAACACTTTTTTTTTAATGCTGACTTTTATTCCATTGTCACTACCTTAGCACTAAGTCAACAGTGAGTTTCCACTTGTGCTCTCTCTCCCTTTTTCTGCATCACCTTTCCCTCAGCTAGAAACTCTACTTTGACATTGGTGACTGTTCTTTATGTCCTGAAAAATTGGCAAAAAGCAACCACAATGGTAATTTTCACTTATAGGAATAACTTTTTTTAAGTTCCATAGCAGGCACAAAGGGAAACAATCTCGATGAACTTGAAAAGAAATCTTAACATTATGAATAGTGTCAGCTGAGAAAACCGGTCATGAAATAGCTTAAATATCCTTTTATGCCCTTGTCTGCCTTTCCTCAATCTTGATTTCTTCGTGAAACCCAGTACGCATCTTGTTACTGACAAGGGCATAATATTTGGATAGATAAAACTTGGAGGCATTCCCATGGAAATTCTAGTTCATGAAAGTAGAGTATCCTATCTAATAAAAGGTAATATGCAAATTGACCGTACCTCCACTACACTCACAAGCCACGCCCACAAGCCAATCAGGAGCAAGTATGCAAATTAACCCAACCAAGATGGCTACAGCCACTGAGAGAGCAGGAGGCTTGGATTTTCCCGGCAATGGAGGAAGACAAGCTTTCTGCCTGCCCTGGCAGGCCCAGGCCTTCACTCAAGGCTACAAAGTTTCAATTATAGAAGATAAATAAATCCCCCCCAAAAATGGCAGCAGCCACGGAGCAGGAGTCTTGAGTTGCCCCCGGCGATGGAGGAAGCCAGCAGCCCTGGCCTGCTTTGGCCTCCACTCAAGGCTACAAAGTTTCAATTATAGAAGATAAATAAATCTCAACAAAAATGGCTGCAGCCAAAGAGCAAGCAGGAGGCTTGGCTCTGCTCAAGGCTACAAAGTTTCAATTATAGAAGATAAATAAATCCCAGGTACCAGGGCCTCCACTTGGGTCACCAGGGGGCGTGGACGGCCTGCAGACCACCACAGGCCACTTGCCCAGGCCGCCCCACACCCCAAGGAAACCCCCACCCTGATCCAGGACACCCTTCAGGGAAAACCAGCCAGCCCCCACACGTGCACCAGGCCTCTATCCTATCTAATCCTATCTAATAAAAGAATAATATGCAAATTGACCATCACTCCAATACACAAAATGGCTGCCCCCATGTGATCAAAGACGACTGCCCCCATGTGGACAAAAGATGGCCACCACAAGATGGCCAGCAGGGGAGGACAGTTGGGAGGGACCAGGCCTGCAAGGGAGGGCAGTTGAGGGTGATCAGGCCTGCAGGGGAGGGAAGTTAGGGGTGACCAGGCTGGCAGAGGAGGGAAGTTGGCGGCAACCGGGCCTGCAGGGAAGGGCAGTTGTGGGGGACCCAGGCCTGCAGAGGAGGCCAGTTAGGGGTGACCACGCCTGCAGGGGAGGGCAGTTAGGACTGACCAGGCCTGCAGGGGAGGGCAGTTAGGGGCAAACAGGCTGGCAGGGGAGCAGTTAGGCATCAATCAGGCTGGCAGGGGAGTGGTTAGTGGTGATCAGGCTGGAAGGCAGGCAAGCAGCTGGGAGCCAGCAGTCCTGGATTGTGAGAGGGATGTCCGACTGCCATTTAGACCCAATCCTACTTGGATCGGGCCTAAACGGGTAGTCGGACATCCCTCGAGGGGTCCCAGATTAGAGATGGTGCAGGCTGGGCTGAGGGACATACCCCCCTATGCACAAATTTCGTGCACCGGCCCTCTAGTCCTATATAATAAATAGGTAATATGCAAATTGACCCTCATGCCCTCACACAAGATGGCCGCCCCATGTGGTCAAAGATGGCCACCACAAGATGGCCGGCAAGGGAGGGTAGTTGTGGGCGATCAGACCAGCAGGGGAGGGCAGTTAGGGTTGACCAGGCTGGCAGGGGAGGGCAGTTGGGGTCGACCAGGCCTGCAGGGGAGGGCAGTTAGGGGCAACCAGGCCTGCAGGGGAGGGCAGTTGGGGGTGACCAGGCCTGCAGGGGAGGGCTGTTGGGGGTGACCAGGCCTGCAGGAAATGGCAGTTGGGGGCGACCAGGCCTGCAGGGGAGGGCAGTTGGGAGAACCAGGCCTGCAGGGGAGGGCAGTTGGGGGTGACCAGGCCTGCAGGGTGGGGGGCAGTTGGGGGTGACCAGGCCTGCAGGGGAGGGCAGTTGGTGGCAACAGGGCCAGCAGGGGAGGGCAGTTGGGGGTGACCAGGCCAGCAGGAGAGGGCAGTTGGGGGCTATTGGGCTGGCAGGGGAGGGCAGTTGGGGGCAATCGGGCCAGCAGGGGAGCAGTTAGGCATTGATCAGACTGGCAGGGGAGTGGTTAGGGGGTTATCAGGCTGGCAGGCAGGTGAGTAGTTGGGAGCCAGCAGTCCCAGATTGTGAGAGGGATGTCTGACTGCCAGTTTAGGCCCAATACCTGTGGACATCCCCAAGGGTCCCAGATTGGAGATGGTTCAGGGTGGCCTGAGGGACACCCCCCAGTGCACATATTTCATGCACCAGGCCTCTAGTGTATAATAATTAGGGTAGGTTAGCTGTTATAAATGGCCCCCAAAATGTATACTGGCTCTAATATAACAAAAATTTATTTCTTACTCACTTAATGATACCAGGCAATGAATAAATTAGTAAGCTGTCCTTCTTCTAAATAGTTCTTCTGAGAGAAGGTTGCCTTAATCTTATTTTCACTCATATTCTTCCAGGGTTATAAGGTTAGAAAATCAGAGAACCACATTGTTTCTTTCAAGCCAACTAAGGACTTCTAAGATTAAAGACGCAGTTACTACCATAAATGAATAAATGAGAAATACAGCCAATAACCAAGTATTTGTGGTGAACCTTATAGCTCATGGTGGCAAATCATTGCTTTGACTGATATTTTTCCACTAAAATTACATATCTGTACATATCCAATCAGGCTTTTAATGAAACTTTTCAGTTAGTTCAGCTTTCAAAATGAAACATATTTGTATAGAGAGAGAGCAGAGCGGACTTTTTGAAGACTTTGACAATCCACTATGAGTCACTCTCAGTCAGGACGGCTATGTCAAGTGCTATGTCAAGAATGAGATAGTGACCCCTAGCCGGTTAGAGCATCGGCCCACACACTGAAAGGTCTCAGATTCAATTCCAGTCAAGGGCTCCTGCCTCGGTTGCACATACCTCGGTTGTAGGCTCCACCTGGCCCTGATCAGGGTATGTGCAGGAGACAACCAATTAATGTGTCTCTCTCACATCAATGTTTCTCTCTGTCTCTACCGTTCCCTTCCACTCTCTTTAAAATTCAATGGAAAAAAAATAGTCTCAGGTAAGGATTAACAACAACAACAAAAAGAATAAATATCCTTGGGTGAGGATTAAAAAAAAAGAAGAAGGAAGGAAGGAAGAAAAGAATGAGGTAATGAGATGTAGCAGAATGCCCTTAGGAGGGGCCCAGAACACCCAAACCCACAGATCTGAACACTGGGATAGAGACTCCATGTGGACACTGATAAAAGTGGGACCTCCAACCCTTGTGGGCTATAGAACTCAGAGAGCTCCAACCACCCAACCCTCGAGCTTGGCTGTACCACGGGTCATGCCAGAGCCCTGTCGGACTTCCACTCCACTGGACACGTGCCCCCAGTCTACCCACCTGGCTTATGACCAATGCCCACCTATCTACCTGTGACACGGCCAATGACAGGGACTTCGCCCTAGATGCTGGCTCTGCTCACTTCTATCACATAAGCTCCCCCTCTCTGTGTGTAGCCCGAATGTGACTCAACTGTTTTATTCGGACAATCTCCCCTAATGAACCTGGCATGTAGAAAAACACAAATGTGTGTGAGTGACCCCTCCAGGGATGCTCCCTGGCTTATGGCAATATTCAATTAGTCATTGAAACCATCCTTTTGATTGAACTGACCAATTTCCTTAGAAGCTTCCATTTACCAAACATCCACACTCTTCATCAGATACAGACCCAATGGGATGTCATACTTCCTGCCCTATTATGTCTCCCACTTTGCAGATGAGAAAACAGAAGCTAAAAGATGAGTAATTTGTTCAAGGTAAAATACAGGGTTGAGACTAACCCAGGTCCACCTGACTTCAAAGCCCCAGGGTATCCATTGTGGTTCCCTGCTTCCCAGTCAGTTCCTTCAAATGTTTAGATGAAATGCATGTAAATTGAGCCTGAGTATTAAGAGATTTTGAAAATGAGCTCAAAAGGGTTTGCCCAGATTTACACATAAATAGCACTGTCATGACCGGATTTCCCTCTATACCCACCCACTACTTAGCAACAAGGGGAAGGACGAAGGCACAGGGAGAAATCTTCCTTGATGTGTTACTCCTGACAGTGTACTTTTCATCTAGTGTTAGGCCTTTCCAGCCTCTGCTTTGGGGAAATGCAGACTGGGAAGGAAGGATCAAGCCTACCCAGAAATACAAGCCGAGGTATTATCCTAGCAACTCCCTAAAGCAATTGTAAACATTGTTTGCCTGAGTCTTAAGTGCTTCTGCCTGGCAGTGTACAATGCAAAGTTCAAAGGTTCGATCATTACTATAATGGGATAAAGCCTTTCCTGTTGGCTGTGGAACAATGAAGATAATTCTTGTGGGTTGTTCCTTCAATCTGTGTTTATTTAAGTTAAAGAAGTTTGTGTACGGCTGTTTTCTTTTTCTTTCTTTTTTAATTTCTCTGGAAAACCTGTCCTTTCAGTTTTAAGTTCCTTCAACAAGTTCCTCCCTGAAGGGCAGAAGATTATACATTGAGTTTTGTCCCCCATAAAAAAACCATATTCCTTAACTTTTTATGTCAATAAATAACACATTATTTTAGTATGTCCTTATTTGCCAATAATGAGAGATTTGCTGGCCTGACAAAGGCAGAGTTAATTAAAACATACACGCAACAAATGTGTTCACAATATTGCAAAAAAAATTGGCAGGAAACAAATGAGAACATATTGAAAAAATAGAACATCTCTTTCTCCTACATGATAACTAGCTACATCTGTGATAACAAATACACAAAGCAAAATAAAATAAGGGTTTTCTACCAGTGCATCTTTAAGGTTACCTTTTGAACATAAATTAATTCCTCTGCTTGACATGCCCCTGCACACTCAGACTCAAAGCCAGACTTAAAACCCATATTTTTAATTCTTCATGCCACATACTCATTCCAGAGATGAACATTCCAAAAGTGGCAAGGCTTCCACTTTGGGAACACTGCCCTAAAGAGAGCTATTAGGGGATTTAATCACATTATTCCTTGTGCTTTGAAATATTTAGGGCCACTGCCAGCTCACAGGTCCCTCCTATGCTAACAGCAAGGACTTGGTCCAGAAACTGTTTTGTGTAACTTCCCCTAGGCATCCCCAGAGTTGGAAGATGAGGGGAGGTGAAGAATAGAAGGGGGCGAGAGGGTAGAGGCGATCTGCCCTTCAGCCCTGAGCCTCCCAACTTCCTAGGAAATGACTGGGAAGCATTCCAGTGGTGACACCTTCCTGAGCACCTCCCACCTCACCTGCTCAGCTTCACCTGACTGGATGGAGATACACAGACTCCTTACTGGCTCTCTCTTCAAAGACCAAGATGATTTGGGAGGAACAGAGGATCTTTCCTTTATATCAGCTTCATCTTTCCTGGGTCCCTAGAAAGAAGGTTTACAGTTTCTAGCTTCTGAAAAAAGACTATAGTACATGAATGTTCATCATTTTTCAAACCCTTCTTTCTCTCAAATAATCCCTCCCTTCATCAAGTCAGACTCTGCTCTGTCTCCCTCCCTCAGGAAACTCCTCTACCTCTCTGGAAAAAGCAGACTTCTTGATAGTTTCTTGTATGGATTAAACACTAGGGTCCTCCACCTTCAACTAAGTGAAGTGCAATGAGGTGCTCAGTTGCAAATTCAGGAAAGGAGAGGAAATGGCAAAGGGGAGATCTCGTGCCACAAATGAACGCCAAGATTGTTGCTCCAATGATGTTTCCTTTATTGTTTCCAATGGTGTTTTCTTTCCATCTGGAAGGTCTGTAACTGTTTTTCTCGCCATTTTATCTAAGAAACCAGCAATGTCAAGGTAAGCACTAATGTTTCCCTGAGCAATATTATATCAATCATTTATGAAGAAAAGATATCCCTCTTGTCAACATGACTGAGGTGCCGCCCTTTGTGAAACAAGAATCCTGGTACTTCAGGACTGGACATTTTGGTTCTTTCCTGAGCCAAGCTTCCCTTATAGAAGCCATTGATGTAATCGGGACAAGCACTCTGTTTGCAATCCAGGAGGAGTGTATCAATCCCAATAAGATCCTTTTTTTATTTATTCCAAATTCCCTTCACTAATACCAAAGACCAGAGAGAGGGTATTTCTTCCTGCCACTGATGTAAACTTTCCTGCTTGATGATACAGATGAAAGATAAAGAAGGGACCTGGTATCCAAGCAATTTACAGTCTAGTAGGACCATATTGGTTATATTGATAACATAATACATTACAATATATATTTGATCATATAATATACTGTACAATATAATTAATATAATACATTATAACTCCAAAATGTAGTGGCATACAACAACAAATATTAACTGTCTCACCATTTCTTTTGGCCAGGATCTGGATACAGCTTAGCTGTATGTCTCTGCCTCAAGGTCTTTAATGAAGTTGTTGTCAAGCTGTCAGCTGGGACTACAATCTCATCTGAAATATCAACTGAAGGGAATCCATTTATATGGGACCCACTCACATGGGTCTCTCTACATGGCAGCTTGCTTCCTCTGGAGCAAGAGATCCAGAAGAAAGTAAAAGCGAGTGTTTAAAACAGAAGCAAAAATCTTTTTATTAGCCAGTATGAGTAGTGACAATCCATCACTTCTGCCATATTCTGATTTTTAGAAGAGAATCAATAAATCCAGCCCATGTTCAAGGACAGAAGACTAAACAGAGGTATTACATACTAGGAGGTAAAGATAATGGGGGTCCTCTTAGCAGTTGGCTACTACAAAGACACAAAGACAAGCACAAAGCAACTAGACAATTTATCTCAATGAAATGTACAATATGAGTAGGTAGAAATCACTCTTGTTAGAAAAATGTGAGGTTTCATCATCACAAAAGATATAGCATTTAA
Source organism: Plecotus auritus (assembly GCF_963455305.1). NCBI lineage: Eukaryota > Metazoa > Chordata > Mammalia > Chiroptera > Vespertilionidae > Plecotus > Plecotus auritus. The sequence continues at coordinate 212,044,201 of NC_137770.1, forward strand.
ACTGTCCCTTAATAAATGGGCAGTGCTACAATAAGAGGAGATGATTAGAAAGGAAGAGAGTATGGACTGCCATTTTGACTAATGTGTGGGTCTAAGGAGATGAGTAGTGAATTTGGTTTGTTAATTCAATTTTTATAGGTGTAAGATTAGCCCATTGCTACCAAAAAGCAATATGATGTAGAATAAAGATAGACGTGGGCCCGGTGATACCTGAGTTCAAATCCCAGATCTTCCATTTAACTTCCTATGTGACCTTAAGCACGTTATATAAATTCTCTGAGCTTCCTTATCTGATAAATTATGAGAATCCTGCTTTGCAGAGTGGGGTGAGAATTTAATGCATAGGACTCATCTAGCATAACCCTTCGTACATGGTAGGCATTCAATTGTCAGGTCCCTCTTAAAGGAAAGAGTTGTCTTTTATTCTCTGCATCTGTTCTAGTATCTCTCACACAATAGGGCCTCAGAAAACATTTATTAAAAGGGCGGGCTTGGAAGCGGAGTCTGCGCCATCTTGATCCGGAAAGTGGAGCTTATCTGAAGCCTGAGAATCCACAACTGCGGCACCCCAGGAACAGCTGCGAGCCCCAGAACAACGCTCCCCAACTGGCGCAAGCACACGGGTTCAGAGGAGCTCTACACTCCACCACGGAAAGGTCAGATTTCGCCTGGGATAAGGAGAGAGAGAACTACATAACCAGACACCCAGAGAAGAGAGACCATGGGGAGACAAAGAGGCAGCCCGCATATGAAAGAAAAGCAGGCATCACCAGAAAAGGAAGTAAACGAAATGGAGGCAAGCAACCTTCCAGAAAAAGAATTCAGAGAAATGGTCATAAGGTGGCTGAAAAGAATGGAAGACAAATTCGACAATATGAGCAAGAACCAAGAGGAAATGAAGAAGAACCAAGAAGAAATGAAAAATGACATCGCTGCTGTAAAGAACTCAATAGAAAGCATCAAGAGTAGACTAGAAGAAGCAGAGGACCGCATCAGTGAGCTAGAAGACAAGATGGAAAAAAATACCCAAGAAAAGCAACTTCTAGAAAAAAAAATTAAAAGGCAAGAGGAGAGTCTACGGGAACTTTGGGACAACACGAAACAAAACAACATCCGCATAATAGGGGTTCCAGAAGGAAAGGAAGCTGAGCAAGGAATAGAAAACCTCTTTGAAGAAATAATGACAGAAAATTTCCCAGATATAGGGAAGAAAAAACACACACAAATCCAAGAAGCTCACAGAGTCCCAAGCAAAATGAACCCCAAAAGACCGACGCCAAGGCACATTATAATTAAATTGGCAAACACCAACGACAAAGTAAGAATCTTAAAAGCAGCAAGAGAGAGACAGAAAGTTACATACAAAGGAACCCCCATCAGACTAGCAACTGATTTCTCAACAGAAACTCATCAGGCCAGAAGGGAATGGAATGAAATATACAAAGTCATGCAAAGGAAGGGGCTGAATCCAAGAATACTGTACCCAGCAAGGCTGTCAATCAAAATTGAAGGTGAAATCAGGAGCTTCACAGACAAAAAAGGACTAAGGGAATTTATTACCACCAAACCAGCAATGCAAGAAATGCTAAAGGGTCTGCTGTAAAAAAAAAAAGAAATAGGAAGTGAAGAAGTAACACAGGGGTAAAGAATAGGAATGGCGACAAATAAGTACCTATCAATAATAACTTTAAATGTAAATGGATTAAATGCCCCAATCAAAAGACATAGGGTAACGGATTGGATAAGAAAACACGACCCATATATCTGCTGTCTACAAGAAACCCACCTCAGAAAAAAAGACGCACACAGACTGAGGGTGAAGGGATGGAAAAAGGTTTTCCAGGCAAATGGAACTGAAAAAAAAGTTGGGGTAGCAATACTTATTTCTGACAAATTAGATCTCAAACTGAAGGACATAACAAGAGATAAGGAAGGCCATTTCATAATACTAAAGGGAGCAATCCAACAAGAAGAAATAACTCTGGTAAACATATATGCACCCAATACAGGAGCACCCAAATACATAAAAAAACTCCTGGAGGATATCAAGGGAGAGATTGACAGCAATACAATCATAGTAGGAGACTTTAATACCCCACTATCACCATTGGACAAATCCTCTAAACAAAACATCAGCAAAGAAACATCAATCCTAAATGACTCACTAGACCAGATGGAATTAATTGACATCTTCAGAACATTTCACCCCACAGCCACAGAATATACATTCTTCTCAAGTGCACATGGGTCATTTTCAAAGATAGACCATATGTTGGGACACAGGCAAAGTCTCTTCAAATTCAAGAAGATAGAAATCATATCAAGCATCTTCTCAGACCACAGTGGCATAAAACTGGAAATCAACTACAATAAAAACAACCCAAAGAAATCAAACACATGGAGACTAAACAGCATGCTATTAAACCATGACTGGGTTACCAGAGAGATCAAAGAAGAAATAAAAAACATCATGACAACAAATGACAATGAAAACACTACAATCCAAAATCTATGGGACACAGCGAAAGCAGTCTTGAGAGGGAAGTTCATAGCTCTACAAGCCTACTGCAAAAAACAAGAAACAGGGGTAATAAATTACCTAACCCAACAACTCAAAGAGTTAGAAAAAGAGCAACAAGAAAAGCCCAGTGTAAGCAGAAGGAAGGAAATAATAAAGATCAGAGCACAGATAAACGACATAGAGACCAAAGAAACAATACAAAAGATCAACAAGACCAAGAGCTGGTTCTTTGAAAGGATAAACAAGATTGATGAACCTCTAGCCAGGCTCACCAAGAAGCAAAGAGAGAGGACCCAAATAAACAAGATCAGAAATGAAAGAGGTGAAATAACAACAGATCCCGCTGAAATACAAAGGATTGTTAAAAAATACTACGAACAACTCTATTCCAACAAACTGGACAACCTGGAGGAAATGGACATATTCCTAGAAAAATATAACCTTCCAAAACTCAATCAGGAAGAATCTAAACAGCTCAACATGCCAGTAACTATGGAAGAAATTGAAGCAGTCATCAAAGAGCTTCCGGCAAACAAAAGCCCGGGGCCAGACGGCTTCACAGGAGAGTTCTACCAAACATTCAAGGAAGAACTAAAACCTATCCTCCTCAGACTATTCCAAAAAATTCAAGAGGAAGGAACACTTCCAAGCTCCTTCTATGAAGCCAGCATCACCCTAATACCAAAACCAGATAAAGACAACACAATGAAGGAGAATTACAGGCCAATATCCCTCATGAATGTAGATGCCAAAATCCTCAATAAAATTCTAGCAAATAGGATCCAGCAGTACATCAGAAAGATCATACACCATGACCAAGTAGGATTTATCCCAGGAATGCAAGGATGGTTCAATATCCGCAAATCAATAAATGTGATACATCACATAAACAAATTGAGAGATAAAAATCACATAGTCATATCAATTGATGCAGAAAAAGCATTTGACAAAATCCAACACCCTTTCTTGATAAAAACTCTCAACAAGGTGGGAATAGAAGGATCATACCTCAACATAATAAAAGCTATATATGATAAACCCACAGCTAACATCATACTCAATGGGCAAAAACTAAAACCATTTCCCCTAAGAACAGGAACAAGACAGGGATGCCCACTCTCACCACTCCTGTTTGACATAGTACTGGAAGTATTAGCCACTGCAATTAGACAAGAAGAAGAAATAAAAGGCATCCAAATTGGAAAAGAAGAAGTAAAGCTGTCCTTATTTGCAGATGACATGATATTGTACATAAAAAACCCGAAAGACTCCATAAAAAAACTAACAGACTTAATAAATGAATTCGGCAATGTAGCAGGATACAAAATTAATGCCAAGAAATCTATGGCATTTCTATACACCAACAATGAACTTACAGAAAGAGAGACTAAAAAAGCAATCCCATTTTCCATTGCACCAAAAAAATTAAGATACTTAGGAATAAACCTAACCAAGGAGGTAAAAGACCTATATGCGGAAAACTACAGGACCCTGAAAAAAGAGATAGAGGAAGATGTAAACAGATGGAAGAACATACCATGTTCATGGATTGGTAGAATCAACATCATTAAAATGTCCATACTACCCAAAGCAATCTATAGATTCAATGCACTCCCCATTAAAATACCAACGACATATTTCACAGACCTAGAAAGAACTCTCCAAAAATTCATCTGGAATAAAAAAAGACCCCGAATAGCCACAGCAATCCTGAGAAAGAAGAATAAAGTAGGAGGGATCTCAATACCAGATTTCAAGCTGTATTACAAAGCCACTGTCCTCAAAACAGCCTGGTACTGGCACAAGAACAGACATATAGATCAATGGAACAGAATAGAGAATCCAGATATCGACCCAAACCAATATGCGCAATTAATATTTGACAAAGGAGGCATGAGCATACAATGGAGTCAAGACAGTCTCTTTAATAAATGGTGTTGGGAAAATTGGACAGATACATGCAAAAAAATGAAACTAGATCACCAACTTACACCATACACAAAAATAAACTCAAAATGGGTACAAGACTTAAATGTAAGACGGGAAACCATAAAAATACTAGAGGAATCCACAGGCAGCAAAATCTCAGACATATGCCAAAAGAACTTTTTCAGTGATACTGCCCCTAGGGCAATGGAAGCCAAACAGAAAATAAACAAATGGGACTACATCAAAATAAAAAGCTTTTGCACAGCAAAAGAAACCATCAACAAAACAACAAGAAAGACCACTGTATGGGAGAACATATTTGCAAATGGTATCACTGATAAAGGTTTAATTTCCAACATCTACAGGCAGCTTATACAACTTAATAAAAGGAAGATAAAGGATCCAATAAAAAAATGGGCAACGGACCTAAATAGAAGCTTTTCGAAAGAAGACAGAAGGAAGGCCAAGAGACACATGAAAACATGCTCAAAGTCACTAATTATCCGAGAGATGCAAATCAAAACAACAATGCGATACCATCTCACACCTGTCAGAATGGCTATCATCAACAAATCAACAAACGACAAGTGTTGGCGAGGATGCGGAGAAAAAGGAACCCTCGTGCACTGCTGGTGGGAATGCAGACTGGTGCAGCCACTGTGGAGAACAGTATGGAGTTTCCTCAAAAAACTGAAAATGGAACTCCCATTTGACCCAGTAATCCCACTCCTAGGAATATATCCTAAGAAACCAGAAACACCAATCAGAAAGGATATATGCACCCCTATGTTCATAGCAGCACAATTTACAATAGCTAAGATTTGGAAACAGCCTAGGTGCCCATCAGCAGATGACTGGATCAGAAAACTATGGTACATCTACACAATGGAATACTATGCTGCCGTAAAAAAGAAGGAATTACTACCATTTGTAGGCACTTGGATGGAATTAGAGAACATTATGCTAAGTGAAATAAGCCAGTCAATGAAAGAAAAATACCACATGATCCCACTCATTTGGGGATAATGAAAAACATTATAAACTGATGAACAAAAAGATAGTTACAGAGGCAGTAAAGCATCAAACAGACTGTCAAATTACAGTGGTAAGGTTAGGGAGAGGTGGGGGAAATAAGAGATCAACTGAAGGACTTATATGCATGTATATAAGAGTAAGCAACGGATACAAAACATGAGGGCATGTATGGGAGTGGGGTGGGGGTGGGGGGCAATGGTAAGATATGTACACATATAATACCTTAATAAAAATTTGAAAAAAAAAAAAAAAAAAAAAAAAAAAGAAAACATTTATTAAAATAGTTAATTAATTAATTAGTGCAAAAATGCATCAACAAATAGATCCACCTCTCAGGCAAATGATGAGTTTCAGCATTGTAGTGTTATTCCTTTGACATCCATTCCTTGCTGGGATAAGAATGAATATTTTATCTACCCGTCAAAAAAGGAACAGGGATTAATGAGTGATGTTCAAATAAGTAATCTGTACATATTAGCATTATTGCTTGCTAAGAATAGCTAATGCTGAAAAATGGCAAGTAATAATAAAGTAGGTTCCTAGGGCAATGCTATTTTATTTATATAGCAATACCCTTACTTCAGACTTCAGGTGGATTACAAAAATAAGAATAATACTTCAAGACTGCTCAAAAGATGAATAAATCGGGACTAAGAACAAATGAGTATCCAAAAAGGGGAACAAAAGTAGTGCACAGAAATACAGGCCAAAGAATTCTGCATTGTTAGGAATATTCCATGGCATTGAAATATATTATATAGTACATCTTTCTCCTCCTATTTCATCATCCGTTATCTTTTCCTTCCTTCAATTTTCTGACTTTCCTCCCTCTTCAACTTTTCATCTACCCAACTACATTATTTTCTTCTTTCTTGAAAGCCCTTCCCCTTCCAATTAAAAATTTATTGCTTCTATTGTGCTGCTTCTCAACTTAATCATATCCTTGTTATCAGCAAGAGGGACAAAAGCCATTATCTTCTCAGATCAACAAAAGACAGTAAGGATACTGGCTGACCCAGATCAAACATTTACTGCATGCAGTCTGAATCAGGTAAGCTCTTATCTGCTATGCTTACTGCTCCCTATAATATAACTAGGTATGCCACAGCCTGTGTATCTGGAATACTCTCCTAAAATATCTAATATCCTGACTACAGGGACCACTTTAGATGTGGAAATGTGTGAGACTTCATCTTGTCCATGGAAAAGTCCACTTTGTCATAGTAGACACAAACTCTGTAAAAATAATCTAAGTCACTGAAAGCAGAAAGCAGCACTATCCTTAATTATCAAGGTTTTAAAAATTGGCTTGAGTCTCAGGAGAGAGTCAGATCATCAATCATCAGAATTTTGCATTGTACTACCACTTGAAGAGTATTCCTGCAAATTTGCTTCATTATAAACAGAGGAGGAGATGTGGTGAGGTGTCTAGTTGCTCACCAAAATTCTTAGTCTCTGCCATCTGGGTACAACTGGTCTACCCTTCCCAGTTTCCATTGCAAACATTATGTTTGAGCGACTGAGCTCAACTGATTGTGGGAGGAGGTAATATGTGCCATTTTCAGGTTCAATTCTTAATGCCTCCTTCATGCACTGGCACCCTTCCCTTTCTGGCTGTGATGTCAACCTCTAGGATAACATTGAAAGCCATACACTGGAGATGGCAGAGACATAGAAGTCCTGGTCCCTCAATTACTGCCGCTGACCAGGAACACTGCCTTGGATTATTATTTGAGCGAGAGATAAACTTCTATTGTATGTGATATTTATTTAACCCAATATGCATTTTGGAGGTGTGTTTGTTATAGCAACTAATGCTATGCTAACTAATACAGGAGGTAATTGTTTGATGAGGGACCTGGAAACTTTTTTGGAGTTTTGATCATAGCAATTGAAAGGCTTTAGCCAAACAATGGCTCAATTATTCTCTTTGAAAAATTTAGTGAAAGCTAAAGTCCCTCTTCCCTGAGACATTCACATGGGCCCAGACACACACACACACACACACACACATACACACACAGCCCCCACAACTGAGTAAAATCTGGGATGTTTTCCATAAATGACAGGACTCTTGATTGAAAGTGATTGAAATATCTTTACTAATCAACTAACATGATTAGTTACTACACATTAGGGTTAAACAGTGAAGTAGGCCAACATTACTTGCCTTCACAGATCTAGACCCGTGGTCCACAAACTGCGGCTCGCGAGCCACATGCGGCTCTTTGGCCCCTTGAGTGTGGTTCTCCCACAAAATACCACGGCCTGGGCAAGTCTATTTTGAAGAAGTGGAGTTAGAAGAGGTTTAAGTTTAAAAAAATTGGCTCTCAAAAGAAATTTCAATCATTGTACTGTTGATATTTGGCTCTGTTGACTAATGAGTTTGCCGACCACTGATCTAGACTATGAGTTGTTTTTGTCAAATTGTGTCCATGTCACTTGATCTGTTTAAGAACTACAAGTAGTTTAACCACAAATCCCCATCAAGCCCTATTGCCCTCCAAAATCACCAGGGGTATTCCTCTTCTCCCCCAGAGTTCCTCTCCACCTTCAACCCTGGCACACTCCTCCCACTACTGCCAGTTCCCTCCCTTTCCCCACCCCTTTCCCTGGCGTCTCTCCTGAATTACTGCCCCAGGAAATGGAGGAGGAAGGTGCTGTAAGGCTGGGTCCCTGCTACCCTTTGGTTGTCACATCCAACATTGACCTGAAAAGCATACCATCCTGGAAGCCCTACAGCCTCCATACTTGCATTGCACTAATCCTTTTGGCACTGCCCTGGAAGAAGGCTGGCAGGGGATATAATCAATGTGGCAGGATATGGACAGACCACAAAACACTGGGACATGCTCCTGCTCTTCACAGTTCTGCATCCTTTTCCCATCCCTTTCCTACACATTCTCCTCCCTCTTACTGCTTCTTTGGTCTTTAATTACTTTAGTTTTAGCATACCCCTGTCTATGTCTTCAGCCTACCCTGTGCATTACTTAAAGATTCAATCTAGCTTTATAAGTTGAGTGAGCCACTGCCTGTGGTGTGTGATTTCAGAGGTTCTGGAAACAACACATCCCAGTTATGCAATCCCTTATCCCCCCAAAAAAATTATCTAAGACTACCTCTGATGACTGAAATTACTTTGATTCAATAAAGACATATTGATTATCTACTATGTAAAAGGCAAGTTCTAGGCACTGAAGATAGAGTCATAAACAAAACACAAAAAATATGTACCAAACATTTTTATGCCACAATTGGAACTCCCTTTAAATGCAAATGTTGCTGAGAAGTAACACATAGGTTTATAGAAACACTGAATTATTCATGTATGCCATCAAATTTCTCTTTCAAAGTCATACATCAGTAGGTAGAGAGGAGATGGGGACAATTTAAGAAGTTGTGGCCTCTTTCTGTTTCTCCTATGATCAAATCACAAAAGCTTTTATGACAACATCATTTTGTAGAAAGAAGACACACTTTGTAGTTATACAGACACAGATTTACTTGCAAGCTGTGTGTTTTTCAGCCAAATAGTTAAGTTCTCTGAATCCATATTCTTTCATCTGCAGAAATAGAAAAATCCATCCCAATTCATTGTGATTGTGGTGTGATATCACAGGAGTAACACCCTAAGTGAGATCTGGCATAGAGGAAACTTCATCAACATCAGTTTCCTTGCCATTCCCCAAAGTGGCCTGGCTTATAGACAAAAACCAGGGAGCAAGCTAGGGTGACTCTAATGACACCAGCAGGTAAGGGATCAAGACTTTGATTTCACCATTGGAGTTGTTAGCAAAATTGCTACCCCTCACCTGAGGTCTGACTGTGCCTATGCCCTTTGAGCTCACAGGCTGCCCTGGCAACTCATGACACCAAACTGAGGAGGTAAGGCTCGTGGAGCCCTGGAACCTGTTTGGGATATTGGTCTTTTCTTGAATGGCCCGGAACAATAGCCTGCCAGGGAGTATGTGACGGGGAAGGGTTGTCAGATCTCAGGGAATTCAGGGAGGGGAAAAAGAAAATCACCCACCTAGTATCATTTCCCCCCTTCCATGTCATCTTCTGTCATTTTATTTACTGCCTCTAGGGAATCAACTAAAACAGTGCTAATTTATGGGTCTTAATGAACAAGGTTTTATGCAAACTGTTTGTAAATGTGTCAGGCTTCCTGAATGGAGAACACTCAAAAGCACAATTGTCTGACGTGACATTCTCTTACAGGAATGTCAGATTCCAAATGGCACAAGAATGAGCTCGAGTACTACATTCGTGTGTCAGGTGCCTATTACATATAGTCTACGCCTCCCCCACCCTGCCTCTGCTTCTCTCTTCTCCAAGAATGGCAGGATATTTACTGAACAATATGAAGTTTCTCTTTGTGATCAACATGGTGCTTTGCTTTACATTTCACTTCTTGAACTAGCCGATAAACCTATTCCTTAATCAACTCATGTAATAAATATTTTGAAGTCCCTAATACCAGAGAGACACCATCCTGGGCTCTGGAAATGTTAAGGTGAATAAAAAACAGTCACCTGCTTCAGAATTCACAGGCTGGCTAAGGAGACAGACACAGTAACTACTACTGTACCACAGAGGACAGATCCTTACCTGTGGGGAGGAGGGAGCAGAATAAAGTCAGGATGAGCTTCACTGGATCACGGGGCGGGGAGGGGGGGGGAAGGAGGGGAGTTCGCTCCCTCCTCTTCTGTGCTAATCAGCCTGCAGTGTCCTTAGAGCCCAGCTCTCCAGCCCAGCACTGTGTGGCTCTATGAGCTATGAGCTCTTTTCCTAAATCCCACTTTCTACCTGGACAGATTTTCCTGACAGGATTTATGCATGAGCCCTTTATGTCATGGACTAAAACTAGGGAGCTGTCCCTGACTGATGTACCTGATGCCAGTAGACCTGGACAGAGCCCAGTCCCACTTACCTAGGATCCAAGAGAACCTGCCTGCTTCCCAACCAGTTGGCTGTCCCAGCATTTGGTCAAATTTGAAGCTGAACATCAAAACAGTGGGCTAAATCATTATCCACTGCCTACACAAAAATGTTCTCTTGAGCAGAAAATGTCACACCACTGTACAGAGTAACTTTTACTTCCCAAGGCAGGGTGAGAAGCCCTCTCTACAACCAGACTGCTGGGTTCAAGTCCTAGTTCTGCTATGCGCTTACTATAGACCCTGGAAAAACTCCTTAGCCTCTCTGTGCTTTGGTTTGCTCATCTATGAAATGAGGATGATCCTAGTTCTTCCCTTCCAGGCTTGCTGCAAATGGTAGAACATGAGGCTTCAGAGCAGGCCAGGGCCAGAGTCAGCAGTACATCCGTTTCTATCACAATTCCTCCTGTGGCTCCTCCTCTTCCCTCTTCCTCACTTTCACCTCCATGTTCAAATGCAGTGGTGGTGCTGTTTCTTCTCTTCCTTCTTTTGGGCATGTAAGGGACAAGACAATGAGGTGCACATTCCTCAAAATGTCAAGATTCCAAACTGGGGCATAGATTTCTACTTACAAGATTGAGCTAATGAAACTTGAGTGTAGCAGAAATGTTTCCTGGAGATACTTTCTGGGTAGTAATGATAAATGAGCAGCAGATAATGCCTCTGAAATCAAAGCTTCACCTTTCCAGTCCATACATGGGTCATAAGTCATTCTGCTTGCTCTGTCAGGAGTTTACGTGAGGTGCAGTTTGCTATGTCCTGGCTAGCTTCCTTGACAGAGGGGAGCAATTCCTCCAATCTAGGACTTACTAAGATTCTGGGTCACACCCCACTTATGAGAACCCTGCAGATGGGTTTTGCTTCTACCTCCTTCAGTGTGACGCTGGGTGGGAGATGGGCTTTCTGGCACTGCTGACTTACCCATCCCCACTCTGGACCATGAGGTACTAGATGGCAAGACGGTGTCTATGAATCTCCATATCCCCAGAACTGAGCTCAGTGCTGGCATGTCATAGACACACAATCAGTCTTTGAATATTTAATTAACTTAAAGGTAAAGACTTGGCTCTTTGAAACCCTTTAGCAAGCTGAGGATGGGCATTTTTGTTTCCAAGGATAATGAACCAATGACACACAATGACTCAGTGTGTGCATTGTGATGGTCGGTACACCCTGAGTCTGCCGTGGTGAATCTGATGATCCTGCTGGAAGAGGCAGCTGTAACACCATGCTTGCTGCCATCCGTGGCAGTCAATCCATTTTGCATCCCAATACAGACCATCTTGGAGAAATGGAGGCAGCACAACATTCTCATACTTTCTTAAAGGAAAACTTTCCTCTCTGCTCACAGAAAGTGAGCTCAGTGCTGTCTGTGGAAAAATAGAGTGTGGTGCTGAGATGTAGGGCAGGAAGCCAGACAGCCTGGATGGAAGCTCAGCCCAGCTCTGCCAATCACGGGGTACATGACCTTGGGCGAGTATTTAACCTCTCTGTGTCTCCAGATCCTGATCTGAAAAATGACATTTGCAATAGGACCTACCTCAAAGGAATGCTGGGAGATGAGGAGTAAATGAGCTAATATGTATACAGCACGTAGGGCACACTTGGCACTTGGGATGCGCTAGGTGAGTGTTTGATAACAATAGGATATGAGTAGGGTGTGGGATGGGAAGAAAAAACATCTGTGAATACCACACCCACTGATGAAGAAAGCTCCCTGTGTCTCTGGCCATTGTGGGCGAGGCCTGGCTGGGAACAATAATGACTGTAATTAAAAGCAAGTTTCCATGTCTGAGACCCAGATAGATTGGAACCACTTTTCAGTTTGCACCTTGAGAAAAAACAGTGCTGTAATTGGCCATAAAATTGCTCTAACCTTCCTTCCCTATGTTGTCACTTGCCACCAGATCGATAGCTCCCTGGCAGCTAGCTGGCAGTGCTGGTCATTTGGGAGCGCTGTCAGCAGCACCTCTCAGCCGCTGCATCCGAGCCAAGAACAGCTCATGGACTGAAAAAGAGACTGAGGGGCCAGGGGCACACCACCGGGGCTGGGAGCAAGGCAGTGGAAAGCAAAGTGGCGGGCTAGAGGCAAAGGAAGCTCAGGGAGATGGGAAAAAAACGGGCCAACCTGGCCCAGAGATTGGCAATCTAGCTTTGCTATCCCTCTGACCCAGAAAAGAGAAATGACAGTGGAAAGCTTGTTAATAGCAATAGGACACAAAGCCAATTCTTGCTTTTCTTTAATTTCCACAAGACCCAGGTGACACTGAACGGATTTGTGTTCGCTGTGCTCCCTGGTATTTAGCCTACAGGTCTCTGCATTTTCTCTCCAACCTTTTAAAGCATAATAACTGCCCTCGCCTTCCTGCAGCATGTGTTGGAGACAAAGAACACAGGAATATGTCATCGCCTGGAAAGGCCAGAAAGGGTGTTGTGACCAGTGAAGTGCTAAGATGACATTTGCACTTAGGTGACAATCAAGCCCATTCCATTCCAGGTAAAGGCCAGGGCTTTTTCCAGCAACAGTGAAACACAGGAAAGTAAAGGCTGCCCTCTTCAGGGCACTGTGTGAATGACAACCACTCAAGGCACTCAGCTTAAAGGATCAGAGCTGGAACGTCTCATCTGCTTTCCGGTAGACACCAGAAAGCTAAAGAGAGCTTGGCCTTGACCAATATTCTTCTAGACCCCAGCACACTAGGATATAAGCACCCAACCAGGAAAAAGCATCCTTGTTTATGCTGGTCAACTCGGCTGCCTTGTCATATAAACAAAGGCTTTTTAAAAAATACGATTTCAAACAAATTGAACTTGAGGGACCAGCTTTTTAACACTAAAAGAATGTCAAAATAGATGCATTAGACTGCTACACAAACTGTGACTGCTTCCAATGCATTACTGGAGTAGGGAGAGAGAAGTGATAGTGCTAGAGAAGAAACACATAAAAGTGACTGTCAGACCCTGGCCCTGGGGCTCAGCTGGTTGAGCAGCATCCCATGTACTGAGAGGTCACTGGTTCGGGCACATGCATGGGTTGCAGGCTCGATCCCTAGGAGGGGGCATGCAGGAGGCAGCTGACGAATGTTTCTCTCTTTCTCCTCCCCCACCCATCTCTAAAAATCAATGAAAACTCTTTAAAGTGACAGTCAAAGGCAGGAGGACACTCCTAGCTCCATTACAAGATTAGCTGCCTGAAATTGGGCAGTGCACTCTCCGCTCTTGGACTCAGTTTTTTCATCCGTAAAATGAGGTGTGTGCACGGAAGGATGCCTGAGATTCCTTCCAGCTGAGACATGTTATGATCCATGACTTTTATTCTATACTCTGAGCCAGCAGCTTAAGTGCTGTGAAAGAAATAAATGGAGCAAAGGAAAAAATAAAAAAAAAAGGATGTCATGCCAGCCCATCCATTTTCTACAGCCCATGGGCTCACCCACCTGAGGGTCCTTAGAATTATGACAAAAGGGTCTGCGGTCCTGCCTCACACATCTCTGTATTATGTTTAATTGCTGGTATGATTTTTACAAGTTATTTACCAACATACTGAAGTCATGGTACCCTTTTGTATTTTCTTAGTTAACAGAGACCAGAATTGCAATTATTAGCAGGTAGCGATTGAAGGAAACATTCAATTTAAAAAAATCCTTAACTGAAAGAATTGGAAATCTCTGCTCTCTAGTTCAAGGATTAATTCCAAAACTCCCTACCAATAAAGATCTCAGATGAAAGCATTCCTCTCTCTCTCCAACTCTATGTGAAATTCAGTATGAAAAGCAAACAGCATTCAATGTAGAGCAAAGAACCTGTACAATGGGCTGCAGAGATGAGCCAGCTGACAATGGGACATTTCTAATTGCTGAGGATGAAAACCCATCACCACAATCAGCCACTCTTTCTGGATAAGCTCCTGAGACACCGAAGTGTGAGTTAGATGCTGTCACTGTGGAGTCTGTGTCCCTGCCTGACCACCATACAATGCCCTTCTCTCCCTCACATGCCCCTCTCATTTGTGTGAAGGATGTGTTTTACAAAAAGCAAAGTCCCCTTCCTTTAATCAGCCCATTCTACGGTTCAGTCAACTCCGTCGCACTTTCCTTGGCTTCTGCCCTGAGCGCGGTTAGGGAGAAGAACCACAGCTCCACGCTAGTTCCTGCTGTTAAGAAAAGGCGGGCAGCAGCCCTCATTCTAGGCCACTGACATATGGGGTCAGAATACTGTTAGTAGTGAGTCCTGCCAATCGTGCAAAACCACCCTCTCCTGCAGGCAGGAGAGTCTCACGGGGCAGCATCCTCCTGGGCCCAGCTCTGCTCAGTCTCCTTTTGCTTTCCTGCCCACACTGCTGCAGGAAGGACAGGGACAATCCCACAGAACTCCACAACTCACTCAGAGAGGCGTGCTGGAAGCCGTGCCACTCGGAGTTGCAGCGTGAAGCCCCTCGTGTCTTTGCCAGTTCTTCCCTTCATCCTTCCCATGGAGACATGAAGAGATCTTTTTACTGAGAAAATAAAGCCTAAAGGTCTACCAATCTGAAACACTGAGTTCTATCCACACTGGTTCCGGGTCTAATCAAATAACTGGGGTAACATTAGAAGAGTCCTATCTCCTCACAGAGTAAGTTACACTCGGCTCCAAAAACTGAAACTCAACAATCTCCCTGGTTGTACTAAAATTTCACAATATAAGAAAACGTTTCTTATGTGGTATGACAGAAAGCTATTAGAGCTAAAACGATGCCTTCTCTGTCAGATATAAATGAAACAGAAAGGGGAGGGAGGATGGGAGGGAGAGCAGGCAATGAGCTCTGTGACCTGGGAGAATTCATGTTTGGAGGTGAAAAAGCATTGCTGACCAGCACACAACACAGGTGGGCAGAGATAACATATGTGCCTTTCAGATCTCAGAAGAGCAGCAAGTAGGTAAGAGTAGCTGCACTGGGCTCAAGATCATCATGAGGAAGCCTGAAAGGAAATGTGTCATGTAGTCATCCTTCAAAGGCTAGCTGGTGAAGTCTCTGCTCTCAACTTGTGCCCATTTTTTCATTGGGTTGTTTTTATTCTTATTTTGTTGTGACAGTCCTTTATATATAGTACTATAAGTATTTTATTGGGTACAATCTTTGTGAATGTTTTCTCTGAGTCTGTGATTTGTCTTTCCATATTCTTAATAGTGTCTTTGAAGAGCAGAAGTTTTTGAGTTTGTGGAGTCCCATTTAGAAATATTTTCTTTCATGGTCTGTGTTTTTTTAGTCCTTATCTAAGAATAATTTGTTTAACCCACCATCACAGAGATGTTGGCCTATGTTTTCTTGCATTTGTATAGTGTTGGGTTTTACACTTTAGGTCTATGAACCATTTTGAACTAATTTTTTAATGTGGTATTAGGTATGAGTCTGTTTTTTTGTTTGTTTTGTTTTGTTCTGTTCTGTTTTATGGGGGTTGTGTGTTTTTATATACTGATGTTGAATAGTCTCAGCACCACATGTTGAAAAAAGTACCTTTTCTCTATTAAATTACCTTGGTACCTTT
The DNA here is from genome assembly GCF_963455305.1 of Plecotus auritus. NCBI lineage: Eukaryota > Metazoa > Chordata > Mammalia > Chiroptera > Vespertilionidae > Plecotus > Plecotus auritus. The sequence goes on from NC_137770.1 coordinate 212,060,151, forward strand.
GTAGAAAATCAACTGACTATGTAAGTGTGGGCTATTTCTGGATTCTTTATTCAATTCCATTGATCTTTATGCCTATTCTTTCACCAATGCCACAGTCATTTCGCCAAAGAAAATGTATGAATGAAAAATAACCACAAGAAAATACCTTCAACATCATTCATCAGTAGGGAAAAAAATCTACAATGTGATATGACTACACACCTATTATAATAACTAAAATAAAAGCACAAAGTGCTGGGGAGAATGTACCTAAAGTACATTTTGCTGGTAGGGTGCCACGACTTGCAAAAAGAGTGTGGAAGTTTCTTATAAAGTTAAACATACACTTGCCCACAGGACCTAGCAATCCTACTTCTAGATCATCAAGATCATTAGACAGTAACTGGATAAACAAATTCAAGCACATCCATGCGTTGGAAAACTACTCAGCAATAGAGGGACAAAATGACACATTCAACACCATGAATGAATCTGGAAAGCAATTATGCTCAGTGGAAGAAGTCATACTCAAAAGGCATTTAGGAGCCGAAACCGGTTTGGCTCAGTGGATAGAGCGTCGGCCTGCGGACTGAAGGGTCCCGGGTTCGATTCCGGTCAAGGGCATGTACCTTGGTTGCGAGCACATCCTCAGTGGGAGGTGTGCAGGAGGCAGCTGATCGATGTTTCTCTCTCATCGATGTTTCTAGCTCTCTATCCCTCTCCCTTCCTCTCTGTGAAATATCAATAAAATATATATTTTTTAAAAAAAGGCATTTAGGAAATGGCAAAGTGCAGAAAAACAAAACTATAGTAATAGGAACAGTGGTTACCAGGCGCTGGAGTGAAGGGATAGAATTTAACTGTAAAGGGACACAAGGAAATTTGGGGGTAATAAAAATATTCTCCATCTTGACTGTGTATACATTTGTCAAAACTCATAGAACCACACTCAAAAAGAAGGAGATTTTACTATAGGTAAAGTACACCTCAATATACCTGACATAAAAAATAATGCTAGTTGGCAGATACTCACAAGATTGGCAATTTGGTAGTATGAGAGGAGCAAAAGATCTGTAGCCTCAGGTGCCAGCCATTGAATTAATGTTGTTTTATGTTAATTAAATTTATTAATATAACTCTGTAATAAGAGTATCTGTATTCTAGTTTCAATAGTCCCAGGAGTGATGGGAGCAAGGGAAATATGCCAGCCTAGCAATATTCTATGAAATTAATTACCTCAGGAATTTGTGTAAGAATGAACAAACACAGGTGTTACACTCAAATAACAAATTAAAAACACCAATCTACAGAGAGGTTTTATAACATATCCACAACAGTTTGCTGCTTTGCTGGAATCTCATAGATAAGCAGGGTTTGAGGTTATTTTGAAATTTATTATTATTATTGATTGTAGAGGGGGGGGGGGAGAAGGAGAGAGAAAAAAACATCAATTTGTTGTTCCAATTATTTATGCATTCATTGATTGTTTCTTGTATATGCCCTGACTGGGGACCAAACCTGTAATCTTGGCGGGTAGGGACAATGCTCTAACCAACTGAGCTACCCAACCAAAGCTATTTTGAGATTTTACCTCCTCTTTTCATTATCCAATATGTGAATTGTACTCTTGTTATCAGCCACATTTCCTTTTTTTAAATATATTTTTTATTGATTTTAGAGAGAAGAAGGAAGAGGATATATAGAAACATCCATGAGAGAAAAACATTGATCAGCTGCTTCCTGCACACCCCCTACTGGGGACTGAGCCCACAACCTGGGCATGTGTCCTGACTGGGAATCAAACTGTGACCTCCTGGTTCGTGGTCTGATGTTCAGCCTTTGAGCCACTCTGGCCAGGCCATATTTCCTTTTTACTAAGCCTTCATGTGTCTTCTGATCTTCAGGCCAAGGGCAGCTGTCCATGGTCCCTGGGTGGTGACTCAGGTGTCTCCTCAGCAGAATTGACAATGTCAGAGAGAGCCAGTCAGTCTAATCCAATGGAGCCAGCGAGCACAGACCTGAAGATCCTGCTGTACATGGCAGGTCCTAGAGAATCACAAGCTCTGAATCTTTCCATTCTACCCCAGTCACGGAGACACTGACCTCGACCACGTAGACAGTGTCAGTTCAGGTAGGCTGTGCTGGCCTTGTTTTTAAATCTCCCAAGACCATGTACTTTTACATTACAAGGCAGTTTCTAACAGCTTTCCTTTCTAACATTATCTCCTGACCTCCCCTCCCCATCCCATCCTAATTACCCTACCCTATGTCCACTCCTCTATCTTCCCTAGAGACCATCCAGTAACATCTAGGGCCAGCCGTGGGCAAACTACAGCCCGCGGGCCGGATCCGGCCCGTTCGGCTATTCTATCCGGCCCGCGGAGCCGAAAGAGTGGAGGGTTCTCTTGCTCTCCCCTCCGCTCCTTTACTTTGAATTTATATTAGTTCACACAAACACTCCATCCATGCTTTTGTTCCAGCCCTCCGGTCCAGTTTAAGAACCCATTGTGGCCCTCGAGTCAAAAAGTTTGCCCACCCCTGGTCTAGGCACATGAAACTACTGCACTGCCCACTACTGAGCATTTCCTCATTTTTGCTCCTTTATCCACATTTCTTTAGCTCAAATGCCCTTCCCATGAAATATCTCCACCGATGGAAAATCATAGCCTTTCTTCAAGGCCCAGGACAAAGGTCATCTCTTTACTCCCTCAACCAAAACTATTCTCTGTGCCTCCTATTTCCTCGTGGCACTGCTCCTGCACTAATGGCTCTTCTCACACTCAATGGAAGCCAATCAAGTGCTCTTCGTGGAATAAGGGTACAGTCGACCTTTGTTAAATTGAGCTGGGCTTACGTCTATCCCATAGTAACCTTGCTTAACCAGTCCCTTGAGTACTAGTATTTCCAGATAAATAATGCCTTAAATCTAACTCACAAGACTATGGAATGTTTCTGTGAGAAAAATTTCACTATCATATTGAGAGTGTGAACATAGACCTCCAAAATAAAGGGCAAAAGAAAATCACTCAGTCCAAATATTAAGTATTATTGAACAATAAAATAATTTCCTTGCTGAATTCAACTGCTTTAAAATAAACTATATTCTATATTCTAGAGGGTATTTATTAAGTGAAATAAGTCAGAGAAAGACAAATGCAGTATTATTTCACTTATATGTGGACTCTAAAAAAAACTTAAGAAAAATGAACAAATAGACTCATAAATACTGAGAACTGATGGTTGCCACAGGGAAGAGATACGAAGATGGGTGAAAAAGGTGAACAGGAATGAGAGGTACAAACTTTCAGTTATATAATAAGTAAGTCAAGGGAATGTAGTATACAGCACAGGGAATATAGTAATATTGTAATTACTTAGTATGGTAACACATGGTGGTGATCACAAGGTACATAAATATAGAATCACCATGTTGTACACCTGAAACTAATATAATATTGAATGTAAACTATATTTTAAGTTTTAAAACATGAAAAAAATTTCCAAAACAGGTTTTTTTAATGTGAAAAAAAAAAACTATATTCAGCAGCCATGTGGATCTGTGAGTGTAGATGTAGGCAAATGCTCCTATTAGGCATTCCAGGGCATGTTTTCCTATCTTTGATCCATCATATCAATTTTGAGGTGATTTCTATGTATCCTGGAAAACCAACAGGATATGAAAATGATAAGAGATATTTTATCAGAGAAAATGTAGTTTCTTTATTTCATCTGTAATCTTGTCTTCCTCCAAACTTCCACCTGCTGGTTAGAGAAAAATAAATTAACTAAATGTCTAACCTGGTTTAAATTTAGTTTGATGCAATAATTTAAACAGTCACTTTAGGGAATACTCAGTCTCTCCTGAATAAAGTTTCTCCGTCTTTCAAACAGTCTTTTTTTTTTTTTTTTTTTTTTTTTTTTTTTTAAAAATATATTTTATTGATTTTTTTTACAGAGAGGAAGGGAGAGGGATAGAGAGCCAGAAACATTGATGAGAGAAAGACATTGATCAGCTGCCTCTTGCACACCTCCTACTGGGGATGTGCCCGCAACCAGGGTACATGCCCTTGACTGGAATTGAACCCGGGACCCTTCAGTCCGCAGGCCGACGCTCTATGCACTGATGGGTGGGGGTGGGGAGCTGGGGGGTGTTAAAAGGCAGCTAAGTGTCCCTCAACCACTACATCAGGCCTATTGGCTATGAACTCAGCATTCTCAGGACCAGGAAACTGGAGGCCCTAATGAGAGCCAATAGATCCTCTCAGCTCTTAACTGTGGCTATCCCTGGCTATCCCGAATGGTGTTGGCCCCTCCCAGAGTTAAAAAAAAAAAAATTATTTTCCTTACAGAGTGCCTATTCCCAGGCAAAAAAAAAGAGAGAGAGAGAGAGAGAGAAGAAATAGATAACTTACTTTTTCCTCTCTTTTGTCCTACCTCTTCCCAACTCTGAGAATGGAAAGCCTTAAGTGAACTGCTAAACCAGCCCCCATCTTTAACGCCCCCCCGCAGCCTACCATGCCTTTATTCACTTCGATTCATCCTCCTATCCATACATAAACCATGTAAGGATCCTGTAAAAATTTGGAACTTCATGAGACCTGGGAGCCTGTGGCCATCAACTCAGAGCTCTGATTAGAAGCAGCTCTTCCTTGAAAAATCATGCCAGCCTTGTTTTAGTTTACCGTTGGTTCAGGCTCATGGTGGGCAAACACCTCAGCTGTGTCTACTGAATATGAATGAATCATGCCACAACAGAACGACAATGTCTAGTGACAAGCTGTCGATTTTCCCAGGAGAAGCATCAGAGTTATATGGACACTTTGTTAAAATGCATTTGAGTCAAATGCACATCTAACCTTTCCTCTCTTGTCTATCACAAATTCGAATGGACCTCTCGGGCAGCCTGAGCTTTCTGCCGCTGCCTGGATTCATCTGAGCATGATCTGTCTTGACCTTCTCTGCACTACGGCACTTAAAGCACTTAAAGTTTGGACCTCTTATTCCCCTTCGCCTTTTTCACCCTTCTCTCCGCCCCCTCCCCCAATGGCAACTATCAGATTGCTCTCTGTATCTAGGAGTCTATTTCAGTTTTGTTTGTTCTTTGTTTTTTGTTTTTTTAGAATCCACATATATGTGAAATAATATGGCATTTGTCTTTCTCTGACTTATTTCACTTAACGTAATATTCTCTAGAATATAGGTTTTTTTAAAGTAGTTGAATTCAGCAAGGCAATTATCTTATTGTTCAGTAAGACTTACTATTTGGAATGAGTTTTTTATATGTAATATTTTATATTTTTAATATTTGAAGCTTTTAAAAATTCCTCTCTTACAATTCTTCGTTCTCCCAAAATGACAATTCTCTTATACTACTGTGAGACTGGCTCCACCATCAATGAAAATTCCAAACTCAGAAGTTCATCTCAACCTTTCCCTCTCTATTCCTCAGTGTCTCTTCCTCTCAGATCAGTCAGAAGACCTCCTCCAGACATTCTCCCAGACCATTTACTTTCCTGGAACCTGGAAGGCCCAATTAGAGAGCACTTTGCAACTGCTTGTGACACTAACACTTTCAACCCAGAAAGGGGACACTGAGATGGCCTCAACCTTCTTAGGTCTCAGTGTGAGCCCTTTCATCTACTGCAATCTCTATTCAAATGCAGTTTTCGAATGAATTTGTACCTTTTCTTCCAACTTTTAAAAAATTTACCTTGCTAGATCATCTATGACACACACAGATTATTCCCTAACCCAAGAGTTAGGAACTCTGGAAACTTCTGACGCCAGCACAAACCAGCCTTGAGTGGGTTTTGTGCCCTTGAAAGGTGTTCTCACCTTTAACAGCCTCAGTGGATTCATCTGTAGGTTAAGAGAGGTTGTTGGAGTAACTGATCACCAGGCTTATTTCTGCTCTGTGGTGCCATTAGTTTAATAAATGTCTACCTTCCTTAAACATGATTCTTTGAATTCAGTTGAGGCAAATTACAATGAGAACTTTCCTTTCCTCTTTGCACACATGCTCTAGCATTAAATTAGGACAAATAAGAAGCAAAGCTTCCTAAAAACATAACTTTCTGTCTTCCCTTTCCAAATGTTAATTGACTCATTTTTAATAGATATGTTTCACCCTGCTCTCCACTCCAACATTTTAAAGAATAATAATATTTTTCATCACATTAGCCAGAGCCTGTCACATTATTGAAAATAAATCAAAGTTAACAGAGATAAATGAATACAGAAACTATTTTTATTCAATGTCCAATATATTAGGACAGTGTGTACCAGTACATCTGTATACAAGCTAAGAGTACACACTTCTTTTTTCTTTTCTACTTCCACACCTGTTTTCCAAGTTCAACACTGACATTCTAGCTCTCAGACATGCTTCCAATTTCCTGATTTGCTCACTAGTTGCACTGTCTCCTGAAACTTCCTGCAGACTTTGTGGGAACTGTGCTAATTATTTGCTCTCACTATTGATGTCAATTTCCCCTCTTTTTCTTTATAACATGCTAGAGGCCCGATGCACGAAATTCATGCAGAGTAGGCCTTCCTTCCCCTGGCTCCCGGCACCAGCTTCCCCCTGGCACCCGGGACCCAAGCTTCCCTCCAGCCGCTGGCAGGCACCAGGGACCTGGGTTTCCCTGGCAGCCCCGGCTTCATCTGGAAGGTCGTCTGGAAGGACGTCTGGTCTAATTAGCATATTCCGCTTTTATTATTATAGATATATTCCACAGTCACTGTATTCTGACTGACTTCAAATCTGTCTTCAAAAAAAATAAAAAGATGCCCTTTGCATTACTTGTCATTATATTAAAAGAACTACCTACATTTCAAAATAAAGGTTTTTGTCCAAAATACTCAAAGTGTGGAATAATTCTAATATTCTTACTCAGGTAATGTGAATTGAATCCTTGCTTATATGTATTTTTAGGGATGACAGGTTGATATGAAAACACTTTACAACAGTCAATAAGGAGTCGGTACATCCTCTGGTTATATCAAACAACTGGTTAATTCAATAAAGTTGCCAAAAAATAGCAATCAATTCCGTGAAAAGAAAATCAATCACAGAGGTTGTTTGGTTGTTTTGTAGACAAAACAGTCTGTGGAGTGATTGAATTTTTCACTTTTCAATGAGTTGTTTTGGCCTTGTGTGGATGTAGCCATTAACTCATTAATCACCCAGAACTCTTGAGTGGCTGAGAGAGGGAAATCATTACTTTCCAAGTATAGATCGAATATTAACAACATGCAAAAGGCCTGCCAGGGTAAATGTGCTCAATGACCCCATTTGAGAAAAATGAGTTTCACGAATATTTTATAGCATATGGAGGTACACCTGATTTATCATTCTACTTTCCAGTCGTAAAACTCTGTGTCCTTTAGTATAAGTTTACAGAGAAGTTAATGTATTTTAAATGTATTTATTTAATCCATAAATTAAAGTGAATCTTAATTCATAGAGTGCTAAAAAAAAAAAAAAAAAGTAATCCTTGCAACATATTGAGGTTCCCCACCTTGATTTTATGCAATACCAAAATGGAGGAATTTTGCCCACACTACAATTAGCTCCCATCTACACTGTGTACATATATGCCAGTCTGACAAATATGTATGTTGTCCCATATGGTGTTGAATATGAGCTTCTAATTTACCTCTTAATTTTTAATTAATTTTAAATTACATTCTAAATGAAGCCAACAGGAATCTAATTTGCATGCTTATTTGCATATCTGTAAACACACCTCTTGCATTGTTTATCTAGTCTCTGTCCCCATGACATACAGAGGTTTTTCTCACCCCATGTGGCGAACTGAGGCCTCAGGATCATCAAGGTGCCCTCGAAGACTCACAGAGACGATTCTGATCCAGAATGATGCCTTTTCTCCAACGTGGCCTCAGAGGATTCTGAGAGGTTAAGGTCAACAATGCCAGTGAAGCCCTCTGCTTTCTCAGAGGGCTAGCGGCAGATGTGCTACATCTTTAGAAAATAAAACCATATACTCTTTGTACACTTTGGATTTTTAAGACATATCATGCCCAGAACTCCTGGAATATTAATACCAAATCAGAAAAAATGTCACATTCTATTAATGTCTCTGGATGGATGGGTTCTTAACCCAACCAGAAGGAGGCAGCCCAGAGTGAAGGCAGTTTTCTCTGCAATAAAGAACAGATAATGATTTTCTTAGTCTGAATAGGCTGTCTTCTGGCACCACTAACAGCAGCTGTGGTATGTTAGTACCTTACCTTTGATCACAAAACACACCTATGCAACGCAATTCCAGTCAATCAATGTACAAGCCACCTCAAAAACCCATCGGAGGCTGACAGACAATTTGGGATTCAAAGAGATGTGTTGCCCTGATGAACTTGATGTCTTGCACGTGAACTGCACCACCAGACAGAACTTTGGAGGGACTTCTCCCACCTGGAAGAATGCTGATTTTCCTCTTTGCTAGCCATTTCAATAAGCCATGGTATCACAGTTAACAATCTTGCCCAGAAAAGCAAGCACCATACTGCACATTGATAGGAGCTTGCTGATTATGTTTAAGGTTAAACCCACCCATTCCTAATCACAGCTTTTCAACAGTACAGCTGTGTGGCTTTGGGCAACTTCCTTGAACTTTCTGAAGCTTTATAAACATATTAGAAATGATGATCTTTTAGTGTTGTTGTAAAGATTAAATAAGATGGAATCTCCTGGAACATTTTTCCTTTTTTTTCCCTTTCCTCTCTAGTGGAAATAGATACCAAGTCCCACCCCAGCAGATTGTTAAATGTGGTACTTCACAGCACTTAAAGGGAACAGACTAGACCTGCGGGGATAGTACGCAGTTCTGATCTTTACTAAGACCACCTGCTTTCTTGTTCCCAGAAACTTCCGCAACTGCCCTACCAAGAGCTAGACTTTCTCTTTCAGTTAAGTGTTTATCAATATCAACTCAGCCCTCCGTGGACCAAATGTAATATTAAATGTGTCAATATGATGGTCTTTACAGCTGGACTGTCATCATACAATGAATCAATCAGCCACAAGCACAGCAACATTCCCCCTGCAAAGAGCAGAAAAACAGTCTTCCTTCTGAAACAGACAGGATTCATTTACAATGAACATGGACTAAGGCTCAAGGGATTTCCCTTCCCTCTGGATCCTTGGGTTTAACTGGTCTAGCCTACAGGGTAATTTACATTGAAAATTTTTGAGAGTATTACAGTTGCTTTATTCCTTTAAAAAATATTTCCTCCCTAATATATCTGTCTCTACAATCAGGGTAGAAAATATGCAAGTAAATACTGTATCTATCGAAGTGTCACTGTACCCTGAGTTGTAAAGAATCATTTCTTCAGGGTCAGGGGAAATGTAAAGGCTGTGTGATGAAGACAAAGCCTGGGATAACAGAATAAGTATTGACCCTGAAACCAAATAGATGTGGGTTTTATTCCAGCTCTGTGGGCCTTTGGGCCCATCCCTTCGCCTCACCTTTGTCTTCCATAAAACTGAAATCATATCAACCCTGCAAATCCAAGATACAGAGTTACTGTGCATGAAATGTTACTGTGCATGTAATAAACACTATCCCCCACCCCCATATCATCACTTTGTAACTGTCTTTGATTATGGACTTTGAAAGCTCTAGGTCACGAAAAGTGACTGACGTCTAAAGAATAATACTCCACTGTTGTTGAATGTCTCCTATATGTAACCCTGTGTTAGCTCATTAGATTACAATAGAGAACAAAAGCCACAAGATTCCTGTTCATAGAGCCTCCATTGTAGGTGGGAATATAGAAAATAAACAAGTAAACAAATGAGTCAGTGGTAGTATTATAAATTGTTATTGGTACTCTGAAGTACATGTATAAAAGAGAGTAGGAATAGAGCATGGGAGGTCTATGAAGTGTTTTGAGCACCGAAGTTGCCTAATTGGTATTTCTAACAGGTCACTGTGACAGTCTGGAGCAGCTGGATTAGATGGTTGCAAATGTGAAAACGGTCAAATAAAAATCACTCTGCTCTGCTACAAGAGGAAGGCATAATGGTAGCCTTCACTAGCTGCAAAATAGTGTTCAAAATGATAAATTAACAATTTCCATGTGCAAGGGGTGCGTCTTTCAGATTCTTTGGGAGTAAAAAAAGTTGTTTATTATAGGAACCGGTACATTAATGAAACAGTTCTCCTCTCCAGCCTGAACTGTGCAGTGTACAACACAAGACTCCGAGGTCGCAGATGAAGCCAGGTTGTGCCAAATTTGAAATAAAGAGATTTAGAAAGCTGCCAGCAGGCTCAGGGCCCAGATTTCAGATGGCATAGGAGGGGAAGCGAGCGAACGATGCCAGCCAGGTCTTTCTATAAGGAAGGAGCCAAGACCAGCTCTTACCAGAAAGCCAAGATTGGCCATTTGATTTCCAAGAGCACCATGTTAGTCTCTCCACCTCAGAGGCAATTTGACACAATCTGAGGAGGTTCCTGCTGTTTGTGAGTTGGGCTTTCATGAAAGAGATGTGGCAGATAGAAAAAACTATGTTAGACCTATGAATCTGCATACACACACATATATGATACATATGTGATGCATATACATGATCAAATTCATTTGGTTCATTTGTTTTATGCCCCCTCAAGTTTTATTGAGCTAAAGTTGAAATATAACATTGTATAAGTTTCAGATGTCAACATAATTATTTGATATATGTATATATTGCTAAATGATCACCACAGTGTTTAGTTAATATCCATCACCTCACATTGTTACAAATTTCTCTTTCTTGTGATGAGAACTTTTAAGATCTATTTTCTTAGCAATTTTCAAGTGAGTTCATTAGTTCTCTAAGTGATTTTTCTAAAATACAAATTTCTGCCCTAGCAAGTGTGGCTCAGTTGGTTGAGTGTTACCCTGTGCACCAAAACATTGCCGGCTCAATTCCCAGTCAGGACACATACCCAGGTTGTGGGTTCAGTCCCCCATCAGGGTGCATGCCAGAGGCAACTGATTGACGTTTCTGTCTATCCCTTCCTCTTTCTATATAATCAATAAAAACATATTTTTTAAAAAACATGTATTTAATCATTTTAAATACAAATTTCTTGCAAATATAATATCACTAGAGGCCCGCTGCATGGATTCGTGCACTGGTGGTGGGCGTGGCCTGTGGGGATTGGCCTGCTATGGGAGTGCCACTCATCCTGGTCAGCCAAGCAGTGCTCCCACTGTGGGAGCACACTGACCACCAGGGGGCAGCTCCTGCATTGAGCGTCTGCCCCCTGGTGTTCAGTTTGCATCATAGCAACTGGTCGACCAGTCGTTCCGCCGTTGGGTTGCTGGGCTTTTATCTATATAGATAAACCATGATAAAGATAACAGAGAACCCCATCCCTCAATTTCTGGGATTATCAGTATATTGAACAACAATTAAGTGTGTTTCTTTGTCAGAATAAGACTTCTGCACAATAATCTGTTAGAAAACTAGATTCTTTTACAGACTAGTTTCAGTGAATTAGAAGAGCTCTGAAGGGATGAATCTCAGAAGAGATAAGCTTTGATGAGGGGACAATAAGGAGCAGGCAAAGGTAGGTGACACTGAGGTCTGAGCATCAATGTCAAGCAGCCCAGTTGGTGCCTGAAGGTCACAGAGAGAGACTGAGACAGAGAGAGAAGGGACAGGGGATACTGAAGGCAAAGCTCACCTCTATTAACATTTTGTACAGAGGTATTCCCACCCATTCACTACCTCCAGTACATCAACAAGCTCTTGTTTTCTGTGGTTTCTTGTTTGGTTATTGTCTTTTTTCAGTAAGAGAGTCAATCTAGACAGGCGGGAGACAGACTCTACCTTATTTCTCACTCTAGTGCCACCCTTCAGATGTTAGGGGTAATAGGCAAAACATGCTCTTTAAAGGTCAAATTGGACTGGAATAAAATACGGGGAGGGGATTAAAAGCTAAAGTGGCTTTAGCTTTCCTGTAGTTTCTATGAAATCACAAGCAAGACCTAGGGACACGTACTTGACAGAACATGAAGTGTTGTGCTCTGTGCTCTCTGCAAGAAGAGATGAAGTGATCCTTTGGACGCTGATCAAATTCCCTGCCTCCCTCCCGTAGCTGAACATTGGACCAGCCGGAGTGTTGCACCACCTTGTGGGGAGATTGGGGGCATCAGCATTCATTTGCCAGGCTTTTTTTTTTCTTTACACACACACACACATACACACACACACACACACACACACACACACACAACACACTTGCTTTCTTCAAGGAAGACTTAAGAATAAAATCCAATGCTGAGTTGACAACTACAAAAGTACGATCAATTAAGACATTCTCTAGTAAGTTTCACAACAAATTAATTTATAAGTGAAGAGGGCTAAAATGTGATATCTTTCTAGTTCCTTCATTTTTCAGGAAGAAATATAATAATAATACCTGATAGTTATTGAATGTGGACTCCATGCCAGGTAGGTACTGATCTAGTACCTGAGTACATATGCCATCCTCACCCTCTGAGATAAGCCTATTATTATTATCACACTAGGAGCCCAGCACGCAATTCGAAATCGCACGGCACCACCCATCCTCGAGTTGCCAGTCCGGCCCTGCCTCCCTCTCCGGCCCTTGAACCAGCTGTGGCCGCTGCTGATCAGGCCCTCCCCCAGTGCAGGCGGACAGAGGCCCCTGCCGCCCCGCCCCTGATGCTGCACGCACAACCTCCTCCTGTCCAGTGGGCCCATTACGGCGTCCCTGTTAATTAGCATATTTCCCTATTATATATATATATAGATTATACAGGTGAGGAAAGTGAAACACAGAACAGTTCAAGAACTTGTCCAAGTAACACAGCTGGCAGGTGGCAGAGCAGGGATATAACCATGATCTTGAGCCCTTGAGCACCATGTTGGGCTGCTTCTCTGAAGCATACAATGTAGCACAGTGAGACTAGATGTCATTAAGTAAGGTCAGGCGTCACAGACATTGAAAAGCATGTTCCTAGAGCCTAAGACTCTGAGTTCCAATGGCTTCCCGAAGCAGAGAACTATGACTCTTTCCACTTCCTCCCCATGAGACATAACCTTTACAAGAAACAACTTTTTGAAAATCACTTTTCTAACAAATAAAGTTCCATTTTCAGAATCACAGAATTTTGAACCAAAGGTCAGGATCCCTTGATAATTATAATAATTTTATCATCATCATCACCATCATCACTGCTGCCACTGTCAAAATCATCTTCACTGTCATCAGTAGCATTTATTGAGGGACTGCGCCGGGCACTGTGTTCACTATGTTGAGGTTACATGGTACAAACCCTTATTTTACAGATGAGTAAACTGAGGCCAGCACACTTTGGAGACTTGCCTAAAGCTCCACTAATAGGCAGTGGTACAGCTAATTCTATGGCCATGCACAGCCCAGGGCAGTTCCTTCCTCTAGATAAAAGTCATCAACAAGTAACATTTGGGAGAATAATGTCATGTTTTCCATTTCCAACTACCTTATTAACACTCATTTCCTCCAAAAATGCTCTGTCGTTTCTTTAAAAACCATTATCTACTTTCTTTTCCAGATGACATGTTGTCATTTCAGCTTGGTTACTTTTGATGCAATTTAATCTGATTTTGCTAGAAACCAGTTATTCTTCTTACATCTGTTTCATCATTCAGCAACTAATAGGCACTTTCCACAACTGCTGATATGAGAAAGACAAGAAAAAGCACAGCTCACCTTATATACCCTAATTCATCTGAGCTGGACAGGATTCACATATCTTGAATTTGGAAAATATGCAGGTCTCCAGATTTCCCCCTGTCTTTATGGGAAAGGGGATGGAACTCGGCACCAGAATAATAAATCTGTGCATAAAGCTGCTCATGGTGGTACCCAGGCAGATCTGGCTGCAAGGGACAGGAATGTGGGAGGCCGGCACAGCTCAAACCCTCCTACAACTTCCAATGAAAACACTAACACTCAGAAATCCAACTGCTCTATTAAAATACATGAAACACCTTAAATTATGAAATGAAAGTCATGGTTTTCTTTGAATGGAAGTAAAAATCTTTTTATCCAGAAAGAATATTAAAACCTACACAGCTATAGCTAAGTAACTGAACCCTTCCCACCACTGAACCCCAACATGTCCATCGGACTTGTGGCTCCAGCGTCAGGAACACTTGGTCTGTGATGAGGTCACGTTGGACAGACTCCTCCAAAGAGATAAGCTATCTGGGATGATAAGAGAACTTGCAGGAAATGCCAGATGGAAATAAATACAAGTAAATTGTATCCTCTCTGCCAGGAACCACACTATTTCCCCAGCCATTTGCAGGAAGAGCTAGAGAAGTAGGTTGCTATGCCATTACAGGTCATTTTCTCCCCTGCGTTGTGCCACCCCATGCTCCTTTTTCATTCCAATTGCTTCATTTCTAGAGGATCATACAGCCATTTTTCTCCTCCCTGTCTAACTCCAATCGCACTTCTGGGCTGTTGTTCTCACTGTTGATGGTGTTAATCTCCATAGGAACCAATGTGACTCAGAGGGTCAATGTGTGCTTGGCAAGTCTTGTTGCAATCATTGCCAGCATGTTACCAGCAATGGCAACATAATCCACGGTGATCATATTTTTGTTTTGTGAATTTGCCGGTGAGTCATGCAGCTTAAAGGCAGCAGACTCAAAGGAAATCTTATCTTAGCACTTTGGAGTAAATCCTATCACAGCCACCTTCTATGCAAGCCAAATTCCAGCATCCCTCACTTCAAAAGTCACGGAGTCCACTACTTGCTAAGGATGAGGTTTCTTAGATTTTTCTGCATCCATTATCCTGGTTGGGCTCATACATTCTAGCTACAAATAATAAGAGCTATTTTAAGGAGATAAGGGATAGTGATGGAAATAATGGTTCTCCTCTTCATTAGAGCAATCTCCTTTTTCCGAGGATGCCTTCGTTCCCTGTGGATTCCTATAAGATGACTCTAGTGGAAGAAAGCTGTTTGATCCATTGAGAGGCATCTCACAAAGTGTGAGTGGCTAAAGGCAAGTTAGAGATTATCTAATCCAACCCCCCACCTGGTGCGGGTGTCTGATAGATGTGTCTAGAATCATTTTGATTAGTACACCGCTCCTTCCTCAGGTGTACCACTCAATGGTGGATTGCTCTAATTATTAGAAAGCCCTTTCTTATATTGAGCCAAATCTTCCCTCTGTACCTTTTATCAACATATTATTGTTCTGCTCTCTGGGGAAACACAAAAAAACAACACATTCGTCCCTTTGTACTTCCACTGTATCTCTACCAAGATTCTCCAGTACCCGACAATTCCTGCCTTAACAATAGGACTGATCACGTGTTTTTAGTGTGTCTGTCTCCTCCACCAAATGAGTTTCTAGAGGACAAAAAGCATATCTCATTCTTCTTTGTGTCGTGAGTGCCTGCATTTGATGACACCCATTCAAATACTCCAATTGGCTTTTTTATCTCCGGTGGTTGTTCTCCTCCAGACTAAACATTTTCAATTCCTCAACTATTCCTCAAATCACCAAGTAGATATTGGCCTCTTCTTGCCTCCTCCCTCCAACAGAAATACTAATGGGGTGAAAGAAAGCAGATTGGGTCATATAATGTCTCTGTGACAAAAACTACACTTTCTGATATCATGCTGTGTGGTGAGGGCAATGAAGTAGTTCAAAAATTCTATCAGGGATGCTCTAGGTCTTTCAAACAGCCTTGAAATTCTACAGTAAGTGAGAATTTTATAACAGGAAAAGACTGTAGACATCACCTCATTCAATCAGTACCAAGGAGGGGCCCAAGAATCAAAGAGAACTGCCCAAGGTCATAGCCTGTTCTTGGCGAGCTAAAACTGGAAAATGTGCCTTTGTTTTTCTCTATATCATGTTCTTTACAACATACCACAGTAGCCCAAGGGAATAGCACACCAAGCACTTTGTCTGCACCTGAGTAGTTAACTGGGATTTTAAAACATGGAAAGTGCCTTCTTAAATCTTGGGACCTAAATTTTAGCACTCTCTCCTCCTGGTAGTATTTATGTGATACTAAATATTCCAACAGGGTTTTAAGGCTTATAGCTACTGTCCTTGGCAATTTTAGTCTTGATTTCAGAAGACAGAGATCATGTCAACATAGAATCTCCAGAACCTAAATAGAGTCTTTCTTCTTTGTGCTTATCATATGCCAGCACTTAGCACAGTTCCTGGCAAATGCTAGACATTTAAACAATAGTTTCTGACTAATTAATAACTCTGTAATTATTCATTGATGAATTCATGACTAAAGTTCAAACCCAGACTAAGTCCCCCAACCATTGGGCCTTTTTCCTATTTCTAGATCACATGCCCAATAATCAATTGATTTATGGTCATGGAACTTAAGTACTAATGTTCATCCAAACAAAATATAATTATAAATTTAAATATGCAAAACAAATATATACATACAAAACTATTCCAATTTGCAAATGGGTGTCATTCAGAGGAAGTATATGTGAATTAGGATTAGAACCTGAAAAAATATTATTCTCAATAAACAATAAAAGGAAGGAGAAAAGGATGACAAAATAAAAATAAAATATCGTTTCCACTAAAAAGTTACTGGCATAATATTCCCTACGTGTTGGTGAGGTACATTGTGAAGAACATGACATAGATTAAAAGAAAAAACTACTTCCATTTCTGACTCTACCTGTAATGGCATCTATGACCTTGAGTTAAATAGATTCCTGGGCCTGAGAAATAAGACATCATTTATGGTACTGTTTATACAGGGGACATCAGTCCCACTTCAGAATGCAGGGCACCAGGAACTCAAATTCCAGTTCCTAAACCAGCCATTTGCCAGGCGAGAGGGCAATTCTCTTTTTACTCATTGTGATTGAAAGAAAACCCTCAGTAACTCTGAAGCCAGCACCTGCTAGCATTTCTACACAAGTCACTTTGCCAATGTACAAGAGGAACTTTCTTATTCAATGCAATCAGGAAAATTAAACATAAAAATTGGTTCCAGCAGAACATTATTTTTAAAAAAAACATTTTTTAAATATTTTAACTTAACTTCAAATATACAAGTACTAGAGGCCCGGTGCATGAAATTCGTGCACGAGGGGGGGTGGCCCTCAGTCCAGCCTGCACCGTCTCCAATCTGGGACACCTCAAGGGATGTCTAACTGCCCATTTAGGCCCGATCCGGGATCGGGCCTAAACGGGCCGTCGGACATCCCTCTCACAATCCAGGACTGCTGGCTCCCAACTGCTCATCTGCCTGCCTTCCTAATTGCCCCTAACAGCTTCTGCCTGCCAGCTTGATCACCCCCTAACCACTCCCCTGCTAGCCTGATTGATGCCTAACTGCTCCCTGCCAGCCTGTTTGCCCCTAACTGCCCTCCCCTGCAGGCCTGGTTCCCCCCAACTGCCCTCCCCTGCAGGCTGGTCACCCCTAACTGCCTTCCCCTGCAGGCCTGGTCCCCCCCAACTGCTCTCCCCTGCAGGCCTGGGTCCCTCCCAACTGCCTTTCCCTGCAGGCCTGGTGGCCCCCAACTTCCCTCCTCTGCCTGCTTGGTCACCCCTAACTGCCCTCCCCTGCAGGCTTGATCGCCCCCAACTGCCCTCCCTTGCAGGCCTGGTCCCTCCCAACTGCCCTCCCCTGCTGGCCATCTTGTGGTGGCCATCTTGTGTCCACATGGGGGCAGGATCTTTGACCAATGGGGGCAGCCATCTTGTGTGTTGGAGTGATGGCCAATCTGCATATTACTCTTTATTAGATAGGATAGAGGCCTGGTGCTCAGGTGGGGGCCAGCTGGTTTGCCCTGAAGTATGTCCCGGATCAGGGTGGGGGTTCCCTTGGGGTGTGGGGCAGCCTGGGCGAGGGGCCTGTGGTCATTTGCAGGCTGGCCATGCCCCCTGGCGACCCAAGTGGAGGCCCTGGTATCTGGGGTTTATTTATCTTCTACAATTGAAACTTTGTAGCCTGGAGCGGAGCCAAGCCTTCTGCTTGCTCCGTGGAGGCAGCCATTTCTATTGGGATTTATTTATCTTTTATAATTGAAACTTTGTAGCCTTAAGCGGAGGCCTGGGCCGGCCAGGGTGTGGGGAAAGCTTGGCTTCCTCCATCACCAGGGGCAACCCTAGCCTCCTGCTCTTTCCAGCCCCATGGCTGCCGCCATTTCTGTTTGGGTTTATGTATCTTCTATCATTGAAACTTTGTAACCTTGAGTGGAGGGAGGCCTAGGCCGGCAAGGGCAGGCAGAAACCTTGGCTTCCTCCATTGCCGGGGAAACCCAAGCCTCCCTCCTGCTCTCTGTGGCCGTAGCCATCTTGGTTGGGTTTATTTGCATATTTGCTCCTGATTGGCTGGTGGGCGTGGCTCGTGGGCATGGCTTGTGGGTGTAGCAGAGTGATGGTTGATTTGCATATTACTCTTTTATTAGATAGGATATATTCATGTGTCCATCTCTGATATATAGGGTGTCTCCAAAAATGCATACATGCACTTTGAATAATTATAAAAGGCAGTGTTTATTAAAATACATTTCATTTTCAAAATTGAACTATCAGCTCTAAAATTGTATATACATTTTTTGTGGACACCTTGTATAAACACTACCTGAATTTCCTCAAAGTTCTTTTTCTATAAACCATTCCCGAAATGCCTCCTTCCAATGGGTAGTTTCAATTTTTTTAACATCCAAAACATTAAGATACTTGAAAGCAATCTGATTGTATAAGCCTTCCTGATTTTTATAACATTTTCAGTCTTTTCAAAAGATATCATTATTTTTCAAAGAAATAATAACTCTTCTTCCATGCTCATAATTTACCCATATCATATATAACAAAATAATATTGCATAATTACAGGTACAATGGATAGAAACAGATTTGGAAACAAACAAGCTGATTCTTGGCAAGCACACAGCTCAACTCCTGAGAACAGAAGGACTTGGACAAATTACAGAGCAACCTACTAACTAGGAGTGTCTAGCCAAGCATCCTGTGCAGAGGACATGGAAAGTCCCAGTTCATCTGGTGAAACAGTTTTCAAAAGTTCCTCCAGTATTTGCATCAATAAAGCCTTCATGAGCCTCATAGGCTAGCACTGCTGACTGCTGAGCCCTCTCCCCAACTCTATTGACTGTACTTCGATAAGACTTAGTTTCTGAGGAATACCATGACAAGTTACCACAAACTGGACTGCTTAAACTAAAGAAATTTATTCCCTCACTGTTGTAGAGACCAGAAATCCAAAATCAAGGTGTCAATAGTGCCCTGCTCCCTCTGAAAACTCAAAGAAAGGATCCTCCTTTGCCTCTTTTCACTTCTGGGCTCCCAGTAATCCTTGGAGTTCCTTAGCTGTGGCACCATGACTCCAACTTCTGCCTCTGTCTCCACATGTCGTCCTCCCTGTCTTTGTGTGAGAGTCCTCAATGGCCTTCTTACACGACACCAGTCAGTGGAGCTAGGACCCACCTTAATACCATTTGACCTCATTTTAACTTAACTAATTACATCTGCAAATACCCTACTTTAAAAAAAAATCACATTCTTAGGTTCCTGGTGGACACAATATTGGTGGACACTATTTAGCCTGGTATACCACATTTGGACAAGTCCTTTCCCCTCTAGGCCTGAAACATGCTATTTCTTTCTCTAAAAATTCCCCTCCCGCATTCTTTACCACAGCACATTCTCATATCCTTCCACACTCAGCTCAGATACCACTTCCTCTCAGCTGCCTTCCTGAGCTGGGTGAGGTGCCCTTCCTGGCTGTCCCTCAGAGCCCAGTCATTGCCTCCTTAATATCATTCATTTCACTATACTGACCCTGCCTGTTTTCATTTTCTGTCTCCACCATCATACCCACTTATTTAACAACTACTGACTAAGCACTTGCTAAGTGCCTGCACTATGCTAGGGGCTGGGGACACAATAAAGCTAAGACAAGACCCTGGGGGGGGGGGGGTTGGTTTTTTTGTGTGTTTTTTTTTTTTCTTTCAAATCCACATTTACTAAATTTTTTTAATTCTCTATTGTTTGAAGTATTACATTAGTCTCCTTTTTTGCCCATTGACCTCTCCCCGCCATCCCCTCCTCCAAGCACAAGCCCTTGCCCCTCCCCCCTCCCCCCTCCCCCCTCCACTCCTCTCCACCCTCTACCTCTCCTCCACCTTCCCCCCAACACCCGCTACTGTGTGTGTCCATTGGTTTTGTTCATATGGTGTTTTTTCTTTCTTTTTTAAATATATATTTTATTGATTTCAGAGAGGAAGGGAGAGGGAGAGAGAGATAGAAACATCAATGATGTGAGAGAATCATTGATTGGCTGCCTCTTGCACGGCCCCTACTGGGGATCGAGCCCGCAACCCAGGCATGTGCCCTTGGCCAGAATCGAACCTGGGACCTTTCAGTCCACAGTCTGACACTCTGTCCATTGAGCCAAACCAGCTAGGGCATTCATATGGTTTTTGAAGGGTAAAATGTTTCCAGTCTTTAAAGGCAAGGAGAATCTCCAGAGCCCAGCACACTATCAGATATACATAAGCATTCAATAAACAGATGTTGAATGAGTTAATTAGTAAAAATTCAGTAGGCAAAGCAAATACTAATGGGTAGGATGGGATAGTTGGAAGTCTGAGGATATGGATTTTTGCCTGGAATAAAAATTTTCAGGTAACTTGAGATATAATAAGGAAATGTACTGCCTCCACTTGGTGTTCAAACACTTTACTTAAAGTGTCTTATCTCCCAATCAATGATTTTTTTCATCCAACTCTAAGATTTTTTTTTCATTCTCTGATAGATTAAATAATGAAGAGATTCCTCATCTCTTTTTTTCTTTTTTCCTAAACAGATTCAAAACATCTTAAATACTTTAAAATGTGGTATTTTCCATCTATATTATACTTCCTCCTTTCCCTTATGATTATGAGTGACCGCATATATAACTGAGTTCTAGCCAGTAGGATATAAACAGAAGTGATGTGTGGCATTTCCAGGCCTGACCCAGAAAAATCTCCCAGGTTTGCTCCTGCATTCTCCTTGCCCCTTCTAGCATATAATATTGTTTCCAGGAGGTGAAAATTGTTGCTTGGGGTGGGGAGGGGCAAAAACTCTTAGATATAATAGTTGGTGACTCTTCAATGCTCAAATGTACCCAATAAATATCTTATTTCTTAGTATTTAATTTCTCTTGTTAGGGAGAATTTACACTTCATTATATTAATGTTAGTTAATTAGATTTTAATTACTTTAATTTTTCTCCTGAGGGGGGATGAAAAAAACATTTGAGAAACTGTGCTCTAAAGTAACCTTGTAGAAGCTAC
This sequence comes from Plecotus auritus, assembly GCF_963455305.1. Classification (NCBI taxonomy): domain Eukaryota; kingdom Metazoa; phylum Chordata; class Mammalia; order Chiroptera; family Vespertilionidae; genus Plecotus; species Plecotus auritus. Next base: position 212,081,465 of record NC_137770.1, read on the forward strand.
ATAGTGAAAATGGTAGACCTTCTCTCAGACTAGGTCTCTAATGACTAACTGGAAGAGAGGTACCCTGGTCACTACCAAGTACCATTAGTGAGCAAAAATGAAATTTTATTGTGTTTGAACCATTAAATATATGGAAGTCCAACTGATACAGCAGTTAGCCCATCCTCAATATTATACCTACTACTTTACCCACTTTATACATGGGAGAAACTGAGCTCAAAGAGCACAAGCTCAAAGTCAAGACTACTGGTGAACGTTACAGCAGAGATTTCAAACTTGTCTAATTCCAAAGCCTGAGTTATTGATCCTTATGCTCTGTTGCTCCCCCAGCTGTCAAAAGCTACCTGTTCCACTGTATCTAATGATTTCCAGCCTGATTTACTGCCAAATGCAACTTTTAGTTTGGGGATTAAAGTTATACTGGTGATAAATGCTTTCGGAAAAGCTGACAATGATTTCAGAAAAGTTGATCAATGCTTTCAGAAATCATAACCTGAATTCAGGGTTACAAAGTTGTATGACAGCAAGTCCCTTGTAACCAAATCGTGCAGTAATGGGAGTGATGAAAGGTGGCATACAGAAATAAATTAATATTTCTTTTGATAGACACAAAAACAAGATGTATCAGGTCTGAATGAAGCCCATAAGAATTCAAGTACAGATGAACAATTGTCAAAGGGCTGTGGAATTTGATTTCACAAGCACTAGAAAACATCAACGTTTTCCAAGGATGCAAATTTTGTAAGAAATCTTATCAGAAATTATTTCAGAGCTTTTGCTCTTCTGGGCATCTTACAATGTAAGATCACATTCCAAACACTGATGGGCTTTGTCCTAAAGTTGTGACTCCATGGTTTTCCCATAGAAACTACATGCAATGTGCCCATCTGGAAAGTATTTAACTTGCATTATCTGCAAAAAAAGTATTATCAATTCACATAGAAGGCTTAAGGAAACTTTCCGTATCTGTGTAAGTTCATGCATCTTTAATGTAGTATAAGTCTTAGAATTGCTGAATAAAAAAAGACAATAATAATAAAAAGTTGGCTACAAAGTCCACCATAATGATAAATGGGAAGAGCATTGCTCAAACCTTTTTAATTCTCTATATGAATTTTATTGTGTGCCCTTTTCTGATGGCCTAGATACACAATTGAACAGTGGTCTCCAGAGAAATTCCCTTCTTTTTGCTTCATTTCATTCCATTGCTACTTAAATAAGTTAATTTACTGCTCTGGGACTTACATGCATCACATCCTAACCTGAAATATAGTAAATGTGGGAAAAATAGTAAGTGGAATTATTGAATGCTAGATAGAGGTTATAGGCTCTTTTAGGTGAAGGTTTGGGTAGGAATTGTCTCTTATTCTTATATATTTCAAAGGGTGCTACAGCTTTGGAACACACTTCCAGATGCAAAATTAACATCACAGAGAAACAACAGTCTCACACTTTTTATATTTAATGCCAACTCTTCTGTATGCTGTAGCCCTACCTATTAGCATTTAAGAGATAAAGCTCTGCGTTAAATTTTCCAATTATTACCTGTCTGGTACAGTTGCAACAGGACCATATCAAGTGTTTGAGTTTTACTAGGGAAACGTAATTACAGTTTGAAAAATAGTAGAAAATGCATTCCTATCACATCCTTAGTGGCAGTTTATATGCTAAAAAGAAAAACGCTTGGGGCCTAATTCGTAAGAGCTTTATGCTTCATTTACATTTTTCTGTGCAGTTTACTTGGAAAAGAGCATAATGCATGTTTTTCAAGAAAAAATGCCATTTTGGGATTCATTCAACTTGCTTTCCATTGTCCTCATCGAGAGCCGGCCATTCTTTTCTACAATCCTAAAGGGCACCAGTAAATGAAGTAGGTGGAAAGCCCTCAATATTAACTATAAGAAATGCCTAAAACCATTGTACAGATTATTTAGGAAATTTACAGCAGTCTCTAGCAGTCAAATCTTTGGAAAGCCTATTGTGCTTTTACTATGCAAACTGTTTTCCAAGCCCTTTGTATAGAATATTGAACAAATTACATGACAATACAGATATTGTTGAGGGCTGCTCAGAATTCACTAGATTCTGACCATTTCCCACCCAATCCATATTTTTTTTTTACTTAGTTCGGTATTTCTTAAAATGTGGCCTGTATGTTAGCAAGCATCAGAATCAACTGAGATTTCTGTCTAAAATATGATTTCTTAGGCTCTACAACAGTGATTCAAAATTTCTGAGGGTGGTGACTTGAAAGTTGAATTTTAGAAGTTACTGGGGTAATTCTTACATATATCTCACAATGATAAACACCAGATTAAGAACCCCATCACTGTGTTTTGGACGAAGTCACTCAAGTTGTTCACTTCTAGGTAGGCCAAAACACAGGCTTATTTACTGGCCGATTCATTAAACAAGTTTACTAGCTGGTGTAAGATCAACGTGGGAGGAGGCCAAAATCATATTTGTAGGAGACTGCCATCTGGTCCTAAGCACAACGTTATAACCCATGAGGGTACGATGACCCTCAGTCTTTCCTGCTTCTACTGTTCTCTAGGCTCTCCAAAATTGCATGAAGAAAAGGCCAAGACCCAAAAGCATTTCTCACAGTGTTCACTGATGTACTAGAAATTGAATGTTGCAGATAATCAACCAGTTATTTATTGTACACCTTGTCAAAACTATCAGGCCCATTTCCCTCCCTCATTGAATTCATTGAACTTATTAGTTGGTTTGGCAACATGTTGAGACTACCACAGCCTGATATCAGAGAAAACCTGGGGCCCATTTTATCTAAAAAAGGAGTTGTCTCTGTCATTATAGAGTAACAGTTGCAATACATTAGTGGAAGAAGGCCACAGGCCTTGACAGGTTTGGCTAAGACTACTCTGCCTTAAAGCTGAAAACATAGTCCTTTCTTGTTGATGGATAAAAGAAAAATCTTATATAGAAAGTCCTAATCATATGTGGTTTTCCTCTCTTTCTGGGCATAGGGAAAGATTATCCTTCCATGGCCAGGTAAACAAAGTGCTATGTGTCACTTTTAGGACAAAACGTGGATTTGCTAGTATGAACTTCCCAGCGCAGTCCATCCCTGCTACCATGACCATGAAGGGGCATGTTTCCAGTGGTGTGATCCCAGGTGGTGACCATTGAGTCATCCCTGAGAGGAACCTGGATATGCAGGCATCTTTGTAAGCAAGAAACAATCCTTTCTTCTGTTAAACCACTGAATGATGGGGGTTTTTGTCACCACAGCCTAACTTCTCCTATCCTGATTAACATAGCACAGTGTGGTATGACACAGCCACATGTTAGCCTTCGCAGATAGAACTCTCTGATGCCTGGCAGAAAAGTCATGATGACCAAACAGTCCCCTCTCCAAAAACATTCCATTTTCATGTTCTGAAAATGCATCAGCCTGGGTGGCAAAGAAATACTTTGCAACCTTTTCTGGATCTGAGAAGGCTTTGGGGATCCAATGCAGAAGAGATAATTTTGAGGATCAAATGAGATAATGCATGCCAAAGTGTTCTGTTTACTGCCCAGAGCTACACGAATAGGAATCAGGCTTGACAAAGAGCCCACTTAGATTATCCTTAAGATTCTAAAGTAAGCACTACATCATTCTTGCTTTCCATTATAGGGTGTGTTTTTTTTTAATTTGATATTTAAAAAGAGTAAAATTTGTTGGATAAAAGGGGATCCACATATTATGAAATTAGTGATATTTCCTATTTTGCCACTACTGTTGACATTTATAGTCACGCCTTTTTTTTCAAGATGTATCTATTAAGCACTTGCTCGAAGCATGATAGGAAGTGCTGTGAGAAGTAGAAAAGTAGAAAAAGTGTCCTTTATGGGTCTCTAAATTCATCATCTGTGCAATACAATTAACAGCTTCTAATCTCCTTCATGTTTCCTCCCAGAAATACTCTTAGTAAAAGTGCTATCATTTCTATTAAGGGCTATCTTTGGGAAAAGATCTCAGTAACAATGATTGGTATTTTGAAATTCAATTTTTATGCATGTAAATTTCTTTGAATAAAGTTTTTCTTCTGAGAAGTGATAGAAAGGAAGCATAGGTATCTGGGTAAGAAAAGGTTAATATAAATATTATAATCCTAAACTCACCACTAGATCTTGAAGAAAGAGAAAGAAAGAGAGAGAGAGAGAGAGAGAGAGAGAGAGAGAGAGAGAGAGAGAGGCCTTTTTTTAAGACTTTTCTAAGAGAGAGAAACCATTACACTGTCTGTGTCTGTTTGCCCTAAAGGGATGTTGTTTCCTGAGCTTAATGAGGGTCCTATTTCTTCCCAGCCCTTCCAGTCTATTAATTACTGTGGCAGGTGCTTAGAGACATCTCAGCAATCATTGGTAAAATGATAGGAGCCCTCCTCATTCTGAGATGTGGGTTTTAGTCATGTAAAATTACCCAGATGAAACAGATGTTGCAAATATGAGTCCTTATCAGAATGTTTTCTTTTCATTACCCAGCAGACAGCTGTGCTCCTCACCCTCCAGCCACATGCAGAGGGGCAGCCCAAGAAAGCTTGGGCTGCGCCTGCTGCCTGTCTCTTTCCATGGGACCTATGGGCACCCAGGAAGCTCTGGTTTGCATCACTGACACAACACAAAAAGCCAGACCAGAAGCAGCCCACCAAGACCCAAGAACAGGTCTGCCAGGAACAATCCCTCCTACACGTTACTAAATTCCCCGACCCACCTTTGTAACTGGGACACTAGTAACTCACAAGGCTATTTAATGAAGAATTGGGAGGAACTGACTTCTTAAGCATGCTGTTAGCACTGTATGATTGGTGCTTGTACAGTGGAAATTCCTTCCGTTTGTGCTGAGTAGGTCTCTTTATAATACAAAAGAGAAAAGGAAGAAGAAAGCCATCAGGAAATATATTCTGATAAATGATACAGACCATTTCCCTTCCCCTTCTCTTTATCCCCCTGGAATGTACACTTCATGTTCCAGAACTAATTCACTCCATAAATACTGAATGCTTACAGTGGGCATTATTCTGGTTCCTGAGGAAACGGCAATGAAAAAGACAAAATCCCAGTTCCCATGGAGCTAACACTCTAGTGGGAGACAGATAATTGTGAAGACAGAAATATAACATAATGTTTAATGTATACATGCTTAGAAGAAAATAAAGCAGGGAAAAATGAGAAGAAAGTGGAAATGGCTCCGATTTTCAATAGGACAGTCAGGAAAAGCCTCAGTAAAGAGGGGATCTGAGACAGAGAAATGAATGAAGTGAGGGAATGAGCCATGAGAAAATTTAAGATGAGAATTCCAGGCAGCAGGAACAGCATGTACAAAGACCTTAAGTAGGGAGCCAGCTTGGTGTGCTCAAATGACAGCAAAGGTGTGAAGGTGGCTGGAGCAGAAGGAGGAAGGGAGCCACCAGAGATGAAGCAAGGAAAGCCTTTCACATAGACCTACTGGAGGACTTTGGATTTTGTTCTACATGTGATGAAAACTATTAGAAGGTCTGAGCAGGTGAATATGTGATCTGATTGTTTTAAAAGATCATTCTGGCTGTTATTCAAGAGTAGTCTGATGTGACAAAGCTAAGAAAAGTAACTGTGGAAGGGGAAAGAAATCAGAGTTCTATTTAGGACAGTGTATAGGATCACACACCTTGTGCATCTTCCCAGATTTCCATCACTGCTTATTTCACCTGTGTCAGGTACCCCTCCACTTTAGAACTTGGGTAAATCCACATCAAAGGTCATGGAACCCATCTTTCCAAATAGCACAAATGCGGCCATATGACAATCCAGCAGTGCTGGGCTAGCTCTCCATGGGGTGAACCTTGACCAGTGAAAAACACAAGATGGAAGGGGAACAGACAAATTAAGGCCTCTCTCTCTCTCTCTCTCTCTCTCTCTCTCTCTCTCTCTCTCTCTCTCTCTCTCACCACTCCATGGTGCAATGCTTTCCTACAACTCTTTAGGAGGCCTATGTACTAAGTAAGCAAGCCTGTGGGTGATCTGCTATGTTCTTTCATAGCTCAGTGTACAGCATGGACCAGGGCAGTAATGCATCTCATGGCCTAGCACTGCATCTTCCCTTCCTTCACTTCCCTTTATTCCTCACTTCCACAACCTCAACTTGCACTTTCAAAATAAATTGATCGTATCAAATGCTTGCCTCGAGCTCTGTTTTCCAGAGGGTCTGCCTTAAGATATGCATGTGAAGTTGAAAATGTTCATATTAGATAACTAATTAAAGTTTGGTATACAATTCAGTATTTCAAGAAAAAGTTAGAACTAGAGATATACATTTTGGAGTTAGGTATAGATGATATTTAAAATCATGATACTGGATAAGATCTCCAAGGGAGAATAGAGAAGGGATAGTAAATAGAGAAGAGAACCGAGGCTTAACTGAAGGGCCCTCCAGCACTTAAGAATGGAAATGAGAAGTCAGCAAAGGAGTCCTAGAATCAGGTGTAAGGAAAAGGAGAAAATGTATTATGAAAACCAACTGGAAAAAAAAAATGCTTCAAAAAGAATGTCAGTAGTTGCTGGTACATAAGAAAAATGAAGAGTCAAAACTGACTATAGCAACATGGAGGTCATTGGTGACTGGACAAGAGTAATTGTTGGAGTGCTTAGGATGAAAACTTGACTGAAGAGGGTTCAAGAGAGAAACAGCAGCAAGAATGGGCAGGCAACTCCTAAGAGGAATTTTGCTATGGAAGAAAGGAAAGAAATTAGGAAGGTGTGCTTGTCTAGGTCCTTCATGAAGCACATTCCAAGCCTGGATAAAACTTGTAAATATTTGATTAGGGGGAACGCCTCTGTAAAAAAAGGTAGAGAGGGAGCTGGAGGAGGTGTGGAGTGCCATCAGACAATAGCACGAGTCTGAGGCTGAGTGAAGGAGAGAAGATGAAAGTGTTGAATGGAAGCATCCTAGACTGCCAGGCAGTCCACGGAAAGTTCTACAAAGCCATCAGTTCTCCAGCCAGTGTTGGGCCAACAAAGGAGTACTGTGTCTTCCACAAAAGAAGCTGTATTAGTATTCCTGCCAAACTTGGTCATTGGTGGGAAGCAATCTACAGGAAGCAATGCCTCAATACAAAGACAGGATGGATTGCAAATCTCAGCAGCTGGCGCACTCGGTCAAGCACACCTCCTTTAGTAGGACATCTGCAGGCACATTCTCAGGGCTGCCAGGAAAGGTTAATAGAGAAAATGAAGGATGATGGGACAATTATTATTATTTTTTTTTAGGATGGCAGATGACTGAGTAGAGAGGATCATAATGAAGCTGAAGAGAGAAGGCAATGGCAGAAGCAAGTCCATGAAATGATGGAAGGAGAGTGGATCAACTACATGAGTGGAGGGTGTGGCCTTACCTGAGACTCTGCCACAGGAGGGAAAATAGAGACTATAGAAATTCAATGGATTGATAAGTTGCTTGGTAAGAGAAGGAGGATGTCCTTTCCTGATCTCTATACCTTCTCAGGGAAGTGGGAAGCAAGGTCATCAGTCAAGAGTGAGGAGTAGGGAGGGAGAAATGAAAGTTTGAAAAGAAAGGAAATGTCAAGAAATAGTCATCAAGCCCAGCCCGCATGGCTCAGTAGTTGAGTGTTGACCTATGAACCAGGAGGTTGTGGTTCAGTTCCCGGTCAGAGCACATGCCAGGTGGGGCATACAGGAGGCAGCCGATCAATGATTCTCTCTCATCATTGATGTTTCTATCTCTCCTTCTCTGAAATAAATAAAAATATACCTATTTTTAAAAGAAATAGTCATCAGGAACTGTGGAGAGTGGATCAACCAGGAAATGTGGTAGAATTGTGAAGTTCACTGTGTGTGTGAAGAAGAAAACACAAAAGGATTTACTGCAATGTAAAAAAAAGTATTAAAAAAACCACAGTCTTATTATAGATAGTCAGGATCTTTTAAAATTTGCCAGTGATTCTAACCCATAGCCAGGATACAGAACCAGGTGCTAAAAGAGTGCAGGAGAGGAAACAATTCATTCCAAGAAGAGAAATGGATGATATATTTTGTGATACACTTGAGTTGGGTTTTAAAGTTGGGTTTTAGCAGAAGAAATGAAGCAAAAGGAGCTTCTAAGGCTGAAGGTAAAACATGAAGATTAAAAAATACACTCTAAAAGGGGAATGTGCACAGTAAGTTTTAAAAAATGCTGTGTTCCTTGAGGTTAAGATGCCAAGGGTGAGAAGGGGTGTAATGATAGGTAAGTGCAGAGAGGGGTCAGAATACCAATGGGCGGTTCAACCTATTCCAGGCAATGGGAGCCACTGCAGGTATTTGAGCACAGAAATGACATATAAGGCCAAGTGACATTTTGCAAAGTCACAATCTTTCATCTCATAAAAACACATCTTGTTTCACTGTCTCACTAGTTCAGCATGTGAAGAGATTTCATAATTCTTCACTTTGAATCATTTTCCTAAGATAATTAATTGAATTGGAATAATATATTGGGAATAAATGGGGTCAATAATCCTGTAAGCAAAGTGTCTCTAGGTGCAACAGACTATTAAATGTCATTAAAATGCATGCAACGGGTTCATCTTTACCAAATCAGTTGAAGCCATTGAGGAAAAAATATGAAATACCCAATTTTAAAATATACAGGGGTGAGCAAAAGTATCTTTACAGTAAATTATGGGAAACACAGTGTGCTTGACTATAGCAAGTAGACTACAAGAATGTATAAATAATGAAGGCTGGCAATTTGAGCACTTACGAGATTGCGCCTAAGTGCACTGTGGCATTGTGACATTCTTTTGAATTAATAAAGCTATTGTAACAATCATAACCTGTCTTTTTTCCATATAAACAACTTTAAAGCTACTTTTGCCCACTCCTATACATATTTGTGTCCTCATATGCTTTTCAACATCACTGAAGAGCAATTCAAGTTCAGATAATTCGAACCTTGGAAAAGTACAATATATGGACATACATACATGCTTAGGAGTGATTTTCAATATTTGAATAGAATTTCTTTCTGCTTATAATTTTTCTTTAATTAATATTAAGGTCAGTTTGCATTTTCCTTGAATATATATTATAATGGTGGGGAGAATACAGACTGATGGCACCCATAATGTCAAATGAAGAGGAACCTCACTTTTCCTTTGCCCCAGTTAATCCACAAAATGAATATTTCACAGGAGAACAAAATGGAGCTGATCATATGTGATGGACCATGAGGACTGTGTTCTATCACCATAATACAGAATAAGAAATAAAAGAATGGGCACAGATTTCTTTGCAAAAGACTTAGATTCAAGAGAACCAATAAAAAATTTTTTTTCAGATTAAAGTATAGTAAGAACACTTGGAAGGTACTTTACATTTCCACATCAGGGTAGGAGGAAAGGAATTTCACGCTAAGCTCAGTTATTCATGGAAATGAAAATAGAAGCTCCTTTAATGAAACCTACCTATTGTTAATGTCCTGCTCTCATAATGTGTATTAAAACATTATTATTGTTTTCCTATGGGTGTTTTTAATATTGTTCATTAACCGAGAAAACACGAAGAATAATTCAAAGACCTTGTTTGGAAATAGACTTGCTACATGGGAGGGAAAGGAAATGAACTCAGAAGAGACATTGTTGGCTCAGGATTTCATAGACAGCAACAATGCCCAAGGGAGAAAATCACTGCGGCTCTCATGCTTTGTTTTTGCTAAATACGTTTCCAGGTTGATGCTCCTGGACATTGACAGACCTCTCCTTCCTACTGCCTCCCATTTTAACTGCGAGTATGACCTAATCCTTCCCCTGGCTCTGCAACTGGCCGGTCTGGTTGAGACCAGGGCCACTGGACAGGGAATGGGACTAATTTTCAGCATACATCAAGGATGGCACCAGCACCTCCCAATGGGACAGAGCTTCAGAATCTCCAGAGAAAGAAGACCAAGGGGGGGCAGATCTGTGAAAGCACCTTGCACAAAACCATGTCTTTCTCTTTCCTTCGCCTCCCCACAACTGACGCCACTTATCCTGCAATACTTTGAGCCATACCTAATATTCTTTATTGCTGTATTTCTCAAAAGGTAAATGTAGCCCTCTGCCTCTAGTTTCCTTCCACTCTCCTCTCCCTAGGTAAGATGGAGATCAAAGATCTCCTCTCTCTCTCTCTCTCTCGCTCTCGCTCTCACTCTCGCTCTCGCTCTCGCTCTCTCCCTCTCTCCTTGTCTTCCATCCTCCCTCAGTTTTCTTTTTTAAACACAGGAAAATGAACCCACAGGACTTAGAGGCCCATTAAAGTCTCCAGTAGCCCACTGAGTCAATAACATACAAACCAACTTTGATCTATGCATGACCAGAGATGTTGCATTGAGAAAACAATGTGTTTTCAAAATTTTAAAATGTACAAAAATATGTTCTGACTGATACATCTTCACCATCTTTACTGGTATCTGTAAACAACACACATGCCAAAAGAAATAGAAAAGTTGGGAAGAACAACCAATTGGGAAGAGGAACTTTGTAATCCTGGAATGACTATGGGACTTGGTAACCACAATCACAATTTAGGCTTTATCCCCATTCCCTTAGATCAGAATTTTTTCATGTTTGAATTAACAAGGGCTTTGTCTCTGCCAATTTTCTTATTAATTTGAAACCATGTTACAAAAGCTTCTGAGCCCCTTGGAACAAAAGATGGTGGGAAATGATGGGGATATTGGTAGGGCATGCATTAACTGTGCTGGACATTGACTCATAGCACCCAGGAGACTGAAAAGAATACATTCCCCTTCCAGAGATCTTACCCAGTGGCTCTCAAGGAGTAGCTTACATGCCCCAGGATTTATTTTAGAGGAATCTTCTTCCCAGTGCCTCTTCTCATGGACTCCTGGGAATCCATGGATATGTTTTGGGGAATCTCCAGGTGTAATCATATAGTGCATATTTCATTTCAATGATCTTTCAAAAACAACATCAGCACATTTTGGAGTATCTGGATGACCCCTTACAATTGAGCGCTGCCCATTGGGGATCCCTGAAGTGGTAGCAGTTAGATTTCTGTGCAGTGCTTCTCAACCCTGAGGTCCCCCTGTGTGAGGAGATGTGAGTTCAGGCATGGGGGTCACTGCAGTGGTCAAAAGCTAAGGATCGAAGGACAGCATTCCTCTTCATACCCTTCAGTCTTGCTATGTTGCAAATGAATGTTTCCTCTTCTAAACATTATTTCAAGACCAATGAGAATATCTCTCAAGGGAAATGTTCATGAATTAATTTGCCTCCATATTGCATATTAAGCCCAGGGCAAGATCCCTTTGTATTTCATTCCCAGTTTCTTATTTTATCCCTCATTTTAGGTGGGCTCTGTCACCTGTATTGAACAGACCATAGCTTCCAGACTAGCAGAACTGCATCCTGTGGCTTGAGAGGTGCTGAGAAATTTTTGCTAGTGCCCAGAAAAAAAAATCCTCCTAAGAGCCTCAGACTAACAGATAATGTCCCAGTAACCCTTACTGGTCATCAGAATTCAGAGAATATGGAATGAAATTCCAGTCAGAGCAAATGCTTACTGATTTATAAATTTTCTAGAGTTGATTAGGATGAACCAAAATGAGGAAAAATGACTGGGGGAAAAAAACTTATAACATCCCCCCACAAGAATAAAATACATAAGCCAGCTGAAAATAGTGAGTTGATTTCCCAGACGATTCCTTGGATTGATTTAGATTCAGCCATCCCAAAGCCCATACAGTTCTGATTAATACCCACCTTATCTACTCTGTTGCTCACTTTCTCCCAGATGAATTAAATGATGCCTCCCTGTGCCACCCAAGTCCTGCAGGAGCACATCCTGATTGCTTAGAAGTGGTCTATTATGGTAAGTATGGAAAGCAATCATAAATTACCTCTCTCTCTCTCTCTCTCTTTCTCTCTCTCTCTCTCTCTCTCTCTCACACACACACACACACACACACACACACACACACACACACACACACAGCCTCCCCTTTCCCACTATTGCCACACAGCAGCCCTCACATCTCAATAGGCCAATTAAGGAGCATGATATATACATGCAGGTTGAAAATGAGCCATCTCTCTTCAGAGCTGGCCTCAAATCAAACAGAGCTTTATTTCCTTTGGCGTTCAGGGCAATTAACCCAGGTACTGTTGATACCTGATTCCTTTCTAACCTTCAGCACCGCAGGTAAAGCTGCTCATTCCTGACCCCTCGTTCCCTCTCTCCCTGCCAGCATCTCTTCCTGAGGTAGCTGCTGCACATCCCCTCTAAGTATTTCTCTTTAACCAAATCCATTCTCTGATGCATGTCTCTCCTTGCTCTCTCTGTTTCTGACTTTCGTGAGGCATTCCAAGGAAGGGGAGCGGAGGCAACGCTGTTGCCAAGAAAGGAAGAGAAAGGAAGGCCCGCATTGTCTTCTAATCACCAGCTCAATCAGAAATCTGGCAGCCTGGAAATGTCATGTGTAATATATGGAGCAAGCACTTTTAAAAAATTGGTTATAGGAATTTTTCTGATAAAAAGCCAGGTGACTTTTTACTGATGCTGCTAAATGAAATAATCCTTTCTCTGGTCCTTCCCTGGGGGCCATTTATCTATGATTTTATGTTATGTGTTATTTTTTTTTCATCCTGGGCCTCTTTCTCCCATATTTATTTAACAGATACACATCCTTAAGATTTTCCTTGTATTTTTTTTTGTACATTTTGTCCTGCCATTTACATGAATACATTGAAAATCCATTCTTTTTTTTTTTTTTTTTTTTTACCAGCTTCTGTTTTGTTGGATTAATAAAGTTGCTATTAAAAATCCCCCTGGATCAAAAGAAGAGGTGCTGAGCTTTAGATACAGGAATAATAAAGTGTAACTGCTGCTGATAAAATAGTTGAGTGTTGTCATATTTCAGAGAGCATGTAGTAAATGTGATTAAAATCACTGTGTTAAAGAAATAGACCTTAGGTACCATTTAATCCAACCCACTCTTTTGTACACAAATCTGCTAAGTAATAGGATCTTTGTACAGTGGGCTGATATTGAAACAGACTTGGCTCAAACCACACAGTGGATCCATCAATAAGGCTCCCTCCCTGCCACCTGCAAAATAGAAACCAGATCCAAATAATTCTCACCACATCTGTGCTACCCAGCCTGCCCAAGCCAACGCCACTTCTCACCTGGATGGCTGTGATCGCTTCCTTAGTCTCCCTGCTTCCACACTTGCTCCCAAGCAACTATTCTCTTACAGCAGGTAAGGGGATCCTATGACATGCAGGTCAGTCCATGTTATTCTCCCACTCAAAACCCTCCAAGGTTTTCTCATCACCAATTCCAAAGTCTTTATCCATTTACCAAAAGAACCTATGTCACCTACCCCTGGCTGTGACGGATTTCACTACCTTCCCTTCTGCACCCTGCTCACTTCACTCCCACCACACTGTTCCCTAAGCACACAGAGCATACTCTCATTGATATGCGGGCTTTGACTCAGATCGTTCCCATCTAGAAGGTTCTTTCTGCAGATCATCTCATGGCTCACGCCCTTTGTTCATGCTAACCTGTGCTCAAATGTCACCTGCTCAAGAGAAGCCTTCTTTGATTACCCTGTGTGAACATCCCCTCAAACCCTTTCTCTCTCTTTCTTCCTTTTCCCAGATTACATGTTGTCACAGAATGTTTCTCTTTAACCAACATCCCTTACATATTTTCATATTCCTTACGTCTGTACTGACTACATCCCTCGGTGTAAAAGAGGCGAGGGTCTTCGCCTTGCTTCCTGTGTTGTGTTCCCAGAGGAGCGGAATCAGGCAAGGGAGGCGCAGCCTGCAGACCTGTGGCGCCCTCACAGCTCTCTGTGTATAAGGATCTACGTAGAAAAGTAACGAAGGCTGTTTTCCCTTCTGTGGTTTGTAAAATATCTGATTTGGAATGTTTGAAGTTTGGTGTAGGGCAACCAAGGACCAGTTCGGGCCAGTTTGAAATACTAAAACACAAAATAAGATCTCTGGGGACAAGATCAAATATTCTGATAGCAAACTTTTTCTTAGTAAGGTCCCCTTAGTGTGACATGTTGTTTGTGGGAAGAGGTAAGGTACTTGTCATTGTGAAAAATGTACAAACCTTGTGAAAGCCTCAGCAGAGGCCCTGCTGGAATTTCATGTTGAGTAGTGACTGTAAGCATCACTGAGGCCCTGATAAGCAGTTATAAGTAGAGGCCAAAAGCATGTACTCTGGACCCCAATCCTGGCTCGCTTACATGCTGTGATGGTTAATTTTATGTGTGTCAATTTCACTGAGCTTCTAGTGCTCCAGATATTTGCTCCAACATTATTCTAGGTGAGTCTATAAAGATGCTGTTGGGTGAAATTACCATGGGCAGAACACCAAGTAAAGCAGATTGCTCTCACCAATGGGTGAGCCTCACCCAATCAGTTGGAGACCTGAACAGAACAAAAAGGAGGCCACTCCCAGCAGTAAGAAGGAAACGCTCCTGCCTGACGGCCTTCAAGCTGGGATAACTGTGTTTTCTAGCCTCTGGACTAAAACTTAAACATAAGCTCTTCCAGCATCTTAAGCTGCCAGCCTTTGACTGGAACTATACTATCGCTCCCAGGTCTGCAGGTTTTTAGACTTGTCAGCCTATATACTCATGTAAGCCAATTCCTTATAATAAACACATATATGTCTTTATTGATCCTTTTTCTTTGGAGAGCCCTAACTACTAACACTCATGTTATTGGTATCCTTGTCAAATTACTTAATATTTCTATCCCGGTCTGTAAAATGGGAATAATAAAATTCCTAGCATCCATCACAGAGAATTATTGTGAGTCATAAATTAAGTTACTATGTATCAGTTGTTTAAGCTGTTTCTAGCACATAGTAAGCACTATTTCAAGTTATTATAATAGTTTATTATTCATCCTACACAATGTCATTACACGGTGAGGAAATTTTTAAGAAATGTGTGTTTTTAAACAATTTTTTTTTAAATCGTGTTTTTGTATGAGCAGTTTGCCCTAGGTACAATGATGGGAGAGGTATAGCAACTTCTGTCTTATGTATTTTATTTTACCTTACCTTACTCCAAGACCCTAGAAGATATGATGGGATGTAGGGTACCCATTCACAAAATAATCCCTGTCATCTTAACCTAAATATCTGCAACAACTGAAATATCCTAGTATTGTTATTCACCCTTTTTAACCAAAGAAAAAATATTGGGGATCAAGGTTTAAAAAGCTGTTTTCTAAGCAACAACAGAGTTTAAGGTTGGTATTCAAAATCTACTTTTCAGATAAGAAAATGGGAAGAAAAGACATTGCCATTGCCAAGGTCACTCAAAAGGGCGGACTGCTAACTCTCCAGCACACTGTTTGACTCACTGAATTCACACAACCAGTGACAAGCCAAATCTCTCTTTTAATGCACTTGGTCTCTGACACCTTGAAGCCACTAGAATCCCATGTTCATTCTGAACAAAGATTCATCTCTCACTACTTCCACCTCCCCAGGCCAGTCTGGGACTTAAGGTTTAATTAAATCCTGTGGAGTTGCAGTTTTGAAGGAGCTATTATCTTTAAGTGATGCTGGTTTATGAGTGTATAAGAAAAGAGGAGGGAGAGGGAAGGAAGAAGGCGAGCAAGAGGTGACAGAGATGAGGAAGAAGGAGTACAAATCAAGTATCTTTGGTCTAAGTTGATTAGTTATGCATTTCTGCCAGTGGTAATTGAGAGGTACAAGGGGAATGTGAATTACCCATGGAAAGCGGCAGTGTGTGGTAGATGCCCTTTCTCCATTACCTGTGTCCGTGGCAGAACCCAAGTGCTGACACTGCATCACGGTTTTTCAAAGGCAATTTGGGGCATCACATAAAACAGTTCTTCGCCCTTACAATTTACATTTAGATGCTGCAGGAATCAGTTATGGGAGCAAATCTAAGTTGAGTTTACAGTTTCAATCAAAATTTCTCTTTTCTTGTGATATTTATTATTCATCCTACAAATGCCATTACACGGTGAAGGAATTTTTAAGGACAGTATTTTTGCATTGCCCCATTTACCTGACATATGATTAAGGCAAGGGTATACTCCTTCTGGGAAGTAAAAATTCACTATTCTTTGGCATTCAAACAGCAATTTGGGATGAACAAATATTTAGGAGGGTCAGGAAATGGTCCAAATTACTAAATGGTGCTCCTTCCCAGATATTTTTATTCCTGCAGTACAGAAACAAAGAAAACAGCACCTTTCCATGCAAATAGAGTGGCCCCAGGCTTTTCTTTGCAATATTTATGATCAAATTATATTTTTAATGTCTTTGGAACTCTAGAAACCATTAGAACTACATGATTAGCTGACAGTGCTGTGTTTTTAGTACATGCAATAAATCTAGGTGTAAATTTCATTTCAATATTGTTTCCTCTGAGGTTGCTAGCCACTTGATCTTAAAATGTCCACATTTGGTGCCATCTAATTCAACACATAGTAACTACTGCCTGCTATAGGATGAGGCACAGTGTTAGGCACTGTGGTGGTTAAAAATGGTAACATAGTCCCTGCACCTAATGAATGAACTCACAGTTTAGTGAGGAGATGGAGCTTGTAAAAGAGACAGAATAAATGAACAGATTAAAACAAGACGCAGAGTAAGAGAGTATCAAGATATATACAAGGTGTCAAGTGAGGTTCAAATGTCTCTCCCTCACCTCATGAATCTCTCTGATGTCATGCCACCCACCTTCCATCATCCTGTTCATCCTCCCTGTGGATTCACCTGCAGATCCACAGGCCACTCCTCTTCACTCCTTGAAGACGCAGCACTTCACTCACTGTCACTCTCCACCACTGCTCTTGGGGATTTCACTGTCTACTTGGAACTCCTTCCAATATCCTGGCTTTTCAGTTTCATTGCCTTCTCAGCTACAATGCTCTGACCTTCCACCCACCTCAGCTTCCCTCTTTGCTTTACACAATGTCATTACACACAAATACACTGCTTCCTGTGGCTCAATATCAAGCATCCCATTCTCTGAGTTCCATCTGCTATCCTGGCTCATTCCCTCTGGTACCCTAACTCCAACAGTTCATTGAATCCATCCATGTTTTTGTTGTCCCTCCCCACCCTAGTCTAAATTCCACAACCCATCATTATTACTCACTGCATTGCACATGCTCTAACCTCCCTTACACCCAACCCTGATTAATTACAAATCCCACTCTGCACCTGCACCTGAGTCACAGGCACCCAAGCCACTGGTGAGCACATAATTATGCTGATTAGTCACACTTCAAGTTGATGACTACAAACTCCAAGTGGGACCCTACTGCTTCCTGACATGCATATTATATTTCCCTAATCCATTCTGTCTCCCATTCTCCAAAGGAATATTCCTTATCTTCTTTTCTCTCCCAAACTTCCAACACTTCTTCTGCTATATTTTCTCTAAGATATAAGCTCAGAAAACAGAGGCAATCAGAAGAGATTCCACATCTTCCCACAGCCATAAATTTGCCTGCATCTGTATCCATATATGCTTGCTTCCCTCCTATTAGAATGGATGAACTGTTTATGCTCCTATTGGAAGCCAACGCTTCAATTTACACATTGGATCTCTTCTGCTCTTGCCTACTCAAGAATTTTGTAACTCTCTCTCTCTCTCCCACATCACTGAATTTTCCATCTGAATCATTCCCATCAGTATACAAACATATGATAATATCACCTATCTTTTTAAAAATCCTTCCCAGATCTCATATTCCTCTCCAACCATTTTGTTGCTCTCCTTTATAGCAAACTCATTTTTTAAAATGTTATTTATACCTGCAGTGTCAAATTCCTCTCTGTCAGTTCTCCCTTGACCCAGACTTTTATCCCCAACATTCCACTGCAATTGCTCTTAATCTCCATCATGACAATGGTCACTTCTCTGCTCTCATCTAACCTCTTATACTGACAGTATAAGACAGGGTTTTTTATTCCTTTCTCCTCAGATTTCTTTCTTTACTTGGCCTCCAGGACAAAGATCTATAAACTGACAAAGTTGAAGCCGTTATTGCCAGCCATGACCTCTGCCCAAGTTCTAGCTTTGTGATCCAACTACCAACTAGACATGGCCACTTGTATACCTAATAGGTACCTCCAACTTAACATATACAGAAGTTCCACTAAAAATTTCTCCCTCTAATCCATTTCTCCTATAGTCAAGCCCCTCTTCAAAATAACGATCAATTCCATCTGTCCAGTCCTCATGTAAAAAGTTTGAAATCATCTTTGGTCCTCTTCCCTCCTGCATCCAACCCAAGAGCAAATATTGTTGGAGCTACCTTCAAAATATAGCTGAACCGAGCCACTCCTACCAGCTCCACTGCTACCCTAGTTCAGGCCACTGTCCAATCTCATCTGGATTTTTGCAATTGCCTTCTAATGAGACTCTCCTCACAGAGACACTAGAGTAGTTTGTTTGTTTGTTTTTTTTAATGTTAGTGTCATTCTCTACTCAAAATATTCCAGGAGATCCATATTTCATTCAGAATAAAAACCAGTTTTCTAAAGTTCCCCCCATGTATTGGTGCCCACAGCCTCTGTGAAATCACCTCCCACCACTGTTATATGGCTCCCTCTTCCTTGCTATCCCCAAACATGCCAAGCACAGTCTTGCTTCGAGGCCTTTGCCCCTGCTGTTTCCTTAGCCTGGAACACTCTTTCTCCAGATATCTGCAAGGGTAACTCCCTCCCTTAATTCAGGTCTCTGCTTAAATGTCACTGTGTCAGATTTCCCTGAATACCTTCCAAGTTATCTTGTGCCTTGTCACACTCTGTCACTTTACTGTGCTTCACTTCCAATTTTCCTGAAATATTACATATTTCTTTGTTTGTTTGAAATGACAGTGAGTGCCTTGAGAACAAGGACTTTATTTTGTTCCCTGTTATATGCCCAGTGTCTAGAAAGATGCCTGGCACATCACAGGTGCAGAATAAATATGTATTAAATGAATGAAACATTTCTGCCATGCTTCTCTTGCACCTAGTAGCAGCACCAAGAGAAGTGGGAGTGAGGGATAAACCCTCCCCCATGATTTTTGTCAATTCCCTCAACTATGATTGCCATGCAAGCCAATCAAAGCACTATTTTCTCTGCAGATGCAATCAAGGTAAGACCTCCGGGCTCCCTCCCAACCATACTGCAGCCCCAAAGCCTGCCTACTGAGGAGCTTTCGAGCAGCCACTGCTTGTACTGTCTCGCCCTTTCTACTTCTTCAAACTCATAATACTCTCCAATAGTCCTACTGTCTCTCTGGTCACTCCTTTTTTATCTTTTTTGTGGGTTTCTCTTTCTCCTCTTCTCACCTTAAATTTTGTTTTTCCTAGGATTTTGTTCTCTGCCTTCACTGCTCATTCATGTTGGTTGATCTCTTTCATTCCCATTAATCACCATACATTTGCAAAAGGCTCACTAATCTATGTCCTCATTCCAGACTTTTCCTATTCTCCAGCCTTGTCTATCTGTCTATCTACCTATCTATCTATCTATCTATCTATCTATCTATCTATCTATCTATCTATCTACTAAGCAGCTCCAGCTGGTGACCCCACAGGTACATCAAGTCCAACATGTATATATTAGCCAGACTAGACTAATTTATGCTGTAATAACACGCAACTCCAAAATCTCAGTCACGTAACATGCAGAAGTTTATTTCTAGCTCACTCAAAATCCACGTCAAATCCAGGGATCTCTCCAGGGTAACTTCTTTCATACTCAGAAACCCAAAGTTCTTGAATCTTTTAGCTCCACCATCTCAACACAAAGCCTCCCTCATGGTCCATAAAGCAAGACCAATCGCATCAGTACAGCTATCCCCAACTTTCCTACTCAACCCCGCTCTTCCACACAGGTATTTAAGCCAGAAACATACTCAATCCTACCCCTTGTCCTTCACCTCTCACATCTAATTATTCTTCAAGTTTTACAGGTTCTACCTCCTTAAATATTGCTGTAATTGGACCCCTTTTCTCCACTGCCTTACTTTAACCTGCCATCACCTCTCATTTGTGGTCTTCTGACCCGTCTCTACACTCTTAGTCTTCTAGTAGGTGTCACATCTCAGGGAAGCATTTCCTGATATTTCAGATCAAATGCTCCCCTTATCCCAGCCTCCTCCTACTACCCTGTTCTATGTTTTGTTCTGTTATTCAAAATCCTTGTCACTATCTGATATTATAAGTACACAGACTTGTGTCCACCCGCTGCTGCCACCATACATATAAACATGTGCTGGAATGTGAATTCCTTGAGACAAGGGACTTTGACTATCAGACCTGCAGCACCAGTTCCTAGAACAGTGCCTAGCACAAGGAAGAACCTTAATGTATACTTGTGTAATGAATAAATTTTCCATCATGAAGCCCAAGTCATCTTTCTAAAACAAATCTGACCGTGTAATTTCCCAACTTAAAATGCTCCAACGACTCCTTATTGTATTTTCAGATAAAATTCCGGCTCCTCAGCAAATTTCTCAGACCTCCCATGAACTGTATTTATTTCTCTGGTACCACCTTAGACTACAGTTCTCTCATTCTCAAGGGGTTTTTCTCCCCTAGTGGAGTTTGTCAGTGATTTTCCCTCTGAGTAAAGGACTAAGGCAGCCGCTTTCTTTGCCTGGTTAACTCCAATTTGTTCTTCAGGATTCAGGTCAAACAATGACTCCTCTTAGAGTCAGAGCCCCTCCTATGTACAGCACCTAGTACTAGTCACTAAGTTACAACCAGGGACTGTGACAGACTCTAGGTTACGAGGCCCTGGGCTAGATGCTACGTCACAGCTGTAAGCATGACCTAGCCACATACTGGTGGCACAACTAGTTCTAAAATTTAACTCCTACACCTAGCTTAAAGAACTGTTCATATAAAATATTATTAATAATGTTATGTTATTGTTACTCCCACTATAGTTATGCTTCTCTTATCCAACGGCTTTAATTATCCAGAATGACCTGAAAACTCAGAAATAAGCAAGCAAGGTGTTTGAGTAGCCAAATTGGTGTCACAAGTATGATATATTTTATTTATAATCCAGCCCCCTACGGCCTCCCCCAGAACCTAATTATTGTGCAGTGTACTCTGATTGAAACACATTTCAAACAACCTTCAGTATTTGGTTCCTTGACTCACAAGATAATAAAATCAACCAATCAAAAACTGTTTCATTAAGGGCCTACAACACACAAGACTCTGCTAAATTTGCGGAGATACAAGAAAGTATAAAAAGTCCCCACTCCAAGAGGTACATGGGAACTCTATACTTTCCACTCTATTTTGCTATGAACTTAAAACTGCTCTAAAAAGTAGCAGTTGTTTTTTAATTTAGGTCCCCACTCCTGTCATCACCACCACCCACTTTAAAGATGTTCCCCAAATAAGAGCACAGGATAGAGGCAAATACATCATGAAAGCAAGAAATGAAAACTGTCTTTTTTCAACTAAAGAGGATACAGGGGGAAATGTGAAAATCAGGAATGAGAACTTAATAAATACAGAGGTTTAGAACTACTTATTGAAGGGATAAAGAACCCTAAAGAACCTCTGATCCAGGACAGGGAGAAGGGTACTCAGCTAACAGCTGAGGTCTGAATTTTCACCCAGATTGCTATTTGCTGGCTGGGCCATCTCCAGGAAGTCACACCAGCTCTCTGGGCCTCATTCTCTTCTGTGTGTTGTGAGGGAGCTGAACCAGACGTTCTTCATCAAGGCCCACCAAGTTCTACAATCCTATCATTCTCTGTTCAAAGTTCTGACTTTGAGCCACCAAGATAAAGATAAATTATAAGGTGTCCCCCTAAAAAATGTATACACATACTTTGAGTAATTATAAAGGCAGTGTTTATTAAAATATTCTTCATTTTCAAAATTACATTATTAGCTGTTAAAGTGTGTATACACTTTTTTGGGACACCCTATATATTCACTGTACTCTGATTTAAAAGGTAGGCATGGGTATTCATGTATTTAAGACAGCTTTATATGAATGGTAATTTTTTTAAGTTTGCAATTTAGCAGGATAAGTTTCAGTTATCTGGAAAATCCACTGATGTGGAACACCGCTATCCCCTATGGTGCCCAATAAGTGAGGATTTCACAGTGCTGAACAGCCCAACATGGGCTGACCAAAATAGTACAAGGCCAAAGAAACAGAGAAAACCTGCAGAGGATTCTCCTCTCCCTGCAGTTTCCATAAAAAGGATGGACCAATGGTGGTAAATTTGTCATTCCCAAAGAGCACCCATTTAGGAAAATAAGTATTGTGAGAGGTAGCCATCAGCTCCTAAAGACGGACTGGCACCACGGCTCTCTCTCTAATCACATCCCACCACACCTCGCCTCACTCTGAGCAAGGCATAGACACACCCTGCTGGAAGCAGGGACTGCGCTGTCTTGCAGAACCTTCTACCAAAAAATTATCGGTAGCCAGTACAGATGAACACCTGTCCATGTAACTGTGTTTTAAAACTTAAATATATCTTCCCCTTTGCATGGATACATTGCATGAGAATTATTTCATGCTTCAAAGATGAGCAACAAATGAGTTGCCAATGGTCCTGCCTCTGGATAGAGGGAGAATGCCAAGCTGGGAGAGGCTGCTCACATCAGTGCCCAGCGAGGTGGAGGAGAGCAGAATCCTCAGGAAGCTCACGCATTCCTTCATTCATTCATGTACCAAATAGTTTCTGGACCCTATTATGTGTTAGGTAAGGAGTTAAATCCAGAAATGTAAGGGTGGGTGAAAATAACTAGACATAATCTTTGCCTTTACATAATTTACTATTTGTAAAATTAAAATGGTCATATGAGCTACTGATGATTAGTAATATTTAAGAAAAGCTGGATGCTGGGGAAGGAATCTGGGCGTGGGGGATTGATCTTATTGTGAGGACAAGGGAAAGCAGAGAAGCTTTCTCTTAAAGAGATGGCATTTAAACTAAGAACTCAAGGTTGAGCTCGCGTTAACTTCTAGCCTTTCATTTATGGCAGGCAATCAATTATTTGCCATCTTCTTTCAATGTTTCTCAAATAAACTCACACACCTTAGTACACTGGAAAAACACAAAGTCACTAGGTCACTTCACACAGCTTCCATTCTGTCAATTTTACTCAAAATCTATTAGAAAAAAAAGTTATTATATTAAAACCAACACAGAATTACTATGGTAGAAAAAACAAGATTTGAGGGGATTTTTTACCAAAAAAAATATATAAAATTTCTAGAAAATTCTAATCTCCTATAGGGTTGTTTTGAACCATACTCACCCCTCCATTCATTTTCACCTGTCATGAGGGCTACTTCAATAGAAAAGGATGAGAAATTATTGATGTATCATTAACAAATAGAGCTTCAGATATGACACGAATATTTTTATCACTGAACTGTTAAGTGACTTTATAGAGATATGTGTTTATTTCTAATAGGAACAGTAATCTATATATATAAAAGTCTAATATGCTAAGTGTCTGACCATCCAACCACATTTTATATATATAAAACACTAATATGCTATGACGTGCACTGACCATCAGGGGGCAGACGCTTAACACAAGAGCTGCCATGATATGCACTGGCACCGTGGACCTGGCACCCACAAAGCAATACTCAGTTTCTCCCAAGTGGGACATGGGCCTTGCCACCACACCAGAGCAATAGCCCACCAAATCGCAGCTGACGATGCTGAGACCCCATGTCGCAAAATGCTGCCCACAGCCCAGCCCAGCCCAGAAATGGTGGCTGTGGGTGCTGGGTGGTGGGTAATGATTTCACATAGCAATGCCCGGCTTCCTCTCCCTAGCAACGACTAGCCTCCTTGCAGTTTCTTCAGCCCAGGAACACGACAGTTGCTTTATAGCCAGGTACAAACATTTCACACTGTAACCAGATGTCTGTGAAATGTTTTCCCATGCCTCATCTCATTTGATCCTCACAGAAGTCCTGGAGTAGTTAGATAGGAAACTCAGTGGAATCCTATTTTCTTTTCATTAGCCATAAAATGGAGATTTAGAAAGTTTGAAAACTTGACCCAACTGAAAAGAAGAAATGGTGGACCTTGAAAATGACTTCAGGTTTTCTCACTGTGCAGAATATAGTCAAACACTGTTGCAGTTAAATATTTTACCCTTTGTTCTCCCTGTGTGATCTACAATAATAACCTGCTTCATGTTGATACTTACTGTTGTGTTGCTGACAATTACCTCAAAGAGAAGTTGGGGTGCTTCACTGGGCTGGAAAAAGTTTAGCTAAATCAGTAAGCAAGTCTAATTAAGCAAGTTTATTCCACATATATAAAAGGCTGACTCCCGCATGTGTGCTACATATAAATCTCTTGCTGGTGCCAATCACATGCGTGTGTTTTGATCTGTCATTGTTGATCATGAATTTGGTTGACACTTCTATTATAGAGAAAGGGTAAGCAGTGATATTAAAATATTTCTCCTAATTAATTTCCTTTCAATGTGCACAAATTCGTGCACCAGACCACTAGTAGTAATATAATGGTAGTTGTTGCTGTTGTAGTTAGTACAGGAGTAGTAGCTGCCTTGTTACAGTTATAGTAATAGTAGTAAGTAGCAGTAGTGGTTGTTATAGTCATAGTAGTAGTAGTAGTAGTAGTTGCAGTAGTAGTTAAGAGCTGGGTTGGAGCTGAACTCTACCATTTACTAGTTAATAAGATTGGACAAGTTATTTAAATTCTCTACATCTTTAGAATGGGGTTAATAAAAACATCTACCTCCTAAGAGTGTTGCATGAAATACATACAACGGTGCAGGCACAAAACTAGCATTCCATAAGCCTAAGCTATTTTAACATATTATCTTTATTATTGTTGTTATTAGCCTTATCGCATATTTCTACATCCTGTGAGAGGAAATTGGAGGGAAAGGAAAGCAAGTCAAAGTAAATTTGGGGTTGAGGAGCAGTGACTAACAAAATAATCTATC
Organism: Plecotus auritus; assembly: GCF_963455305.1. Taxonomy (NCBI): domain Eukaryota; kingdom Metazoa; phylum Chordata; class Mammalia; order Chiroptera; family Vespertilionidae; genus Plecotus; species Plecotus auritus. The sequence continues at coordinate 212,106,443 of NC_137770.1, forward strand.
TTTAATACAAATCAAACCCACCATCATCGATTTCATTAGGGAAGAAATGCTTTCCATGTAAGGTTGTCATCATAATTTCCTTTTCAGTACTTTTTAATCGGCCTTTATGCACTAATACAAGTCAAACTAATCCATATTGTGTTTTTTAAAGACACAATTATATCAAACCCCAAACAGGGAATGGGGTACTTGGTGTGTTCAAGAAGGTGGACCTAGCATGACTTTTTTTGCTTATAATTACTTATTACTTCTTTTACCTCTCTGGAGTAGATTACCAGAGAGGTAATTACTCTCCGGTTCCTACAACCCATTCTTTTAGAGAAAAGCAAGTCATCCTTAGCCATTTAATTCTCACTGCAGAACTCAAAGTGCCAATGCAAGCCTTAGAACTGCTGTCCCTCATGCTTTCCTATATCCTTACTGTGTAAGAGCCTTTTCCTCTTTAAAGACTAGTTAGAACCCCATGATTTAAAGACCCAAGCAGCTGGACACTTAATCTGCTTAGCTGGGAGCACAATAGCTTGTTTACAGACCTGGTAGAAAATAATATAAACATTTTGCCCTAAAGACAAACTTAGCATTTAGTTCAACTGCATGCAAGTAACTTAATCCTTTCTTTTATTTTTCTTAGCTGCTCAAAAGGCAGGCACATTCTCTTTAAAGATTAGCTAGAATGTGATGACTTAATTCATATATACTTACATGCCTGGCTTAACATTCTTGTGAATGTACTTTTAAACATCCTTCCTAAAAGCACTGCTGTCACTTTTACAGAACAAAGTGCCTGCAAGTCCATTCATTATAGCAGAGGTCCAGAGCACTAAAACATGTGCAGGTGAGTGCCTTGGTTTCCCAGTTCACACCCCACTCAGGGAGGCAGCAACAGGGGTCATCACAGGCTCTAGCTTTGATGGGCATCGTGAATCACAGCCCAGTGGCTTATCAGTATTTTCTTGATGGATGGTGATAAACTTTAGCAGAAAGTCTGGGAGTAGAAGAGGGTCAGCATTCTGCTACACTACAGTCACTGTTTTATAAGTTTTGTGTGGGGTGAGGAGGGTTGGTTAGTTCTGGCGCTCTTTCTATTCATCAAGGCCTGCCCTAAAAACTTCATTGAATTCAGTATAGTTTGCCTTCCATTCTTTCTCTTTCCTTGGTTTTCTTAACTCTAATTTATTGAGCACTTACTAGGTGCTAAGCACTTTGAAGATATTAATAATAATATCTAATATTTATTGAGTACTTCTATGTTTCAGGCACTAAATGCTTTCAGTACATCAACTCATTTCATGCTCATAGCCCAGTACAGTAGGGATTTACAGATGGAACAGGGGCCCAGAGGGGTTGAGTAACTTGTACAAAATTACACAGCCAAGAAGTGCAATCTGCACAATTTGGGGGAATGCTATCTGAGAGTGTCTATGGGACTTTCTTGAACATTAGTAGTGGACAGGAGGGACAAGCAGGACAACTAAGCCATTACTATCTTTTTAAAATTTACAAAGGCTTACACTGAGAAAGAGATTATGCTTTAAAAGCATCATCTAAAAATTAATGGTAGAATAAGAGCACCATTATTGGGGGGTGGAGATGGGAGAAGGGTAAAGTGCTATTTTGGGAATAAGTGGGCCTATCAGTGGCCCTGCCCTGAAATCCTACCTCATAAATTATCACAAATATGCACCTACAGTACTTTAATGCTCAGAAAAGCTGATTTGGGATTCATAGGACCTGAATTGTCTGTCCAAATATGTAACTTCGGCAAGTCACACTTTCTAAGTCTCCATTTTCTCACCAGATAATGGGACCCATACTACCACTGTCATACCTACCTCAAGGAATTGCTGTCAAGCTCAGGGACAGACTCTACAAGAAAATGGTTTTTTTGTGTGTGTTTTTTTAATTTCTTTATTGATTGTTGTATTAAATACTAAAAGCCCAGTGCATGAAATTCGTGCACGGGGGGGGGGGGGGGGTGGGGGGGGGTATCCCTCAGCCCAGCCTGCACCTTCTCCAATCTAGGACCCCTCAAGGGATGCCCGACTGCCCATTTAGGCCAATCCCAGTAGGACATCCCTCTCACAATCCAGGACTGCTGGCTCCCAACTGCTCACCTGCCTGCCTTCCTGATTGACCCTAACCACTTCTGCCTGCCAGCCTGATCATCCCCTAACCACTCCCCTGCCAGCCTGATTGATGCCTAACTGCTCCCCTGCCAGCCTGTTTGCCCCTAACTGCCCTCCCCTGCAGGCCTGGTCACCCCTAACTGCCCTCCCCTACAGGCCTGGTTCCCCCCGACTGCTCTCCCCTGCAGGCCTGGGTCCCCCCTAACTGCCCTTCCCTGCAGGCCCAGTCGCCCCCAACTTCCCTCCTCTGCCGGCCTGGTCACCCCTAACTGCCCTCCCCTGCAGGCTTGATCGACACTAACTCCCGTCCCTCGCAGGCCTGGTCCCTCCCAACTACCCTCCCCTGCTGGCCTGATTGCCCACAACTGCCCTCCCCTGCAGGCCTGATCCCTCCCAACTACCCTCCCCTGCTGGCCATCTTGTGGTGGCCATCTTGTGTCCACATAAGGGCAGCCATCTTTGACCACATGGGGGCAGCCATCTTGTGTGTTGGAGTGATGGTCAATTTGCATATTACTCTTTTATTAGATAGGATGTGTCCTTATTCCCCCATTACCCCTCAAACCCCCCCCCCATTCATGCCCTTACCCCCCTGTTGTCTGTGTCCATTGATTGGGCTTATATGCATGCATATAAGTCCTTTGGTTGGTCTCTCCCCCTTACCCCCACCCTCCCCTACCTTCCCTGAGGTTTGAGGTTCTGATCGACATTTCTCTGCCTCGGGATCTGTTTTTGTTCATCAGTTTATGTTGTTCATTATATTCCATAAATGAGTGAGATCATGTGATATTTATCTTTCTCTGCCTGGCTTATTTTACTTAGCATAATGCTCTCCATCTCCATCCATGTTGTTGCAAATGGTAAGAACTCCTTCTTTTTTACTGCAGCGTAGTATTCCATTGTGTAGATGTACCACAGTTTTTTAATCCACTCATCTGCTGATGGGCACTTAGGCTGTTTCCAAATGTTAGCTATGGTGAATTGTGCTGCTATAAACATAGGAATCACTAGAAAAGGAAGTAAACAAAATAGAGGCAAGCAATTTGTCAGAGAGAGAATTCAGAGCAATGGTTGTAAGGAAGCTGAAAAGGATGGAAGACAAATTCAATAACATGTGTAAGAGTCAAGAGAAAATGAAGAAGAACCAAGAGGAAGTGAAGAATGACATAGCTGTAATATAGAACACAATGGAAAGTATCAACAGTAGACTAGAAGAAGCTGAGGACAAAAACAGTGAGCTAGAATACAAGGTAGAAAAACCACCCAAGCAGTGCAGCAACTGTAAAAAAAATTAAAAATAAAATGAAATGAAAAAAACAGGAGGAGAGCCTAAGGGGACTTTGGGACAACACAAAATGAAGCAGCATCCACATAAACAGGTGCCAGAAGGAGAGGAAACTGAGCAAGGAATAGAAAACCTGTTTGAAGAAATAATGACAGAAAACTTCCCTGATATTGGGAAGGAAAAACTCACACAAGTCCAAGAAGCACACAGAAGAAGATGAACCCAAAAAGAATGGCACCAAGACACATCATAATTAAACTGGCGAACATCAATGACAAAGGGATCTCCCATTAGACTATCAACCGATTTATCAACAGAAACACATCAGGCCAGAAGGGAATGAAATGAAATATACAAAGCTATGCAAAGCAAGGGACTGGATCCAAGAATACTATACCCAGCAAGGCTATCATTCAAACTTGAAGGAGAAATCAGGAGCTTCACAGATAAAAAGGGGCTAAGGGAATTGATTACCACCAAGCCAGCAAAGCAAGAAATGCTAAATGGAAGATGAGAGCCCAGAGACACCTTGTGAAAGCCATCAGTCAAGCTAGTCACTTTGCTTAGGAAGAGGCTTTGTTATAGATTAAACTAGAGGCCCAGTGCATAAAATTCGTGCATGGGGTTGGGGGGGAGGGATATGTCCCTCAGCCCAGCCTGCACCCTCTCCAATCTGGGATCCCTCGAGGGATGTCCGACTTTTCGTTTAGGCTCGATCCCACTGGGCCTAAACTGGCAGTCAGACATCCCTCTCACAATCCAGGACTGCTGGCTCCCAACTGCTCGCCTGCCTGCCTTCCTGATTGCCCCTAACAGCTTCTGCCTGCCAGCCTGCTCACCCCCTAACAACTCCCCTGCCAGCCTGATTAATGCCTAACTGCTCCCTGCCAACCTGTTTGCCCCTAAATGCCCTCCCCTGCAGGCCTGGTCACCCCTAACTGCCCTCCCCTGCAGGCCTGGTTCCCCCCAATTGCTCTCCCCTGCAGGCCTGGGTCCCCCAAACTGCCCTTCCCTGCAGGCCTAGTCGCCCCCAACTTCGCTCCTCTGCCAGCCTGGTCACCCCTAACTGCCCTCCCCTGAAGGCTTGATCGCCCCCAACTGCCCTCCCTTGCAGGCCTGGTCCCTCCCAACTGCCCTCCCCTGCTGGCCTGATTGCTCACAACTGCCCTCCCCTGCTGGCCTGATCTCTCCAACTGCCCTCCCCTGCTGGCCATCTTGTGGCAGCCATCTTGTGTCCACATGGGGGCAGTCATCTTTGACCACATGTGGGCAGCCATCTTGTGTGTTGGAGTGATGGTTAATTTGCATATTACTCTTTTATTAGATAGGATGTTACTGCTGTCTTTGGCAATCACAGGGAGAAAACAAGCAAGAGAGCTGATATAAAAATCCCTTCTTATAATTGGTCTCAAAAGAAGGTATCTTTATTGTTTTATATGAAATATCATGATTCACACCACTAGCACAGATACTTGAGTATATATTGCAATAGTGAGTCTAAAGCAAAATTATCATCCTTGTTAAATATTCTTCCCATTGAGTCTCATCCGACAAAATCAAGGGCATCTGACTATTCCAAAACAAGAGGATGAACACTTGTAACAGTTATTAATACTGCTTGTCATTTCTTTCCCATTCCAGGAAGCACTGCACATGGTACACTCACACTTCCTGATCGGTTGACTGTGATTCTCTCTGGACCTTAAGTTATAGTGGAAGTAACATGTGTCATTTCCAGGCTGAACATTTAATTGCCAGTGTGATTAGAAATGTTTGAGCATCCTTTTCTCTCCACACAGTAAGCAACCATATCTGAGATGGCGGATGATCTGTCACTGTGGTCACTGCATGACTCCATGACACCGATGAGCAGAGGCTCTCTGCCAGCCCATAGAGATGCTCACCAGACTCTCCCTGGGGCTCTAAATTTCTATCTCCCCTACCAGACTGTAAGCTCTGTGAGGATAAGAGCCATAATGAATTCACTTTTATATTCTTCATAAAGTATAGCACCCATATAGACAGCAGAAGCTCAATACTATTTGCTAAATGAGTAAACGTATTTACATCTGATTCACCTTACAAAGTAATTAAATATATATTTTATGTTCTACAAAATACATTATTGAACTATTATCTCCATGTAAGATAATCACTCTGTGCAAACCAGGTATTTTCATCTTGGGCAGAAAGTATGTGAATTGTTCAATTATAAGAGGGACAAAGCTAAAAATACACACTTTTATCATGTAAACTAGAGGCCCGGTGCACGAAATTCGTGTATGGGGGGTGTGTGTTCCTCAGCCCAGCCTGCACCCTCTCCAATCTGGGATCCCTCTCACAATCCAGGACTGCTGGCTCCCAACTGCTCGCCTGCCTGCCTTGCTGATTGCCCCTAACCGCTTCTTCCTGCCAGCCTGATCACCCCCTAACAACTCCCCTGCCAGCCTGATTGATGCCTAACTGCTCCCTGCCAGCCTGTTTGCCCCTAACTGCCCTCCCCTGCAGGCCTGGTCACCCCTAACTGCCCTCCCCTGCAGGCCTAGTCACCCCTAACTGCCCTCCCCTGCAGGCCTGGTCCCCCCCAATTCCTCTTCCCTGCAGGCCTGGGTGCCTCCCAACTGCCTTTCCCTGCAGGCCTGGTTGCCCCCAACTTCCCTCCTCTGCCGGCTTGGTCACCCCTAACTGCCCTCCCCTGCAGGCCTGGTCACCCCCAACTGCCCTCCCTTGCAGGCCTGATTGCCCACAACTGCCCTCCCTTGCAGGCCTGGTCCCTCCCAACTGCCCTCCCCTGTTGGCCATCTTGTGTCCACATGGGGGCAGGATCTTTGACCACATGGGGGCAGCCATCTTGTGTGTTGGAGTGATGGTCAATCTGCATATTACTCTTTTATTAGATAGGATAGAGGCCTGGTGCACGGGTGGGGGCCAGCTGGTTTGCCCTGAAGGGTGTCCCGGATCAGGGTGGGGGTTCCCTTGGGGCGTGAGGCGGCCTGGGCGAGGGGCCTGTGGTGGTTTGCAGGCTGGCCACGCCCCCTGGTGAACCAAGTGGAGGCCCTGGTATCTGGGGTTTATTTATCTTCTACAATTGAAACTTTGTAGCCTGGAGCAGAGCCAAGCCTTCTGCTTGCTCCATGGCGGCAGCCATTTCTGTTGGGATTTATGTATCTTCTATCATTGAAACTTTGTAGCCTTAAGCGAGGCCTGGGCCGGCCAGGGTGTGCAGAAAGCTTGGCTTCCTACATCGCCGGGGGCAACCCAGGCCTCCTGCTCTTTCCAGCTCTGTGGCTGCCACCATTTCTGTTTGGATTTATGTATCTTCTGTCATTGAAACTTTGTAGCCTTGAGTGGAGGCCTAGGTCGGTAAGGGCAGGTAGAAAGCTTGGCTTCCTCCATTGCCGGGGAAACCCAAGCCTCCCTCCTGCTCTCTGTGGCTGTAGCCATCTTGGTTGGGTTTATTTGCATATTCACTCCTGATTGGCTGGTGGGCGTGGCTTGTGGGCATAGCTTGTGGTGTAGTGGAGTGATGGTTAATTTGCATATTACTCTTTTATTAGATAGGATGAGATTTCACATGTTAAGGAAGACGCACTGATTCCCAATGATGCAAATTACTTTCCAGTATTAGTGAAAGGCCTAACCTCAAACCAGCTACTGGTCTTAATGGTAATGTTCTCATTCTGACACAGAGTAAGCTAGCTGGCCAAAAGGATAATAATATCAATGATGACCTGGATAAAAACAATTATTTCCATCTAATGGTTCATTTTCCTCTAGTGGCTATTTTTGTTTGGACCAATGTTGTCTCTTTATGTTGTGAAATGAAACTTCTAAACTTGAATGCTGCTTTCAAATAAACACAACATCTTTATTCCCTAGTCCCCTTGTGTTTATTGTTTCATATTGTTAATAGATGCAGCTACTCCTCAGGGTTAAATCTCTTCTAAATAATTGTATCTGTAAAATGTGCTCCTTGTATTCTTAGTTGAGCATTAGACTACAATATCTTCAGTTAAGGTAACCTTTCCAAGTAATTAGTTGATGTATTTGATTAGCTGTCTCCCCTCCTCCATCAGAATTTCTATAACAAACACAGATGCAGGAGTTATTTTATTTTCCCAAACATGAGTAATAATTCCAGTATAATTATTCAATATTTATAAACAAAACCTTGCAAAAAATGTATATAATAAAAGCCAGGCAGAACCATTTTTCAAATATGTATGATTCCTCAAAGTTCTCTTAAATATTACCTAAAATGTTAAAACTGACTGTACCATTACTATGCCCAAATTCTCCTTTTTGTACATCTATTCATGAACAAACAAATGCAACTTCATAATCCACCCTTCCTTCTCTTTCTCAGAGGAAGCAAAAACCTACTTCCCTTCTTAATAACAGAATTTTTATTTTAATGGGTACATAAAATAAGAGTGTTAAGAAACTTTCCTTCTCCTTACATTTTGAAACTTTAATTAAAATGTCTCAGCTGATCTACCTGCTAATGATTATTTGAACAATGATGCAGAGAATCCTTTTTCTCAAAGGAATGAATACCTTCTAAGCCAAGAACAGCTTTGGGTCCAGATGTTACTGTTGTTCGTTCTCACCATTAATCACCAAACATTGCAGTAGGACCCACCATGGTTATTATTCAAACAGAGACTCAATTAAATTCTGAGGCAGTCCATTTAATCTTCATCAGCTCAAACAATGGCAACTTCATTTTTCTCAAACAAATGTTGGGTCAGAGAAGAGAAACTTCAGAGATTTTCATTTCATTGAATATTATCATAAAGTAAATGGATTTGTAGTTTGACTTTAGACAAAGGAGAGCCATAGCACTTAGCTGGAAGGCAATGCTATAAGGAAAATAGAACATCCTGCACCAGTAGGCACAAGTAGCAGTAATTTTGTGATTTAAAAAAAAAAAAAAAGAAAAAGATTCATTTGCTCCCTTAAAAGCTGTAATAACTTAAGAAAGAAATAAAGTATCTGCATTGTGAAGATGGATGTGAAGCAGGGAAAGGAGGCAGGGAACTAGAATGGGAGGAGGGAAAGGGGACACATCTAACTCTCATATTATTCACTTCATCTAGACCACAGAGGAAATAGCTCCTCAGAAGGATCCTGTTAGAAAGCAGGCTGGGCATGATGAAAGAGGCATTTATAATTCAGGACAGCATCAAATTGCTGAGACTTTTCCTACTATGGTCATGACTGACATTTTTTCTTAAGTAAGGTAAATGCAGAGGGAGTGTTACCTAGATGTCTTCAGCCATTAGTTTGGATCATAACTGCTTGCTCCAAGGGTCTCCACTGGGATAATAAAACTTTATTTAGGAACCCTTTGTTCATCATCTCTGTATTAGTCAGGATTCTCCAGAGAAACTGAATTAATAACAGACAGACAGACAAAAAGATATTATAAGAAAGCTCCACCTCACAGATGACATGGGAGCAGGGCCTTCAAGTCACATCTCTCTGGCCTGACTACCACCCCACTACCACCTCATCCATCTACATCAGCAACCCTGGTAAAAATATCCAAGCAGAATATTGAAGGAGGAAGAGAAAGAAGAGGAGGAGGAGGAGGAGGAGGAGGAGGAGAAAGAGAAGCACACTGCATCCCCTTGCTGAAAAACCCTTCAATGGCTTCTCTATCAACTCAGGGAAACAACCAAAATGCGAAGACAAAGAAACAGATCACAAATTAATGAAATGGAGGAAACAAACAATTGGATATAGAGTTCAAAACCACGGTTATAAGGTTTTTCAAGAATTTTCTAGAAAAGGCCAATAAATTTAGCAAGACCCTCGAGGATATGAAAAAGGACCAACTAGAAATTAAGCATACACTGACTGAAATAAAAAATATTATACAGAGATCTAACAGCAGACTAGAGGATCGCAAGAATCAAGTCAAAGAGTTGAAATACAAAGAAGCAAAAAACACTCAACCAGAAAAGCAAAAAGAAAAAAGAATCCAAAAAATATGAAGATAGTGTAAGGAGCCTCTGGGACAACTTCAAGTGTACCAACATCAGAATTATGGGGGTGCCAAGAGAAGAGAGAGAGCAAGATACTGAAAACCTATTTGAAGAAATAATGACCGAAAACTTCCCCCACCTGGTGAAAGAAATAGACTTACAAGTCCAGGAAGCCCACAGAACCCCAAACAAAAGGAATCCAAAGAGGACCACACCAAGACACACCATAATTAAAATGCCAACAGCAAAAGACAAAGAAAGAATATTAAAAGCAGCAAGAGAAAAACAGTTAGTTACCTACAAGGGAGCACCCATAGGACTGTCAGTTGATTACTCAGCAGAAACTATGCAGACCAGATGGGAGTGGCAAGAAATATTCAAAGTGATGAATAGCAAGAACCTACAACCAAGATTACTCTACCCAGCAAAGCTATCATTCAGAATTGAAGGTCAGATAAAGAGCTTCACAGATAAGAAAAAGCTAAAGGAGTTCATTAACACCAAACCAGTATTATATGAAATGCTGAAAGGTATTCTTTAAGAAGAGGAAGAAGAAGAAAACAGTAAAGACAAAAATTATGAACAACAAATACATATCTATCAACAAGTGAATCTAAAAATCAAGTGAATAAAAAAATCTGATGAACAGAATAAACTGGTGAATATAATAGAATCAGGGGCATAGAAAGGCATTGGACTGACAATTCTCAGGGGGGAAGGGGTGTGGGAGGTGCGGGAAGAGACTGAACAAAAATCGTACACCTATGGATGAGGACAGTGTGGGGGGCGGGGGGTAAGGGCAGAGGGTGGGGTGGGAACCTGGTGGAGGGGAGCTATGGGGGAAAAAAAGAGGAACAATTGTAATAATCTGAACAATAAAGATTTATTAAATTAAAAAAAAAAGATAAGAAACCTAATTTTATTTCTTTATCTATTAGATCCCCTAAGGAATCTCTACCATCTCTTTCTCAGGAGAGACCTCTGACCTCTCTAAGTAGGTCAGATCCCTTTATTATAAGCCCTCATAACAATGTATGTCTCTGCTTCACAGCACCTCTCACAGTAGCAACTCTACATTTGTGGTAAGCCTATAAGATCCAAGAGGCCAAGAATAGCATCTACTTTTGCTCACCATTGTATCTCCATTGCCTGACAGAGTTTCTGAACATAGCAAACAGTAAAAATACTATCTGGATCAACGAATGACAGTATAGCAATCCTAGAAGAAGAAAAACAAAACACATGAGCAAGAGCACTGAGGTAAAAAAAAAAAAAAAAGGGTGGGGGGGGACATTGCATATATAAGGAATGGTGAGTAACCCAAGACGGTAGGTTAGAACTGAGATGATGCAAAGATAGGACTAAAAACAGTGGTCCGTGACAGATCAAAAAGGGCTAGAAATTCTAAGTAACATAAGCTTTCAATTTTACAGGCAATGGGTAGCCATTGAAGGATTTTTGAGCAAAAGAAACAGAATTAGAGATGGATGATCAGATAATAATTTCAGACATGACTACACATTGGATTCATTCAGAGACTTTAAAAAAAAAATGCCAATACCAGGGTCCAACCCCAAGAGATTCTGATTTCATTGGTATGGGGTATGGCCTGGACTTCAATGTTAAAAGCTCCCAGATGATTCAGATATGCAGCAAAGTTTGAGAACCACCACATTAGAAAAATCATTCTGGAATCTGTTTCTGTTCAATTGGAGAGGGCCACATGGTGGCACACAAACTGGTTAGGAGGCTTTCTTAATGCAAGCGGCCCACGATAAGAATGTGATCTCAACAATGGAAGGGTGGTTCTTCTAAAAAAAATGTTTTGATGATCAAATGTCAGACCAAGATGGGAAACTGGACATGGGAAACAGGAAAAAAATAATTGGAAAATGATTCCAGGGTTCCCAGTTCAGAGAGCAGCATAGATGGTTCTGGGACAAATTAACCATCTATACAGAAAAGGGGAACACAAGAGAAGAAATGGAAGTGGAAACAGAGGGAAAGAGGAGAAGATGCTAAGTCCATCCCCCAGTCAACTGGCCTTCACCTTCCTCTCCTGGCCCCAGAGCCATCATCACTAAATTAAGCCAAGGTTAGTGCCTAACAACTCTGCCTGTGGCCAGTGAAAGTCAACAGATTTGGGCTGCCAAAGGACAACGGGATTTATTCTCCCTCTGGAGGCCCTCTCCTGGGCCTCCCTGTCTGAAGAGCCCAGATACAGAATTCGTTCCCAAGCGGAGTTCAGCACTTCAGCTGTCACTGGCCCCTGCCAAGAAGAGAGGGGCACAGTTCAGGAGTGAAGATCCAATCACCATGAGCCTATAGATCACAATCGCCACCTTGCCTCCTTGGATTGCGTCCCCAAGCAGATGGGAAGCCAGCGCGGAACCCAGCGCACAGATGCCATGTACTCACGCAGAGCATGAGTTAGCTGTGTGCTTCTTCTTTTTAATTTCTTATCTGATAACAAGTCCAATCCTGAGATCAATATTGCCAGCACACTGCTGTGCATCCCACCGGGCATACTTTGTTGTCTCTATTACTCTTTTTAGGGAAATAATTGTCTGTGCACACACCTCTGTAAAAATTATTTATAGCTTATTCTTTCTCTCCCCAAATGAAACAATTAAAGGGCATAATTTTTTTAAAAAAAAGGTTTGTCTCTGACCTTCACAGTAAAAGCTTGTTGAGAAAAGTTGCAGTTTTGTAAAAGTAAGGTTTGATCCCCTAGGATCTGTAGACAGAGACTGTGAAAGTGGAGAAGATGTAGCAGAGAGGGTAGGGTGTAAGTCAACAATTCCTGTCTATAGCATGACTTGAGGACAAAATGCCTATCACATGTCCAAACAACCTTCAGAACGGCCCACTTTAGCAAAAATGCCACCCGATTCGCCTCTTGGCTGCCTGGAGAGGCGGAAACAGGAGGAGTGCCAAGGCACTTGACAAGCCTCTTAGAGCCCTCAACCGGAAAAAAAATTTTCCTGACACATTTTCCCAGGGGGATGGACATTTACTATTCTAATGCTGGCCTCAGGTAACTCACATCCACGAACCATTTTGCGTGCGTGCATCTGAGGAGTGTATGTAAGAGACTCCTTGCAGTAATCTTGCCTGCTTCTCTCCTTTCCTTTCCTTTCTTTAAAAGTTTAGCAATGTCCCCCTGGAACCACAGAGTGGAGTCTACCCTCCCGTTGCCAGACTTGTCCCTGAAACATTCTTCCTCAAGTAATGGGAGAACTGGGTGATTCTTTTACAAAGCAGTGGGCTCTGGTTCTGCCAATTACAAACTTGGTGGCCTTTGGCAAGTACTTAACCTCTGTATACTTTGATCCCACCATCTATAAAGTGGGTCCCAGTACAGGACTGTTGTGAAGATTAAATACATAAAACAGGCATGCGTTATGCCTGGCCCAGCAATTGTCCCCACTATGTCAGCTGCTCTCAAGATTTTTATAAAAAGCAGTATAGCTCAGTGACTACGAACATGAACTCCACAGCCAGCCTGCTTGGGTTCAAATTCCGACTCCACCACTTCTCAGCTGTGTGATTAGGATATTTATTAACTTCCCTGTGCCTCTATGTTATTTAACCTACAGAAGAGGAATAATAATAGCATCTATCATAAATAGTTATTGTGAAAATTAAAGTATATATACATATATAAATATGTGTATCCCCCAAAATTCACTCTCTGTGTGGAAAGAACAGGGAAGTCTTAAGTGAGGTTCAGACTCACTGACGTGGCACTGGGTAGAGTTCAGCTAGGAAGACACCATCACTACCTGTGGCTGTGAGCCCCAAGGCCATTTGCCCAAAGGCTTTTACTTTCTTTCTCCACTTTGGGATCCAGACTCCAGAAACCTCCAGCTGTCATACATTTGGAAGAGAACTCAGAATAGCAAAACTGACGTGATTGAAGGACTAAAGATAAATACCCCAGGTTCACTACAAAAAAAAAGGCAGGGAAAACATCTATGAATATTTGAAAGATCATACATCAAAGGAAGAAAGAAATGAGAAATTGCTTGCTGTTATCCGAGGAAAATTGTAAGCTGATAAAACGGAGCATCAAGCAGCTTAAGCTATTCAGAAGCACAGAGAATGTGTGGCGCACTCAGCCCAAAACAGGCTTTGCTCAGCCCCTTCTGGAAGGGGTGGGGACCTGCCAAACTGATCAGCCCGATCAAGGAAGCAAATGTTCCTTTTCATTTCCAGTTGGGGTGTATTCAGTTTGCTCCATCACTATGCAGATTCTTTTCTTGAAAAGTTTATAACGACAATGAAACTGACATTGGAAATGGATGCTCCCTATACTGTGGAGTGAACAAGACCCTTCTTAAGAGTTAACTTAAGCAGGCTTACAATCATCTAGTAAGTATGTGGGCTGTAGACCATATTCCAGGCACGTGCAGTAGCATCAGTTTCCCAAAGGGCCACTTTGGAATGAGAAGGGGGAAAGGGAATGGTTATACTTGGGAGAAGAAAGAGGATATTTTGATGGGGAGAGGGAACTATAAAGGAAGACATAGAAGATACATTGACCAGAGCTGGTTTTGTCCATTGGGGTTCCTTAGATAGGATGTGGGCTCACTGGGCAAGCCTATCTACTTCACAAGCATATCTACTTCAGGACCTGGAAGAGCATGGCTGAGATGAGAAGGAGGCCCTTCGCCCAGCTTCTGCTGGGATCCAGCCTTGTTCTGGTGCCCAGAGACATACTCTCCCTGTGGTCACTGGACTCCATGATGTCAGTGCCAACAAAAGTGCCCCTCCCAAGGGTTTGCAGACAGCAGGTGCGGACAGGTGGGAACCAGCACTGGGGAGAAAGAAGTTGAAGGACAGAAGTTAACGCTAGTGACTTAGGTTCAGTGACGGCCTTTCTGTAAAGACTCCCAGAAATAAGTGAAGAGATGCATTTTGAATGAGGAAGGCCTAAACTCCTGTTATTTCTTGGGTGGGATAATCCTATCTAATAAAGAGGGAATATGCTAACTGACCATCACTCTGTCACAAAGATGGCTGCACCTACAGCTGAGGCCAAGTTCCCATAAGGAGCCTTAACGAGCAATCAGCAGGGACCTGAGGCTACACCCCCTGCCCAGCAAGGCTTGACAAGGGTGGGACTGGCCAGGTCTGGATCTAGCCCAATGGGGGTGGGTCGGCTGGGTCTGGGTCTCACGCTGTTTTGAGGTGCATGTGGGTGGGTGGGGACTTGACTCTGGGTCCCGTGGTGCACCCCAGACTCTGATAGGAGGAAGGTTTTCATATACATTTTACTAATTTTCTTTCATCTCTAACACTTCTATTATAGAGAAAGGGCCAATAGCAATATTAAATTATTTCCTCTAATCAATCCCCTTTTAATGTGCATGAATTTCATGTACTGGGCCACTAGTAATGAGATAATAGGTATGGGAGGTGCACTTACACAGAGTAAGTCATAAGCATTTTGCTGCATTGTCCATTCCAATTGCTTATTACTGCACAAAATTAGAGACACTGCCTCCTGGCTGAGGTTGCCCTGGCTTGTCTGACTTGGGTTGCCTGAGTCTTCTTTTCTGGGCTCCAAGCTCTTCCAGGACCACAGGCTCAGGATGCTTATTAGTATCAGGACATTTCTCTCAGTCGCTTCCTTTGTTGTTCAGTGTTCACATTTTTTGTACAGCAGCTTCATCAACTGCAGTGTTCTAGGTCTAGAGAGACTCATTCCTGACTTGCTATGACAGGTATCTACTAATTGATTGGGTTCTCCTCCGGTGTGTACTCCTGCAGGGCAGCAATTTTTAGTTGGTGTGCCCCAGCAGGCACACCAGTGTGCCACAGAATTTTTAAATCACACAATACCTGACTCCTTAGTTAGGGGCACTAACTTCTTTTCCCTTAGATTGTCAAAAAAACAAAAAATGACAACAGCCGACACAACAATAACCGTTCAGTGTGAATGAGTCAAAATTATACCTTTTTGTGTGTGTCAGATCAGCAAAAAATGTATTTTTAGCATGCCACCAAATTTTAGTAATTCGTTTATGTGTGCCATGAGATGGAAAAGGTTGGAAATCACTGCTCTAGGGGTCTCTTATCCAGAGAATCGATTTTCGTGTTTTACATGATACCTCTTTGTCTCCTGGTTAGCCTGCCTCCCTCTGTTCCGCAGGAATCTTATGTTCCATGCTGCAAAATCCAGTATGGATTTTTGGTGGAAAGAAAAAAATTCCAAGGTGCCTATTACCTGGGGGGGGGGGGGGGGGAGGGGGCGGGGAAATAAAGATCCCTGCTGTATGGAAGCAGTGGCGTCCAGAGTCACACCACCAAACGCCTCAGCACAGAGCAGCCTGGGAGGCAGTTCCTGCCCAGTATTTGTATCTGACTCGTCTTCTGAATTGCCAAGTCTTTTACATTACAAAATACAACTTTCAAAATTTTGTGTTTGAAACTACAGGAAAACAGTCTAAATGATAGAATAGCCACCATTTATTAAGCAGCTACTTTTTCCCAGAAGCATTTCTGGTTTCACAATAACTCAAAATTAGCCCCATTTTACAGAAGAGATATCGAAAACTCAGAAGGTCTCAAAAACTGGCAGCCAGATGAAACTGTAAGAGTGCTGGGGATCTAACCTGGAGTGTGAGAACCCAGAGCTTGGTCTCATTCCCATTGTCACATTGCCCAGGAAGGAAATGATAGCATGCTACAATGTTCTAAAGTCTCAGGACCATCCTGACATGCTAGGACAGACTTGTATGGAAGAAATGATTAAGCATTAAATATTGTCTTTTTTTAATCTTTGCCAATTTGATCAAGAGAAATGGTGCTTAACTTTAGTTCGTATTTCTTTGATTACTAATGGAAAAGACTTCTTTCATTCGTATGGTCGTTAATTTTCTTCTTCCAAGAATTACCTATTCATGTCTTTTGTTCTTTTTCCTATTGTGATTTGAAAGTTTTTCTTATCCATTTTAGGATTTCTTTATGCACTGAGGCCATTAATCACTTACCCATCATATTCATCATGTTGTAAACATTTTAGCCCAATTTATCATCTTCCTTTTCATTTTGATTAAATTGATAATTACTTTTAATTTTTATTAGGATGATAACTTTTATTATTTATGTATAAAAGTTTAGAATACTTACACAAGTAAATCCAAGTCTTTAGATTTAGCTTTGCATATATGTTCCTTTATCTTTGTACCAAATTTTCTTAAGAGTGGTCAGGTCCAGGTGAGATTATGTTACATTAACCAAACTTCCATAAATGGGTTGATAAAATAAAATACCAGTATATTAATTTACAATGAAGGCTATACTCTAGTAGTAGCCCAAATTTGCTAAATACAAATCACTTCACCCCATTGTCTTACATCTCATAGTCCATCTTGTAAGAACTGCAGAACTTAGTAGTACTATTATCATCTCTTTATAACAGAGAAAGAGGCTCAGAAATGACTCACATTATTAATGGCATAACAGAATGAGCATCCAAATCTCTTCACTATTTGACTTTTAGAAAAAGAAGTGAAATGTATGTTTTGATAAGAACACAGTCCTTTGTGTTCCAAGCATGAAAAAGCAACACAAACATTTTATTTTGCCAAACACATAGATCATTTAAAATGTTAAAAAATGAGAAAAACAGATGTAAAATTGTCTAGGAAAATGGACACCTCAATGATTTGTTTGTCATCTTCTCCCTCCTAGCCTTAACATAATAGTGCAGCGTATCCCATGACGGCTCATAAAGCGCACCATGCCACCAAATCGCCAGCTTTTATGGAGCCCATAATGAGCATGAGATACCTTAGTAGGAGTTATAAAAATGCAGACACTTCTAACATTAAAGAAACAAGTGGAAGTGTTTTGTAAACCAAAAATATTCAAATGCCTTGAGAAACTGGGATGTTTGGAACCAAAACTACTGCATAAATATCTACAGCTTTACCCAGACGCTACTTCTCCGGAAAATTTATAGCCACTCGCCATTTTTAATGCTCTAGCTCTGATTTGTTTAAAAATAGTTCGCAAGTGCCTCCAAGTCCCAAATGATTTTGCGAGGATAAGTTTTGGGGGGCGCTGAAGAAATCTGTCCAGGCAAACAGACAAGACTGCCTTCCACCAGCAACCGCCCGCCAGTGTTTTTGCTCTGTTTCTAAGACTCCACATGCCCTTGAATGACAAGTTTTGCTCATGTAAAAATGAAAATATTTTCTCCTTCTACCTCTCCCACATTTGAAGGATTAAGATATTTCCGTCTCTTCTGAGTTCTATAACTGTGAAAGCCCTTGGCATCTCAGATATTAATATGGCTCACAGTGATGTGACTTAAATAGCCTTTTTAAAATCAAATCCTTAATACTATGCTTATTTACTATTCCTTGACAGGTACTAGGTCTGATTGAAAAACAGTTTCTCCAAACATTAAGTATTTGGAACAGTCAGGTAAAGATAAGAAGAATGTATTAAAGGATTAAGGGCAAATAGAAAATGAAGATGAGGGCAGGACTGAGAAAATTAAAATAGCAATGAAGTGAGGTTTTGAAAAATGACATTTGTGAGGACAAATGAAATTAGCCAACTTTAACTCTATCTCTCAAAGAGCACGTTTTCAGCAGTGTTTAAAACGTGATCTTCCCCTGCTGTGCAGTGACAAGTTTTGCCCAATTGTTTCTAATTCTATGTGCTGCTAGAATTTCTATGCTACTCAACAGTGTTATTTGTTGCTGTTCAGGATAAAATGTATGTAGCTTTCTCCCGAGGAAGGAACAGGGCAGGTGACTTTGGACCATGTTCCAAAGGGAAAAATACAGAATCCAAATACAAATGGTACTTACATTTCTATTCCTCACTCCCTATTCACCACTGATGTAAACATCTTCAAAAAGTGCTTATTTCCAAAAGCCTCTTTCCCTCTCTTTCAAAAGAAAATGGATTTTCAAATGTTTGAATAGGACAGGGAACCCTGTGACTTCCCAATTAAAGGGCCCATTCAGTCCACATGGCAGCCACCGCCAGTTCCTGGGCTCAAGACAGCCAGGCTCTTACGCTGCCACTTTGTGAGATTAGCAGGGAAATGGCAGGCGTGTTGTCAGATGGAATATTGCACGATTTTGGTCCCCAAAAGAGATGTTAGGAGCTGTAGAGTTGTGGCATGCTGCTCAAGAAAGAAGATAGTCAGCTTTGGTAATGAATTCACACATACTGCCCAGAATGCAAAGACACTTATTTTTCAACAGAGAAATGCAAAGTGGAGACCATTACCACTATCTATTCAGGGACATTACCCGCTTCCTGAAAAATCAAGGCTTCTCCGATTGTCTGCCTACTAAATACCTACAGAGCTTACCTGTACTGTATGCCAGTGACTCTCAACGTATGGGCCCCAGACCAGCAGCAGCAGCACCTGGGGACCTACTAGAAATGAAGAGTCCCAGCTCCTGCCTCAGACCTACTGAATCATAAACCCTGGCGGTGGGCCCAGCAATCTAACAAATCCTCCAAGTATGATGTGCACTAAAGTTTGAGAACCATTACTTTATACAATGCTATTTTCAATCCTCAGTTGAGCATAGAAAACACGATTGTGATTTAGGGATAGCACACCTGGCCACAGCAAATAATTTCAACTCTACTATCTCTGACACTGCTTTCCAGCAATGTTGTCACAAAACCCTTCGAGAATCTGATGACAAACATTTGAGAATCTAGGGAGAAAATGCAAAAATGCATAAAGGCAATTTTCACCTTCAATTTTGGGAGGTTGCTTAACGCCCTGAAGCTTGTTCATGTGCCCCAGCGAAGGAGCATCTACTTTATCTTTTTCCAAGCCTTTTTATATGCTCTTTGCAATAATCTACAAAGTCAACATGACAGGTGTTATTATAATTTACAGCAGAGGACTATTAAGCTTAGAAACATAAGGGTTTTGCCCCAAATCTCAAAGCTGGCTACAAGAGGGAGCTCATACTGGGGCTCAGCTCCATCTACAAACTCTTTGCTTTTCACTTTACTCCTGTCCCTCTCAGTCCCTGATTTAGAATGTTGTAAACAATAAGAACAGGAATAATAGTGATTGGCCTGATTTGCTAAAACAAAATAGAAATGTTCTGTTTCTTAGTAGTAACAGTGAATTATTTTCACTGAAACAAAGAAGCTGGAAAGAAGGCCTCCACATACTCTTTCAAAACTGGTTGAGGAGCTGGAAACGGCCATTCAATGCACAGCTGTCCATTAAGTCTCATTTCCATCTCAAGATAGCTAAGCCGGTCAATGTAGTCAAATTCAGTTCATTGAAGAGAAATCAGTCCATATGGGTTGTTGATGACTGAAAGGCTCAATTTTCCACTTTTCAATTTGTTACTTTGGCCCAATATAAACTTACTTTTAGTAATGAGGAGTATCTTCAATTCAATTTTACAAACAATTATGTGGTAGCCACTATATGCAAAGAGCTGCAGGAGCTCTCAAGAAACTTACAAATAAGTTATGAATTCTAAGAGTGAAAAAAGATGCAACCTGTCCAAGAGGGTGTTGTTGCATTATCAGTAAGGCAGCAAGAATCCAGAAAGCACCTAACTTCTTGCCTATCCATTCCTGACTATAATAAATATTCCATGCTGCCTTCTCTCCTGGACCTCCCAGTTTGCTGTATTCCATAGAAGCTTCTGTGTCAAAGGCAGAAAACTGCCCCAGCTATCGCAGTCTTGATTCTGTCTCTGTAGGTATATCTCTACCTTTGTTCACATGACTTTTATTTTATTGTTGACAGTATTAAAGATGCCTCTCATTCCGCCCCCCCCCCCCCCGCTTTCCCCCTTTACCCTGCCCCAACTCACCTTCCCAGGTCTTCAACACCCTATTGTTCATGTCCAGGAGCTATGCTTTTAAGTATATAAGTTCTTTGGTTTATCTCTCCTTATCCCCTCCATTCCCACATGGAGTATGTTCACATGACTTTTTAAAATAGATCCCTCATTCCACAATCTGATTATCTCCCTGAAGTGTCTGTGTGCCTATCCAGACCATCATTCTCACCTCTCATGGGCATCATGTTATTGTTTGTGTCTCTCTGTCATCATCATCATCATCAATTTTTCATATCATTCTATCACCATAAAACAGACTACAGCATCTCCAACATATTGCATTTTGAAACTAAAATATATATTAATAAACACTGCCTTTATAATTATTCAAAGTGTGTATACATTTTTTGGAACACCCTATATTTCTGTCCTGCCCATTAAAATTTTGTTCTGTGACCATAGAAACTTTTTTTTGTTTACTGTTAAATCCATACTTTAAAATAAAAATACAGCCATAAATTAGGTATTCAATTAATATTTGAATAAATAAATGAATATTATATTCAACTACTTATTATCTACTCACCCAACTCTAACCCAATTTTTAGTGTAAATCAGTTCTCCAATTCAGACCCTTGTTTGAATAAATATCTAAGGAAAACATAACAAGTTCTTTTTCTTTTATTTTTTATTTTAAAATTTATTCTTTTTATTAATTTTTTAATCCTCATTTGAGGAGAGAGAGAGAGAGAGAGAGAGAGAGAGAGAGAGAGAAACACATTGATTGGTTGCCTTCTGTATCTGCCCCAACCAGAGATCGAACCCACAACCCAGGTATGTGCCCTGACTGGGAATTGAACTGGCAACTTCTCAGAGCACAGGAAAATGCTCAACTAACTGAGCCACTTCAGCCAGGCTCCCCTTTTTTTATCAATAATGTTGTAGCTCTGATGATGACAGTGATGTTGATGATAATAGTATTGATTATAAAAATGATAGTATTTATTGAATATCAATGATAACCTAAAAATAAACATTATCTCCAATTTTCATACAACTCTGCAAGTCATATATCATTGTCCCATTTTTACAGATAAGGAAATTGGGAGTTCAGAAATATTATGTGATTCATTTAGTCAATGTCAGAGCTGGGATCTACATCCAGCTACCTCAAGCTCTAATGTCTACTTTTTAAAATATATTTTTTAATTCATTTCAGAGAGATAAAAGGGGAGTTAGAGATAGAAACATCAATTATGACAGAGAATCATTGTTCAGCTGCCTCCTTCATGCCTCCTACTGGGGATCGAGTCTGCAACCCAGGCATATGCCCTGACCAGGAATCAAATTGTGACCTCCGGTTCATGGGCTGACACTCAACCACTGAGCCACAATTCCCATCTTTATTATTCACCATTGGCCCTTTCAACAGCCTTGATTCCTCACTGCTTCCTACAAAAAAACAAGTGGTTTCTGAAAACCAAATATAAAAATATATATAATAAATAATAAAGTATAATTATTTAATAATACTATTGCTGATAATTGGCAATGTCTAAGACCAGTTACCAAATGTCTGAGCTAGAATGTTTGGTTAGAGATAATTCAGTCCAACTTTTTTACCTAGTCCAACTTCTATATTTTATAGAAAACTACAATCCACAGAGGTTAATTTGCCTAAAGTTGGCTTGCTGGAGTGAGAAAGGTTGGGTGACATGATTAGAAGCAGTGTTTTAGAAATCAGATAAGCTGGTTCAAAGCTAGGTTCTACCCCTTGTGTGTGATTTTGGGGTGAGTCTTAACCTCTCTAGCCCTTGATTTCCTCACTTTGGAATGGGGATAATACCTACTTTATAGAGTTGTTTCACAAATTACAATTTTATATATATGTGTGTGAGATTATATATATATACTAGTGACCCGGTGCACAAAATTTGTGCACATTAAAAGGGGATTAATTAGAGGAAAAAATTTAATATTGCTATTTGCCCTTTCTCTATAATAGAAGTGTCAGAGATGAAAGAAAATTAGTAAAATGTATATGAAAACCTTCCTCCTGTCAGAGTCTGGGGCTCACCACGGGACCCAGAGTCAAGTCCCCACCCACCCACATGCACCTCAAAATCGCATGAGACCCAGACCCGGCTGTCCCCCCACCCCATTGGGCTAGATCCAGAACCGGCCAGTCCCACCCTTGTCAAGCCCTGCTGGGCAGGCGGTGTAGCCTCAGGTCCCCTGGCCTGGTGCCAGGATGGGGGCGTGGCCTGAGGTCCACTAGCCCAGACCGGGGTGGGGGGCGTGCCTTGAGGTCCTACATCAAGCCCCGCCAGGTGGGGGACATGGCCTGAGTTCCCGTCAAGCCCTGCTGGCTGGGGGGGCATGGCCTGAGGTCCCCCGTCAAGCCCTGCCGGGTGGGGGGGCGCAGCCTCAGGTCCCCCGACCCAGCACTGGGAGGAGTGGGCACAGCCTCAGGTATCCCATCAAGCCCCACTGAGCGGGGACGTGGCCTGAGTTCCCTGACCCAGCACTGGGGGTGCAACTTGAGGTCCCCCGTCAAGCCCTGCTGGGTGAGGGGTGTGGCCTGAAATCCCCCATCAAGCCCCACCCAGTGGGGAGTGTGGCCTGAGGTCCCCCGGCCTGGCGCTGGGGCAGGGGGAGCAGCCTGAGGTCCCCTAGCCCAGCACCAGGACAGGAAGCACACCTTGAGGTCCCCTGTCAAGCCCTGCCAGGTAGGGGTTGCTGTCTGAGGTCCCCTGTCAAGCCCCATGGGGGCGAGGGAGGGTGTAGCCTCAGGTCCCTGCTGATTGCTCATTAAGGCTCCTTATGGGAACTTGGCCTCAGCTGTGGGTGCAGCCATATTTGTGATGGAGTGATGGTCAATTAGCATATTCCCTCTTTATTATGTAGGAGATATATACTAGTGGCCCGTTGCACAAAATTCGTGCACATTAAAAGGGGATTAATTAGAGGAAATAATTTAATATTGCTATTTGTCCTTGCTCTATAATAGAAGTGTCAGAGATGAAAGAAAATTAGTAAAATGTATGTGAAAACCTTCCTCCTGTCAGAGTCTGGGGCTCACCACGGGACCCAGAGTCAAGTCCCCACCCACCCACATGCACCTCAAAATCGCATGAGACCCAGACCCGGCTGTCCCCCCACCCCATTGGGCTAGATCCAGAACCGGCCAGTCCCACCCTTGTCAAGCCCTGCTGGGCAGGCAGTGTAGCCTCAGGTCCCCTGGCCTGGTGCCAGGATGGGGGCGTGGCCTGAGGTCCACTAGCCCAGACCGGGGTGGGGGGCGTGCCTTGAGGTCCTACATCAAGCCCCGCCAGGTGGGGGACATGGCCTGAGTTCCCGTCAAGCCCTGCTGGCTGGGGGGGGCATGGCCTGAGGTCCCCCGTCAAGCCCTGCCGGGTGGGGGGGCGCAGACTTAGGTCCCCTGGCCTGGCACTGGGATGGGGGCACAGCCTCAGGTCCCCCATCAAGCCCCACCGGCAGGGGGGTGCAGCCTCAGGTCCCCCATTAAGCCCCACTGGGCAGGGGGCATGGCCTGAGTTCCCCTGACCCAGCACTGGGGGTGCACCTTGAGGTCCCCTGTCAAACCCTGATGGGTGGGGGGCACGGCCTGAGGTCCCCTGTCAAGCCCTGCCGGGTAGGGGATGCAGCCTGAGGTCCCCTGTCAAGTCCTGCCAGGTGGGGGATGCAGCCTGAGGTCCCATGTCAAGCCCCACAGGGGTGGGGGAGGGCGTAGCCTCAGGTCCCTGTTGATTGCTCGTTAAGGCTCCTTATGGGAACTTGGCTTCAGCTGTGGGTGCAGCCATCTTTGTGATGGAGTGATGGTCAATTAGCATATTCCCTCTTTATTAGATAGGATAACCTAGCAAACACAGCTATTATTACATAGTAAAGCTATTAGAAGAGCTCCAGTCCTCTAACACTCACTCAAATATATCTTATAAATCATTCTTTTCCTCAAACAGAACAAAATATTAACTTCCACAGGAAGATACCTACTGTTGAGTCAATGTTCAATCCCAAAATCCAATTTTTCAATCTCCTTTAAGACTATGATTTAAAACAGTGTGAATCCTAATGAGAATACCGGGGATATTCTTGCTGCTTTCTAATTTTGGTACAACACTGACTTTAATTGCTGCTTTCTAAGAAGGATATAAGAGAAGGAAAGACAACGAAATGAAACCTTCTAAGGTGATGGAATGAATACTCTCAAACACTTGAATGTGGATGGCACTAAATTCTTAAGTAGTTGAAAAGTACATTTGAAAATATGAATATATATTTTCCATGGCTTATCAACTTGGTACAGTAACAACAGACACTGTGCTCAGAAGAAAAGGAAATAATACTTTGGTTATGTTTACTAATATGCTTCAGGGTTGAGTTCAAAATGCCCTCCCACATAGTAAACACAGCCAGTTTCTCATGAAATCTATAGAACAAGAAGTTTAAAAAGACAATGACACTTGAAAAATAATCAAAGGAACTAAGTAAATTTATCCATTCCCTGCTTAAGCCTTCCTATGGCTCCACATCGTCCTAAGGAGAAAGCTCACACTCCCTGGTGTGGCATCAGTGCCCCCCAGTTCGGGCCTCTATGCATTGCTTGGTCTTCATCTTTTGTCACCCCACTTCTTTACTCTCTAAGTGGCAGCCCCCAGGCCTCCATAAATGCTCTTCCCTCGCCTTGGATATGTGTTAATGGAAGAAAACAAAATGAAGATGCCACTGCTTCAAGCTCTGGCAGAAGCAAGATGAGCTTTTAGAAGTGAGGGGATTGTTTTAATAAGTGGAAATTATACAATGGTTTGGGGTGAGAAGATCTGCATTTGACAACAGAAGCATTTAGCAACTTATGGCATGTAAAGTTAATTAAAAATACACAAAGGTAGAAAGTGACTGCCACCATGCAAAATATGGTGTAATTCAAAAAAATTGCATACTTTTAAAACTATATTATTCAAATCAACCAGATGACACAAACACTAGAGGCGTGGTGCACGACATTCATGCACTGGGGGTTGGGGGAGTCCCTCAGCCCGGCCTGCACCCTCTCACAGTCCTGGAGCCCTCAGGAGATGTCCGACTGCCGCAGGGGCACGAGAGGCTCCAGCCTCCACCACTGAGCTCACCAGCCATAAGCCCAGCTTCTGGCTGAGTGGCACACCCCCTGTGGGAGTGCAGTGACCACTAGGGGGCAGCTCCTGCATTGAGCATCTGTCCCCTGGTGGTCAGTGCACATCATAGCGAGTGGTTGAGCGACCTTAGCATATCATTAACATATTATGCTTTGATTGGTTGAAGAGCCGAACAGACACTTAGCATATTAGGCTTTTATTATATAGGATGCGGTTTGCATGTGGGTTATGTCAAGAACTTCATTTTACAGTCCTCTTTCTCATAGCCATGAGGATATAAAGGACTGCATTGAGTCTGCCATTTTACCCTGTAAATGTGATATGCTAAAAAGTATTTGGAATGAACTAGACCACAAGATTAACACATGCCTTGTGACATGATAGACACATCTTGAATATCTGTAAATTATAGAAATTACTGTCATAGTCCCTTTATAAATTGGTCTTGACCAAATGTTAACGCACAGCCTAGTTACTGAATAATAAAGTTTTGAAAGAATTCAATTATTTTTTTAGTCACTACACACAAATGAGTACACATATACACACACGCAGGGACTGAAAGAAGTTATACAGAAATAATATTTTTGTGGTAAAATTTAGGTTTTACTTAAATCCTCTAATTTTCTTTGTCATAGTAAAATTATCTTTATAATATAAGCCATAGACCTAAGTCCTGCCATACTTGCTATATAATTTGGGCAAGTCACTTAAGCTTTCTTAGCTTCATTTAAAAAAGTTGAGATCATAATTCTGTTCTCACCTGATTGATATGATTAAATGATATATTTTATTTGAAAGTACCCAGTACACTCTAAAGCAGGATACAAAAATAAATTATTATTACAATGGCATTAACATACAAATATTTTCTTCTTAAATGCCATTTCCCCAGAGAGAGATCTTCCCAGATGTCCCTATCTAAAATAGCACAACTCCCACCAAAAACAACTCGCTCCCCTTACCCTTGTCAATGTTGTTTTCCTCAGAGCATGTCTCACTCTCTGATATTATTTACAATTGGTTTATATTTTTATTTATTTCAGAGAGGAAAGGAGAGGAAGAGGGAGATAAAAACATCAATGATGAGAGAGAATCATTGATCAGCTGTCTCCTGCATGCCCCACACTGAGGATGGAATCTGCAACCTGGGCATGTGCCCCGACTGGGAATCAAACCGTGACCTCCTGGTTCATAGGTCGACGCTCAACAACTGAGCCATGCTGGCTCGGCTATAATTGGTTTAGATGCTTATTGTTTTCCTTTGAGAATATAAAGCTTCCTGAGGGCAGAAGTTTTGTCTGTTAATTGCCGGATCCCCAGCTCCTGAGAAAGCACCAGCTCAAAATGGGCATTTAGTAAATATCTGCAGAAGGAAGCAAGGGAGAGAGCAAGGGGAGGCAAGTTAATTTCCTCATCTCATCAAGAAAAGAACTACATAAATGGCCAAAAGAAAGCAAATGTATAATAGGTAAACAAAAAACAGAATCACTGGGCAGCTCTATGGTTAATAATTTAATTTAACCCCCATCTTCAGAATTCAGTACTAAATCCAAGAGAAAACCATATAGTGTATTTAAGGGAAATGATTTTTAGTGCTGCCTCCTATAGCACAAATCTATTCTCATATCAGGAAGGTGAACTGTACACTCTACTCTCAAGCTGTTGCTTTGTGCAATTGTCTGATCCTGATATTCTTTTCTTCTGGTTTAAGTGTTTGTGTTTGCTCATTCCTCTCTAGCAGATTTTAAAATCCAAATCACTGCAGTAATTCATTTTTTATTGTCCTCTTGCTCAGCTTCAACACATGTACAGTAGTAGTGTTCACTCTTCAGGGGGATAATGGCATTTTTGGAGATTTTACTGTAGTCATTACTCTTGCTTCTTTATTAAGAGACTTGACTTTAATCTTCTGCTTTAGCTATGTGGTTTATCTTATGAATATTAATATACAACCCAAAGGGATCTATCCAGTGAATATGAATTAGAGAGGGCTTTTTTTATATATTGAAGAAAGAGAAAGCCATTTTCTGGTATGCACATCTTCTGGGGTGTAGGAGCTCTAATTTAATCAGCATGTAGTCATCATGTATGCCACCAGCACTCCAGGCCACAATGTAATTGAAATGATTCAAGCTTGTTTAATAAAGTAATTTCAATTATAGCAGGAGTTGAGTCAGGAAATGTCAGCCATGCAAAGTTTATGCTGCCTGGAATCAGCAATAGGGCACCACATGCTCATAGAGAAAGTGCCATTGTGGAAATGAGTTGTACTTTTTCAGGCTTTGAAATGCCATTGTTCACATGAGACCAGCTTCTGCAAGGTGATCTGTTAGTCAACAAAGCCAAATTTCATTTTGTTCTCAATACAGTATAAAGAAATTTACTTACAGCCAAGAACTCACAACTGAACAAGTCAGAAAGTCCACCCTGTTTCCTCTAACTATAACCACCAGCTGATACTTCACCACAGTCTCCGCCACTCTCTAATGCCCCAAGCCAAGTAATCATTTATGTTTGAAGCCATTGATGACAAAAGAAAGTTCTATATCCTCTCCTTTAAAATACTAGAAAGAAAATTCCACAAGTTTTCATTACAAAATATGACTACATATTGCACATATTTAAAGTCACATTTTCAACTAAAAATGGAACTCCCATTTGACCCAGTGATCCCACTTCTAGGAATATATCCCAAGAAACTAGACACACCAATCAGAAAGGATATATGCACCCCTATGTTCATAGCAACACAATTCACCATAGCTAAGATGTGGAAACAGCCTAAATGCCCATCAGCAGATGAGTGGATTAAAAAACTGTGGTATATCTACACAATGGAATACTACGCTGCAGTAAAAAAGAAGGAGTTCCTACCATTTGCAACAACATGGATGGAGATGGAGAGCATTATGCTAAGTGAAATAAGCCAGGCAGAGAAAGATAAATATCACATGATCTCACTCATTTGTGGAATATAATGAACAGCATAGACTGATGAACAGGAACAGATCCAGAGACTGAGAAACGTCGATCAGCACGTCATACCTCAAGGAAGGTAGGGGAGGGTGGGGGTAAAGTGGAGAAATCAACCAAGGGACTTGTGTGCATGCATATGAGCCTAATCAATGGACACAGACAACAAGAGGGTGGGGCATAAGTGGGAGGTGGAGGGTTATGGGGGAATAAGGACACATATGTAAAAAATAAAAATTAAAAATTTTTTTAAATTATAAAAAAATAAAATATTAAATCTAATCCATACTAGTGGTCACCATAACCTTAAGAGAAATTGTTTCATGTGACAAAGATTTTTAAATGAAACTCTCTGTAGCCCAAAAATTATTTTGGAAGGAAACAAAGAGAAGTTTCCTTCAAAAGTCGTAAGGATGGTAATTGAAAGTCAATATATTTGGCCTCTTGAACTAAAGTAATTAATTTGTGTTTTTGCCTCCCTGACAAAGTTTATATAAAGTTACAAAAAGAAATTGACAGCCAGTTTGAAACTGAATTGCCATGGCCTAGAGCAAAGAATATCCTTACATGATATTGTTCTACAATGTCATTATAATTTTAGATATTTTACAACAGCATATTGTACAATTATCCCAAACAAACTTACAAACTAATTCTTTAAATGTTTGGCAGCAATTTTTTAAAAAGGACGTGAAAGGATTTAATCCCTTTCAGACGGAATTAAGGCACTGGGAAGGCACTTGAGCATTCTATATTGGCCCCTCTTGCCTTTTGTGCCAAGAGGGACCCTCTTCTCACAATCCAATTGCCCACAGCTGTTGCCTGAGCTTTCTTTTCATGTTGAGCTTGAAGCCTCATGGTGGCTGGTACCATGGATCTGTCTCTCTCCCAATCGTATGAGCTGGGCCCTACCTGGAGAAGAAACCTGAGTTCCCCAAGATATATGATCAGTGCTGGGGCCCTGCCAGCAGGCCAGGGGATCCCAAGGCAGGTGCTGGGCATGGAGGCCACGGGGGCATAGGCTACCAAGGAGACAGAACTGAACCTCACATCACCCTGCTTGGCCCCGGAGGATGACTGGTTAGCCAGAGACGGGTAAGATTCCTCAGGGAAGGAACAACCTAAGACAGGCACAGTCGCAGAGGGGCCATCAGGAGAGAACTTGGGGATCATCAGAGGTGGGGCACAGACCCTCACCCCCAAAACCTTGCAGGGGCCTGAACCCTCACCCTGTCTGAGGGAGGTCTCCTACCCCCATGGCTGCTTTGCTTCCCACACCCAGCTCAGATCGGGACACAGGTGACAGACAGATACTTGGCCCAGCTCAGATTGGGACCCAGGTAACAGACAGAGACTTGGCCGACAGCAACTGCCCTATATCTAAATCCAGCCTAGCACCAGGAATGCTCAGGGCCTACTCAAGAATTCAAATAATCCTTTCCACTAATATTTACAGGGTAAACTAAGATTGTTGGTAGAGTATTAAATTTAACAGTAAAATAATAATCAAGTTTTCAGATTAATTTAAGTAGGCTAATTGAAATAAGTGAATATTCAAGAAAATTTAATTGTACTGGACAAAAAGCTGTTCCTAAAGTAGTAACTAAAATTTCTATTGGTAGTTCATCTCATGGTAAAATTCCTGAACATGCAAAGAACCTAAAGCAGTCATATTTTTGTGCAAAAAATTAAAATTTAAAGTTATCAAGACTGCATTATAAAATTTACAAAAGCCTCCATTAATCAAAAAAGAAGGGGGATAGTAGGGTAATATCGTGTAAGGAAAAATCCTATCTAATAAAAGAGTAATATGCAAATTGACCATCACTCCAACACACAAGATGGCTGCCCCCATGTGGACACAAGATGGCCGCCACAAGATGGCCAGCAGGGGAGGGCAGTTGGAAGGGACCAGTCCTGCAAGGGAGGACAGTTGTGGGCAATCAGGCCAGCAGGGGAGGGCAGTTGGGGAGGACCAGGCCTGCAAGGGAGGACAGTTGTGGACAATCAGGCCAGGAGGGGAGAGCAGTCGTGGGGGACCAGGCCTGCAAGGGAGAGCAGTTGGGGGCGATCAAGCCTGCAGGGGAGGGCAGTTAGGGGTGACCAGGCCAGCAGAGGAGGGAAGTTGGGGGCGACTGGGCCTGCAGGGAAGGGCAGTTTGGGGGGGACCCAGGCCTGCAGGGGAGAGAAGTTGGGGGGGACCAGGCCTGTAGGGGAGGGCAATTGGGGGGGACCAGGCCTGCAGGGGAGGGCAGTTAGGGGTGACCAGGCCTGCAGGGGAGGGCAGTTAGGGGCAATCAGGCTGGCAGGGGAGCAGTTAGGCATCAATGAGGCTGGCAGGGGAGTGGTTAGGGGTTGATCAGGCTGGCAGGCAGAAGCGGTTAGGGGCAATCAGGAAGGCAGGAAGGCGAGCAGTTGGGAGCCAGCAGTCCTGGATTGTGAGAGGGATGTCCAACTGCCTGTTTAGGCCCGATCCTAAACAGGCAGTCGGACATCCCTCGAGGGGTCCCAGATTGGAGAGTGTGCAGGTTGGGCTGAGGGACACCCACCCCCCCATGCACAAATTTCGTGCACCGGGCCTCTAGTATTCTATAAGTAAATTACATCTAGAAAATTTTTACTTTACAAAATTAATTTTCATTTGTAATGCTAACTGCAAGACACCCATGAAAAACACACATGGTGTCTAAATAAGACAAAGGAAAATTGTTTGGGCAAAAATAAAAAGGACCCCAAATTAATTATATAGAAAAGATTCCTTTATTAACTTTTGGTTGAGAATATGTTTGTATATTTTCAGAAAACAACTCCAAGACCATGTGGATTCCTGCAACAGAGAGGAATTGACAGGTCTGCTCCAACCACGAAGACAAGAGGAGAACAGTCCAGAGATGGGAGACGCTGATGACACCTTGCCACGCTAGCAGTCAGCAGCTGTGCGTCTCAGCAGGTTGCCTAGGACCAGACCAGAGAGGGTCGGACCTGCATTGCCACCATGGGTCCACCATACAGATATCATTGCTGACATGTACACTTAAGGAACTGTTTGACATTGAAACGGGGACTCAGAACTGTTGGACATTGAAATTGGGACTCAAACATTTTTTGTTATTATATGTTTATTTCTAGTCTGCAGAGGCAAGATTTTTTAAAGGAAAGAAATGAGGGAAAAATAGATACAGAGGCAAAGAAGCATTGAACAGACTGTCAAACTACAGCGGGAAGGCAGAGGAGGTTGGGCGGGGGGGCTGTAAGAGATCAACCGAAGGACTTGTACGCATGCATATAAGCATAACCAATGGATACAAGACACTGGGGCGGGGGGCAGGTAAAGGCATGTACTGGGGGGTTGGGGGGGCCGGGGGGAGGTCAATGGGGGAAAAAAAAGAGACATATGTACTACTATTTGTAATACTTCAAACAATAAAAAAAAAAGTCACATTTTTTATCACAAAATAACACAAAAATATTCCAGAAATTTTCAATATGGTGATGTTGGCTTTCATAAATAATAAATTCTACTATGTCTTTCATTTCCTTTCTTTCCCTTCTTCTTTTCTCTAATTTGCTTTATCCTTCTAGCCAGTACTTCTCTTGACATATTCTACCTATTTAAAGTCTTGGTTGGTTCTACTACCAAGAACTTTAGTTCCCAAATTATGATTCTGTTGTTCTTGTTTTATTTACCCTTTTCTTTAAAAATGTGTTTGTATATACACATGGTTTGCTTTTTACTTATCATCATCCCAATATCTAGTAGTTTCCTACCCATACTGTCAAGTATATAGACAGTTGGACCATCTGCAAGTCACCATCATAAAACCCAGAGGCCTTATTACATGCTCTTTATGTAGGTTCATCCATTCTCCTCCAAATAACAATTCTCTTACCTTGATCACATTTGGTTAGGTCAATTTATTAATGTAAACAATGATCTATTTTAGATATGAAGTCATGGTTGCCTCCAAAGATAACAGGACTTTTGCTGATTTTATCCACACTGCCATTGTTTGAATCTTCTTTTGGTCTAGTTCTCTTAACCAACATCCAGGGACACTAGAGAGGTCTGTCATTATGCTAAATGAAGACAATTAACATCTCCCCTGAAAATGCACTTTCCTATGCTTCCTTCCTACTAGGGACGTCTACTAATCAACTACAGCTATCTCATAGCTCAGATAGTCTAACTTCAGTTGAGACAGTGAGGACATGCAATGAGATAATAATTAGTGTCCAATACATTTTTAAATATATGCATGGCATAGATGTTAGTCATCTAACATCTTACCAGAGTAAGTAGGAGAATTAAATATTATCAAACTATATTTTTATAAAGGCTAAATATTCCTTGAAGTTGAATATTAGGATTCTCAAGTGAGATTTCTTCTTAGGAGTTGGGGCCATTTGTTTTTTCCCATAGAAACATTTCCAAACATATCTTGGAAGCCAATGGGATTACATAAGCTAATATATAAATCTTTGTTCTCAACAAAACTTTTAGTTTAACCTTTCTTTAAAAATCCTACTGCCTAGTTCCTCATTGATCTGTTCTCAACCCTAGGTAAAGTAATACTCTCAGTTCAAAACTATAAAGAATAAAAAGCTCCTGGTTTATGTAGTACCTTCCCTTTATAATCCTCAAAGGAGTGTGTACATGCAAGATCATTTTGAATCCAACTTTATAAATGGGGAACTTGAGGCTCAGAGAGAGTAAACAGTATTACCAAGGTCAGGTAGTAGTAGAGGTTGAAAGAACCCAGTCCTCATAAGTTTTAATTTGCCTCATTTCCCAGAAGGCCATGCTACTGCTTTAGTAAGAAAAATGAGCTTTTATACATAATGCCACTAAACTGTTCCTGCTTAGCACATTAGAAAAAGACAAGTAAGATATTAAAGGTTCAAATTCTCTTTTGCAATGAAATGATTACAACAATGGACTTCTTTGCTAACGACTGTAATTTTTATATCATTTCAGAAGGAAGGATTTCTGATATGCTGAGCTAATGATACCCACTCTTTACTGAATAGCAATATCTACTTCTGCTCTTTTTATGACTATAAAAAAGAGGGTTTTTTTAACATGACATGTAAAGTTTCTAAAGATTAATAGTTGAATTCAGAATAGAAATTCAGACAAATTGCTAAAATCGTGAACAGATAAGCTATGTACAAAGAATCCTTTCAATGTTAATCTTCCAAAGAGAGAAAATGCAACAAAATTAAAAAGTAAAAAAATTGTTTCATTCTAATTCAGTCATCCCTGAAATTCTATGAAGTATGCAGAATGGGTGCCCTGCTCAATTCTTATGGAATAATTGGAGAAAGAAGAGTGATGTGCAGCAATAGAAGGTGTCAACCTCTCCTGTCTTCCTTCTGGCTTCTTAGAGTTAATGAGAATTCCTGAGGCCCAGGAGGTCTTTGTCCACAACTTTCCAATATTAGGGCCCAGGAATCCCAATCCTACTTTAAATGTTGCTTTCAAAATGACATCTCAATTTCAGCCAGTTCTTGGCCATTCTATAAAGCATACACACTGACTGCTGAAGTCACAGACCCAGTGGATTTATCATAATAATGATAGGGACTAAAATTAAGTTTTGTAATTTATTGAAATTTGCATTTGTTGTAATTGAAAGACATTTGATAACCTACCAACTAGTCTCAGTGATAACCATACTCTTTAAGCCCCCACTTTCACCCATGCTTCTACTTTGGAGAGAATAATGTCAATGTCATCCAGCTGAAATTACTTCCTAGTCTCCATCTCTAATACACACTTGACATGCAACCATTACAACTGTGTATGCATCCACACCCATACCTACCTCCCACTCTCACTTTTGGTGGAAAAATTTCCCTTCCTCTGCTCAGAGGAACTGATGATCATCAAAACCTGTCTTTCTGAGAAAAGTACTTAACATTATCTTGCCTCTCCTACATGTTAACTATGAAAGTCCTCTGAATGTTCCCAGTGTTAGAACTTCTAATTAAACCTGGACTAATTATTACCATTATTGTAACTATTGTTATTACATGCAATGGGAGGTTTGTGGATGGCGACAATGGTGAGTACTCTCCTAGATCAAAAAATTAGACTATACTCCAATACTCTGTTTTGGAGGATTCATTCCTTAAAATTGGGAGAAGGCAGGTCTTTTGGGGGCACTTGGACAGAAACTCTATATACTTTCACAGAAGTAAAATGAAATTTAAATTGATGTTGTATGCATGCATATTAGCATAACCAATGGACACAGACACTGGGGAGGTGGGGGCTTACCCGGGATGGGAATGGCTGTGGGGGGGGGGGGGGGGGAGTCAATTGGGGGAAAAGAAGACATATGTAAAACTTTAGACAATAAAAATAAATAAATAATTGATATCAAGAGAACCTTTGAAGAGAAAACTGAGTAAGCAGAAGACGGTGCCAAAACAAAAATGTGGGTATAAGAAGAGATGTTTACCCCCTACCTTTTTCATTGTCTGCAGGGAGGAGAGAAGAGCGTATTTTAGACTAGCTATTTGAAACACACTTCAGAGAATTTTTAGCACTATCACATGGAGTCACTTCCCTCCCTCTAGCTGTCTCCCTGTCTCCCTGTCCAAATTCTCCCAAATGAAGGTGACTGTTCCACCTCAGCCAGCAATTGCTCTGACCACCAAATCCTTCCTCAGCTTTAAAGACGTGTTTGTCTTTTTAAATCCATGCCTGACATAATACCAAGGCTGTCAAACTCCACACACCACAAGAATAAAGCCTCCTTTCTCCCAGAGAATGGATGCGATCATAAATGATATACCTAACTTTTAGGACTCTAGATAGAGATGACCCTCCCAGAACAGACTTCAAGACAGAGGTGGTTCTCATACTCTCCATCCGGCAACATATGGCAGCTGCCCATTGATCAGACTTGTAATTACCAGGCCCACGTAGGTGTAGCTAAAGGCATTTTTCTAGCATTTGTCACTTTAAGAAAAGGGACCTTTGTTGAAATTGTTCTTTCTTATACAATCCAATCCAAAATCCATTAATTTCCTCTTTTCATTCATCTTCCAGAAATCCTATACCCAAGACAAATGGGATTCAGGATAGCATGCTTTCAGTGATACCACAATGAACAAGACTATTTTAAGAATTCTATTCATCATTCCTAAATAAATATTATGATACTCGCATTTAGGAAATCTAAAGTGACTTTCCCGAGCAGATCTCAAGCTCTTTAGCAACACAAATGCATTAAACGTCCTAATTCCCTTGCAAAGCAAGCTAAGAAGCCAGAGCTAAAGCATGATTTTGGTAATTCAACTACATGGCAGGTCACCTAGAAATGGTCCATCTCTTAAGAGAAAAATGGTGGTGGGGAGGGGATTATGGTAACAGCAAATGAACTGGAATACTAGCATTTCCAAATCCAGTTTACCAGGCAATGTTGGGTAACAATGAAGAGTCACTTGTTTGTCATTCAGTTAATTCAGAACTATTTATTAGGTGGCTACAGGGTGCTGGGCTCTGGGTTAGACCCTGGGGATATAATGAAGAAAGGCCCTTTCTTTGTGGAGTGTGCAGTCAAGTAGAGCAGAAATAGCTGTTTAAAAAACAATAATAAAATACCATATAATAAGTGAAATAATGGCAGTGTATCAGAATTTAGAGATAGCATGTAGAAGGTAGTGGATTACTTTCTTTGCATAAGGGAATGAAAAAATGTTCAAGAAGAGACTGCCCTCAGATACAATACCTAACATGGAAGTTGAGTAGGCGTTTGACAGTGTTGTGTGTATTCTCTTTCTAAAGAAAAGGTATCTTTGTTGATAGTAATGAATGTGTTGCAACAAATTTTCATAACTTCTCTGAAGACAGAATGAAAGTTAGAAGACAATGGTTCGCCCTGCCTCCATCTGCTACTTTCGAGTAGTACTGTGGGAGCCTAACCAGTCAATCACAAAAGGTACCCCTTTTTATAAAAATATGAATGTTCTATGGTCTCTGTTTCTTCTACACTCATAGCTGCTTACAAACCAGAGATGAAGTTAGAGCGGAAAAAATGGCCAGCACTCTCATTTACAAATGAGGAAATTA
This sequence comes from Plecotus auritus, assembly GCF_963455305.1. NCBI lineage: Eukaryota > Metazoa > Chordata > Mammalia > Chiroptera > Vespertilionidae > Plecotus > Plecotus auritus. The sequence goes on from NC_137770.1 coordinate 212,142,861, forward strand.
CAGCTCTGGGAATCTACGTTTTTTTACTCAGACTAGCAGACTGTTAAATAAGAATTTATGCATGTCAACTATAATTGAAAAATAATTTTTTAAAAGAATCCAAAATCCAAAGAAACCAATAATTGAATTCTTATTCTACTTATAAGTTCAAAGTCTATAGGTCACTCTATTTCCTAGCCACATACTCAAAAGTCAATCATACATAGACTATGTATGGCTTACTTCACTTAGACTATGAGCTGCTTAAGGGCAATGTCTCAAGATAGAATAGGTTTCACTGTAAAAACAAATCACAGTGGTTTAAAGCAACAAAAGATTATTTTTCACTCACACAGATTCTGATGTGCATGGTGGGGACTTCTAACTCTCCTCCATCCAGTGACTCAGGGATTGAGACTCAATCCTCTGAGCTATCATCTCAATATTTGGCATCCAAGGTTGCTACATCAGGGTAAGAGAGAGATGGTGGTGGCACACCAACTCTTAACTGTCTTAGCCCAGTTAAATGTTCACAGTCCACTAGTCACAACTAATCACATGGTCCAAATCCAACTACAACAGAAGCTTGAAAAATATAGGGAATTATATTATTTGAGGAGCACTGAGATTATGTCTTCGCATAGAATCTCCAGAAATAGCACAATGTGTGTTACAGAATATGTGTGACAAGCTGTACTGAATGAAGAATCCACTATAGTGAAAGTACTTCTTAACACTAATAAAGGATACAAAGATATACAAGAAATAATTGCTGTGTTCAAGGAGCTGAAAACCTAATTATGAAATTAAACACAAATATACACCTAAACCAAATAAAATTAACCATCCACAGCAACAGGGACTGAATGACAAATGAGTGATCTTCAAGATAAAAGGAAAGAGAAATCAAAATTCAGTCCTCTGTTTATTTATAGCCTGAACTGAAAACATTTCTCTCAAATGATTCAGTTGCCTCAGAAAATTATTTTAACCTGAAGAACAAGAAAAATTACGACGTAATAAAAGATAGCTCCAAACATTTTGGAATTCAGTTTTGAACATGGGGATAGTGTTAGGAATCATTTCTAACACTTCTTTTTCTTTACAGAAACAGAATATTTCCAGAGCTGAGCATTTTCTATTTCATATTCATACTAGAGGCCTGAAGCATGAAAATTTGTGCAAGAGTCGGCCTTCCTTCCCCCAGCTGCCGACACCAGCTTCCCTCTGGCACCCGGGACCCAGTCTTCCCTCCTCTGGCCACCCACAGGCACCTGAGACCCAGGCTGGCTTCCCTCAGGCCGCCCACAGGCAACCCAGGACCCGGGCTGGTTTCCCTCCCCGCGGCTTTATCAGGAAGGATGTCCAGAATGACGTCCAGAAGACATCCGGTCTAATTAGCATATTACCCTTTTATTTATTATAGATAGATAGATAGATAGATAGATAGATAGATAGATATGATAGACCCATACCAGAGCAACTCACCTGACCCCCATTAATACATGCAGACCTTCTAAGTGTAGTAGCAATAGGAAGTGACTGCCAAACAATAACAGAGGACATTCTTCATAGAAATTCTAGAAAATTTTCAGTAATATATGAATCATTTGAAAAGTATTTATCATTTTCTGGTCAAATGCTTTTTACAACATATTATTAACCTCAGATATAGGAAATTGAGAACCAAACACAACATTTTAAAGCAACCTTTTAGCCCTATCTCAAGTTCAAAAGTTTGCACGTACCAGATGTATAAACTGACACACTTTTGAAAAATCAATTTAGCTAGATGACTGAAGAGTCTTTAAAATGTTCATCTGTTATGACAACTAATTTCCTTTATGAAAATTAATCATAAGGTAATGCTGACAAAAGATACCCTCATGAAAATATTCAGGCAGCATTATTTATCATTGGGGAAAACTGACAATGTAAATCTCCAATGTCCAATTCTGAAGAAATGATTAAGCAAATCAAATTACATCCATGTATGGGAATATTATATAACCATTAAAACCGGTAATTATAAATTTGGCATTATCTACCAACATTTCAAATGACAGAAGTGTCTGTTCAGTCCTCTGCCCATTTTTTCATTGGATTGTTTGGTGTTGAGTTGTATGAGTTATTTATATATTTTGGATATTAACTCCTTATCAGAGTCATTTGCAAATATCTTCTCCCATTAAGTTTGTTGCTTTTTAGTTTAGTTGGCAGTTTCTTTTGCTGTGCATAAGCTTTTTAGTTTGATATAGTCCCATTCATTTATTTTTGCCTTTACTTCTCTTGCCTTTGGGGTCAAATTCATAAAAATCTTTTCTAAGGCTAAGGTCCATTAATTTTAGTACCTACATTTTCTTCTACGGAATTTATTATTTCAGGTCTTATATTTAGGTCTTTGATCCACTTTGAGTTAATTTTTATATATGGGAACAAGTAGTAGTCTAGTTTCATTCTTTTGCATGTGGCTTTCCATTGGCCTACAGATACATGAAAAGATGCTCAACTTCACTAGCTATTAGAGAAATGCAAGTCAAAACTTTAATGAGATACCACCTTGCACAGGTTAGAATGGCTATTTTAAAAAAGAAAAGTAATAATGATACCATTATAATAACCTGGTTATTTAACAGGAAAGGAGTAAAGGGAAAACTACATAATAGGCATGCCATTTATAAAGTTTTGCCAAGAAGCTACAGTTAACATTCTCTAAGTCTGTTCCTCACAGATCACTGGGGCAAGGGACTGGACAATAGACACATGCCCAGTAAAGCCTGGGCAATGTGGGAAAGTGCTTACCTGTCAGTCACACATGGGAACAAGTCAGTGGCCAGAACAGGCATGGCCACTGCAAGCATGGGAAGATTTAATATTTAAACTTCTGAACAAAAGATATCTCTTTCTCTCTTCTCTCTTCTCTCTCTCTCTCTCCCTCTCTCCCTCTCTCCCTCTCTCCCTCTCTCTCTCCCTCTCTCCCTCTCTCCCTCTCTCCCTCTCTCCCTCTCTCCCTCTCTCTCTCTCTCTCTCTCTCTCTCTCTCTCTCTCTCTCTCTCCCTCTCTCTCTCTCTCTCTCTCTCTCTTTCTCTCTCCCCCCTATGCTCCTGGCTCTTCTGTTGCAGGGGGCACCCTTCCCAGCATTCGCCCATGTGGCTCACAGTCATGTGGGACCCACACAATGGACTAAGGGACTATAATTAGCCTAATGCTGCACCAGACTTAATTCCACCATGGAGCAGAAACTCTGGACACTGGCTTTGCTTTTAGCTCTACTAAAGACCCAGCTGCACATTTTCAGGACTGGGTTAAGGGGCACCAGACTTTACAACCCAAGGAATATAACTCCATGAAAATTCAGTCTTTTACCACATCTCATCCTCCCATGGGGGCCTCTGGAATTGCTCATTCCAGAAACACCCCCCCCCCCGGCAAAACCCCACTCCCACTATCAATGGAGGAATCCCACTGGTGCAATCCTTTGGTAATAATAGCAAGTGTTGGAGAGGTTGTAGAGAAAATGGAACTTTCATTCATTGCTGGTGGGAAGGTAAACTGATACTGCCACTATGGAAAATGGTACAGAGGCTCCTCAAAAAATTAAGAATAGAGTTCTCATATGACCTAGCAACCCCTCTTCTGGGTAACTACTCAAAAATTATAAAAATATTTATTTGTAAAGATTTATGTTCCCCTCTGTTCATTGCATCCTTATTCATGGTGGCCAAGACATGGAAACAATCCAATCAATAGAGGATTGGATAAAGAAGATGTGGTACATATCTACAATGGAATACAACTCAGCCATAAGAAAAGATAAAATACTGCCATTTGTGGCAACATGAATGAATCTTAAGAATAACATGCTAAATAAAATAAGTTAGACCAAAAAAGTCAAGAACCATATGATTTCACTCATATGTGTGATATAAAACTGAACGTAATAAACAAGACAAACAAAAACTCATAGACACAGAAAACAATATGGTGGTCACCAGAGGGGAAGGGGATAGGGGAGATAGAAATGGGTAAAGGGGGTCAAATATATGGTGACAAAAGGAGCCTGGATTTTGGAGAAACACACAATGATGATGCATTATAGAATTATACACACTTAAGTAACTTACCTAAGATCACACACTGGTAAATGGCAAAGCCAGAACTCAACCTAGGCAATTTGTAACCAGAACCTCTGCTATAAAACACTAAACTAGTCCTTAGCCCGTTTTGCTCAGTGGATAGAGCATCAGCCTGCAGACTGAAGGGTCCCAGGTTCAATTCCAGTCCAGAGCATGTGCCTAACTTGTGGGCTTGATCCCCAGTAGGGGGCGTGCAGGAGTCAGCCGATCAATGATTCTCATCATTGATGTTTCTAGCTCTCTGTCCCTCTTCCTTACTCTCTGAAATAAATAAAAATACATTGTGGGGGGAAAAACACTGAACTAAATTCCCTCTCTTTCTGCTCGACATCCAAATAAACTACCAGGAAATACACATCTCAGAGCTAGCTGTGGACACAGGCCAGTAATCTCATAGCTTTGCCAATTGAAGGCTAGATCATGTTGCTATTTTACTACCATTTCTTATGAAAACGACAAAAATAAAAGTCAGAGGTCTAAAGCTACATGAATTAAAGGAGAACAAAGAAAATAACAGAAGCAAAAGGTAGAAATATACACAACTGAGCCCTTATGCATGGACCAAGTGAGTGACCAATAATTTCCAGAATGAGGTACTCTATTGGTAAGTCTGTTTCAAAGCATTTATTCAAATAAAAATTTTTAAAAAGAAGCAAGAAAAAGGAGGGAGGATGGAAGGGAAGAGGAAAAGAAGGAAGAATGGAAGGAAATGCGTTTAGTAATAACGAAACAGTCAAAGAGATTCAAAGCCAGTGTGTGTTAGGGAGGACGGGGAAATAAAAAAAATAAATAGCTGAAAATAGGACCAATTATAAATCCAATTTGGAACTGAAAAAGGACTTCAAAGAAAGGGTCTAAATAAGAGAATTCTCCCATTGAATAAATTCAGGTTATGAACAAATTTCCATTCAGTTAACTTCAGAGGGGAGAAGTGCTCTGCAGTGGTAGGCAGACAAGGAAATGTGTGTGCATCTGGAAACTTGACAGGACTAAGTTGAGAGGCTGATTATTTAATAATATGTCGCCCAATTGCATCTAAATCTATTTCAGATTCTGTGTGCAGTGAAGGAGGTAGCATGGCAAATCAGATGGAAGGGGGTAGAATATGTTAACATTTAAGGAAACACAATTTCAACATGAATAATATTGATTTATTTAGAAAGGAGGAAGTTAATCTTTTAAAGGAACATGAAAAGTAAGTCAAAGAAATTTGCAAAAACTAATATGAGGCAAAATACAGAATTTTATAGAAAACTATAAAGTCCTTAAAGAAACTATATTTTTAAAAAATAATGCAAGAGACATCAGACATAAATTTCCATTTTTATTGTTAATTTAAATAAGAAAATACCACTTTTAAACATCCTATATAATAAAAGGCTAATATGCAAATTGACTGAACAGCAGAATGATTGGCAGCTATGACATGCACTGACCACCAGGGGGCAGATGCTCAATGCAGGAGCTGTCCCCTGATGGTCAGTGTGCTCCCACAGGGGGAGCGCCCCTCAGCCAGAAGCCAGGCTCATGGCTGACTAGCGCAGCAGCGGTGGTGGGAGCCTCTCCCGCCTCCAAGGCAGTGCTAAGGATGTCTGACCGATGGCTTAGGCCCACTCCCTATGGGAAGCGGGCCTAAGCCATCAGTCAGACATCCCCTGAAGGCTCCTGGACTGCAAGAGGATGCAGTCCGGGCTGAGGGAACCCCTGCCACTGAGTGCACGAATTTTGTGCACTGGGCCTCTAGTTCTTTAATAATAACAAAGAGTATAGACTTCTAGAAATATGCTTCTCTTGGAAGTGTTAATGAATTAAAATGAATGCCTTGGTAATATAAACAGAAATTACCCCAAATATTTAACCATTTATTAAATATTTATTGAGTACTCATTATGTATCAGGCACACTACAAAGGAAGGCACTGGGAATCTAACAAATAACTGACTTAAATCCTCTTAAAAACTTACTCAAAGAATAGAATAGGTGGCAAAATATCTAATGCATCAATCCTTTGTTTAATGTATTAAAAAAGTGGGTCAGTTTTCTAATACCCCCCTCTTATATCTAATACTGTTTTCTCTGCCATGGCATAGGAGAAACATTCATTAATGGTCCCCAATCAATACCATTTTATCCATGCGATTTCCAAAGGTTGTGGAGAATGTCAATCCAATAACATAAAAGGCTGCTAATCCCAGAGAAAAAAATCTTGTGAACAAAGCCCTAGAAGGAGAATATAGGTCAGCTGTCCCCACTGCAGGACTATGTTAGAACTAGCTGCATGGCCATGTGATCTTTAAATCCCCAACAAAATAAAAAATATTTTTAAAACTTCAGTTTTATTTCAAAAGTAAAGAAGGCCAAGAAATATTTAGTGTTTAAACCAGGGCTAAAAACCTAGGTCTGTTCTCTTTCTACTTGCTATTTCATGCTGCCTCTCTTTTTCTTATCTACTATCAACACTTTATGTGAGTAGGAGCTCCTTCATTTGTAAAAAAACAAAATAAAATAAATTTTTAAAAATCAAACCCAAACTTAAGTAAAAAGAGGAAATTTATTGGTTCAACTAAAAAGTCCAGTAGCATCAGGGATCCAGGCAAGGGTGAATCCAGGGACTCATATTTGTTGTTAGCAGTTGTTTATTATTCTCTTCATCTCTTGATTTCGCTTATCTCTATGGTTTCATTCTCAGGCAGTTTCTCCCCTCTAATCGTACATAGGACCTCCAGTTGGACTATAGGATTTTACCTTGTATCAACTTGGGACATGTGGCAATTCTCAAAATTAGAAATTAGAAAGTAGAATCAGTCCCACCCAAACCACATAGAATGAGAGATGGTTCTACCCAAGGAAGATCAGTATGCTGATATCACAAGACTGAAAAATGGATGCTGGGCAAGTAAAAAACCTGACATGCGTGGCATTCTTAAATAACCCTATCTATATGTGGTTGTCTTTTGTATAAAGGTTTCATTTCCTTTTGTTATATGTCTTTATTCGTGGGTCACATCTTTGCTTCGATGCATAGGATTCACTTTGGAAAAAATTCAATTTAAAACATGTGTATCTGACTATATACACAACTGAGCAACTATTTTCAAGCATCATTTCTCTGAATTACAAAGGAAGTATTCTTCAATAAAAGCTTTTATAACATTCATGCTGTCCAAAAAGATAGGAAGGGAGAGCTTATCCAGGAAGGTCAGGACTGAAAAGGGTATGATCTAGGTCAGGATGGGAAAGTAAAGAATTACTTGGCATTGATAGTTCTTCTATCCATACTCCTGCTTCTCTGAAAAGAAATAACTATTATCACTTTGAAAAGACTCTAACTTGCCACCCTGGACTACTTTCTGTGAGCATCCTTACACCCAGATGGCAAGAACTATGATGTGATCAGCTCGGCATCCTGTGCATTTACCAGAAAACATGCCACCCATATGGATCAAAAGTAAAGAAATTTGAACAAACTGGTGACAGATCTGTTCTGGCTCCCAATTATATGTTACTTCCATGGACTGCTTGTCTGAGCCAACTCGGATGACTGACTATAAACACTTTAGGTTGCTCTTTACTGTGGTTACTGCTAAACTATTTGTCATTTGCCTTCTCAGGTTATTTTTTACATTGGATTTCAGCCACTTATGTATGTAAAAATAAACCATTTTATAGGACACGAAGCTAGTCCAGTAAGATAGGACTAGAACTGATAGTTTTGGATACCAACTCTCTAAGCTTTACGCTTTGACTCACTTCAAAATAACTTTGAAGAGTCTGACATACTATGTCTGACATACACACCTTCATACTATGAATCTGGAATCAGTTGACAGACAGAGCAGTCAACAAGATATCAAAATATCAGCTTAATTGCTGGTAGTGCCAGATTCAAGGTTGTGCCTAGACCTGCCCCCATCTTGTCTACCTAACACTTTCCCTACAGGATAAGCCCACGTACCCTTTACAATGATGAGTCTTACTGCAGGGGAAAACTTAGCACGTACAGATAGGGAAGGAAAACACGAATGTACAAAGCACAGGTCAAGAGAATAAGGGAGAGCAGACCATAGGAGAAGAGAGCAGACTCACCACCTAAACCTCACTCAGAAGAATGTAGACATGGGTATCCAGCTCTGACCCCCTCAGTCAAAAGGTAAACCACCCCTGGAAAAATAAAGATGGACAGAAAATGGATATAGGTAAGAGGATCCGGCTTTATATGCTGACAAGTACCCACAGAGCCATAAATACTGTGCCTTTCTGGGCAATGAAATGAAAATTTCCTCATGAAAAATGAAGTCCGAAAAAATAGGTTGTCTCCTTTAAAAAATGACTGCCATTTATTAAGCATCAAATGTGTCAAGTACTTGAATTCTGTTGTTCATAAAAAGTTTACAGTTATTTTTATCCCTATGTTAGAGATGGGGAAACTAAGTTTCAGAACATTTAAGTAACTTGCCCCAAACCTTTTTTCTTTCCACAATGCTCCTTGGAAGATTTTTTTTTGTTTCCTGCTGCCCAGCATCTAAATCCCCTTCCTAAATTGAGGGAGTCCTGCCATTGTATGAAAGTTGTCAGTAGGCAGAACCCCCCTCCCCATATGGAAGCTGAAAAGGCTAGACAATTTCTATCCCTGAACTCATAAGCTAGACTTGGCCAATCAAATATTCGTACCTCGAACATTGAATCTAGATCAAATGACTATTTTTTTTAATATATTTTTATTGATTTCAGAGAGAAAGGGAGAGGGAGAGAGAGCTAGAAACATCAATGATTAGACAGAAACATTGGTTGGCTGCTTCCTACACATCCCCCACTGGGGATGAAGGCCACAACCCAGGCATGTGCCCTGGCCAGGTATTGAACCGTGACCTCCTGGTTCATAGATAGACATTCAATCACTGAGCCACGCCAGCCAGGCTAGATCAAATGACAAGGAAGGAAGGGAGAGAGGAAGGGAGGGAGGGAGGAGAAAAAAAGCCCTAGTCAGTTTGGCTCAGTGGATACAACGTCGGCCTGCAGACTAAAGGGTCCCAGGTTCAATTCCGGCCAAAGGGCACATTCTCGGGTTGTAGGCTCTATCCCCAATGTAGGGCTCACAGGAGGCAGCCAATGATTCTCTCTCATCATTGATGTTTCTATCTCTCTTTCCCCCTCCCTCCCTTCCTCTCTGAAATCAGTAAAAATATATATTTTTAAAAAGGAAAAAAAAAATAAGTCAAAAGACAGTTTAGAGTTCATTAAGTGGTAATGACAGTACCCTGTGCCTAGTGGTCAGCAGCGGTATCTAATACCTAGACCAGCCGTGGGCCTACGGCCCGCGAGCTGGATCCGGCCCGTTCGGCTGTTCTGTCCGGCCCGCGGAGCCGAAAGAGCAGAGGGTTCTCTTGCTCTCCCCTCCGCTCCTTCACCAGCAGCAGTGTTAACATGGCAACATCGGGAAACACGGCCGCAGCTCCTTCTTCTGAGTGGGCGGATTTATATCCACCCATTCAGTAGAAGGAACAACCTCTCAATCTTCCAGAGGCTCCTTGTAATGCCCGCAGACGCGTCCCCCGACATCACCCTGGGAATGCGTAGACACGTTATCCTGGTGATGCAGGGAGACACGCCTCTGGAGAGCACAGTATCAGAGCATTAGCTAAAAAGGAGACCAACAACACTGTTCCCACTGAAGTTGATGTTTTAAAGACCAAAAACCTTTCAACCCAGTCTACATTGCCATCTACATCTGCGTCCCGGGCATAATTTGGAAGTTGCACTAAAGAAAATGTTTAATTTACTGTTTACACATTTTGTCCTTTTCTATTTGTTTTAGTTTTAAATTATTTTATTATATTTAAGTTTAATTTGAAAGGCTTTTGTACCTTTCCTTTGTTAGGCAATTTTATTTTGCCTTTGCCATCTTCAATATAAGGTATGTTATTGTGCTATGATTCCTCCATTTTTTGAAGTTTCAAATTATAATAATTAGTGTTTACATTCTTCTTGTTAAAATGTTTGAAATGAATAAAACTATTGAAATAAAAAAAAAGACCGTACCCTTTTATGTAATGATGTTTACTTTGAATTTATATTAGTTCACACAAACACTCCATCCATGCTTTTGTTCCGGCCCTCCGGTCCAGTTTAAGAACCCATTGTGGCCCTCGAGTCAAAAAGTTTGCCCATCCCTGATCTAGAAACTACTCCAGGCTCTTCCTCTCGTATGTGGACCACCTTGGCTGTGGTTCAGCCAACAAGTTCACTTGATTCCTACCCACGATGGACTGAATTATAGCTCAGCAAATATTTACTCCACCCACCCCTGCCTTCCACTGTAGGCGGAGTATAACTCCCAGCCCCACTAATGTTGGGCTTGGTCATGCGACATGCTTTGCTAAAGGAACATTAGCCTACACGATGCATAGAGGTTACATGTACTTGTGTGGCCTGTCTTGCTATTTGTTCTATAGGGATTTGCCATAAAAAGAGCATGCCCCGGGAAACCTCTTCCCTTTTCCTGAGCCTGAGGAATGACAGATATGCATCACATTGAACCCAACTCAGAGCCTAGCACTGAACCCAGCCAACCTGCAATCCACAGCAGTGCTCCCCAGCTGTATTCATTTCCATGGCTGCTGTAGCACATCACCTCTAAGCTAGTAGCTTAAAAGAACAAAAATGAATCCTCTTACAGTTGTGGAGGCCCAAAAGCAATTTCACGGGGCCAAAATCAAGGTGTCAGGAGGGTGGTGCTCTTAGAATTTGTTTCCTTGCCATTTCCAGTTTCTAGAACTGCATTCCTTGACTCAGGGCTCATTTTTCCATCTTCAGAGCCAGAAGCAAAACATCTTCAAATCTCTTTCTGTTGCTATCACATATCACCTTCTGCCTTCTACATCAAATGTCCCTCTGCCTCTCTTTTATAAGAACACCTATGATTAATAACCTACCCATCATAAGAATCTTAACTCAATCATACCTACTAGGCCTCTTTTGCCACCTAAGGTAATGGGGATTAGGACATGGATATCTTGAGGAGGCCATTACACCAACCTAGCCCCACCGAACCACAGTCAACCTGAAGACCCCTGAGAGTAAGAATACTCAGTATGTTAAGTGCCTGAGCTTTGGGGTGGTTCATTGTGAAACATTATTGTGGGAATAGCTGATTTAACACACCGTCCACTTTCTGAAGTCTTCCCCTTGATTTTCTGAACCGATAAGCATCTCCAATTAATGCCTATTGTGCTTAAATGAATTAGAATCAGTTTCTATTACTTGCAATCCAAAAAACCTACCTGATATACATAACAACTTTAAGAAACTCATAGAATGGAACATCAAATGATAATACCAAGAATATAAAGCACAAACTGGATATTTTTCTTAGTATTTGTACCATAATGATCTGTTGGGAGAAAATTGAAAAAATAGAGGAATCAGTAGATGGGGGGAAATTTGACTTGACGTACATTACGTGAACAATGCTTCTTTTCTAAACAAAGGAAACTAAATCAAAACTGTAACCTCCAGGTAAGGAGATGAGTAATTAAGATACCTGTTTTAGCAGAGAGAAGTTGTTAAAATGATTACAATAGTGTATGCTGTCCCAAAGAGGCAATGATGAGAACTCTGACAAGACTACTGAATCAAATTGGCATTTTTTAAAAAGTTCATTTTAACTCCTAGTTATTCTATCCAAAAGAAATTCCACAGGTCAGAGAAGTAGCAATGAATTAATGTCATAAAAAAGGTATAGAGACAGCAGGAAATTGCAGACCATTAGTTAAGCCCTGTGATTCTTTGCCCTCATTTTACATCTTAAACAAAGTACAAGAAGATTGGAGATAGAAGGTAACTTAAAAATGTGGTGTTCCGTAAAGGCCAGCCAAAAGAACTTCAGGACATTTATTTGAAGTCAGGACATTAGTGCCAGAGTGAGTAAAGGGAATGTAATAGTTTTACATTTTTACAAAGGGGCCTGACAGATCTATATCAAAGGAAAAATGTCCAAGAGACAGAGTGATGGGATAATAGGAAGTGGAATTAAAACTTGGCTTCCAGGGAGACAAAAAGCAATGATAACTTGGAGTGCTTCCAAGGTAACTTGGGAGTAACATGTGGGGGTGAGGAGCATGCAAGAACAAAGATACCTCCAATAGTGGGTGGATATAAGCAAAGAAGACCCCTACATTAGGAGACCAATGTCTGCCTTCTTGAAAACAAACATACAAAGATCCCTGCAACATTTCACAGGAAGAATCACAGCTCTTCCTTTTTGAACCAATGTCTTAGAATAGAAAGGTCTTCTAGAGGACTTCTCTGACAAATGAACCAAGTTAAAGTGAATGAATCCCCTCCTCCAAACAAAGATAGACATTCCTGGATAAAATATGACCCCCCAAAAATGCATAAACGAGCCTCAAATGCAGAAATAGATATCACAGGTGCTTGAGAGAGAGAGAGATTTCATAGAACAGGAAGTGGGAGCTAATCCCATAGCCTTCCATCAGAGTTGTCCACCTGATGTGAGATGTGGGCCCTAGGACCAGGGTGAGGGGCATGGCAAGGATCCCAAGAGATAGGGAAGCTTGAACCAACAGGGCCTCCAGGATTAGGCCACAAGCCCCAAAGAACATCAGTAGGAAAAAGCCTATTTTAAAAAATCATCTGTTAAATGGCCACCACTGGCCAGATGGTTAACGCTTCATTACCTTTGCAAACTGCCTAATGCCACTCTCTTGGGAAGTAGGTAATTCCTTGGTATGCCCATATACTTCTGCTTTCATTAGTTGCTGTGCTTACCAAGGATCAATAATATTGGTTCTTAAACTTGTCACTGCCTGAGTACTTGTAATTGTAACTCCACGATTTAAATAAATGTTAAGGAAACTGATGGAACGTGAGCATGTGAAGAGAGGGGTTTACTGTTTCTATAGAAACAGCTTGAATTCTTTGAAAAGACTCAACAAAGGTGAGCTTCTAAAAATACTGCTATCAAATTAGCTTTGAGTTACAATACGGATTAAGTGTGTGGGGAGGGGGGTTAAAAATGTATAACTCTGCAGTCAGATTGCTAAACAAATGTCTTTAAGTTTCACTTCACTACAAGTCCTTTAAATAAAGCAGCACCAAAGATGATACATTATGGGTGTCATAAAATTCCGATGGCTAGCAAATGATGTATATTTGACACATTTTAAGGTAAAATAAATATTTAATATTTTATATATTTTAATTCCCTACATTAACTCATATTGAGAATCCTTATTTTAAAAGTAAATTTTAAAAAAATAGTCTTGGCTAAATCAGTTTTTAAATAAAAGTCAATGGGCTATATTGTACTAAATAGATTTCTGACTTGAAAAACTAATTCAAATATCTTGGGTTATCTTTAACTTCATAAAATGAGGAGAGTAAGCAAGATAACTTCTAAGGATGCTTCCATCTGGTATATTCCACAGAGTTACTATTCTCCTATAAGAGCTAGCCTATTTGGAATACTCTTAAATGTATGTGAAGACCCTAGTCCTCCTGGCAAAGGACATACTTCCCTTTGGTTGTTTGAAGACACAGCATTGCAAACAACAGAGAAGTCAACCTGGGAACAAAAGATATTCATGTAAACCAAAGGACAAACAGAAAGGCACTAATCCAAGAGATGCCTAGTTAAGATTGAAAACCTAACCTGGTCTCAGCGTTAAGTAAGCTTTTTGTCTTTTTCCTCCACTACAACAGTGCCAATTAGGAATAGAGTGTCAGCTGAGAGAGGTGTATAATAGGAAATGCTGACAGAATCTTAACTCTAACATCCAGAAGAGAGCAGCTTTAATAAGGTGTCTGAAAGCAAAGGAATTTTTAAGGAATGGGGAAAGGGGGAAATTACCAAGCAAGATGAGATTAGCTGGAGGTAGGGTTGCCGAACCTGTTAAGGGAGTCTTGAGGCAGGGAGCTAAATCAAATCATGCTCAAAGCAAGATCCCTTCTCTTGTTTTAGACCCCACCCCATCCCCACCTGGCTCATTCCTGCTCACTCCTGGCTGACCTCTGTCCTGCCCCAGAAGCCAGTGACCTGGGGTAGGACTATAAGACTATGAATCTGCCCCCTACCCATTCCCTAGGGCTTTGCCCTGTCTGCACCCAGAGCAAATGTCCATGTGATAAAGACATTTTAAAATAAGGTCATATTTAATGTAATGTCTTCTAATGTATATTCAGTATGAATCAGGTAAATTAAGAAGGCATTTCAAGTGAAACATCAAACCAAAAGAAACTATGGATGATATTATACAATACTAGAGGCGCAGTGCACAAAATTCATGCACAGGTGAGGATCCTCAGGGTGGCCTGTGGAGACCGGGCCCTAGCTTGCACCCCCAGCCTCGCAGCCCCGCAGCCCTGCCTGGCACCCCACCTTGGCCTGGCACCACTCACTCATCCTGCTGCCGCCACTGGTTGCAGTCTGTGGGGCGACCAGCAGGGTGATCGGGCCCCTGCTCGCACCCGCCTTGGCCTGGCGTTACCCGCTCACCTGCTCCACCATCCTGCTGTGGTCCCGCTGTCATTGGGGCTGTAGTCAGGGCCCTTTGGGGCTGGCAGTGCCTCCACTGCCGCCTGCTGCCAGGGCCTCGTTTCCGATGCCTGCCATGTTCCGTGCCACCCCGTAGTGGTCAGTGCACGTCATAGCGAGTGGTGCAACTCCCAGTCAATGACCGCCTGAGGGGACAATTTGCATATTAGGCTTTTATTATTTAGGCTTTTATTATATAGGATGATCACCCTGAAATATAGTGGGGACTCCCCCTTGATCCTACTGTGGGGACTTATCTTTTTAATTTGGAAAATTTTTACAGTATAGAGAATATAAAAATAGAAGCTTTAATAATTATCAATATATGGTCAATCTTATTTTATCTTCTTACCTCCCCATTTTCCCCTGTCCTCCATCGGATTATTTTAAAGCAAATTCACATAGCAGATTGTTTCATCCATTAAGTAGTTTGGTATGTATCTCTAAGAGACACCTTTATTTCTTAACATAGCCACAATATCACTATCATACCTCAAAAAATAACAATAATTCCTTAATCATAAAATATTCAGTCAGTGTTTAAAATCTTTGGCATATTTTTGAAAACCTTAATGATCATGCAATAGACAGAGGACAAGCTGAGAGCACTATCAACTGATGCTAAAGAATAATAATTAGTAGTAGTAGTAAACTAAAATAAAACAACCAACCTTGAGACACACACAATCACATTAAAAATGCTCCCTCAGCCTAAAGCCTACAGTTGGCAGCCAGACAACACCGCCTCCTGTCTCTTCCTGTACATGCCCTCCACCCTTTGACCTAGATTTACTCTGCCATGGTTTATCATTTCCTTTGAGGACACTGAATATGATACTCATTTTACAACCAATTGCATAAAAAATTGAAGGAAATTATTAATCCCCACAGCACTATAGCAGGCTTAGATTTTTGACACAGAAAGGCACTAAGTAGAGCTGCTTGAAAGGGACCATTTGCACAAATGATGGTGAACCTGCAAGAAACAAAGATGAAAGAATGACTCTTCATGAATGGATAACAATGAAGAAAAAGGACTCTTGAGTTGGACTCTCTGGGTTCTAACCCTAGCTCTCAGTTTACATGCTGAGTAACCTTGAAAAAAACTGCTTATTTTATTTGTACCTTTGTTTCCTCAAATGTTAAGTGAGATCAATAACAGGTTCTATCTCAGAACTCAATTTTGAACATCAAAATGGATAACGTATTTAAAATATCTAGATGATCAACTACACTCAATACAGGACTTTTAGTGCTAAAACTGGGACAGTATCAGGCAAACTGGCATGGCTGATCATTCTATAAAGGAGTATCTTGTACACAGAAAGCAAATAAATATTTACTTACCAGTGGTAGATGCAATTGAGATAGAAGTAGTGCTTTAGTTCCTAATCAAAGGAGATAATGGCCTATTTCCCAAACTATTCCAAAATAGAATTTATTTTCTCTATAACTAGTGATCTTTCCAAATCTAGAAGTATTCAAACACATTGAAAGAGAATACATGTCCAATTTAGTGGACTTGATCCATGGTTCCAAAACCTAACTGGATCAGCAGACTTTCCTGAGAAACTTCCTTAAAATGAGCATCTGCCTGGGTCCCTGGAATTAATATATTTTATTGGGGCTATGGGGACCTATATTCTTGTTAAAGTTCTTTGGTTGATTCCAATCAGCAGCCAGATTAATTACTTCCAAATTCTTCTAATCCTGTTTCCAAAAATTTCTACAATCCTCTTGTTTCAAATCCAAAAACATATAGATTCCCTAGAGGACCAAACATCTAAGTCTTAAAACTTCCCCAAAAGGAAACAAAACATTATCCAAATGTTTTGGGTATGTTTTATAGGTTTTGAGGTGAGTTGTTGTTTGGGGGCAGGGTTGTTTCATTTATTTAATTGGGTAAAGTGAAAAATCACTCCATCTGCTTCTGAGCCTCCGGTGGATTTATACAAGGCGATTCAATCATATCAGAAAAAAAAATGAGTAACTGACTGCCTGATTCCTCTGACAAGTGACACAGCTCCGTCCTGTTATCAAGCCTGTAGCAAGAAACTGGCTGTGACACTGGAGACAGTGGTGAATGTTTCAGGAGCTCTCTTGCCTTTGGGGAAAGGGAGAGGTGTAAATGATTTATACCAGGTCACACAGCAAGCCAGGGGGCATGCCAGAAATAGGATCTGTGCCTCCCACTTGCCAGTCCATGGTCCATGTAGTACACCCTAAGGATACGGAAGTGCCCCTCATCTGGACAAAGCAGCGGGGGTTCATAAATGCTACTCTGAAAAAGGAAGAAAATTCCCTTTTCATGCTCAATCAAGCCCAAACCAAGGTGAGGGAATGAGGAAATGCTATTTATTTTTGTAAGATGAAAGACCACTGTATATTTACTCACTTCCTGTCAGTAGCACAGAAGGGCTTGTTTTCCCAATCATTCTTCATGCCTGGTCTCACACAGTGCTACTTGGAAGGGACAAAGATAAGGGGTAATTCCTATAGCTGGCCTAGAGAAAAAGAGATTTTTCCATTTTCTTTATAAATCCACAAAGTACTTGAGTTGATTACATTTCTGAGTGCGTGACTCAACACAGAAACGTCAAAGGTATAACAAGTTAAAGTATTAAATGTCACTGAAGGGCCTGAGAAAAAAACGATAATTTCTTTTACCCAAAATCTTAACCTGTTCCTAAGAAATAATTCAATCTGTTTAGGCTGAAACTGCTTGTATGTAGTTACATATTTCTTTTCAAAGTATTTTCATCTTTTTCACTTCTATCCTTCTGACATGTGGTGAGCTGATTCCTCAAGGGTAAGAATCAAGCCTACCTTTACACACATGCATATACACGCATATACACACACACACACACATACACAGCTTCATAATACCCATTAAAGTGTTCTACACTCAGGGAACATGATTAATATTTGGAATTATTCAATTATATAAATAAATGTATTAAATAAGCTATGTAATTAACTATATTTTTTAAATTTTGGATTACGTTATGATAAACAGGTATTTTGAACTAAAGGCATGAGTGAGGGAAGGAAACGTCAGTGTATTTACTTTTTATACCTCAAAAACTGGATAAAATAATGGTAGAATTATTGATTTTTTGTGGTTTTCAATATTTTTAACATGTACATAATGGACATCTCTTTGCTTCATAATCCAAAAATAAATAAATGTTTATAAAGCTTACAAGTATGAATCAAAGTCTACAAACATAAGTGTATAAGAAATAGCATTTTTTAAATATTTTTTATTGATTTCAGAGAGAGGGAAAGAGAGATACAGAGAGATAGAAACATCAATGATGATAGAGAATCATCGATTGGCTGCCTCCTTCACACCCCCTACTGGGATCAAGCCTGCAACCCCAACATGTGCCCTGACAGGGAATCCAACCGTGACCTCCTGATTCATAGGTTGACACTCAATAATTGAGCCACACCAACCAGGCTGCACTTTATTTTTTATAACTTAACTTACATTCTGACTCCAAGGTCCCCTTTTTACTGGACAAGTGAAAACCTCAACCCTTTCCTTGGTGTCAAGAAAATGGGGAAGGTGCCCTGGCTCGGTGGCTCAGTTGGCTGGAGTGTCACCCGGTGCACCAAACGGTTGCAGGTTTGATTCCCAGTCAGAGCACATACCTAGGTTGTGGGTTCAAATCCTGGCCAGGGCAACCAATTGATGTTTCTCTCTTCCTCTGTTTCTCCCTTCCTTTCTCTAAAGTCAATGAGCATATCCTCAGGTGAGGATAAAAAAAAAAAAAGAAAATGGGGAAGGTGAGGAGACACCAGTCCACACCCGTTGTACCTACACTTATTTCTTACAGTACAGTAATGAGCACCTTCTACCAAGTTAGGTTTGAGCCTTGCAGATGAAGTTGAGGCTCTAAGGGTAGGGAGGAAGTGGAAAAGTATGGTGAGGGCAGGGAAAAGAAGACAGAACACCAGAAAGAAAAACTTCCAAACTCCCACCTAAAGCATAGTCCATTAAAACAATCCCATTTTAAACGACTATGAACACACAAAGTCCTGAAGATGGTTTAAAGGATCTATTTAATCTTTTCTTCTGAGACATCTTTCCTTTCACATGGGGATCTCATCAGAAGAAATTCCGGGAATTCCTGCTTCCTCTGGACCTCTTCCATTCCCCTCAACTCTACCTTTGTCTCTTTTTCACCTTGGAAATATTTTACAATGTCCTTGAAATTACAAATGGCAATCAAGTTCCTGTCTCTGCTGGGTAGAGGAAGAACCCTAAAATTCACTGAGATCAAAAAAGTAGATATTTTCCATTTTAAAGTTGAACAAGACATTTTTATCCTGCTAATATTGACTGTCTTTTATATCTCCACTTGGATGCACAGTTTTTTTACTATAATTAACAAAGACCTTCTTCCTACCAAGAAGCAGCAGAAGAAAAATCCCATTTTGCCACAAATAGGCAGAAAGGAAATGGAAGACAGGAAGTTAGTTGCCTAATTTGTACTCAGTGATTTATGTAACAAAGTTGATTAACCTGTCTGTTAGCATGTTCTCGAGAAGCTCACACGCTAGTGGAAAAGGCAGACACAAATATCTTGCTACAATATGAGTACTCTCTAAAAAGAATTTTGAAGTTTCAGTAGATTTATAATTAAAATAATTAAAATTAAAATTACAGATTCAGACTGAATGCAGTTATTTGTGCCTGAAGGTATCTGAAAACACTTCATTAAAGAAGTGACACTTCGCCCTAGCCGGCTTGGCTCAGTGGATAGAGCGTCAGTCTGCGGACCGAAGGGTCCCAGGTTCGATTCCGGCCAAGGGCACATGCCTGGGTTGCGGGCTCGATCCCCAGTGCGGGGCGTGCAGGAGGCAGCCAATCAATGATTCTCTTTCATCATTGATGTTTCTATCTCTCTCTCCTTCTCCCTTCCTCTCTGAAATCAATAAAGAAATATATATATAAAAAAAAAAAAGAAGTGACACTTCAAGCATGACTTAGAGATGGGCAAGCAAAGATAGTGGGATGGCAAATCGTATGTACAAAGCATAAAAGGATCAGACCACATGACATGTTTATAGACTCTCAAGTAGAATGGTGGGTCTAGAATACAGGGGTGATCAAGGAGAGGAATGACAACATAGAAAGATAAGTTGTAATCAGATTTAATGTAAGTGACGCCTGTACAATTGGGCAATTCTGGGGTCTTATACAATAGTTTATCATAAAAGGCTTTTCTGATCCTAAAGTAGAGATATCTAGAGCTGAGATATGAACTGCAATAATGTCCCAACATCACAGAGCAGAGAAATAATTATGAATATGTACCTAAATTGCTGACCTGCATTCTGGTCTATTAAAGAACACAGTATCTCTTATTAGCTCCTCACTCTGTATTTTTCCCATAAAATCCTAGGAGCTTTGTGGTCTTCCCACTAAACCGAAGAATGTCTTTCCACCTCACTCTCCAACTCCTCTTAAGCCAACTATCCCTCTAACAATAAAGGCACTTAAATTCAACAGCCATATCCTTATTAGAAAAGGTAGAAATGGGACCTTTCATTTTTATTTTTCCCCTCAATTTGCTAGTGATGAGATTGAAAGAAATTGCTCCTACAAAAGATATTGATGCCTCCTCTTCCTTTATATTCCGTTTCTAACAATTGCAGTCCAAACCCAATAACCAGAAAATGAGGACTGGAATAGCCAAGTATCCAGTTGTATGAATGTTCATGCCAGTTCAATATCTGATATTCCTCTTTTTTCTGAGATAATGGAATGTTTGCTCAAAAAAAATCAATAAGCTTTTGTGAAGGGAAAAGCTAAACACATTACAGAGTTAGGTACTAATTGGAGGGGGCAAACTGACATTGATGGCAAGGTTCTCTCAAGAAAGAGGATGTTTCTTCTGTGAAATCCAACCATTGTTGGTTTCTCATAAGCATTTGTATTAGTGTGCTGTAAGCATGATTGTTTTAAATTTAGGGTTAGAGAAACTAATGTTTCATAATTTTATATATTTGTCTTTTTCATGAATTTATTACTTTTTCACTTTGTCCTCATCTCTATTTGAACCTCTCCTGGACAAAGTAGGGAGACTCTGGAGGAAGCTACATGTTGCTTTGGCAATTCAACCTTCCTGACATTTCCACAATTGATTTAACCTTGCACCAATGACATTTTCAGTTGACTGCTGAAAATTAAGTGAAATTAAGCAGAATTAACTTACCCAGGTTTGGGCACATTCTCGTTTTCTTTACACATGAAACTATCCACATAATCATTGAAATTGTTTTTATCAAGGAAACTAAGTAGCCTTTTCACAAGATAAAAAAATTATATATTATTAAAACTAAGAAAATATTTTAAGGGCTGTTGATCAACGTTTTCTAAATAGCTTCTAACCATCTCTTATAATAAGCAGAGTGGGGGTGGGGAATTTGGAAAGAGCAGTAGCAAAAATCTTAAAAATGAAAAAGGCTTTACCCACCATAAAAATTGCTGAACACGGAAACATTCTCCTTAATGCAACCAGCACAGTTGAGTTCATTTCCATTTCATCTATGAATGTGCCTCAAAAGGGTAAACAAAATCCTGAACATAGAGGATTCCTGATATTCTCTTTTTCCATGGTAATTTGTTGTTGTATAAAACACATCTTTGACTGTTCAAATACAAAATAACAATTGTAACAATAGAAGAAGCTGGTCATCTCAACATGCCATTTCTCTGATGTAGTAAGGACATGACAAACTGCCCAGCTAGCTCTGGAGAGTGGCCGACAACTGCCAACAATCCCAAAATAGGCCAGACACTGCTGCCATTGCCAAACACAGCAGTCACTCAGAAAGCACTGGGGCGGTGTAAAATAAAATTCTTTGACGTGCGGAAAGCAGTGGCTTTACTCATGAGTGATCCCTGTACAATTGGACAGTTTTAAAGTTTCATAAAATAATCCATCCTAAAAGGTTTGCCTGATCCTAAATTTGGGGCTGCTAGGGGTAAAAAGTGTCCTGGAATTATAAGATTAGAACTAGCTGTTACCCTTGCTGCCTGACAGACTGAACCTTGTATAATCAAATACAAAATTTTTCAGCTTCTAGAGACGACCATAGAGATGACAGTGCAAGCCTTCAGTTTACAGGTGAGGAAACTGAGTCCCAGAGAGACTCGTCCTAAACCACCAAAAGCTAAAATTCCCCATTCTTTCAACTCTCTAATTGGATGTAGCAAATACAGTGGTAAGGAATATTGACACACTCCCTGTCCTCATTCATTCATTCAATATTATTTGTTGAGTGTCTACTATATGCCTAATACAATGCCAAAAGCTTATATCTACTGGGGAAAATAGTTGTTACAACAAATAATATTAGTATCTATTTTTCTCTTTTAAAATAAAATACTGATTGTTTCCACCATAAAAGTAATATATGTCATTGACAGAAATTTTGCAAACTACAGAGAAGTTGAAAGGAGGAAAAAAGATTACCTACAACTCATTGAAAACCCCTTTCAAATTTGGTGTATTTCTTGCCAATATTTTTCTTAAGTATAATTTTCATTCTCTATTTTTTTCCTTCTAAGCAACTGTGATCATCCTGCATGTACAATTACATATCTTTTTTCTAATAAATCTTTATTGTTCAGATTATTATAGTTGTTCCTCTCCCCTCCCCCATAGCTCCCCTCCACCCGGTTCCCACCCCACCCTCTGCCCTTACCCACCCCTCTCACTGTCCTCATCCATAGGTGTCCAGTCTCTTCCCGCACCTCCCACACCCCTTTCCCCGCAAGGATTGTCAGTTCACTCCCTTTCTATGCCCCTGATTCTATTATATTCACCAGTTTATTCTGTTCATCTGATTTTTCATTCACTTGATTTTTAGATTCACTTGTTGATAGATATGTATTTGTGGTTCATAATTTTTGTCTTTACTGTTTTCTTCTTCTTCCTCTTCTTAAAGAATACCTTTCAGCATTTTATATAATACTGGTTTGGTGTTAATGAACTCCTTTAGCTTTTTCTTATCTGTGAAGCTCTTTATCTGACCTTCAATTCTGAATGATAGTTTTGCTGGGTAGAGTAATCTTGGTTGTAGGTTCTTGCTATTCATCACTTTGAATATTTCTTGTCACTCCCGTCTGGCCTGCATAGTTTATGTTGCGAAATCAGCTGACAGTCCTATGGGTGCTCCCTTGTAGGTAATTAACTGTTTTTCTCTTGCTGCTTTTAATATTCTCTTTGTCTTTTGCTCTTGGCATTTTAATTATGATGTGTCTTGGTGTGGTCCTCTTTGGATTCCTTTTGTTTGGGGTTCTGTGCGCTTCCTGGACTTGTAAGTCTATTTCTTTCACCAGGTGGGGGAAGTTTTCGGTCATTATTTCTTCAAATAGGTTTTCAATATCTTGCTCTCTCTCTTCTTCTGGCACCCCCATAATTCTGATGTTGGTACGCTTGAAGTTGTCCCGGAGGCTCCTTACACTATCTTCATATTTTTGGATTCTTTTTGCTTTTTGCTTTTCTGGTTGGGTGTTTTTTGCTTCTTTGTATTTCAAATCTTTGACTTGATTCTTGGGATCCTCTAGTCTGCTGTTGGATCACTGTATAGTATTCTTTATTTCAGTCAGTGTATGCTTAATTTCTAGTTGGTCCTTTTTTATATCCTCAAGGGTCTCACTAAAGTTATTGTCCTTTTCTAGAAAATTCTTGAAAAAACCTTATAACCGTGGTTTTGAACTCTATATCCAGTCGTTTGCTTTCCTCCATTTCTTTCATTTGTGATCTGTTTCTTTGTCCCCACATTTTCGTTGCTTCCCTGTGTTGATAGAGTGGCTTTGTGTGCTAGGCGTCCTATAGGGCCCAGTGGCTCAGCCTCCCCAGTTAACCTGAGGTGGACACTCTTGGTGCACCCCTTTGTGGGCTGTGTGCACAGTCTTGTTGTAGTTAAGCCTTGATTGTTGTTGGTATCACTGGGAGGAATTGACCTCCAGGCCAATTGGCTGTGAGGATCAGCTGTGTCTACGATGGGAGAACTTCTGTGCTGGAGACACCCTTATGAAGTAAGATTTGCTTCAGTGGGGCTTTGGTGCTCACTGAGTCTGCCCCCTGAGTGTGTCCCTTATGGATTTGAGGAGTTGTAATCTGGATGGTCCCACTCTGACCACTGGGTACACTGGCTCTTGGATCTCCAAGAAGGTGCTAATTTAGCCTCTGCCTGAGGCCACCCATCAGGAGCTACAGAGATCTGCAGATTCCTCTTGTTTGGGTTTTGGAGGTGCCCAGATGAGGCCCAGCTGTGAAGCAATGCAAGCTGCTGGGGGGCCTTGGGCCTTCTTTTGGATGTTCTGGGTCTCTCTGACTCAGCTGCAGTTTGTTAGGTAATTTTAGATTTCAAAGGACCAAGCCATTCATATGCAAAAGCCTTTGCGCACAGCTTGGGTGGGGCAGGGTCTCAGGTGGAGCAAACAGCAATGGCTTCACGTCAGCCCTGTCCTAAGAGGCCCCCGGGTCTCAGTGTCCCTCGGTAATCGCTGCAAGCACCTCTGAGAGAAAGCCGCCCTCGAGTTCCGTCCACTGCCAGACAATCCAGTTTCTCCCCGAATGAGTCTGAGTTCCCAGAGTCTCGCCCAGAACTGGAGTTCAGAGCAGTCGGGAGCTTGTGTCTCCCTCCTGATTGAGAAAGACAACTGCGTACTCAGTTGCCAGCCCTTTCCGTGCTGGCACCTCCATACCTCTGTACTTTACTTCCGCACCTCCTCTGAGTCTGTGTGCTTTTCTCTTTCCTTCTAGTTGTAGAATTTCCACTCAGCCAGCCTTCCTGTGGTTCTGGATGATGTCCGTTTTGTCTTTTAGTTGTAGTTTTGAAGTTGTTGTGTGAGGCAGCAAGTTCGGGTGTTTACCTATGCCGCCATCTTGGTTTTCTCCAATTACATATCTTACTGTTATTTCTTACTGTAGCATTTCTTCATGTTATTAAAGACTCTTTGTAATCATCATTTTTAGCAGCTACAAAATGTCCTAAAGTGGATATAATCATCTATCCAGTGTTATTTCCACTTTGTGGAGGGTATCCACTTATAAATTATGAGCATCTTGTCAAAAAATGTTTCCATATTTTGGAATACTACCTTGGGAAATCAATTTATGGTTAATTGGCATCTCAGTTTGCTCCATGGAGATTTAAGGCTGTTTGCTAAAATTCCTGGAATTATGATGGGAGTCAGAATGGGTGACCCTCCTGGAAACATATCACCTAATGGTTGTTTGACAGGGCACTTTTACACACTAAGGATATAAGAACTGCACAGTTTCTTTGTCACTCAGACACCACTACCCTGCCCCCTACTTTCTCATGTTCAGTATTCTCAATCACTGCTTAGATTAGGGTAGTTTATCCTGCCTGTGAAATTATCTGTCATTAATATAGTAGAAAGTGCCCCACTTTTTTAGTTCTTCAGTGATATACCAGATACCCAGTTAAATATAAATTTCAGATAAACAACAAATAATTTTTAAAAGTATTCATTTTTAATCTAAAATCCAAATTTAACTGGGCATCCTATATATTTATTTCCTAAATCTGGCAACCCTATCAACTCTGCCCCATGCTAGTTGCTAGACTTGAGTACTTTTCTTACACCTTTCAACCTCTTAGAACACCAAGTTCACCTTCTTCCATTCCTCCACAGTGAGTTTCATATTCAACTCTTCTTCCTTGCTTACTGCTCCCTCCAGTTCTGATTTTATCCATACTTCCCTGCAGGTCTGGGTCTCTCAATCCAGCCACCCATCCCCACCTACCTACCCTGCACTTGTGAGTTTGAGTCTTGGTTTCATGAAGTGGCTCACATCAAAAGTTGGCTCCAGAGCAGCTGAGATATTACAATTCAGTGTGATAGTGAGTGCTAAGTAGACATATTATGGGGCTACAGATAGTACAGAGACCTAACCCAGACTATACAATTAGGGAGGGCCTTCAGAAGTAAGTAATATCTGAATTGAGAATTGGTCAGAAGGAGTTGACAAGGAATGGGGGAAGGGCAGTTGTACATAGTCTTCAAGGCAAAGAGAATGGCATATGCAAAGACCCAAAGGTACCGAACTGTCATGGAATTTATGGAGCACAAAGAATGAAAGAGAAATGCAGAGAAGGGGGCTATCCAAGGACCTGTGTGCCAGGTTGTATCATTGGCTTTTATCCCAAGAACAGTAATATACATGGGTTAGAGGGGCAAAGATTAAGCAGAAGGATGACATGATATATTTTACAAATGAGAAGTATCCTTCTGGCTGTGTGGGGAAGGAAAGACTAGAAGGAAGAAAAGACTAATGACAGAGAGATGAGTTTTAAGAGTTGATACAGTAATTCAGACAAAAGATGACAGTAATAGTGAGTAGATTACACTTTCTTCCTGCCTTAATAAAGGGAAAAAGGAAAATATTAAAAGTGGGTGCCTGAAATGAGGCAGGACAGAAAAGGGGAGCAACAACATCTTGGACAGGTTATAATCCTGCCTCTGTGTATCATGAAGATCTTCCACTTTCTTATAATAAGAAACTTATTACAAAAATGGTTGAAGAAAGGGAGCAATTTATACCTATAAACTCCACAGGACTTATGTCCACACAAAAACCCACACATGAATGTTTATAGTAGATTTATTCAAAATTGCCTAAACTTGGAAGAAACCAAGATGTCTGTCAACAGTTTAATGGACAAACTGTGGTACATCCAGACAATGGAATATTATTCAGAGCTAAAAAGAAATGAGCTATCAAGCCACAAAAGGGCATGGAGGACTTAAATGCATATTATAAGTGAATGAAGCCAACTGAAAAGGCTACATACTGTATGATTCCAACTATAGGACATTCTAGAAAAGGCTAAACTGTGGAGATAGTAAAAAAGATCAATGATTGCCAGGATTTAGGCAGGAGGAAGGATAAATAAGTGAAACATGGGAAACTTTGAGGGCAGTGAAACTATTCCATATGATACTAAAATGGTAGATACATATTATCATTATACTAGAGGGGGTGTGGGGAGGGTGTCCCTCGGCCCAGCCTGCACCCTCTCCCATCTGGGACCCCTCGAGTGAAGTCCGACTGCCCGTTTAGGCCTAATCCTGGTGGGACCGGGCCTAAATGGGCAGTTGGACATCCCTCTCACAATCCAGGACTGCTAGCTCCCAACTGCTCACCTGCCTGCCTTCCTGATTGTCCCTAACCGCTTCTGCCTGCCAGCCTGATCACCCTCTAACCACTCCCCTGCCAGCCTGATTGATGCCTAACCACTCCCCTGACAGCCTGATTGAAGCCTAACTGCTCCCCTGCCACCCTGCTTGCCCCTAACTGCCCTCCCCTGCAGGCCTGGTCACCCCTAACTGCCCTTCCCTGGAGGCCCAGTCACCCCCAACTTCCCTCCTCTGCTGGCCTGGTCACCCCTAACTGCCCTCCCCTGCAGGCTTGATCACCCCCAACTGCACTCCCTTGCAGGCCTGGTCCCTCACAACTGCCCTCCCCTGCTGGCCATGTTGTGGTGGCCATCTTGTGTCCACATAGGGGCAGGATCTTTGACCACATGGGGGCAGCCACCTTGTGTGTTGGAGTGATGGTCAATCTGCATATTACTCCTTTATTAGATAGGATAGAGGCCTGGTGCATGGGTGGGGGCCAGCTGGTTTGCCCTGAAGGGTGTCCCGGATCAGGGTGGGGGTTCCCTTGGGGCATGGGGCGGCCTGCGTGAGGGGCCTGTGGTGGTTTGCAGGCTGGCCACGCCCACCGGCAACCCAAGCGGAGGCCCTGGTATCTGGGATTTGTTTATCTTCTACAATTGAAACTTTGTAGCCTGGAGCAGAGCCAAGCCTTCTGCTCGCTCCATGGCAGCAGCCATTTCTGTTGGGATTTATTTATCTTCTATAATTGAAACTTTGTAGCAGAGACCAAGGCAGGCCAGGGCTTCAGAAGCTTGGCTTCCTCCATCACCGGGGGCAACCCTAGCCTCCTGCTCTCTCCAGCTCCGTGGCTGCCGCCATTTTTGTGGGGATTTTTTTTACCTTCTATAATTGAAACTTTGTAGCCTGGAGTGGGCCAGCCAGGGTGTGTGGAAAGCTTGGCTTCCTCCATCGCTGGGGAAACCCAAGCCTCACTCCTGCTTTCTCCGTGGCCACAACCATCTTGGTTGAGTTAATTTGCATACTCGCTCCTGATTGGCTGGTGGGCGTGGCTAGTGGACGTGGCCTGTGGGTGTAGCGGAGTGATGTTTAATTTGCATGTTACTCTTTTATTAGATAGGATATTTGTCAAAACCTATAGAATGTATAGCACAAAAAATAAACCCTAGAGTAAACTATAAATTTGGGGTGATAATGATTTGTCAATGTAGATTCATCCATTGTAACAAATCTGCCACTCTCGGTACTTGAGAGATGACGATGGGGAAAGCTGTGCATGTGTGGGGGGAGGGGTCATATGGAAACCTATACTTCCTGCTCACATTTGCTGTACACCTAACCTGCTCTAAAAAGTAGTCTATTCATTAAAAAAAAAAAAAAAACCTTCCAGGAGAAGAACTGGCTTTAAGAATAGCCAGATACAGAGTTTCAACCAGTGTTTTAAAGACAGGTTTCTCTCTCCATCTCCTGATTCCAACGCCCATGTGTGCACTACATTTTCAGACTCCACTTGTTACCACAATGGCTGCTGCAGCCCCAGACCCTCCATCCTTACAACTCTAAAACAGTGGAAATAAAGGCCTACTTCTAGTCCTAGTGGGCCTAGTAAATGATTTATGGCATCTAGCAAGTATGCTGGGATCACATCATCCTGAATCAATGTGGCCAGGACTGGAACACATATCGAGGGAAGAGTTAGTTCTATTGTGACCTCATGGACTGAATGAGGCCCAAACAAAATCTGGGGGTTGTTATCAAAGCCGGGTCAATCTATGCTCAATAGTTAAGAACAATAAAGGTCCACTATACCTTGTTCATCTTCAATTTTGGAAACCCAAAGTAGAGCTGAAGAGAATGATTCAGCAAGAACACAGTTACAGAAGAGAACCCAAATATGAAGACAGCCCATATCATGAATAGCAAAGGATGGATGATAGTCAAAGTCTTTAACAACCAGTATTGCACAGGGACTGACAACTCAGAATGGGTGCAAGCTGTTTTGTCGGTCAATGGGAGCTGGCACATACCAGCCTGCCTGAGAGCCTGTGCAACGTGTCAGGCTGAGGTTGATGGAATCAATACTTGAGTCTCCAAACCAAACAAAATGAATACTTTAAAGCAGTGATTCTCAACCTGTGGGTCGCAAACCCTTTGGGGGTCGAACGACCCTTTCACAGGGGTCACCTAAGACATCCTGCATATCAGATATTTACATTATGATTCATAACAGTAGCAAAATTACAGTTATGAAGTAGCAACGAAAATAATTATATGGTTGCAGGTCACCACAACATGAGGAACTGTATTAAAGGGTCGTGGCATTAGGAAGGTTGAGAACCACTGCTTTAAAGGCTTTAAAGAATCGGGGGGGGGGGGGGGGGAAGGGGAGCAAAGGCAGGAATGGCATAGATCATCTTACACAACTAATCCTTCTTAATGACTTTAAAATAATTCAAACTGAGGATTAGTATGTTTCACAGTCATTCATTCCCACCATCCATTGGTAAACAGTTCAATTCCCTTATCTTTTCCTTTTAAACCTGAAAATCACATAGGTCCACATTTAATTAAATAAGAAATTTAAGATGAGAATTAACAAGAGATGATGGTGCCTTACATAGTCCCAGTTTTCCAAACAAATATTCACAGGGAGCATGAAACATGTTTTTGGGTTTTGTTTTGGTTTTTTTTTCACATGAGTAAATGATCCCCTGAGGTAATTACTCCATACACCACCCCTGATGAATGTGCACACATGAAATTATGTCAAAATTGACTTTTGTTAAATCTAGCCATATTTCAAAAGTAACCCAAACACAGCTCCCTCGTGGTAAAAAGCACAGTTTAATTTTGTAAAGCAAATTGGAATCTGTGTTTTGGACACCTAATTTACAAAGGGTCATAATAAAGGATCATAGAGCAATAACTATTGATTGAGGGTTGACCCACATGCCTAGCATTATGTGGATAAAGAGAGAGGATGCCAAAAGAAATAGAAAAACATTTTTCCTGCTCTGATGGAGCTCACCACTTTATTAGGGACTCGAGTCCTTTACACAAATGGAACATTTAAAGAAGAAAATAGAAATATATAAGAGCAATATAGGTTCTGAATGGTGTAATACATCCTGTAAGGGCCAGAGAGACCAGGAGGAAGAAGATTTCTGCTCATAAAATGCTTCAGCAACCTCAGATAAAAGCATGTGATGAACACACAGCCAGTATCCACTCCAAGAAGGGGAATCCAAATTACCCCCCAGGGACTGCAGGCTCTCATCTCAGACCTGCCACCGCCTCACTCTTCCACCTTTGGCAAATTGCCTCTCCTCTCACTGCCTTCCTTCCCTGCAAAACGGGAGAAGCAATCAAGCCCTGTTCTTCAGGGCTGGTAAAGAATAAATAATAAAGAAATGGTAGATGCAGTAAAAGATGAGGGCCTAATAAATCCTGACTAGTTAGTGTCCGGACCCAAATGGAACACTACATGGAACATATGGCATCTCGGTTTGTAGGCTGTTATGTATCACCGATTTGGTTGAATTTGTCAGAGAGGTGAAAGGGTCCGCTTACACAGTCTGTTATTAATTACTGTGAAGGATATTTGCGACATGGAAATGCAGATAACTTCTCAGATTAAGTGCAGACATCTGCCCCATTGTAATATGAAAGTGTAATTGTCATTAGCAAAACCTTGTTTTTCTTACATTGAAATGGAAGAATGGAGTACCACAATTAAATATTTTGACCAACACAATGATTAAAAGGATACTTATGCTACAGGAGTGGTTTCTAAATCAATTTTGTGTATTTTCATCTTATCATACAAGTCATATGAGGGTAAGGTAGTTGTTTTTAAAAACACAGATTTACTTTTTTTAAAGTTATTTTTTAAAGAAGGTCCCTGAACCCTCTGGTTGGCTCACCTCTTGCTGACCCTGCTGTCCAATCCCTCCTCCTCCACCTCACTCACATAACCCCCCAGTATTTTTGTATCTTTGATAAAGTGTAACAGTACTTCATAGATTGTATATGCTAGAGGTTAATTGAACAGGCTCTGAAAGCAGACTGCAGAGGTCCAAATCTTGTGTCATTCCTAGCCATTCATACACACAATCTCTACCTCAGTTTCCTCGTCTGTATAATGGGGATATAACAGTATTTCTTTCACATGGTTGCTATGAGAACAGGAAAGTGCTAAGGTGATACTCAGCCACTCACTATCATTTTATATTCTCTGTGTAATAAAAAAGAAAACAATATATTTTAAAATGTGACCTTCCTGGACTACTTTAAGAACTTCTTAACTGATCTTTCAGTCAGGGCGAGGTCCATTCCAGCTGGTCTTCATATAGCTACTAGTGGAATATAGATAAAAATGCGAATTTGATTACTTAAGTCTTTTAAATGGGATGCGGGGATAATAAAAAAAAATGTGGTACATTTACATAATGAAATACTACTCAGATGTAAAAAAAAAAAAAAAGAAGAAGAAGAAGAAGAAGAAAGAAAGAAAGAAAAGACAGAAATCTTATCTTTTGTGACAGCATGGATGAAACTGGAGAGCATTATGCTAAGTAAAATAAGCCAGTCAGAGAAAGACAAGTACCATATGATTTCACTTATATGTGGAATCTAATGAACAAAATAAACTAACAAAGTGAAGACAGACTCATGGATACAGAGAATAGACTGACAGCTGTCTGGGGGGTCAGGATGGCAGCTGGGAGAGATGGTGATTACCAGAGGGAAGGGAGGGGGAGAGGTAGATGGGAGTAAAGGGGAGATAAATCGTGATGGAAGAAGACTTGATTTGGGGTGGTAAACACCCAATATACTATACAGCTGATGTGTTGCAGAATTATATACCTGAAACATATATAATTTTATTAACCAATATCACCCCAATAAATTCAATTAAAAAAACAGATACTCTCAAAGGCTCCCATCACTGAAGATAAATCCTGAGCTCTTTAGTACTGCATAAAATGCCTTCTATGACCTTGCCCTGGCTACCCCAATAGCTTCTCTCTCTGACTCCCAGCCTGGAATTTAACCCACTGACATCAAACTACTTATGGATCCTGCAATACACCAAGTTATCTGTCACTGCTCAATCTTTATTCATCCTGTTCCCTCTGCTGGAATTCTTCCCACCCCCAGCTGGATTAATTCCAACTCGGCCATTATACTTCCGTTTCGGGGTCGCCTGCTGCAGAAAGCCTTTCCCTAATTCCAATCAGCTGGGCCTCCCTTTCAGCCTCCTAATACCCTGAGTATCTCTTCATCAGTATGTAATGAGTAAATGTTCAAATTATGGAGATAGACCAGGTAGGCTTGAATCCTGCCTCAGCCACTTATTTGTAGTATGACCCTGAGCAAGTTTCTTAAACGGCCGTGCCTCAGTTTCCTTATCTATGACATGGGGATGATAAAAGTACCTACCTCATAGGACTATTGTAAGGAATAAATTAATCAAAGGCACTATATTAAGGTATAGAAGAAAGTATATTCTCAATACTGTTAATACCATACTATACCTAATTTTCTGTTTATGTATGTCTGGCCCCCTGAACTATTTGCTCCTGCTATTAAGCATTGTTTCTTAGTCATTTTTTTTTTTTTAATTCTCAGCACTTAGACAATTGTCTGGTTTTGTGTTCAGCAGTTCTCCTCTCCTTCCTGGATATATAATTAAAATATATTTCCCACCCCAGCTGCCGACCTCTGGACACCACAGTTGCACTGAACCAGCGCGTGGGCCCCCCTGAGCTCACCAACCCAGCAGGCGGCTCTGTGAACCACCGTTGGGCACGCACATATCCAACCAAGGGCTCGTGGCCACTGCAGCAGTAAGTGGGACTTCGCCCTCCCTGGCTGCTGACCTCCGGACACCAGGGTCACACTGCGCGGAGGTCCCCTGAATCCACCGCCCTGGCAGGTGGCCCAAGGGTGCCTCTGTGAACCTCTGCTGGGTGCGCATGTACCCAAACAAGGGCGCAGGGCTCCTGCAACAGAAACT
Source organism: Plecotus auritus (assembly GCF_963455305.1). NCBI lineage: Eukaryota > Metazoa > Chordata > Mammalia > Chiroptera > Vespertilionidae > Plecotus > Plecotus auritus. The sequence continues at coordinate 212,175,725 of NC_137770.1, forward strand.
CAGACTTCCGCCTTCCTGGCTGCCTGCCCACAGACACTGTAGTCAAGGTGCTCCAGCATGCAGGTCCCCCGAGAGCCTGCCACCCAGGCAGGCAGCTCCAGGGTGCCTCTGTGAGCCGCCACTGGGCGCGCGTGTTTCCAACCAAGGACGCAAGGCTCCCAACAACAGAAACTGGGACCTCCCCATCCCTGGCTGCCGACCTTTGGACACTGTGCTCACGCTGCTTCAGCATGCGGGCCCCCCTAGCCTGCCGCCCCAGCAGATGCTCTGTGAGCTGCTGCAAGACACAAGCATACCCAACCAAGGGTGCACGGCTCCCACAGCAGAAGCTGGGTCTTGCGCGCGCGCACATACACACACACACACACCAGCTGCCAGCATCCAGTCTCCACAGTCACATCATACTGCTCCAGCGTGTGGGTCCCATGAACACATAGCCCCAGCAGACAGCTCCTGGGCCCCTCTGTGAGTTTCCACTGGGTGCGTGCCTCTCCAACCAAGGGCACATGGTTCCCTCAACAGGATCCACAACTTCTCCCTCCCAGCTGCCTGCTTCTAGACACCTTGGTGAGTTATCCAAGACTCACTTCCCCAGACAAGGTCACACTGTCTCAGCCACAGACTCCGAGACTCCCACATCCCCAGATTCTGGCTCCTGGACCCCCTTGTGAATCACAGAGGGATACCACCTTGGCCAGAATCCCACTGCCTCAACTGCAGACTACGGGACAGCTTCCTCCCCCCCCACTCCCACTGTAACAGGACCCTCATAGTGAGTTGCAGAGTAACGCTACCCCAGCAACAGTCACACAACACTGGCCAAAGTCACAGTACCTAAGCATCAGGCCCCCAGACCCCTTCCTCCAAGGCTATGGAATTCAGGAACTCACAGTGAGCACATACCAGTGAGACCCTTTCCAGAAGAGCTGGAACCACGATCATATCCACAACAGCTTACACAATGAAGCTGGGGGTGAGTCACATTGCTAATCTGTGACGGGACTTCATCCACAAATGAGAAACTAACATTCAAGATGCGACTACATCAGGAGAACCCAAATAGCTCAAATAGGGGGCTCCACTAGATTACCAAGCCCAGGAGATCCAAGAGACTGCACCACTGGGTCCCAAATATCACCAACTGCATAGCACCACCCCCAAAAGAACCTGGATAGCAAAGCATTTAGATCTAAGATATAGAAACAATTAAAACGTTACAGCAAAAAATGGGGAGACAAAAAGACAATCCCCAAAGGAAAGAAAAAGAAGAATCACCAGAAAAGGAATTAAATGAGATGGAGGCAAGTAACTTGTCAGAGAAAGAATTCAGAGTAATGGTTATAAGGATGCTCAAACATCTGGATGACAAATACACACAACACAATGAGAAGTATAAGGAGCTGAATGAGAATGTCACCAACATGAAAATGAATCAAGAGGAAATAATGACATAGCTGCAATAAAGAACACAATGGAAGGATTCAACAGTAGACTAGAAGAAGCTGAGGACCGCTGAGTGAGCTAGAAGACAAGGTAGAAAAAAAACATACAAACACAGCAGCAACTGGAAAGAAGACTTAAAAAGCAAGAGGAGAGCCTAAGGGAGCTGTGGGACAACACAAAACGAAAAAATATTAGAATAATAGGGATACCAGAAGGAGAGGAAGAGAAGCAAGGAATAGAAAACCTGTTTGAAGAAATAATGACAGAAAACTTCCCTGATATTGGCAAGAAAAAAACTATGCAAGTCCAAGAAGTACATAGAGTCCCAAACAAGTTGAACCCCAAAAGACCGACACCAAGACACATCATAATTAAATTGGCGAACACTAATGACAAAGTAAGAATCTTAAAGGCTGCCAGAGAGAGACAGAAAGTTACCTACAAGGGATCTTCTATTAGAATATCAACTGATTTCTCAACAGAAACACACCAGGCCAGAAGGGAATGGAATGAAATATACAAAGTGATGCAAAGCAAGGGTCTGAATCCAAGAATACTATACCCAGCAAGGCTATCATTCAAAATTGAAGGTGGAATCAGGAGCTTCACAGACAAAAAAGGGCTAAGAGAGTTTATCACTACCAAGCCAGCAATGCAAGAAATGCTAAAGGGACTGCTGTAAAAAGAAGAAAGAGAAAGGCAAAAAGAAACACAAACACTAAGGAAAAATATGACAACAAACATGTACTTGTCAATAATAACATTAAACGTAAATGGATTAAATGCACCAATCAAAAGACATAGGGTAGCTGAATGGATAAGAAAACATGACCCATATATTTGCTGTCTACAAGAGACCCACCTCAGAGCAAAGGATTCACACAGACTGAGAGTGAAGGGATGCAAAAACATTTTTCAAGCAAATGGAAATGAGAAAAAAGCTGGGGTTGCGATACTTATCTCTGATAAAATAGACCTCAAAGTAAAGGCCATAACAAGAGATAAGGAAGGCCACTACATAATACTAAAGGGAGCAATTCAACAAGAAGATATAACTCTGGCAAACATATATGCACCCAATGCAGGAGTGCCCAAATACATAAAAATACTCCTGGAAGACATCAAGGGAGAGATTGACAACAATACAATCATAGTAGGAGACTTTAATACACCACTGACATCACTGGATAAATCCTCTAGACAAAAAATCAGCAAAGAAACAGCAATTCTAAATGATGCACTAGATCAAATGGATCTAATTGACATCTTCAGAGCATTTCACCCCAAAGCCACAGAATATACGTTCTTCTCAAGTGCACATGGGACATTTTCAAAAACAAACCACATACTGGGTCACAAGCAAAGTCTCCCCAAATTTAAAAAGATTGAAATCATATCAAGCATTTTCTCAGACCACAATGGCATAATATTAGAAATAAACTAGAATAAAAACATTCCAAAAAATTCAAACACTTGGAAGCTGAATAGCATGCTATTAAACAATGATTGGGTGAGCAACGAGATCAAAGAAGAAATTAAAAACATCCTGGAGACTAATGACAATAAAAACACAACAATGCAATTGCTATGGGACGCAATGAAAGCAGTCCTGAGAGGGAAGTTTATAGCCCAAAAAACAAGAAAAAATGCTAATAAATGATCTAACTCAACAACTCAAAGAATTAGAAAGAGAGCAACAAGAAAAGCCCACAGTGAGCAGAAGGAAGGACATAATAAAGATCAGAGCAGAAATGAATGACATAGAGACAAAAAAAAAACAATACAAAAGATCAACAAAACCAAGAGCTGGTTCTTTGAAAGGATAAACAAGATTGATGAACCTCTAGCCAGGCTCACCAAGAAGCAAAGAGAGAGGACCCAAATAAACAAAATCAGAAATGAAAGAGGTGAAATAACAACAGACCCCACAGAAATACAAAGGATTGTTAAAAAATACTATGAACAACTCTATTCTAACAAACTACACAACCTGGAGGAAATGGACACATTCCTAGAAAAATACAACCTTCCAAAACTCACTCAGGAAGATTCTAAAAATCTCACTAGGCCGATAACTATGGAAGAAATTGAAGCAGTTATCAAAAAGCTCCCAGCAAACAAAAGCTCGGGGCCAGATGGCTTCACAGGGGAGTTTTACCAAACATTCAAGGAAGAACTAAAACCTATCCTCCTCAGACTATTTCAGAAAATTCAAGAGGAAGGAATACTTCCAAGCTCCTTCTATGAAGCCAGTATCACCCTAATACCAAAACCAGATAAAGATAACACAATGAAAGAGAATTGCAGGCCAATATCCCTCATGAATATAGATGCCAAAATCCTCAACATTCACACTAGACTTAGGTGAACAAGAAACAAACCCCTGTGCTAAGCTACTGAGATTTTTGTTCTGTAATTAGCATTACTTACCCTGATTAATACAGTGGGTGTTCAATTAAATTTTGTTGAAATAAATGAGTGAATGAATGATTCAAAAATTTACTAAGAAATATTTAAATATGATGCAACTCACGAGCAGTAAAGATAACACTAGGAGTAGAACAAGATGGCTTTAAAAGTTAAAGAAGCTTAGAGACAAGACAGAGGATAGGAAAACACAAACCAGGTGAAGCATCTGTACTGCTACTGCCCTGCCCTAGTCAAAAACAGAATTCACTTTGTCTGCTATTCTCTGGCCTCCTTTTGTCAAACAGCCATTTTAAAAAAACAACAACAAAAAACATAAACAGAGAACAGTCTGAGATGAAGTTTCTGCTTCTGCTAGACAACTTTCTGACCCGAGATGAAACAATATAGCTTTGGGGATTTCAGGGTGAAATGACTGAGGTTATTTACGAGGTACTGTATATATAGGCCGGTTCTCAAGGAGGATAGAAAAGGTAGTCCCGCAATTTAATCTCTTCTATTTTCAGATGCTGTTGAAGATCAGGTTACTGGTAATGGATCATGACTACCTACTGCTCTCAAGTGAACATATCAACTTACCTATTTTCCATGAGGCACCAGAAATTTTGAAGGAAAATAAAGAAAAATAAAAGAAGACTTCTCCAAAAGAGAGAAGGGAAGGGACTCTTCATAGGGTCTGAGAAAGTCGTTGAGTGTAACAGTCTGTGAGGTAAGATTTTGTCCAGCACATTAGATAGGAGGAGGAGAGAGGTGATGAGGAGGACACTGAGAGGCATTCATCCAATCCAGCATCAGAACATCAATCTGGATTTGTCCTTTGTATGCTTTCCTAATCTTTGGGCTGGGCACCCCTGCTTTCGCATTTGTTCAGATTGTGTACAAACTGTGAGACAGTCCTATAGGAGGTGCAACTGTGGGGATTCTCTATATGCTGATGAAATACAATGTTGGAATTAGAGTGATAAGAAGGGTTGGGTCTGAAAATAAGAAAAAAGACAATGAAAAAAGGTGTTTATTTCTTTGGCATTTTGTCTTGAGCTGTTTCAATGAGCAATGGCTATAGAATTGGTTTTAGTGACAATTCATCTCAAAAAACACCTGAATTTTGTCATTTGACAAACACTGTGCTAAATGCTGTGAATAAAGAGCTAAATGTGTCAAGTTTCTGGCCTTGAAAGTGTTCAAAACGCAGCAGGAAAATAAAAATGTACATTAATTAAAATGACATGAGATACAGATGTAATACCGTGTTTCCCCAAAAATAAGACAGTGTCTTATATTAATTTTTGCCCCCAAAGACACGCTAGGTCTTATTTTCAGGGGATGTCTTATTTTTCCATGAAGAAGAATACGGTACACATTTATTGTTAAATGAAAATAAAGGAAATTTATTACCTGTATACGGTACGGTAGTACAGTAGTTGTCAACACAAACCAGACAAACTGTGAATCCTACAGTATCAAGAATTTACTCATTTATTCAATGACAATCATGTCATCATCTTCTGGAACATCATCATAACAATCCAATTCCTGAATTTCCTGGTGAATTTCTTGTGACTCCATTTCTTTCAGAATCAGTGGACCAAATCTCTCATGTTTAGCAATAGCACTGTCTTTAAATGAGTACTTCTTGTCAAGATAGCCTGCTCGCAGTGCATTTGCAATGCAACTGTCAGTGATTTTCTCCCATGAATTCTTCACCCAAGTCACAACTTCTTGCAGTTTAGGTTTCACAAAGTTTCCACGCTGATTTCTCTCCATTCTATTTTCAATGTAGTCATTAATTTCCATGTGCAAATTGTCTTTGAATGGCTTGTTTATTGCAATATCAAGAGTCTGGAGATAGGCCGTCATTCCTGCGGGAATCATTATCTGATCTATTTTTCTTTTGTGAAGAAATGTCTTCATGTCTTTAGCGCGGTGAGTGCTGGCTGCATCCCAGACTAGCAGACCTCTTTGGCTCCCTCGCATAACAAGCGGCAGCATTAAATCGACCCACTTCCTTATAACTGCTTGTGTGGCCCAGGCTTTTTCAGTTTCAAGAATAAAAACACCCAAAACACGTTCAATCTTTTCCTTCTTGCCCTTAGAAATGATTAAAGGTGGGATTTTAGTGCCATCCAGACGAATTGCCAAAATACAGGAAACACGTGCACTTTCGTAAGCAGTGGAGGAAATGTACGCAAAGGAGGCACCCCACTGTTCAATTGTTGTTTGAGATGATTGGCCCATAAACACTGCAGTTTCATCCATAGCAATCATGTTGGAAAGATTGTATTTAGAGAAGTCAGCATCATCAATAAAGGACTTGAATGCAAGTGCTCGCTTAATAACTTGAGTATCTTCCAACCTAAACAATGTTGGTAGATCTTCTTAAAGACAGTACACTTTGCTGAAGGAAATTATCCAGCCAGTGTTGTGATGCTTTGAAGTCTTTGGGGGCTATGTCAAACTGTGGTGCCATTGCAAGGGCAAATTCTTGAATCTGAGCCCTATTCACAACCAAAGCCTTTGCTCTCCTGTCAACAACCCATTCACAGATCAGGTCTTCCAGCTCGGAAAATAATGGTTGCCGACCTGATCCACACTTGCGCTTTTTAGCATTTCCCTTGTCCACTTGTTCAATGAGGTTACCATACTCTGCTCGCCATTTTTGGACCAATCGGATACTCAACATCTTCTCTTTGCAGAAAGCAGTAAGATTTTGGCCCCAAGAGTCTTCCACGATCCCTTTCTTGTACTCCACGGAGTAGCTTTTTCTTTTTGCACTCATTTCTAGGGGTAAAAAAAAAGGAATTGGGGTATCAAGGTGGGGGGAGGGGGATCACTCAAAATGACACAGGGGGGATCAGAGGGGGGAATCAAAATGGCACAGGAGAATCAGAGGGGGGATTACCATTTTAGTAATCCCTTTTGATCCTCCTGTGTCATTTTGATTGTCCCCTCCGATCCTCCTGTGTCATTTTGATTGTCCCCTCTGATCCTCCTGTGTCATTTTGATTGCCCCCTTTGATCCTCCTGTGTCATTTTAAGTGATCCTCCTCCTCCCACCCCTGTGCCACTGAACACCTTCACCAGACATCCCCCCTACCCCTTTATCAGACATTTACCCCCTGGGGCCTGCCTGGGGACTGTCACTGGGCTTGCTGGGGCCTGGATCTGGGCTGGAGCAGGGTCTGCCACTGACTGAGAACCTTCAGTCATCATGAAGGCGGCCGCGAGCATCAGGTAGTGTCACAAGAGACAGACCAGCACTCACCACCTTCGCTGCATCCCGTCCGCTCTAATCTTCCTGTTCTTCTACACGCATCTGCGAAAGTCTCCTCCTCTCTCCCGCCCCGCGCTCACCGCTCACTCCGACCTCCGCTCCACCTCCACACAGCAGTGACGTCAGGACTCCACGTAACGTCACTGGTTGCTAGACGCCAGTCGGGGCGGCCCTAGAGACCAGTTTACGGTAAATTAATTTTCATTCTGAGACAGAGCCTGGGCCTTATTTTCGGGGGATGCCTTATATTTCACTCAGAAAGAAACCTGTGGGTAGGTCTTATTTTTGGAGGATGTTTTATTTTCGGGGAAACATGGGTACTAATATGGCTGGCAGTTTGTTGGGAAATAGAGGAAGGGGACAGGATGTCAGAGAAACTGAGAAAGGAGGGGACATTTGAACTGAAACATGAAGATTACCTTGATAGATATAAGACAGACCAAGTGAGGAAAGGGTATTCTAGAAGAGAACAGTAAAAACAGAAAGAAAAGAAATAACAAGCTCTGTTTAGGGAAAACCAGTAGTCAGGCATGTTTAAAATTGGGGGTACATGAGGAAAACTGAATAGAGCAAAGCTTAAAAAATTAGACTGGGCTAGTTTATAGAGTAAACAATCTTGAATTTATGTCAAACATTTCGATTTTATTCTGAAGGTGATGGAGATCCATCACAGGTTTTCAAGTAGCAAGATCCCTCAGGCATCCACTGCACAATTGAGAGTCGGGAAGTTGGCTTAATAGACTATTGCCTAAATTTGAGAAGTGGTAATGAGAATTAGGAGGAGGGGAGAAATAAAAAATATATTTCATCAATAGAATTTGAGGATTTTATTGTCCATGTGGATATGGGAGGGGTGATTTCTAAGCTTGGACAACAGGGTGAATTCTAATACTCTACTGTTTTCTTTCCCATTTTGCTACCATATTACCATGGAGCCCTTAGGCACTGGTTATGGGGCCCACACATTAATTTTCCCTTCTCTTCTGATGGGAAGATCATGATACCTGTGTTCTGCCCTTTATAATAGAACAGTGAGTGAATACCACATTTATACAAAATCTGTCACTATTTTCTCATAAGTTTTGTGAATCAAGGGGTTAAAAAAAAAGCAAAGAAATTCAACAATGAAATCTCAGTTTTTAAAGCTCTGGGATTCATTTGAACCAACTGTTGCCATGGTTTCGAGAGTCTAAAATCAACATTTCAAGGTAACCCACAGATCTAGATATTGCTGCAGCATCAGGTATCAAGGAACAATCAAAGTGCCATACCCCATTAGTGACTGAACTCCGTAAAGACTGCAAATGCCTCAAATTGGTATTCAGCTTAATCACTGATGCTGTATTACTAATTATAGCAAGACACCATGCAAAATGGGACTTTTTTAAAGGCTAGCAAATGGAATTATTTTAATAAGTCATTAGGAAATTGCTTTTTGAGGATGCAATGAAAGTACAAGTTTCTCAATTTGGAGAATTATGTGGAATTGATGAGATATTTGAGCATGCATGATCTGCAGTTTGCAATCCATTTGAAGTAGGCCAAGCCATTGAGAGGGCTAGCTAATGAGAAAGAGTATGATCTGATTCATTATATGAGAAAAATAATAATGGAGGCTATAAATGAAGGTTGAAAGACTGCTTGTCTCCCAGCTACACCCACCATAGTCTTGTTGGCCCATCACCTGTGTTTACTGTAGACCTAAAATAAAAATGTCAAGATGGACCTAATCTTTGAGAGAATTAGCCAACTTTGTTTAGTGATATTTATGGCCAAGAATAATAAATAATTATTAGTTACTTGGACAATGAAAAAATATTGATGTGATGTTCAGGACTTATTTGTAAGGTGGGGAAGAGTTGTTTGAGATGGGAAGCCAGATAAGAGAAGGTGACAAGTTTGAGAATAAAAGATCTTGCTGCCTGGCAGTGTCGCTCAGTGGTTGAATATCAACCTATGGACCAGGAAGTCAATTCCCAGTCAGGGCACATGCCTGGGTTGCAGGCTTAATCCCCAGTAGAGGGTTTGCGGGAGACAGCTGATAGATGATTCTCATCATTGTTTTTTCTCTCTTTCCCTCTCACTCCCTCTCTGAAATCAATAAAAAATATATTTTTTAAAAGATCTTGCAATTATTTCTATGGTCAGGTAGAATATTTTTGTTCTAAGACTCTCATACATAGAAATGCATACCTAAGTTTTAAAAAGCATCATGTGGCCCTACATGCACATGGGTATTCTGTGTGTGTGTGTGTGTGTGTGTGTGCATGTGTGTGTGTAAGAAGTGGGGAGGGAGAAATGTGAGGGGGGAGTATGTTTTCTTCTGTATTTTCAGTTCAACAAGGAATATACATTCTACATCTCAGATTACCAGTTACACCACTTGGAAAGGCTCAGGAATGTTTTCTTTAACCATTTTTGAAATTTCCTGTGAGAAACTGCCTTTTTGTAAGGCTCCAGTTATTGACTATTGTCAGACATGGGTTTCTATATTTAGTAGGCCAACACATTCCTTTAATATTACATTTTTTTCACCTGGAAATTGGTATAGACCTGCTTGACTTCCACAACTCAATGAGCCTATTGTTTGTTGTGATTATCACTCTCAGCAGATTTGGAAGTGCTTGCTCAACTCTAATGTCCAAATACTTGTTCAAGATCTTTACTTTGGGCTTTGTAAAGAACTTTGATTTGACAAATATGCTCTAAAGGTCCCCAATTTGTCATCTGTGCACAAGATTAATTAAAGTCAAGCAGAAACAACAGTAATTAACAAAGTAGGATTTGATGAACAAGGAGAATAGAGGGAGTTTTATATATACACTAGTGGCCCGGTGCACGAATTTGTGCATATTGAAAGGAAATTAATTAGAAGAAATACTTTAATATCGCTATTCGCCCTTTCTCTATAATAGAAGTGTCAACCAAATTCATGATTGACAATGACAGATTGAAACACACATGTCCAATTGGCGCCAGCAAGAGCTTTATATGTATTGCGCATGCATGAGTCAACGTTTACTTTTAAATCGCCAGTGCGTGTTGGACATATGGCCGGTCACTTAGCCTTTTAGATAGATGATAGATAGATAGATAGATAGATAGATAGATAGATAGATAGATAGATATAAATGCATATACCTACATGTATAGCATTGTTGTGAAGACTACTAGGAAGGAAAAATGTCTGGTGACATTAACAGGAAAGCATAAATGACTTGGGGGTTGTAGACTAAACTTTTAGTCCCTGAAACTTCGGGACAAATTTTACATTATCTACTTGGACCAGTGGATGTTCCTCAGGAAACTCACAAGAAATAATAGGTGAGAAAGAGGCCACAAGGGTTACTCTGAGTCCCTGCACATGAAAACAATGAGGCCGGAGAAAAGGAGATTTCCCTACCCTGTGACCCTTGGTAAGCATCCCTTTTCCAGCCAGTAGGTCAGGGCACAGTATGTGGCAAATGAATGTGGGAAATGGGAGAAAGCGCAATATGAAAGTTTGTTCTTCCAGGTGGTGTAACTCATGCAAATCACCGCCATCCATTTTTTATAAGTATCTCATAGCAAATACAAAATCTTTCCTTTGTGGGAGTTATGGAATAATATAAAAGAATACAAAAACCACAGGCTCACACTATTCAAGAGTTTATGATATCATAATGTCCTGGTGACATTTGTGTTCCTGGTCTGCTTCCATTCATTGCTGCCCAGTCTCCACCCAGTCCCAGTACCCTTTCAACACCAAAACAACACTCATCACATGAATATGCAGCAGAGGGCATGAAATGTAGCATAAGCATAAGAAAGAGAAATAGGAGATCCAGTGACATTTGTTCTTAACTCAAAGATGTTTGGCTTAGGAGATCTCCTTCTATCTTATTTAACTGCTCAGCATCCTGTGACTTTATGCTCATCTGCTTGGTACTTAGGTTCTCTCATCTAGTCCTTATTACATAAGAACAGTAGCTACAACTTCGGAGCACTCACTGTGTTCCAGGCACTGTGCAAAGCACTTTACATGTGTTATCTCAATTCTCACAATCTATGCAGTAGAATAAATACCCTATCAAAAAGATGAGGAAACTGAGGCCCACAAGTACCAGTCTCTTGCTCAGATTCACACAGCTAGTAGTAATTGAAGGAGCTGAAATTCAAACCCAAGAAACTTACTAGTAACTCCAAAATTTGTGCTCAACCATCACAACTACGGCAGCAGGGGGAAAAAAGGAGAAATATCTTGAAAAACCTTCTTAAACAAAGAGAGTGCAGGTTGTCACCTTTTGGCTCTGCTTAGTATATAAGAAAATTAATCGAGTGGTAGTATTGCTTCATCTTGGGACAGCTTTTACCTCAAATCCATTCCTCTTAAAGAGAGAGCCCTGAATACCCACTCCTGAGTCCATCCTCAGTAATAACCAACAAAGCTGGCCACAGAAAGAGGACAAGATAGAGCTTTTTCAAGAACACTTTAATGAAATGTCACCTTTGTTTCCACTCTCGATGTTTGTGATAGCTAGCCTCTAAAGATGGTGCCATCATCCCTCTTGGTATATCCTAGTATAACCACATTGAATCTGGACTGGCCCTGTGAATCACTCTAATGGAATGTGGCTTAGAGAAAACTGAGTTGCTCCTGTCAACTGCTGAGCTCCCAGCAGATGGGCAGCACCCTGTTGCCAGCCATGTAAGTGCACCAACTTGGATGTTCCAGCCCAGTCGAGTCCCGGATGACGGCAGCCCACGTAACATCATGAAAAACAGAAAAATTACTCCAGCTGAGCCCATTCAACCCATAAAGTTGTTACAGATAATAAAATGCTTGCTTTTTTTGTGCCATTAGGTTTCAGGATGGTTTGTTGCACAGTGGTGACTGGAACACAGCCCTTCTCTGGCCCTGGGGTTCCTGGAACAGAAATGCCATTATTCTTATCATCCACTAAGGAAGGCTTCACTTGGAACATCATTTGTTTAATGAGAACTGTTTCCTTTGTTCTGTATTTCTTGATGAAAAGGTAAAGCTGAAAAAAAATCATAAAGCAAAATGTAATTACTATGTTGACTGGCTATTCCAAAAAGAGTTTATATATGAATATTACATTTCAGATGATAGCTATTTGGAATAAGCCTCAATCCTTTAGCAAACAAAAGCCTCCAAAGACTAGTTGATGGTGAGATTGGGATGCTGGTGGGTAATCAGGAATTTAGAGAAAGAAAATGTTCATCTTGTGGCCCTTGTCACAGCTTAAAACTCAATTTGGGCTAATGTCTGTAAATGGAGAATAGCTATTAGCAAATCAATTAATTAGGGTCTTGTTGGCTTTTCCAATGTCAATTCTAATTATTTGTTTGTCTGATCTGAAGTATAATTAGATTATTTACAATCATTCCTGCCAACCAACAAAAAGACAGTAAGGTTGAATCTTACAAGTTTGTGGGAATTAGAGGATAGCTGTTATCCTAGATCAGTGGTCGGCAAACTCATTAATCAACAGAGCCAAATATCAAAGTACAACGATTGAAATTTCTTTTTTTTTTTATTGTTTAAAGTATTACATATATTAATGAAATTTCTTTTGAGAGCCAAATTTTTAAAACTTAAACTTCTTCTAATGCCACTTCTTCAAAATAGACTCGCCCAGGCCGTGGTATTTTGTGGAAGAGCCACACTCAAGGGGCCAAAGAGCCGCATGTGGCTCGTGAGCCGCAGTTCGCCGACCACTGTCCTAGATGATCGGTCTCAGGCAATATTTTCAGAGCCTGAGCCTTTTCTTCAAGACAAAGTCTCTTTCTGAAGTTAACAAATGACTAGCTGTCACAAAAATTTTTCAGAGGGCAATAATTAATTAAACTGCTTGAAGAAAAAAAGATTCCCTAGATCCACCAACATCATTCAGAATAAAGAGACAGGGGTATTTCTTCATGTTCTATTTTTTCCAGCAATTATTTTCTTGCATAGGCTCTAAAAAAAATCCTCCACTTATAGAGGAAAACTGAGGCAGGGACAAATAATCACTCTGATTAAAAGTGATAACTACCCAGTGGCAATACTAACCCTAATTCTGTCTTCAGTTTTCAAAAACATGCTATCTTACCAATATCTAAGTCAAGGTTATTTTTCTTCATTCTACAGCTCAAACTCACTCTAATTCTATATCTTATCATTTTTATTCCACTTTGTTATAAAAGAAAAGAATCCAGGTTCTATTTTTAATTTAAGAACAACAGAAAATTACCTCTCTCCAGCAAGCTGAAAACCAGTTCTTATAACAAAATAATTACCTAATTAAAGTGCTTAATTCAGTAAGTTACCACATGTTCAATTAAATCAAACTGCCAACCAGAATATATTATACCTGATAAGGAGGAGAGTTAGTGAATAAATAGATCAACACAAAGCATGAAGATCATGCTGTCCATTAAACTTAGGGAAGAAGGTATTTATTCTTTCCTTTAAAAGATGCTATATCTTCCCAATGAAATACTATTTCTTAATATGCCAATGAAGCTACATATCTGGCAGTGAGAATGCTAATATCTACATGCTAATTCAAGAGCTCAATTAAATGTTTCCTTTGTCAATGAACCTATGGTCATGGGTTCATGAAAATGAAAGACATTAAGGACTAGTTAATCATTAAACCACTTTAGTCCTTTCCTCTCAGGGTGGGATGGTGGTGTTCTGGAAGCTATCCATTGTCTAACAGGGGTCCTCAAACTTTAAACAGGAGGCCAGTTCACTGTCCCTCAGACCGTTGGAGGGCCGGACTATAGTTTAAAAAAAAAAAAAACTATGAACAAATTCCTATGCGCACTGCGGGACCGGGACAAGTCGGCTGCTAAGCAGGACAGGCAGCGGCACCCAGCGGGCCGGATAAATGTCCTCAGCGGGACGCATGTGGCCCACGGGTCGTTGTTTGAGGACCCCTGAATCAGAAAAGTGCAAACAAGGAACCCAGAAGGCTGATGGACCTTGAGCTTTGGCAAGGTGTCAGTGGTCATTCTGTGTGAATGAACATATGAACAATGAAAAGACTGCCAAATCTGGAGCATGACAGAAATGATGGACTTCTATGACCAAAGAAAGATATTTGCACTTCCTAATCAGAGAATCCATTTCTTTCTTTCTTTGAGTTTTGTGTTATTTCTTTATCATGCTCACAGCATTCTTTCTACAGGCTGGAATCCTGGGCTTTCTTCATCATTTCTACTTTCAATTTCATCTATTGTGTTTACCTTTGCATTGAGAGGAACATTCAGGACACCCATCTACCCAGTTCTGCACCAGTTCTGCAGGGTTGCTGCTCTAGTGGAGGAAATAAAAATGCTGGAAATCAGGGAAAAAGTCTATTAAACTGGACATGTCAGGCATGGTGTTGAAACTAGCTAGCTAGTTGGGAGGGAAAGTCCAGTGGAGAAAACAGAAGGGGGAAAAAAGCACTAGAAAGATTTCTCAGGTCAATAAAATGAGACTGAAATAGTCCATCTTCAGAGCCTTGCTGACCCTATTTCCAGCTCCTGTCTTATCTTTACACTGTTTCCTTTTTTCTGAAGGGATCTGAGTGAGACTTACATAGATGTGTGATAGTCTCCAACCTGTGAAACAAAGATACAAACATAACTAGTCCCTGTCTAGATCCTACTTGAAATTTAAAATAACTATTCCTAAGAAATATGGAAAGTTTACAAAAATTCAGAAAATATCTACTTTAAATTGTATGTACTATATATCTTTCTCAAAATAGTTTATAATTTTTATATGCCCTCTATGGATATAGTGTGGAATATATTTGATAAAAGTAAAGTAAAAATTTGATTTAAAGAATTCTACCTTTATTTCACTTAGCATAATGTTCTCCAGGTCCATCCATACTGTCCTATGGGTAAAATTTTCTTTTTTACAGCTGACTATTCAATTGTGTAAATGTACCACAGCTCTTTGATCCACTCATCTACTGATGGACACTTGGGCTGCTTCCAAAACTTGACTATTGTAAATAATGCTGCAATGGACAGTGTGGTGATTGCAGGGGGTAGAAGGATAGGTGGAGGTGGAGGAGGCTATAGGGGGGATTAAATGATGATGGGGAAAAGGTAAAATAAAAAGAAACAAATAAAGAATTCTAATTTTATGCTTTTGAAATCACAATAGAACCTAAGATTTTTCTCCTCAGAAGGATGAATGCATTTGCCAAGTATTATGAATTTATTAGAGCTTTTTTCTACTATCAAAGAGAATTTCCTGACTATGTCTGACTGGTACTCATAATCTCCATTCATTTACTCTGCCTAATGTTCATATCTTTTTAAAATATACCAATGCATTAAAAACTCAAAATATCTTTGGGAAATTTCTGAGACTTTTTTTTATGGTATATTTTTTTTAATTTTTTTATTGATTAAGGTGTTACATATGTGTCCTTATTCCCCCATTACCTGAGAGCCCTTTGAAGTCAATGGGAGCTCTGAGCTCCCATGGAGTAGGAAACCAGAGAAAAAATGGGGTCAATACAAAAATATCCAAACATACAGAGTGAGGCTTTCCTATCTATTATGTGTCCCAAAGGCTGAGCTCAGAAACTGTTCTAATGAGAGAATTCTTCAAGGAAAAAGAAAAATAGTTCCAATAAGTAGCCAAGAGTTAGTCAAAAGGAGAAAGTCAGTATTTAAAACAAACTTTAATGAATGCTGATTCCAGATGCCAGGAATTGGTTATAAAGTTGGTTGAAAAGACAAAGACTTAGCCATTATTATAGTTAAAATAAAAAGTTGCCCAGAAAGCATAGTTTTCTCTTTCCCCTCCCAATTCTCTATTTCCACCCTCATCCTACCCTCTTTCCTACTGATACCAAAAACTTCACCTTTAGTAATTCCTTTGGATTAAAGGTCTTTTGTAAGGCAAATTCTCTAGGAGCAGGGTGCTGAGCTCTTGGGGAGGGGGCAGACTGGTTAGTAGTGAGAACAGGAAATACTATGGACTGAATGGTATTCTCTCAAAAAAATCCATATGTTGAAGCCCTAACCCCTAATGTGATGGTATTTGTAGACAAGGCCTCTAGGGAGGTAATTAAGATTAAATAAGGTCATAAGGGTGGGACCCTAATCCCATAGAATTAATGAGTCTTCCTCCTACTCCTCCCCCTCCTTCTCCTCCTCCCCCCTCCTCCTCCTCTCTCTCTCTCTTCTCTCCTCTCTCTCTCCCTTCTTCTCTCTCTAAAAATCAATAAAAACATACCCTCAAGTGAGGAGTTAAAAAATGGAAACTATGATATCAAAAACAAAATGGAGGTATAAAAATGTAGACCTGGGAGTCCTTCCCCTTGAGTTGGGCTCCCGCCTGGCCCCCAATATTTCCAAATTAATATTTTCCAGTCTCTTTCATTTGCATGTGGCCTCCTCCAGAGCCCAAACCCTGAACCTGAACCCTGAACCACGTGGAACGTGAAAGGGGTTCACTACAAACTGGCACCTTCGACCTGGGACCTCTGGAGGGGATGATATTTTCGCCTAGAGCGAAGAAAGGAAGAATACACCGAAAAGGATCTCAGTTGTGTCATAGACAGTTAAGACGTAATAGTTAAGGGGAGAAACCAAGATGGCGGCATAGGTAAGCACCTAAACTGCTGCCCCGCACAACAATTTCAAAACTACAACTAAAAGATAGAACAGACACCATCCAGAACCACAGAAAAGCTGGCTGAGTGGAAATTCTACAACTAGAAGGAAAGAGGAAAGCTCACAGAGAAGGAGCGGCAAAGAGCTGAGGTACCGAGACTCGCACACAGAGAGGAAAGGCAGTGGAGTGCCTAGCTGGCTTTCTCTGGCGGGAGGGGGAAAGAAGCCCCCGACTGCACTGAACCCCAGTTCCAACTGCACTGAACCTCAGTTCCGGGCGAAACCCTGTGGGCCCAGGCTCATACAGGAGGAGTTTGGACTGTCAGGAAGAGAGAAAGGCACACAGAGACTCGGAGACTCAGGGGAGCCGCAGCGGTAGGGGTCTGGAGGCGCGAGTGTGCACAAAGACTGACTGCGGAGGTTACCACAGGCTATCCCTAGCGGAAGGGAGTCAGAAGCTCCTGACAGCACTGAACCCCAGTTCCGACTGCACTGAACTGCAGTTCCGGGCGAGCCCCTGGGGACCCATGCTCTTGTGGGGGGAATCTGGACGGTAAGGCAGAAACTCGGGAACTGCGGAAGGCAGAGGTCTGGAGACTTGCGTGCAAGGGCAGGGTTGACGGGAAGCCAAAACTGTCTGCCCCGCCCTGAGACTTCACCTTTTCCAAGCTGAGCACAGAGGCTTTTGCAATCTGGCAAGGCTAATCCCATAAGGCTGTCTCTAGCACCGAAAATCTCCCAGTGTAGACACAGCTGATCCTCACAGCCAACTGGCCTGAAGGTCAATTCCTCCCAGTGATACCAACAACAATCAAGACTTAACTACAACAAAGCTGTACACACAGTCCACAAAGGGGTGCACCAAGAGTGTCCACCTCAGGTTAACTGGGGAGGCCGATCCACTGCCATATAGGAAACCTAGCACACAACTCAGGGAAGCAGTGAAAAATGGGGAGACGAAGAAACAGATCACAAATGAAAGAAATGGAGGAAAACAAACGACTGGATATAGAATTCAAAACCACGGTTATAAGGCTCTTCAAGAATATCCTAGAAAAGGCCGATAAATATAACAAGACCCTCGAAAATATGAAAAAGGACCAACTAGAAATTAAACATACACTGACTGAAATAAAAAATATTATACAGAGACCCAACAGCAGACTAGAGGAATGCAAGAATAAAGTCAAAGATTTGAAATACAAAGAAGCAAAAAACAATCAACCGGAAAAGCAAAAAAAAGAAAAAAGAATCCAAAAAGTTGAAGATAGTGTAAGACGACTCTGGGACAACTTCAAGCGTACCAACATCAGAATTATGGGGGTGCCAGAAGAAGAGAGAGAGCAAGATACTGAAAACCTATTTGAAGAAATAATGACCGAAAACTTCCCCCACCTGGTGAAAGAAATAGACTTACAAGTCCAGGAAGCGCACAGAACCCCAAACAAAAGGAATCCAAAGAGGACCACACCAAAACACATCATAATTAAAATGCCAAGAGCAAAAGACAAAGAGAGAATATTAAAAGCAGCAAGAGAAAAACAGTTAATTACCTACAAGGGAGCACCCATACGATTGTCAGCTGATTTCTCAACAGAAACTATGCAGGCCAGATGGGAGTGGCAAGAAATTTTCAAAGTGATGAATGGCAAGAACCTACAACCAAGACTACTCTACCCAGCAAAGCTATCATTCAGAATTGAAGGGCAGATAAAGAGCTTCACAGATAAGAAAAAGCTAAAGGAGTTCACCACCACCAAACCAGTATTATATGAAATGCTGAAAGGTATTCTTTAAGAAGAGGAAGAAGAAGAAAAAGGTAAAGATAAAAATTATGAACAACAAATACATATCTATCAACAAGTGAACCTAAAATTCAAGTGAATTAAAAATCTGAGGAACAGAATAAACTGGTGAATATAATAGAATCAGGTGCATAGAAAGGGAGTGGACTGATAATTCTCAGGGGGGAAGGGGTATGGAGGGTGCAGGAAGAGACTGGACAAAAATCGTACACCTATGGATGAGGACAGTGTGGGGGGAGGTAAGGGCAAAGGGTGGGGTGGGAACTGGGTGGAGGGGAGCTATTGGGGGAAAAAGGAGAAATAATTGTAATAATCTGAACAATAAAGATTTATTAAATTTAAAAAAAAGAATGACATCAACATACATATCAAATTATTTCTTTCCATCATATTATGAACAGTAGAACTCAACTTAGAATGCCATAATGAAAAGAAAAATCAATGATTCACAAGGAACAGGAAAAAAAAAGCCATAGCTGGTTGGCTCGGTGGATAGAGCCTCGGCCTGCTCACTGAAGGGTCCCAGGTTTGATTTCAGTCAAGTACACAAACCCAGAGTGCGGACTCAATGCCCAGCAGGAAGCATGCAGGAGGCAGCCGATCAATGATTCTCCTTTGTTATTAATGTTTCTATCTCTCTCCCTCTCCCTTCCTCTCTCAAATCAATAAAAATATATTTTAAACAACAACTAAAGAAAAGAACACAGCAAGTTTGCAGGAAAAAGGAAATCAAGAAATCCAAACACAAGAAAGTCCATAGAAATATATCTGCATGGGATCTTTGGAGACAGATTATATCTTATTTATCTTTGTATCCCTACCATCTGGCCTACAAAAAATTCAATGTGTAAATAGGTCAGATAAAGGAGAAGAAAGAAGAAAATTACTTCTCATTGGGAGAGGGACAACTAATAAAGAATGCCACTAAAAGAAAAAAGATGTTAGGCCCTGGCCAGATAGATCACTCTATCAGAGCATACATGGTCCCAATATGCTAAGGTTGCTGGTTCTATCCAAGGTCTGGGCACATATAAGAATCAACCAATTGTTAACATCAAACAAACAAACAAAAAAATGTAGACCTTTTGTATGGATTCAAAGTTAAGTTGTTATCAGCTTAAAATAAACTATAATCAATATAATATTTTTAAGTAAGCCTCATGGAAACCATTAAGCAAAACCCTGTAGTAGATACACAAAAGACCAAGAGAATGGGTCAAAGTATACTCCGTAGAAAATCATCAAATCACAAAGGAAGAGAGCAGTAAAGGAGAAAAAAAAGAGAGAGAGCAGTAAAGGAACTAAAAAAAAAAAAAAAAAAACCACAGCCAGAAAGCAATTAACAAAATGGCAATAGTAAGTACTTGCCTATTAATAATTACTTTAAATGTAAATTGACTAAATACTCCAATCAAAATATGTAAAGTGGCTAAATGAATTTTTTAAAAACTATATGCTCCTGAAGAGACTTACTTTAGATTTAAGTACATGCATATAATGAAAGTTAAGAAATAGAAAAAGGTATTTCATGTAAATGAAAACCAAAAATAAGGATTAGCTATTCTTTTATCAGACAAAACAGAATAAAATCAGAAACTGTAAGAGGAGACAAAGAAAGTCATCATATAATGACAAAGGGGTCAATTCATCAAGAGGATATAACAAATGTAAATATTTATGCACACAACATTAGAGCGACTAATATATAAAGCAAATATTAACACATCTGAAGGGGAAAATAAATAGCAATAGAATAATAGTAACAGACTTCAATACCCCACTTTTAAGAATACATAGATCATCCAGACAGAAAATCAATAAGGACCCACTGGATTTAAATTATACCTTAAATCAGATGAACCTAACATATATATATAGAACATTCTACCCAAGAACAGCAGAATATACTTTCTTTTCAAGCACACATGAAATAGTCCCTAGTATAGATTATATGTTAGGCCACAAAATGAGTCTTAATAAATTTATTAAGAATGAAATCATACGAAGCACCTTTGCTAACCACAATGGTATGAAACTAGTAACAATTACAAGAAGAAAACTGGAAAATTCACAAATATGTAGGAAATTCAACAACTTGTCCCTGAACAATCAATGAATCATAGAAGAAATAAAAATGAAAACCAAAAAATATCTTGAAAGATTTCACCTCACAACTATAACATCATCTCTATTTATTAGAATAGCTATCATCAAAAGATAATAGATAACAAGTATTAGAGAAGATACAGAGAAAGGGAAGCCTTGTGTATTGTTGGTGGGAATGAAAATTGATGCAGCCACTATGACAACAGTATGTTGGTTCCTCAAGAAATTAAAAACAGAATTACCATATGATCCAGCCATTCCATTTCTGGATATATATCTGAAGACAACAAAACCAATATTTTTGTCCAACCAGTGTGGCTCAGTTGGTTGAGCATTGTCCCATGCACCAAGAGGCCACCAGTTCAAATCCTAGTCAGGGCACATGCCTGGTGGCAGGCTCAATCCCCAGTAGGGGGCATGCAGGAGGCACTCTCTCTCCCTCTTTCTTCATCTCTCTCTAAAATAAATTTTAAAAAACACATTAAAACCAGTATCTCTAAGAGATATCTACACTCTTATATCATTGTAGCATTATTCACAATAGCCAAGATATGGAAACAACCTAAGTATCCACTGACTGAATAATACATAAGGGGTGTGGCCAGCCTGAAAACAGCCCTCAGCCCCTCACCAGGCTGGCCACACCCCCATGGCCCGATCCCTGTAAACGGGCAGTTGAACATCCCTTGAGAGGTCCCAGATTGGAGAGGGTGCAGACTGGGCTGAGGGACAACCCCCCCCCTCATGCACGAATTTCGTGCACCGGGCCTCTAGTGTGTGTGTGTGTGTGTGTGTGTGTGTGAGTGTGTGTGTGTGTGTGTGTATATATATATATATATATATATATAATGGAATATTTTTTAGTCTTTAAAAAGAAGGATTCTGCCATTTGTGACAATATGGACAAAACTGGAGAGCATTATGTTAAGTGAAGGAAGCCAAACAGAGGAAGATAAATACTGCATGGTATCATTTCCATGTGGAATCTTAAAAAATAAAAATAAAAAGTTGAACACACAGAAACAACAGATAGAGAGTAGAACAGTAGTTACCAAAACACCAGGGGGAGGGAGGGAGCATTAAGGGCGAAGCTGATAAAAGGGTACAAACTTTCAGTTATAAAATGAATAAGATCTAAGGATCTAATGCACAACATGGGACTAGGGTTGAAAATATTGTATTGTATAATTGAAGTTTGCTGAGTGAAACATGTTCTCAGCAAAAAAAAAGTAAATATGTGAGATGAATATATTAATTAAATTGACAGTGGAAATCCTTTCACATTTATATATATATATCAAATCATCACATTTTACACTTTAAATATATTAAAATTTTAGTTATTAATTATACCTCGATAAAGCCAATTTTTAATTAATTAAACTTTAATTGATCTTGATTTTTTTCTATCCAAGAGCTCATAAAAAAAATTACACATTGCATTTGGTTGTCATTTCTCTTCAATTTCCTTTAATCTTGACTAATTCCCCTTGCCTTTTTTAATCATTCAAGATACAGCTTCATTTTAATTATCACTAAGAAAAAAAAGTATTGCCATTAATAATTGTAAAATGCCATCCTGTTATATGTTGAAACTGGATATGCGAGATAAAAGGTGCCTTTTAGAATCGATAAAATACGATATTTCTGTCTGAATTTGATATAAAGGGAAAGTTGCAGGTAATAATCAGAAGTTTGTAAAAGATGTCCAGTAAGAAAGGGGTGAAAAAAACTGACAACATTTAGCTGAAAGAATAAGTTAAAGGGCAATTTTATAACAAGTTTCAAATTTATGAAGAACTCTTAAATGGGAGGAAGTGACAAGATTTTTTCATATTCTAAGAAAACAAAATAAGTAAAAAGAAAGCACATGGATTTAAACCATAAAGTAAGGGCTTTAATTTAGACAAAGTAATTTTTTCTGCCAGGAAATACCTCTAAAAAATTATTAACAATGACCAGTGAGTCTCTTTCTCCAGAGGTGTAATCAGAATATGTTAGGCTGGGAAGTAGACTCTTAGACACATTCTTTTGAGCAGATATGTGGCCTGCTGGAACAGGGGACAAACGGCATTTTGGAAGTGAACTGTCAAGGGTTGAAGCACAGAACTCATGATAAGCAAGTCTGAGACATGACAATAATTTGTTTGGATGAAAAAGAAAGTCCAGGAGAACATGAGAAATGTGTTTGTTAGGATTAAAAATGGAAGCAGCACAAGGTCACTGACAGAGGAAGGAGAATTCAAGGGTCAGTGAAGGACTATGGATGCCAGACAGATGTGTGTCTATGATAGTGACAGTATATAATGGGAAGTCACTCTTGATTTGAGAATTGTTGTGACAAAAAACGTATTTAATGAACCTTTTTTTTTTCCCTCGCACTTATGTGCAGGTTGGCTTGGAATAATGAAGAGCAGGATTAGAGAAACCAGCTAGAATAATTGCAATGAGCAAGCCTTACCATGGACTCATGATGTAACCATCCACCACCCATATAGACAGCAGAAACCTAAAAATCTGCCATTAGAACATTTTTCTCTGACTTCCTGTAAGCCCACTAAGCCATTGTTCATCTTTTAATACAGGATGCTTCTGTTTCTTTCTAAGGAAAAATTAAAATAGAGTGAGTGGTTAAGATCCTTCGGACACAGAGTCCAAGGAGAGTAGAGACTATGGATTCCAAAGCCAGGCTTTACCTTCCTAACAATTTTGCCTATCTCTGGGCACCACAGTGCAAAAATAAAACAAAGGAGTTTTTCCTGGCTTTTCTCATACACTTGAATACAGATATTATAACAGAGATTCCATGCCTACTGGAAACCTTTATTAGTTCTAAGGTCAGGTCAATTCTAATATGATGCATGTTCCAAAATCTATTATCTAAAATATAATTCAAATTAAAGAAGCACCACGCTTCTTTAATTTCTGATAATGAGTATTTGGTGTTCAAGAGTATATAGCGTTGTAAATTGAGGCAGCTAATAACCCTAAGAATTAGCTCCTTTGAAATCAGTGACAAGTATGCCCTCTTGGACTTTTTTTTCCCCCTCCTGACCTTGATGTTCACAACTGCAAATGTTGCTGATGCTTTTGATTTTCTAGATTATAGTTCTCCTCTAAGTGATTCCAAAGAACAGATATCTCTCTCTCTCTCTCTCTCTCTCTCTCTCTCTCTCTCTCTCTCTCGAAACAGCCTCTGATTAAATACACCACCTTCACCAATTCACCAAAATCCTGAACCATTCTGCCCTTGACCCCAGAATCTAGACTTGCCCACAGGGTGATAATAAAAGAGGGAGGGGAGAAGAGGATTCAACACTACAGTTAAAGGTGTCATCAGGGGGTGCTTAGTCTATCAAGTCTTTACAGATGGGCCTGGGCCTTCTTGGAGTTTTTACACCTGTGCCTCTCTCACTGGAGGTATTTGGTAAATGTGTATTGGCGTTAAGAAAATTATCTAACTAGCATAAGAAAGCGTTGAGTAGTTTTATGAGGGTGTATTCCAAAATGCAGTGGGTGCCAACAGTCCCTTTTTACTGATGAGCACTCCTAAGAAGTTGCCACCAGCCCCCTCAGAGGTACCCCACTCAGGTGAATAGAACTTGCTGCCCGCACTGTTTTGCCTTGAACACAATCTGCTCGGGTTCCTGGAATTCTTCTCCAGGAACAAGCCCAAGTTCTACACATTGATCTTCAAACAAAATTAACTACTTTGAGGAAAAAGAATAACTCAGTTCTACTGCAGAGCATGTCATCCACTCACAAAAAGAACACTTTCTTCACTTCGAATCTGAAAATGAAATGCATCCTCCCATTTCATTCTTCGGGGCCTTCCTTATGCCCCCAAAGTAATTTGAGGCATTCTATTTCATTTCCATGATAGCAGATTTATGAATATTTACTGATAGCAAGCAATGATTATGGGGAAGTCCCAGGAGGAGGCTCAACTTCACTGCATTAGTTTTAATAATGGAAGTTTCAAGGGAGCCAGTGTGTCTTCCTCAGCTCATTACAAATAGCATGCCACAGCTTAAAGATCTCAAAGCAAATGACCAAAACAATAAGATATCATATCATAAAGGAAGGGTGAAAAGTCATCTCCCCCTAGGAAAAAAAATGAGAGTCCCAGAGGTTAGAAAAAATGCTATCAGTTGAAAAGTAACAGGAACGAAGCTAAGATTGCAAACCAGGACCCACTTTAGTCCTTTGAACTGGGTCTTTACCAGTAATGTGCTTTTCATTTATATGCAGATGTTTTTTAGCATGAAGATTTCTACTTTCAGTTGGCATTACAACCACCCTCATATTTTTTAGTTATTTGGAATCCCAGATAGACTTTTGCTACTCTCTGGGTATTGTGAATACTAGGTTTTTAGTAGCCTAGATTGAAAAGTGTCCAAGAACTTATAAATTTCTATACGACAGTAAGATATTGTTCTTGTGCTACCTAAACACCCAGAATGGAATTTAACAAAATAAAAACTAAATAATTCACCCATAATCATTTTTTAATTTGATGTGTATGTACTGAGTGTCTACCACATACCAGGCCCCTTTCCAGGCCCTGGGGATTCACAGTGAACAAGACAGAGAAAAATTATTGTTCTCAAGGAGTTCACATTGTACAGAGATGGAGGATAGACATAATAAACTACTAAGTAAGAAAGTAAGTAGTATGTGAGATGAACATAAGTGCTAAGAAAAAAATTAAGCATGGAAAGGAGAAAGGGATGCTAAGAAAGGTCAGAGAGACTAGGACAGTAGTAACAGCATCCTGATAAACTGAAGTGCAAGCAGAGACCTACGATCAATAGGTACCAGAAGTATCCTCAACGTGACTGAGACTCGCAGTAGCAGAAGAGCTGATGTGCCTGGACCAAAGTGGATGAGGAAAGGCTGGTAGGAAATGGTGTCAGGGAGCACAAGGAGCCAGGTAGGATTGGGCTTTGCAACCGCAGTCTGGCACTGGCTGGCTGGAACCCAGAGT
The DNA here is from genome assembly GCF_963455305.1 of Plecotus auritus. Taxonomy (NCBI): domain Eukaryota; kingdom Metazoa; phylum Chordata; class Mammalia; order Chiroptera; family Vespertilionidae; genus Plecotus; species Plecotus auritus. The sequence continues at coordinate 212,201,379 of NC_137770.1, forward strand.
GAGATGGAAGCCACTGGAGGCTATTGAGTGGGGGCAAGAAGGAACACCCTTCATTTCTAATAACTTCAATCATCTTCAAGTAGTTACAATTATTGTCCCTTAGGTTTTGTAAGTTTTATTTTTAAAGCCTTACTCTCAAAGCAAAATTGTTTCAAGACTCGGTCTTTACTCTTTTGTGAGTTTGGAAAGAGAGAAACTGGCCTCCATTCTATTTCAGAGAACACACAGAAAGCCCAAGTTCTACACATTGATCTTCAAACAAAATTAACTACTTTGAGGAAAAAGGATAACTCAGTCCTACTGCATATACACACTTCTCCCAGGTAGAGGGGTGGATGGATGAAATGGTCCATGAATGCTGATAGAAAATCTGTTAGCTGAATTACATTAGATTAGCCAAGTAGTGTTATTGAGAGCATCCTAAAAGCCTAAAGTGCTAACATCAGTGGACAATGCATTTAACAGAGGTGAGATACTAATATCTAGAAGGACAAATGGAAATTCTTTCATTACTTAAAATAAATTTATCCACATTTCCTAATTACCTCTTCCTTTGCTCATTCAGGAGGAAAGCTGCTTATCTGACAGGTGAAACCAGTTACTAAAGTAAAGAGATGGGCAAGTACTTGATGTTTTGATGTGCAAGTCCCTTGCAGAAATGACCTCCATTTGAGTTTATCATTGTGCCCAGAATCAGATATTCCTTTGGGCTAAGCCATTATCTCACTAAAAGGCCTTTACAAAAGCACATTAACTCCCAAGGCCCTGGTGGTACACACTAGCTGGCTAAAAACCTTGGCAAACAGGGCCCTAAGGGAAAGTATTGTAAGTGGGCCTTGGCCCAACAACAGCACTTTTTTTACCCTTTTATTAATAATAACATTTATTGAGCTCTTACTGTGTGCCAGCTTCTAATATTACACAGAGGTAACTCTTATTCTCTTTAAAGTGGTTGAAAAACCTTCCAAGTCCATAGATGTAAGTAGTAATTCTGGAATTCAAACCTTGCATTTCACACAATGTAAGTACTCAATAAACAACCCACAAATAAATGAATGAATGAAACCCAGATCTGTCTGATTCCAAAGCTCAGACTCTTAACTATGTGCATTATGCAGTTGTTTATAGTTTTTAAGCATTTCCCCATATGCTGTGGTGACTCAAGAGTTAAAAACAGAGTCCATAATAGTATTTGATCCAATAAAGTACACGCTTGTAGGATACTTCCTGTTCCCCCAGTGTATTCCTTATGAACCCAAGGGAAATGGGAGAGAATCTGGAGTATGAGAAATACACAAGGCAGGGTGTTGCCTTGTGAGTGGAAAGGAAAAGGAGGGGGATCAATAGGCCCCCACGGTAAGTTGTAGAAGGGCTTTGCAGACAAAAGGCTGAGAGGACACAGAAAGGTGACATGAAAGAGGTGGTGACTAAAAGGGCAGGCCCAAGAGTCATTCAGGCTTGGGTTGGCAGGCAAACTCGTCTCTTAACAGTTGTGTGACTTAACCTTTCTGCACCTCAGTTTCTGCATCTGTAAAATGGAGATAATAATACCTACTTTACCAGGTAGTTACAAAACTAGGTGAGAAAATGCATGTAAAGCACAGTCCCTGGCACACAGTAATAAAAGTTAGCTTCAAATAAAACTTCAAATAAAAGTTAGCTATCTTCATTATTAAAAAGATGGAAAACTGTGGTACATCTACACAATGGAATACTATGCTGCTGTAAAAAAGAAGTAATTCTTACCATTTGCAACAGCATGAATGGATCTGGAGAGCATTATGCTACATGAAATAAGCCAGTCAGTGAAAGATAAATACCACATGATCTCACTCGTTTGTGGATAATAAAGAACATTACAAACTGCTGAACAGAAATAGAGGCAAAGAAGCATCGAACAGACTGTCAAACTACAGCAGGAAGGTAGGGGAGGGTTGGGAGGGAGGGTAAGAGATCAACCGAAGGACTTGTATGCATGTATATAAGCACAACCAACAGACGCAAGACACTGGGGGCGGGGGGATGAGGGCAAGTGCCAGGAGTGTAGGAGAGGCCGGAGGGAAGTCAATGAAGAATTAAAAAAAAGAGAGAGACATATGTACTACTATTTGTAATACCTTAAACAATAACTTTTTAAAGAGTAAGATGGTTGTTCCCATGGACAAATGTCAAAATTTGACCTATGGACCTAACTGGAGCCATAAACCATTATGGTTTCCCCCCTTGAAAATCTTCATAAAATAATAAATATATATCTGATCTAAAGGATTTTAAAATATTCACCTTTCTGAAAGCAGGAAACACCCTCCAATGCTGACATGTCCCAGTTTCCAAATCCCTGTTTGGGGAGTTTGAATTGAGCCTTCCTCCAGTATTTTTCCCTCTTAGAAACTGTTTAGTGCCAGTGTTAATTTCACAGTCCTTAGTGTTCTTTCTATTATTCATGAGTTCTCTGCAATTCAATTTTACAAAGCAAAACAGGGAAAACGCAGATACATTTTCTCTTTTGAAAACAAAACAGTTTTGGCCCCCGTGGAACGGAAGGCCTGCTGATCTGATGAATCTCATGTAGCCATAATAACTGGATTTACGAGGTGAAGCGGTTAATAATGCGGATTTTTTTCAATAGACGGAATTACACATATGTTGACATATATGCGATTTGATATGTATGCTATTTTGTTGTAATGGCAATAAGCTTCAAAACTTCATTTGTCAAATTTTCTGAAGGTGTTAACATCATAGATATGATGTCAGAAAGAAGACACTGCTCTGTGTTTGGTGGGATCAGGAAGGTGTGGTGTATTATTAGCTTCTAAAACCAGGTGAAACCATTAATACTGATCGCTACCGACAACAAATATTCGATCTGAACCATGCTTTGATGGTGAAATGACCAGAATGTGCCAGAAGACATGGCAAAGTAATTTTGCTTCATGATGACACACCATCACACACTTCAAAACAGTTAAAGACACGTTATAAGATCTTGCCCGGGAAGTATTAATCTACCTGCTGTATTCACCAGACCTTGCTCCTTCAGATTACCACTTGTTCCGATCGATGGCACATGCACTTTCTGAGCGGCACTTCAAAACATATGAAGAAGTGGAAAATTGGGTCCCTGAATGGTTTGCCTCAAAACAAGAAAAGTTCTATTGGGACGATATCCACAAATTACCTGAAAGATGGGGAAATGTGTATCTAGCGATGGACATTACTTTGAATAAAGCACTTTTGATGTTTTTCTTAAAATTATCGTGTTTTCTTTGATTACAAAATCTGCATTATCAACCGGTACACCTAGTAAGCGCATCTCTTAAAGACAGCCCAAAGACAAACTCCACACTTTCCCCTTACATCTGGGGGACACTTTACACTGTATTCCTCTTTGTAAGAGTGTATCAATTCCCTGAAATTTACTCTGCTTGTCCTCTGTAACTCAGCTTCGCTCCCTTTACTAGACAACCGTGAAAGCTAGATGCAAAAGATTGGGGAGAAGCAAAGGAGAGTCCCCAATTCTACCTCCATTTGTCCTGCTTCCAGTAGGTCCTCCCATAACACAATGATGTTCCTTTATAGTCTGGGTATGTCAAATGTTTGGGTGCTAATGTAATAACCTGACCAAATGGCTTGCCATTAAATTTTCCATCAGCCCCTGTGCTGGCTGTGCAGTGGGACTCATGACATGCCTGATGCAAAAGCATCATCGCTTATATGGGATCTTTGTGCAAAAAAAAAGTCACTCCTCCGATGATGCAGTTTTGCAAGCAGATAGTGTCCTTTTGCAAATTAAAAAAAAAAAAAATGGCACCCCTTCCTCAAGACTGTCTGAGGCACGAGCTGGATTTTAGTCCCCACCCATCCCCATTAGCACAATACAGTGACTGTGTCCTCACAGAGGTAGAATGGGGGACTCTCCTTTGCTCCCTGCCCCCCCACCCCCGCCCCAAGCACAGAAAACAACAGCACTCTGCCTCCTGTCACACAGTATCTTCTCTCCTTTACCCAATTTCGGGTTGAGGGGAGCTATGGAGCAGCAGTCAAGCTTAGGGACTCGTTTGTAAATTCCTCATTTCATCCTGAGAATGAAAACAACTTCCAAGCCTACTTTGCAGGAAGAACAGTTGATTAACTCAGACTAAAGCATAATAGACAGTGTGATTTAAGCCTGACATCCCTCCACTCTGGAACATGTTTATTGCCACAGACTAATGTATAAATATCCAGTCCCTCCGCTCCTATTTCTAGGGACACAAGACAGGACAGGGATTTTGAGTTTTAACTTCTCTAATCAAATACTTACATGGGCCTGAGTGTTTGACTAGGGGACTCAGGAGCTACCATATCCAGTTTATCATGTTTCACCCTATGGTCCAGATAAGCCACTGTGGTGGCATCTTTACAGAGATATTAGTAGTGATGGGGCCATGAACCTATCACAGATAAGGGAGCATTTGCTCTTTGTTCCTTCACCACGGTAGAGAGCATCAAAAATAAAGGAAGATCTCAGAAGTGGAAAGGGGAGTGTGTGATGCCCGCATGTGTCCACCTCCAATTAGCTAGGAGAAGCCACAGGCTCAGAAAGGAATTATCAGGAAAATAAAACCTGTATAAGTCACCTGAAGTACCGTCCTCATACCAATTCGAGATCTTTGTCTCACGTGCCAACAGCTGGACCCCCTCATATCACTTTCATGTCTGAGGCAACCTAGACCAGGTTCCCTAGGACAGACCTCCCTGGGCCTGAAAGGCTAGGTTGGGCCTTTGAGGCGCCATCAGTGAGCAGACAATGTATTGCTGTGGAGGCAAGGAGCAAAGGGGATACTCTCTCTTCAAAGGCCTCCAATGGCACTAAGGGACACATTCCCCCAATTGGCAAGCTCTCTTAGACCAGAAGCAATCTTTACACTGTTGCTAAAACCCATGAACTATTTTCCCACTCCACGTTGATGGAAAATAGTGGTCTCCACCTCTCCCATCATAAACATCCCTGAGTCCAGAGCCTTCTATCCCCAAGGTAAAATAAGCCAACTCTTTTCCCCTTTTCTGCCTGCCCCTAGCCCCCTCTCATAGATTTGTGGCTGTGCTGTGAATTCCATTTAAGTTATGGAGATAACAAATGTCTCACTAGAGCTCTCAGCAAGAACCGAAAGCAGTGCTGAGCATAATCTTGATTAGATTAAATGTTTGCTGTTCAGCTAAGATAGGAGTTAAAATTAAGTTGAGTTTTTCTGTAAAGAATTGAAATTTAGCCTTCAGAGTCAAATATTAAGCATCAGTGATAAAGACAAAGACCAGATGGCCCCATTGCCATCCCCCATCTTTTCCATCATTCTCCCACCATACATTCATTTCTCTTTCCTAGCACCTACAGCTAGGATTTGGCACCAAAGAAAAGACACAGGAACAAAACCCATGTGACTAGAAATGCATGTTATAGTCCTACCTATTTTTCAGAGTCCTCCTGCATAGCCTTCTCCCATCCCTTCCCTGCCCCCACCCACAGCACGCAGGACTGCACATATACTCACGCACGCACGCGCACACACACACACACACACACACACACACATGAACACAAAAGTGGTATTCAAGTTCCTTACTCCTCAGTCAGGGAACAATAGGATTGCTAATCCAAAATGCATTTTCAAATCTAATCCCGTTCTACAGAAACAAATGTTCCGCCTGAAAAACACCCTGTAATTCACTCTGCATTATTACCAGTGGATAAATGAGAGGTTGTGGTTTCAGCTCTCCTTCTGACTGCCGTATAAAGTGGCATCCCCACTGATGTTCTGGCTACCCTGCTATTCTCAGAATGTTCAAACCACTACCCTTGGCCCTGATTTGAAAATGGGCATTGTGATGAATATAAGCCTAACCAATGGACACCCAACACCAGGAGGGTAAGGGCATGGGGGGGGGGGGGGGCGGTGGTTAATGGAGGGATGAGGACACATATGTAATACCTTAATCAATAAAGAAATTTAAAAAAGAAAAAAAATGGGCATTGTGATAAAAACAAAATGACTTTAAAACTTGACATCCCAAAATGCAGTTGTGCTTTATGAAAATTAACTACCTCTTCATGTAGGAAAAAAAACAAACAAACGAATAAACAAACAAAACAAAAAATACATATGTAATTAAGTTACCCATTTCCACTTAGATCTGAAAGGCTCCCACAAAAAGAGACTCAGCCTCACTGTCTTTGTTCACTCACACCCCTCTCAGGTGCTCTCTCACCAACACTCTTCAAGGTCAGCTATGCTCAGGCACTCCTGTTCACACACCTCCCAAAGAGGAAGGAGTGAGCCTCTGAAACCTGACTTCCCCACCTTTTACAAGAATCTCCTGATTAGCAGGAAAGCACAGAGTGTTAGTAAAGCTAAAATCATTAAATTTAAAGTTATTAATTGGTCTACAGCCAAAAGACAGCTATGAAAGGGGGGGAAAAGCTATTTTCTCAGGACTAACCTAAGAATCAAGCCCTCAGTTATGAGATGGATTAGCTCTGAGATCTAATGTACAGCATGGTGGTGACTATAGTTAATAATACTGTGTTGTGTATTTGAAATTTGCTAAGAGAGTAGACCATAAGCATTCTCACCACACACACACAAACAGGCAACCGCATGAGATGATAGATGTGCTTCATTTCACAAAGTAAACATATTTCAAATCATCATATCATATTTTAAATATATACAATTTTATTTGTCAATTACACCCCAATAAAGTTGGAAAGAAAAGACAAGTGTTGGTGAGGATGTGGAGAAAAGGAAACCCTTTTACACTGTTGGTGGGAATGGAAAATAGTATGGCGGTTCCTCAAAAAAATTAAAAACAGAACTACCATATGATCCAGTAATCCCACTTCTGGATGTATAACCAAAGAAAATGAAATCTTTATGTCAAAGAGATTCTGCACTCCCATGTTCACTGCATTATTATTTACAACAGCCAAGATATGGAAGAACCATTTTTCCATCAACAAATGAATGGATAAAGAAAAAATGATAATATATATTATTATTCAGTCATTAAAATTTATTATTATTCAGTCTTAAAAAAAAGGATAGACTAAAATATGTGACAACCTGGAGGACATTATGTTAAGCAAAATAAACCAGTCATGGGACAATTACTGCCTGATTCCACTCATAGGAGGAATCTAAAATAGTCCATCTCATAGAAACAGACAATAGAATGGTGGTGACCAGGCACTGGGTACGTGCAAGTGGGGAGTTGCTATTCAAAAGGTATAAAGTTTCAATTTATAATGAATAAGATGAACGCAAGTGAACACATTCTTGTACATAAAATGTGTGCAACACCGTACCTAGATTCGCAATACTGTATGATATACTTAAAAAATTGTGAAGAGGGTAAATATCATGTTAAGTGTTGTTATCTTAATTTTTAAAACCTGTATAATAATGTTTTTGTAAACCACCATGATGAGTCACATTTCTAGAAACTGGGTCATTCCTGTCCAGGCCAGCCTGGCACAGCTTTAAACCCGCTCCAGTACCAAGCAGCTGAGAGAAGATAAGGAATCCACAAATGTTTCCTGAGGGTGGACAGCTCGGGGTTCCTGGAATCAGGATGAAGACTGTCTCGGTTGAAAAGCAATAGTTCTGAAATTTCTGCAGCTGTGCTGCAACCTGTGCTAACATCCAGGCAGGTCTTCTCCCTCTGGGGGAGAACAGGCCCCAGTGTCCTAGCAAGCTGAGCTCTGGGCCTGAGACCGGCTAGTAGTTATGTACAAACGGTTTTATGTACGGTGTACTCTGTGAAATGCCATTACAACGTTGGAAAAAGTAAAACAAGTGAACAAAAAAGAACCTTTCATTCTCAAGGCAACTCCTGGTCTTCAGCAGACTGTCAGGAGCGGAAGAACCAAAAGCTCTAAGAAAAATTACCCTTCCGTCCACTTCCACCTTCAAGGAACATTTAAAGTTAGAAAAATGCACTGGACCAGGATTCCCCCTGCCCTCTCCTTCGGGGCTCCAACCACAGTCTCAGCCCAGATGACAGTACAGGGGATGAGCCACAGTGCCTGTTCCCCTCAGCCGAACCCCTGGGTTCAGCCTGGGATCCTGCAGAGGACAGAGAACTCAGCTGCTCAGTGGATGGTGGCAAAATAAATCACCAAACGTCATCTGATCATCCTCCAAAGACACAGATGATGCAAAGACATGACAAGTTACATTTTCCTCATGTTCTGACAAGAACAAAAAAATAGTCTGGAGCCTTTGTCTGTGTCCCAAACCTTCTGAACCCTCCCACATCGTGGTTCATATGGCCTCAGGCTAAGGGGACTTTCATTGACCCAAGATAATTTCCAGATACTTTATGAATCCCAGGGAGGAATTAAAGTACACGGGGTGGGGATTAAGCCCAGAGTCACCAGCATTCTTTCCATTACAACCAAGAAGTCCGCTACTTGGGAAAAGCAGCTTAGGAGAATAGAATGAATGCAGAAAATGGAGCTGTTTTCTGCCAAGATAAGAAATCACTCTCAGTTGCCCTGGCTTAGGTTAAAACTGTACAGTTTTCTCAAATGTGTGCTCAAACCCTATCACCTTCATCAAAGCCCTCACTAAATCTTTAAATGAGTTATTATACACATTAAATTGTCATTTAATCGTATCCAAGCACTATCATAAAAGCAAATGAAGCAAGCTAAGCAGCACTGGAATAAAAAATACTACACTAGTTACATTCTGAAAGCACACGCTGAAAAATGCTTACTGTCACCGCACACAGGGGAAGGGGAGGCCTGCCATCAGAGATAACAAATGGCTTAGAGGGATCTGCCTTTTTACTCTCTCACTTGTTGCTGGGGGCTGATGGCTGCCAACCAGCAGCAAGACCGGCTTCCACCTGACTGACTGTGGTTGCACCCACCTTGATTTGAGGTTGTTTGGTCCAAAGGCCCAGCTCAGAAAGAGGCTGTTGGACACTAACCCAGAGGAGGTTCTCTGGGGCTCTTTTTTTATTAGGAAATGATGGCAATTCTCTGTCTTGCAAGTCCTTAGTAAAACAGCCTTTCAGGGCTTCTTAACGTTGAATTTAAATGCTCAAAACAGCTTCTAAAAGTGGAAGAGGGGCCACAAAACTGTCCAAGTCACATCCACCCACAGGAATTGTGGCATGCCCAGCCCCATCAACCCTGTGCTTTAGTGACTGTGAGGGGCCAAGAGAGGGAAGAACTGGCAAACTCAAGGAGACTAGGAGACTAGGATTTCTACTGGCAGCAGCACAGAGGAGAAGCTAGGAGCCAGGAGAGCTTGCTAAAGCTGCTGAGACAGTGAGAGTGCTCAGGTAGGTGTGGCAAAGGCCTTTGAGACATTTTTAAAGAGAAAGATGGAGAAAAATGGGTTTTTTTAAGTTATGCTATACATTGTGAAGGTAAATCCTTTTTGTTTGGTTTTCTGTTTACTTGTTTATTTTTGTTATATTTCTGAGAGATTGCTTTTTTAATATTAAAATTGCTTAATCACGTATTTTGTTTTAATTTCAGATAATTGTCTTTTTCAAAGCCTGTGTTAAGACTGACCTACATAGTGACTTGATTTTATACCATTATGTTTAGATATTTATGTCTGTCTGGAGTTTTCTGAGAGTAATTTATTCAATTTACTTAGTTTTGTTGAGTGCAAAACACTCAATTTAGTTTGTAGAAAACTCAAAGATATCAGACAAGGACCCTGTTTCCAAGGAGATTAACCTGGTATAATTACCACTTAATGGCTACTATAAATATATTTTATTTAAAAACAGATACTTGCGAGTGCAGACGACGCGAAGCTACCCGATCGTTCCGAGATGGCAGAGGTGGAGGAGACACTGAAGCGACTTCAGAGCGAGAAGGGAGTGCAGGGAATCATCGTGGTGAACACAGAAGGCATTCCTATTAAGAGTACCATGGACAATCCCACCACCACACAGTACGCCAACCTCATGCACAACTTCATTTTGAAGGCCCGGAGCACCGTGGGTGAAATTGACCCCCAGAATGACCTCACTTTCCTTCGGATTCGCTCTAAGAAAAATGAAATTATGGTTGCACCAGGAGCAGTCAGACTCAGCCCTGAGGTCTTGAACTTGCAATGATTCCATGATGGACATTCCTCATTACTGGATGGGATCCCCAGAGCTGGAATCCAGATAAAGACTACTTCCTGATTGTGATTCAGAATCCAACTGAATAAGCCACTCTCTCTTGGCTCCACGCATCATTCCTTAATTTAATGCCCCCCAAGAATAATAGTGTTAATCATGTCAACCAACTCACAGGTGGAAATCACCTTAGAGCCCATGCAGACCAATCCAGTGACCAGTGTGGGCTGCAGCTCCACCCCGCCCACCAAAGGCATCCCTCTGCTGGCCAGTCACCCTGAGTTCCCAGGAGGGCCTCTTTCCTCAAGTCCGGGTTTCGGAGCAAGAGCTTGTGAGAGGCCCACACCCTGCTTCCTCCTGACGTTCAGTTCACTTTGTTGCCCTTGGAAAAGGCTGCTTTTCTTTAACTAAAAATAACTAAAACATAAAAAAATAAATAAAGTAAAAAAATAAAATAAAAATAAAAACAGATACTTGCTAAAAGAGAGGTTAAGTTCAGGTTCTATAAAAGATCAAAATAAGGAAAGAACACTTCCAGCTGGGGAGGAAGTTATGGGGGAGAGAGACCATCATGAATCACAGAATACTTTATGGAGGAGGCATCATGGTAGCTGAACCTTAAATGATGGGTAGGCTGTGGGCAAGCAGAGATGGGAGAGAAGAGTCTTCTACATAGAGGAAAAGAAATTCCAAACTGAGAGAAACCCTAACCAAAGAGTAGGAGGAAGAAAATATAGGGATAATTGAGTAAACATTGAAAATTTCTGTTTAGCCAAAGCAAAGACTCTATGAGGGCAACTAATGGAGAGCCAGGAATACAGTGCTAAATAGCTTGGCTTTGAGTCATCAAGTGATTGTGCAGGGTGCCTGTGGAGAATGGAGGTATTTCAGGAATACTGTGTTCCTGAAATGGGACGTGTCAAGACTTGGTGTTCAGGCCCAGCCTGCCCCTCAGCAGTACTGCTTCCCATCCAGATTCACGCAGATTTTCCTTAATTCAGACTTTAAAAAAATATACCTTTTCGACCAGGTATGTGCTGATGCTTTGGAGAAAGGACTGAATTGCCCTTGTTAATTGTGTAATAAAACTACCCAGGAAACTAGAACATAAGGCAGTGTTTCCAAACATGACAGGTCACTTCTGCTTTTTCTGCCCAACCAGGAAAAATAGAACAAGTGTCATCCCCTATCCTCACTACCAGGACCAACCATGAGCCTAGTTGCTCTGAAGGTGAGTGTGAGCACTGGCAAAGGTAAGTTCCCACATGCTGGTAGTTTAAGAGTTGTTCATTGGTGGCTGAAACTGAGCTCAAGGTGAAGGCTGGTGACTGACAGATGGCACCGTCTCATAATTGGAAATCCTAGAGCAATGTGCCAGGACACGTGAAAAAGATGTCAAGAAAACTGATGCTGGCATCATTGGAGAGGGGGTTCATTTCACAGAGGAAGGTTGCTAGAGCTGAGAGTTGGTCCTTCGCAGAATGGAGAGCTGTCACACATAATGTACCCCAGTCACTGATGATGTTCCAGCTGAAATAGCAGGCTTCCTCGTACAGAAACTGTGTATCCTTGATTCACTACTACATCCTAGAATCAGTCCTGTACTTAGGAGATACTCAATAAATTCATGGAATGAATAACTGCTTCAACTAGTGAAGCCTGCTGAGAGCCTCCTAGGATACTGTAGAGAGGATTTCCGCATTGGCATAGAGGCTGAATACAATTTCTAAGATTCCTCCCAACACTATGAGTTCATGGTCCATCTCTGGATGTTGAAATTCAGTCAGTATTTACTGAGCACCTACTGTGCACCAGACAATGCACTAAGCATACAGAATGAAAGAGAGCCCTTACCCTCAAGGAGCTAATGGTCTATTTGGCATGACTGTCAGTGGCTTAGAGGTACCCTCCTCAAAGGGATCAGATAGTCTTAAGACCTCTGAATTATCTGCCTGGCCTGTGTAGCTCAGTGGTTGAGCATCAACCCAGGAATCAAGAAGTCAAGGTTCAATTCTGGGTCAGGGCTCAGTCTCCATGGGGGGCATGCAGGAGGCAGCCAATTGATGATGTTTCTCTCTCATCGATGTTTCTATCTCTATATTCTTCTCCCTTCCTCTCTCTCTAAAAATTAATACAAACATAAAAAAACAAAGACCTTTGAATTATCTATTTCATTTCTTCCAGAGATCTCTTAAGTGTTAATGTGCATATTTATTAATAACCACATCCCTAGACTATATAGTTCAGAATTTCCTCTCCAACTGAAAAAGTAGGTAAGGATGATAAAGCTCAGATTCAAAATGCTTCCAGAAGACAACTGATTGCGTAGAACAGTGGCATTTTAATTGAATGGCTTATCTTTCTCTACCGCCTGTGTACACTTTTACTGGAGTTCATGAAAGAATCATAGGATGCTAGGGCTGGAAGGGAACTCAGAGCTCATCTACTACAATAGCCAGAGGAAACTGAAGTGCATGGTGTCAAATAGCCTCTAGTTAATGAGTTAGCTCAGACTGGAACTCTGTCTTGACTCGCAGCTAACATTCTCTATGCCACACCACACTACACACTTTTTAAGTGTTAGGAAACTTACAATTTACTCCATGGATCTACATTATAGCTTTAAGGCCTTATTTCCACAATCCAAAGAGATGTAATGAAATAATTGTCTTGCTTTAATTCACTGAAGGAAATTTATAGAGGCTGCTTGGTGTTATGGAAAAACACTGAAGTGAATCCATGAAACTGGGGTTCTAGGCTGATCTCTACTAGTAACTTTATGGGCACCTTCAAACTTCAGCCCTCCGGGTCTTAGTTTTCCAGCTGAAAGTGAGTTCTAAAATCAGGGGTAGCAAACTCAAGTGCCTCATAAAGTCAGGAAGATATCTTTAAAATGTGTAAAGCAGGACAATACAAGACTACAAGGCAGAGGTAGGGAAGAGCTCACGTCATTTTAAAGGCATCCAAATCCACATTAAAAAAAAAAATGTGTAGACCCCAGAATGCAGGTCTGTGAGCCAAATATCACCCACAGTCAGGCAAGTTAAAACCTCTGATCTAGAGGCTTAGGTCTCTTCTTTCTGCAATTTCTTGGGCCTGAAAATAAAATAAACAGTCATCAGAAGTCAATGTTTAAAAAAAAAAAAGTCAATGTTTTGATCGCAGTTTAACATATTATGACTATTTTCTAAAAATCATTTATCTTAATGCTTCCATGATCCAGAAACACCTAACCATTTTTCCTCTAGCTTGCTGAGAAGCTTTCACTAGTTTGTATAGTTTCTCTATGCCACAGTTTGTCATTAACTAAGTGAAAAATAAAATTGCTGACCATTCCTATGGAGCATAGTATGAATTAATTAGTTAATGTTCTGGCATAAATGCTAAGGGTGTTATTAATAAGATATATCTTGTGGGCATATATTCTTCATGACCATTTGCCTCAATGGGTTCTTTTGTTGGCATCAACTTTTATTGACTGTTCTACATAATTAAAACCCTGAGAAATTGATTTAAAAAGAATAGGAAGGGTGTGAGATACAGGATTGCCAACACTAATGAAATAATTTAAGTTGGAATTAGACAAAAGGACAAATTAAATGCAGCAAATTACTCAAGGACTAAGAAAGGCTGATTGTTCAAGAGTAATTAAAATATACAGCTGGAGTAGTAACTGCTAACAGAGTGATCTGATCAATGAACACAGCAGCTATAAAAATTTAATGCAGTGTGAGCAGCCTATTTTTTAAAATGCAAATAATCAACCCAAAATGCAGCCGTCTGTTTTGAGGGCAACATGCAAAATCTAACAAGCTCAGGGAAACTGTACTGATGACTCAGAAGAAACAGGCTGGTATAAAGTATTAAGAACCTTGCTCTGGAAACCAAAACCACCATTTAATCATAAAGATTAATTTCTCTAAACAGTGGGGTGGAGCTCATAATCAGAGCTATACGAATATTTATTACCTCCAGCCTATTCTTTACTTAATGCCTGGGCTGAGCAGTGATGTATGTCAGATCTCACCCACACTGTCCTCTTTACCCCCCTCTCATTACCATCCAGACCACTTTGCCCACTTAGCCTTTCTGATCTAAGTCCTTGAATTAACATAAAACAAGATAAAAATGGACTCTATAAAGGTTATAGACATATCCAAGAAAGACCAGAAGGGAGCAGGTGAGTAGAGGGGGTAGTAGAATTTTAGGTCTTTTTTTTTCATTATTTCTACTGTTTTTATTATAAGCATGTGCAATTATAGCATATGTAATTTGAATGTCCCAGATCTCACCAGGTCATGGGTATGAACAAGGTCACATTAATATTAACTGCACACATTTCATTAGTTCCAAAGCTCTACTTGCTATAATAGAGGAACACCAGTTCTTGGCAGAACTCCCACCCCTCCTCAGGATCTCTGAGAATCCCCTTCTCTGACCATATGGACTCTGATGGACATGGAGGTGCACCACCCAGATCCCCCTGTAGGAGAGGACTTCTCCCATCCATCAGCTGCAAAGAGCCACATCACTCAGGAGCACATCCTTCCCAGGGCAGCCCACACCCAGTGGCTGATGGAGGAGGGATGTAAAGGCCTAACCATTACAACCCACTCAGACAACTCTGACAGGCCACAAGCAACCTGAGCTCCCAGTGGGGCTGGCCAAAGCTCTATCTGTTCTGCATCACAGTTCAACTTCTCTATACGCCCAATCTTGCTTCCTGCCTCTTCCCTCATAGGTACTGATTTCTAATAAATACCCTGCATGCCAAACTCTACTTTAGTGTCTACTTTCAGAGAATATACCCCCTGACATGAATTCATCCTGGCTGCCACTAGCAGCTGAGACCCTCAGAGAACCTCAACTGCTCAACATGATTTCCCTCTTCCCCTGCTCAGATCCACACCTCTGCTGGAAACCAGACTCTCTGTCCTCAATGCCCTGTGATACCAAAAGGACCTCCCTTCTCTGTTATATGCCATCAGGGGGCGGGGATGTAGCTCTCAGTTCACAAACACAATTTGTTTTCTCCCCAAGGCAAGAAGACACTATATAACAATAGTCAGGCAGGGTAGGTTTTATTACCAGCCACCATTCTGTACCTGGAATCCACTCCTCTCTAAACCTCACAAATCTAGCTTCCTGGTCAAGCCAGACTCGGGCTTTTTTGTGCTAAATTATCTGTCAACTTTCTACTCCCATCCCCATAGTTCCTTCCTGAAATGTGCCTTTAGTTTACACACACATCAGTACATTTAACCTACCAAAAGGATCTGAGTCCAACTGTGGTAAATGCTGAAGGGTTTGGAGGTTCCTTGTTTTCACTGAGAATAATAAATACTGCTATGAAGCATTGTGAGGAATAGGGGGAAATGGTTTTTCAGTTCTACACATATATGAATATTTAACAAACATTTACATAACAATATATATACCTGACCTTAATCACTTTGGAAGACAGTTTGGCAATTTCTTCCAAAATTAAACACACTCTTACCACATGACACAGTACTTGCACTTGTTCGTATTTACTCAAAGGAGTTAAAAACTTCTGTCCACACAAAAACTTGAATACAGATATTACAGCAACTTTATTCATTATTGCTAAAACTTGGAAGCAACCAATATGTCCTTCCAGTAGGTGAATGGATAAGTAAGCTGTGTATATCCAGACAATGGAATATTATTTGGCACCAAAAAGAAAAGAGTTATTCAACCAGGAAAAAGAGAGGAGATACAAGATAAGACATGGAGGACCCTTAAATGCATATCCTATATAATAAAAGGGTAATATGCAAATTGACCCTAACAGCAGAATGACCAGAATGACTGCTTGACCCATGGGGCTCACTGACCACCTCTTGGTCCCTTTCCCTGGTCGGCAGGCTCCCATTGCCCGATGGCAAATGGGGAACCAGGGGTGGGTGGTGGGGGATGTGGGCCAGGCCAAGGCCTCAGCCCCACTGGTCACCCCACACACTGAGGGCGACCTGCGGCGGGGTTCGGGGCCGGTGAGCGGGCAGGAATGGCCAACCTCTTGGTCCCTCCTCCTAGACAGTAGTCTCCGATCACCTGGGGAACTGGGGGTGGGTTACAGCAGGGGGTGGGGCCGGCTGCCAGGGAAGATAGCCCTGATCTCAGGCCAGACCTAAGGACCATACCCATGCATGAATTTCATGCACCGGGCCTCTAGTTACTAAATATAAGAAGCCAATCTGAAGAGGTTACATACAGGGTGGGGCAAAAGTTTACAGTTGTGAGTACATAAAACATTATTTATTCTTATATTATTATTTATTAATTATTGCATTGTATATGAACAACTATAAACCTGCTTTTGCCCAACCCTGTACTGTATGATTCCAAATTTATGACATTCTGGAAAAGGCAACTATGGTGACAATAAAAAATTTATGCTTTCCAGGAGTAGGATGGGGAAAAGGGGTGACTATGCAGAGCACAAAGAATTTTTCAGGGAAATGAAATACCCTGTATGATATTATAATGATTGATATGTCATTATACATTTGTCCAAACCTATCAAATGTACAACATCAAGAGTAAACCCTAATGTAACCTATGGACTTTGGGTGATTATGACGTATCAACATATGTTCATCCTCAATAAAAAGTAAACCATTCTAGTTAGTGATGTCAATAAAGGAGACTATTCATCTGTGGAGGCAGGGATATATGGAAAATTTCTGTAACTCTCAATTTTGTTATAAACCAAAACTGCTCTTAAAAAATAAAGTCTTAAAAAAATCAGAACACAAGGTAGAATTAAATAAAGGCTATAACGGAGATTCAAAATGGAAGTCAGAGGAAGGAACACATCATTGCAACTAGGGGTCTGGGACAATGAAATTGCTATTAGCTGTACCTTGAAAACTAAGTAACATTTTTAATAGGCAAAAGAAGTTGTGTGAGCAGAAGGATGGAGTCATAGAAGGACACGTGGCAGAGACTACCAATTGTTCATAAACATCCATTTCTTCTTCCTCCTGGACTTGGCCAGATTATACGTCCCAAACACTTGTGTGGTGGGAATGGAATGTGAACAGATGTGATGACTGACAGGCTGGTCCACAGAAACCTCTCACTCACACTCTCCATCCCTTTCATCCTCTGGCTGGCTGGAACAAAGATGACCAGGGCAACTCTGGGAGCTGTGTGTTAAAGATGGCACAGCCTTCATCCGTTCAGGTCCATGATGGCTTCATGGAAGAGAGCCCTCCTGCCCACCAGGAGCACACACCTTACACTATTCAAGGAGTGAAAAATATGTAAACTTCTTTTGTGTTTGAGCTCACTATATACTTTGGGTATACTTGTTAGAGGATCTTGTGTTACCTCAACCAACACAGGTGGTATAATCAGGCAAAGGTGAATAAAGAAGCATGCAGTGAATAGAGTGATAGTAAATTGGAAACTTAAATGGTGACTAAATTTATGTGGGTCACATTAACAAGTTGAGGTTTCTTCTGATAATAGCGAGTCGAAATAAGTCTACTGACTAAATTAAATTCTATGTAAGTAAATTGTTTTGAAGACCACTTTTATGAACATTTGACATCCAAAACTCTACTTTGGGCATTAACATGAGTACCTTCTTACACTGTCACTCTTTTATTTTGCAAAGAAGCAAGCATACAGAAATGATACCCAGGCTTCAGATTTTGTACTTGCCATTCTATTTAATGAGCACTCACTGATTTGCTACCTGTTTTCATTTCAGTTCCACCAACACATGCTATACTCAGCACCTGACAATAGGAGAGGATGCCCAAGTTAGTAATACACATGTGCTCCTACCCTATGGACAACTGAAGAACAAACAAAGAGAAAAAGATTGCGGCTAGCATTATGCCGTCAGAGATATAGGAATGTTATAAAAGATGTTTGTATGCTTTTTCAGGCATACTTTTCCTACGGCCAGAAATATGGCATGCAGCCCAAGAAAGACTGGCAATAAGAAGTATGTAAAAACAATACGGCAGGAAGGAACAATGAAAACATTAATTTGAGACAGAAAGCAACCGCATTAGTGCGACCTTACTTTTCTGATTCAACAGTTTCACTCTAAATGTAACCGGTAAGTGAATGCTGGACATGTTTGGAATATTATGATAGGGTGAGACGTGGCAGGAGGGAAAAAATGGTTTCTCAATTCAGAGGAAGCATGAGGTAGAGAACACAGACTTTGGTAGACTCCAAAGGAAGTTAGCTTGAATAGGAAAGCAGAAAACAGGAATGGAAGTTAGAGTGACAAACAGTACAGAGGCAGGTGGGAGATTTGAAGATACAATGATCTAACAGAATGAATCAGAATTCAGCCATGTCGCCATACCTAACTCCTGCAAAAGGGGTGATGTAATCCACACTGTGTTCCAGCAAAAGAGAACATGGATTTTCATGAACAAGTGTCAGTCACATTGCTCTGTCACTTTGCTAATACAGTTGTCTCAGAATGAAATTGAATCTCCCTGTTCTTCTATTTCAGAGTGTTGACAGACAGGCATTGATCAACATAGAGCTATTAAGTAAATAGGTGTAGCTATCATTCCCAGACTCAGAATTAGAAAAAGTACATGAGACTTGATCCCAATTATGGAAAGGCTGTGTTTTGCCATGGATAATAGAGGAAATAAGTTTCAGGAAATCTAGTGTTATAATTTAGATGTTATCAGCCTTAACCCATTTTATTGAAGAGCTGTAGCAAAGGACAAAAATACAGGGTCTTAAACAAGGTAAAAGTTTATTTCTCTGTCACATAATAGTCTGGATCTGAGTTAGCATAGTGGCTTTCCAACAGAAAGGGAAGGAGAGGACAAATTTCTTTCCTTTTAAAGGCATGATCCAAATTTACATTGGTCAGAACCCATTGGCCAAAACCAAGTCACAGTGCCAAACCTCATTGCAAAGAAGGCTGGGAATTTGTGGTATTTTGCTGAGTGGCCTTGTGTAAGAGCAGAAACATCTATAATGATGAAAAAGAGGAGAATAGATACTGGAAATCAATACTTAGCTTCTATAAGTTCACATTTATAAATTGAAACTCCTAATACTAATAATTTACAGGTCTGGAAGAAAACCATAGGAATGTAAATGGACTTTAGAAATACTGTCAAGGAAGAAAAAAGTATATTATCTAGAGCAATTGTTCCCAATATCACTGAATGTCACAATACCACCTGTGATCAATATCACTGAATGTTAGAATCACCTGTGAAAATTCATTTAAAATATCAATGCCCAAGTCCTGGACATTCTGAATCAATCAATCTGAGGGAGGGTGTGGGCATATAAAATTTTTTTTAAGTCCCAGGAATGAATGGCACTCACTGTCAGGACTAGAGCTCAAACCAATGATAAAGAGAAATTCAAAGATAAATGTTGAAATACAACTGAGATTAAATTGAGAAGAATGATTTAAAATAAACAAATATTACCGGACTCTTCTTAGAAACCTCAGTCAAAGGGATTTTAGATTATAAAAGACTGAGGATGAAAGCACAGGACTGGGCTGTCTTGGCTCTGCCACTGTTAGACTTTGGGCAAGTTCCCACAGGGTTTGGAGCTTCAGGCCCTTCGTCGCTAAAATAAGAGGTTTAGCCAAAATGACTGAGGCAGCATTCTAGATCCACATTTCACTTCTTTTACAAGCCTGTTTTCTTCGTTCACTAGCATGTTTTGAGTAACGTAAGATTAGAGTAAAAATAATTAACATACCACAAATATTTATAGAGTTTTACTTTGTGCTAGGCTCTGCTAAAATACAAAGGGAACAAAGATAAACGCAGGCTAACCTTCTTCCTTCTTTATAAAGTTTACAGGCTTTCACTGCAAAACATTGTACTGGGTCCTATATAATGCTGATCAGAAGCCTATTAATGGCCACCTTTGGGTGGCAGGAACATAGAGCGAGCGAGCTCTTTCAAGCTCACACTTTGGCTCTCCCCCCCTTTTTTAAATATGTTTTTATTAATTTCAGAGACAAGAAGGGAGAGGGATGGAGAAATAGAAACATCAATAATGAGAGAGAATCATCAATCGGCTGCCTCCTGTGTGCCCCCTATTGGGGATCGAGCCTGCAAACCAGGTATGTGCCCTGACCGGGAATCAAACCGTGACCTCCTGGTTCATGGGTTGATACTCAACCATTTAGCCACACCGGCCAGGTCTCTCTCCCCCTTTTCCATTTCCCCCCTTTCTCCTTCCCACTCTTTTTGTTTAAATTCAAATTTTTCTAACATACATATGTAATGCTCTCATAATGGGAAAAAAAATCCTATTTAAAAACCTATTTTTTAAATTTTAATTTGAAATATATTTCAAATTCCTGCTCTCTATTCTAACAGAGATCAAAAGTGAGGCGAGTGGAGACAGAGAAATTTGATCAGCTAGAGCTCATCCAAGCAGAGAGAACGTGAGTAGAGGCCGTCCTTCCACTTCCATAGCACTCAGGAAAGGAAACGGAGGTCCAGCAGGAATGCCACTGTGCGTGCATGTGTCTGTGTGCACACACGCCCACGTACCTGTTTAATCAAACAAAGGGACCAAAACACTGAATCCAAATAAAAGACAGTGAGAAGGAACGATGAAAGAAAGAAAAATAGCTCTGCTCAAAAACAATTTGTTTCTTTTTCTTTAAGCCCAGAAGCCTCGATAATTGAGGTTTCACAGGCAAGTCTACCATATCTCTCAGCTTTCTCGGCGAAGCTTCACATCCACATCACTGTGGCTATTAAATGCTGAGAAGCTAACTACTGTTTGTTTCTTGGATACAAAGACATTCCACTTCCTCTGAGAGATTCTGTGATTCTCTCAAGGCTGGCAAACACCCTCCCCACCCTCCCCGTCAGCTCACAGTAGCTCTGGAAAAAGAGAAGCACAGCAGGGACTACTCAAAAGACCAGGGAATCCAAAAGCTTGGGACCACGTGGTATGATTCTTATTTTCCCAGTTGCTTTCCTCTCCTTCGTTATGTTTTGTTTCGGTTAAAGTACTTTGCATTTCTTTTCCTGGCACATATTGTTTCGGAGGAAGCTAGCCAAGAATAGGGCCAGCAGTGGGGCAAGCTGATGCTCAATTGACAGTGTATCTTGAATGATACTACATGAACTCTTCTGTTTTTCATTTCTTAAAGGGCTCACTGTGGACTCTATTGTTAACTTTACCTTGGTAATACCTAAGATTTCTTAATATGCTTTATTGATGCTTATTTAATAAGGTGTGGAATTCATCATGGGACTTACTATCAAAGCATCGCTCTTTAATCAATACCCAGTAGAATCTCCATTTTCCATTACCTAGTAAGTCTTCCTATCAGTATTCTCCCTAGTGACCCCACTGACAACAAAAGGGGGGAAATACTTATGTCTCTACACCATTTTCAATGGCCACTCTAAAAATATGTTAAACATTTATATGGGAAAATATAATGTCCACAGAGTTGATAATTAGTAGAAATATTATTAAGTGTTTGACCTTGTTATGTGTTCAAAGTACAAGTATTGTGAGGCTTTTATACATACACACACACACACACACACACACACACACACACACACAGCATAATGTGGACACAGGAAAACACTAATGATGTTTAGGATCCATCTTAAGCAGTAGGTCTCAACTGAGGATGAGTGTGGCCCCCAGGGGACATTTGGCAATGTCTGGAGACAGTTTGTTGTCACACCTGAGGGGTGGATGCTACTGGCTTCTGGTGAATAGAGCCCAAAAAATGCTGTTAAACATCTTGCCATGCACAGGACAGGCCCCACAACAAAGAATTCGGTGGACCACAATGTCAGTAGTGCCAAGGTTGAGACACATATTTTCAAGGTACCTCCCCAAAGCACTTAAGGTAGCAAGAGAAAATGGGGAACTTTTTTCAAACCCCCCTTTTGCTTCTGAACCCACCCCCATCAAAGCCCCATAGTTTTCCCCATCCGCGTCATATCTGCGTTCTCTGGCCAGAACAACCCAGATGCAGAGTGGAAGAGGCTCCCTTCCATTTCAAATAGTGAGGGTTTTGTTACTGTGCTACAACAGGATTTTCATCAGGGAGTGCGGAGGCACAAGGCAGAGGTACCTGTTGAGCTTTTTCAAAACACCCCCTCCCGCCAATT